>NC_141882.1:1875000-2500000 GCF_030686135.1 Camelina sativa
CTTCTTCTTCTTTGTCGCCGACATTATCTCCGAGGCCTAGCTCTGTAAATGTTGGAGCTCTGTTTACTTATGATTCTTTTATCGGAAAAGCGGCTAAACCTGCAATTAAAGCGGCTATGGATGACGTTAATGCTGACCAAACTGTACTTAAGGGTGTCAAGCTTAATATTGTCTTTCAAGACTCAAACTGCAGTGGATTTATTGGCACCATGGGAGGTACATCATCATCTTCTTCTTCTTCTCTCTTGATACAGTAGCCAAAGGGAACTGACTTTGTAGCTCATAACTAGTTTGTGAAAATGGTCCGGAAGAATGAATGATGATTATGTTTTTAATCTTATGGTGTAGCTTTGCAGCTGATGGAAACCAAAGTGGTTGCAGCCATTGGTCCACAATCTTCAGGGATTGCTCACATGATTGCCTATGTAGCTAATGAGCTTCATGTACCTCTCTTATCATTTGGTGCAACGGATCCAACTCTCTCTTCTCTGCAATATCCTTATTTCCTCCGCACCACGCAGAACGACTACTTCCAAATGCATGCAATCGCAGATTTTGTATCCTATTCCGGATGGAGACAAGTCATTGCGATATTCGTTGATGATGAGTGTGGTAGGAACGGGATATCTGTTCTAGGAGATGTATTAGCCAAGAAACGCTCCAGGATCTCTTACAAGGCTGCAATCACACCTGGTGCAGATTCTACCTTCATCGAAGACTTGTTGGTTTCTGTAAATCTGATGGCATCTCGGGTTTTCGTTGTTCATGTGAATCCTGACTCTGGTTTAAATGTTTTCCGTGTGGCTAAATCTCTTGGAATGATGGGAAGCGGTTATGTTTGGATCGCAACAGACTGGCTTCCTACAGCTATGGATTCCATGGTGCCAGTGGATTCAGACGCAATGGATCTCTTGCAAGGAGTAGTTGCTTTTCGCCATTACACATATGAGAGTAGTGTGAAGAGACAGTTTATGGCGAGATGGAAGAATCTTAACCCCAATGATGGCTTCAACTCATATGCCATGTATGCTTATGATTCTGTTTGGTTAGTTGCTCGTGCCCTCGATGTTTTCTTCAGAGAAAACAATAAAATAACTTTCTCCAACGATCCAAATCTACACAAAATAAACGGTAGCGCTATTCAGTTATCAGCACTGAGTGTTTTCAATGAAGGGGAAACGTTTATGAAGATCATACTTGGAATGAATCATACCGGTGTAACAGGGTCAATCAAGTTTGATTCAGATAGAAACCGGGTTAACCCAGCTTATGAAGTTCTAAACTTAGTAGGTACAGGTCCACGCAGAGTCGGGTACTGGTCAAATCATTCTGGTCTCTCTATAGTGCCTCCAGAGAAGTTGAACTCTAAGCCTCCAAACACATCTACAGCAAACCAGCATCTTTATGGAATCTTATGGCCAGGCGAAGTAACTAAGCCTCCTCGTGGTTGGGTGTTTCCTAACAATGGGAAACCTCTCAGAATTGCGGTTCCTAACCGTGTGAGCTATACAGATTACGTCTCTAAAGATAAGAACCCACCTGGCGTTAGAGGCTACTGCATTGATGTCTTTGAAGCCGCGATCGCATTGCTTCCGTATCCTGTTCCCCGTACTTATCTACTATATGGAGATGGAAAGAGGAACCCTTCTTACGATAATCTCGTCAATGAAGTTGTTGCAGATGTAAAGTAGCTACATTACTCAATCAAGTTCACAACTTTCAGAAGATGCTAACCTGTTTTTTTTTTTTTTTTTTTTTCTCTTCAGAAATACGATGTAGCGGTAGGAGATATCACGATCGTTACAAACAGAACAAGATATGTAGATTTCACACAACCGTTTATAGAATCAGGGCTTGTGGTGGTGGCTCCAGTTAAGGAAGCCAAGTCTAGTCCTTGGTCATTCCTGAAACCATTCACTATAGAGATGTGGGCTGTCACTGGAGCCTTTTTTCTCTTTGTGGGAGCCATGGTTTGGATTCTCGAACATCGCTTCAACGAAGAATTCCGTGGCCCTCCTAGGCGTCAACTCATCACCATCTTCTGGTTAGTTTCCCACTTCTTGACACCGAGAGTTTGAGGTTACATTTAGACCTCATTTTCCTTCTCTTCATTGTTACAGGTTTAGCTTCTCAACGATGTTCTTCTCTCATAGTAAGTACGCTGTAACTCAAGTAACCTCGTGTACTTCACACCAGAGCTTACAGGATGTTGGAGAGAAGTAAATTTTATTACTTTTTCCTTTGGATCTTTCAGGGGAGAACACGGTCAGTTCACTGGGGAGGCTGGTGTTGATCATATGGTTGTTTGTGGTTTTGATCATCAACTCGAGCTACACGGCCAGTCTCACTTCAATCCTAACTGTTCGACAGCTGACATCTCGGATTGAAGGAATAGATAGCTTGGTAACGAGCAATGAACCAATTGGAGTTCAAGACGGTACCTTTGCTCGGAACTATATGGTCAACGAGCTTAACATAGCGCCCTCGAGGATTGTTCCACTGAAAGACGAAGAACAATACCTTTCTGCTCTTCAACGTGGTCCCAAAAATGGGGGCGTGGCAGCCATTGTAGATGAGCTTCCTTACATCGAAGTTCTTTTGACAAACAGCAACTGCAAGTTCCGTACAGTAGGACAAGAATTCACACGCACAGGCTGGGGTTTTGTATGTAAAAACACTTTAGAGCAACCTGTATATATATATTATTCTACAACTCTTCTCACACAAGAATGCATAATCCGTTGTTGCAGGCATTTCAGAGAGACTCCCCTTTAGCTGTAGACATGTCGACAGCTATCCTGCAACTGTCTGAAGAAGGCGAGCTCGAGAAAATCCACAGGAAATGGCTTAACTACAAGCATGAATGCTCAATGCAGATCTCAAACAGTGAGGACTCTCAGCTATCGCTCAAGAGTTTCTGGGGACTCTTCCTTATATGTGGCATCACTTGCTTCATGGCACTCACTGTCTTCTTCTGGAGGGTTTTCTGGCAGTACCAGAGGTTACTACCAGAAAATGCGGATGAGGAAAGGGCAGGCGAAGTGTCTGAGCCATCATCTCGATCAGGGAGAGGTTTACGTGCACCGAGTTTCAAGGAATTGATCAAAGTTGTGGATAAGAAGGAAGCAGAGATCAAGGAGATGCTTAAGCAGAAGAGTAACAAGAAACTCAAAGCCACACAAAGTGCAGCTGGGAGTTCACAATCAGAACGCGAAATTCCTCAAATAGATAAGAGTTCAACAATTTGATTAAATGACTATTAACATACTTAGACGGTAAATAAACTTTATCAGAAGATTTTGTAATAGGAAAAGTTGAAGGAAACCACAAACCAAAGATAAATTTGTAAATCCTTTTTTCTGATACTACATAAGAAATCATCTTCTTTTCTCATCAGAGTTAAGATTTCAGAGATAAGCTTGCAAGTGAGCAGAACTATCAATAGATAAAACTGAAATGGAACTCCAAGTATCAGTTTAATTGGCATTATGATAAAATAAGATGTTGATACATGCTCAGCTAAATAGTTGGAAGGAAAAAGAGAAAAGGGGAGTGAATATCACTTTACTCAAGTTTAACTTCTCTCTTTGGAGGTTCCAAGTCCAGGTATGTGAACGGCTCGGTTGGTTCCTCTCTCAAAAAAAACAAGATGGATGAATGGCTCCACATTTAGTGTGAATAACAAACAAACTGAGGAAGATTACGAGCGACAAGAAAGCAGAAAAGGCTTAAATTTTAATCCTTAAAGTCTATCTTTTATGAATCAGGGGTGGTGTAAAGCAACGCAACAAAAACCAAAGATTCTGCAGCTAAAGTACTATCAACCAAAATTGATGGTAGAGTCTGAACTTGCACATACCCTGGCTTAGAGCGCATGCATCTGTAGAAGAGTTTAAAAGGTCCTGGAACCGTCTTAAACGGGTTTCCCTCGAAAATCGCCTGCAAAAGTTACTAATGCTATAAACATCAATAAGGTCATGAGGAGTTTATATGACGAAAATTTGCAATAATCATGGATCAAGCCAAGCAATTTTAGTTCTTCAATTGCAGTAAAACTGTGTATATGACAAAAAATTCAATAGTTGATACAAGCTTCAACATACACAATTGAAGATAGATTTACAAAAAGGCAATGGTTTAGACTATCCTTCATTACCATATTCCATTAACCATCCATCATTTATGATAAGTAACAGAACCTTTGAAAAACCCTAAATTGATTCGACCGAATCTCTAATGCTATGAGCCTATCAATCATCAACCCCAAAACAAAAATGGCAGAAGAGAGATCCAAAGGTTTATCAGAAGAAAAAGATCGAATTTTTAAAACCGATAGGAAGGAAATAGTGAGAACCTGAACGACGTCCTCGACACGATCGTTGCAGCGGTGAGCTTTGGGCTCACGGTGACCTTCCGGTAAACCCCATGGACTCTCTCTCCTCGGCACGGGTCTCGTCTCGCTCATCTTTCTCTTGCTGCCTGAAGAAATCTCAATCAAAGCTCAAACACAGTTGAAAAATTGTACTCAAATTTTTTACCTGAACCACTTAATTGAACCGGAGTATTTTCCCGGTTTAATAGTTCGGTTTGGTTTCTCAAAGCTCAAAGTCTCAAACGTACTAGTCGAAAAATTAAAATCAAATCTGAACTTAACCACTTAATTGAACCGAAAACATTTCCCACTTTATTAGTTCGGTTAGGTAAACCAATAATTTTGGTGTTCTTCTTCTAGATTTTTTTTTTTTTTTCCGGTCAACGACTCTCTCAGAAGTCAGATTTTGAAGCAAATTCATCATCAATCGGGTCAGAGAAGGAAGAAGAAAAAGATGGGAGCTTTAGGGAAGCTAATCGACGTAGCTCTCTTCGTATACTTCGCTTCAATGGCGATAATCGCGCCGCTCATCGACGGCCAAACGTCGCTACCTGGAGGAATCTACCCGGCGATTCTCACCGATCTGAAAAGCAAGTACATTGTCGATTTCGGAGACTACTTGCTCATGGAGAAGCCGCATTTTCTAGTTGGACTTGTGTGGCATGAGCTTCTGTTCTTATGGCCGCTCTCCATTGCTAACGTCTACGCCATTCTCGCCGGAAATTCGTGGTTTGGTACCACCTGCTTGTTGTATGGAGCTTCCCTCGTTACTTCCATGGTACACTGGTTTCAAACTTTGTCTTATCTAAATTTTTCTTGATTTTTTAGGGTTTTAGGTTAGTATACTGATCTGAGGGCAAGCTGATCATGTAAAAATCATAACTTTGTTCTTTGATATTGAGGATCTGCAAACATCATTTAAGCTGTTGAACCATGTAGATTAGATGATTTAGATCAGGGGTAGTAAACTCGTTTCTGAAAATAAGTTAAAAGTTCTCACCTTTTCTTACCGTTATATATGTCATTGTGTATTGGTGGAATTGGTTTTGTGAAAGTTCTGAACTTTTCTTGATATTCTTAATCTGACTCTATATATAGCTTATTAGCGTTTCTTGGTGGATATATCTTGATGCACATAGGGTTTTGGCTATAGTCTGCTCTTATATCTTGTTGTGTTGTTGTGGACTCTATGGTTTAAAGAACTGGCAATATTCTGCTTGACTATGACTCTGTGTCTATTTGTATCTACTTCTAATCTTTTCTTTCATTTTCATGTGAATCTTTAGGCTGCAATCCTAGGAGAGATGATAGGTTCAGGGAAGGCATCTGACAGGTTGCTAATGATGTATGTGCCTTTCATGGGTTTTGGGATTCTGGCTGTTCTTCGTGGTTTAGTCTGTCGATCCACCAAAAGCACCGGATCTGTTGGCAAGAGATCAACTATCATGCCAAGAAAAAAGATGGCCTGAGATAAAAGCAGTTAGTTTGCTCACTATCCTTTTTTTCATGTGAAAATGTTATTGCTTTCCTAGTTTTGTGGAATTTTTGTTTGTTGGCTGAACAACAATGAAATATTTCTTTGTTTTAATTCAAATTCATTCTTTGCTCCTCTACATCACTGGACTAGGGGTCTTCTGTTGGTAAATTTTGGTCCTCTTTGAGTCTTGATTGAATTGGTTCGGTTTAATTGAACCAGCAATCGTTAAACAGTAGAAAGTAGAAAGAGAGAGAAATAGCTCCGGTTTGTTGGTTCAAGTTATTGTTCTCAGCATGATTGAAATCAAATTCATGGTACGAGTTTCCGGTTGCCTTGGTGCGGTTTTAACCGAAAGGTAAACTACTTTGCAATGACACTCAGTGTCTGGTATGTGAGCGTCTGGTATGTGAGCTTTCCCATAGACAAACTCACATAAGCCTTCCGAAGCAAAGACAACAAAGTGAAAAACCAATACTTGTATAAGATATTTATACAAAACTCCAAAAGAAATGACAAACTCCAAGTTCTTGATGTGGTTCCATCTAACCACAACAAGGAAAGAAAAACAGTAACTGTAACACAAAAAGGAATCCAAAAACACTTTCTAACCTACTTTTTCTTTCTAATTCAGTATGTTGCAGGGGAAGTCAATTCCCGAACCTCGTAAAACCATTTGCATTCTAACTTTTCAAGTAAAAAAAGTTTTTAACTGCTTAGTTTAAGCAGAACAAAACTTCACACTACTAACACTCAGTCTCAATGGTGTATCTTGTGAGGTTCGATCTTGACTCCTCCGCTTCTTTCAAACCGAAGTCTCTCCTTTTTTTTCCCTTCATTTTTCCATTTTTTAGTTTCCTGCAGAAAGGAAGAAAGAAGATAAGTATGATCACAGAAAGGCGTATTAGCGAGAAGAATATGTTTGCTGTAAGTACCTAATGGGTTGGTTTCAAGCAGTCTCACAAGACATGGAAGCTTTGATTCTCTCAACAGTGCAAGCTATTAGATTGTTAACAGTTGCAACAGAGCCAAGAGATAGCTTAGCTGTAGGAACTGAATCAACCAGAATCTGAAAAGCCACGGTCAAGAGCGACCCTCCATCTCCTCCACCATTGGCATTACCATCAGGAAGAATAGCAAAACCCGATGGAAGCAAGGCCACATAGTCAGGATCACCTCCATTAAGCACTATATTCATTGCTACAATATCGACTGGAGCATAGATCACAAAGGAAGCTGTAGGATCAGTGCAGCTTTCTTGTAGAATTAGCATATTGCTCTGGCTAGAGTTTGCACTCTGTGACATAAAGAAAGATTAAGTTATTAGCTACGATCAGATGATCATAACAAGAGTTAGAAACCCCGTTTAACTCACATTTACCCGAAGAAGAGAAACACAGTTTCCGGTATCCCTCCCGTTAGCAATATGTGCCATTTCTTGCACAACTCCTCCATTAGACAGAATATCCCACTGCATATCTCACAAAAGCAACATTAACACTCTGTCCAAATCAGAACTAAAGAGCGTTAATAACTAAAAGAGTTACCTCATTTCTTGAATTCTCATCTCTGAGGAAATCAAAGACTCTCTTTGGAGGAACAGGGATCCAAAAGGAAGTGGCTGCACTAAGAACAATACCCGGAGGCCTTCCAGGATCATCCACACTCTTCCTAGTCATCACTCTAACATCTTCAGCTCCTGTACCGGACAATGTAGTCCACGTGTGCGCGGTTGAAGCACTCACTCCTGCACAAAAGCTTATAACCATCCGCTCCGCCAATTTCAGCATACTCCTCCTCCCTTCTTGGTTTGTTATCACTGCAATTTCATCAATATAAAATAGTGTTTCTGATTCTGATTCTAAGCCTGATTATGAGAAAGTAGTTATGAAACAAAACATTATGCTTACCGCCAACTTCTCCAGAGGAAATGTTTGTAGCCATGACGCTAGCTAACCGCTCGCATTGGCGATCAAGAATCGCAACCCAGCGTTTAGCACCAAAGGCATGACCAGTACTAACCATGTGTTTGTATAAGCTATGGACTCCTCTGTCATCAACTTCCACATGCTCCACCCAAGTCACCTGTTACATTAAATTTTTGTATATTTGAAATTTGTAGCTTATAGATTATATAACCTAATGATTTTATTATATACCTTAGAATATCCATTTGGCATTTCTTGAATCAAACATCCTGAAGCTCGCCGCCTACATCTAGCCGGGGGGTTTGGTTGGAGACTATCCAAGGAGATATCGACAACCGCCCACGAACCATCTCCTTGTTGTTTACAGTAACGTGCGAAATAGGTTTCGCGGGTCGGGACTAATGGAGATGGAACTTGAAACTCTGCAGTCATCTGCAAAACAGAGTGGTTACTTCAGTTCCAAGTTTAATTCTTACAGAAAGAAAGAGAGGAAGGAAAACAAAACTTACCACTTGAAGAGCTCCATTAAAATTTCCTGCAACTCCAGTGGATAAAACCGCTAATGTCATAGCTCTAGATACCATCCCCGCGAAAATCGTTGACCATTGATTCTGCAACACCATATCACTATGTTGTCAAAAACTCTTCAGTAGAGAAGATTATTTTTACATATATGCAAAATGTAAATGTTAATCACCACATCCATGAGAATCTCAACGATGTTAACATGATTCATGATCACAACAGCGGTTTCTCGCGAAGCCTCGGATCTAAATCCAGCAGGTCTAGGTCCGATCCCTCTAGGAAACGTCCGAGCATACTCTTCATCGTCAAAAACCAAACTCTTCCACAATGAATCGTCCACTTGAGCCATCCTCATGAGCTCTTCCATTGCAGCCACAGCTAAGTCTATGATGACCGGTTTATCAGCTTCGGTTGGTGTAGTGATGGACTTGAGGAGATCGGTTGGATTGTTTCCATAAGCTTCTCCTCCAAGATTCCCCATGCCGAGTTCTAGAGGACGTGGAGGAAGAGGAGGCGGAGACATAAGAGGGTAGTTTGAAACTGGCTTGCCTACGTATTTGGCTGCAATCGCGGATATACGGTCGATCTACACAGACAAAAACAAGAACCATGTTACTCCTTAGTCCTTACGTTTCTTCCAAGTTATGTTTTATGATTTTGTCCTTGTTTCACAAATATAAATTGTTTTTAAAAAAATTATGTGCAACTTTGTTAATTTACGTTGACCAATCCAAATCAATAGAAATAAATTAAATAATTGTGTTATTTCTATCCTTTCAATACGAACAAATGTGCTTTTATTATCAAATAGAAATTTTTTCTATATGACTTTAATTTTAGAATTATTAAAATACTATATTAAATAGAATGAATTAATATATGGAAAGAGATGTAATAATATAGTGATATATTAATGATTTTATCTATTTTAATTGAAGTGTTGAGATATCAAAAATCAATAACATGCGATAACTATTATGATCAAACATTATAAGATTGTGAAGTTAATTATTTAGTTACCTCTTCTCTTAACCGAGCATTTTCCAGACGGAGTTGGTGTTCGTCGAAAGACATTTCTCCGATGGCCGTCGGACCACCACAATTAGGACACGAAGCATTTGCAAGAGCCTCTCGATATCTAAGGTTGTCGTTCCGCAGCTTTTCGTTCTCAGCCCGAAGATGCGAGTTCTCATGCCGCTCGTGATGATTCTGCATGAATAAAACTTAATTATAGATCCATCATCTCTGTAGTTCTTTTTCTTTTATACAAGTTATTAGAAACCCAAGTTTGTGTTTGGGTAAAGTGAAGTAACAAAGGATTTTGCTAAAAAATTGGGAAAGTATATTTATACACACACACAACACACTTGTGTACACGTTATTATACAGTATGCGTTTCACCGTATTTTAAGCATATGTGTCCGAAACGTTTCAGTCAATGTAGATTATGGCTCTAAACTTATCTAATAAATCAAATTTGTTTCAACCAAACAATCTCAATATTTCTATGGCCTGATCCGCCAAAAAAACATAGCTCTGCCAAACAACAACCTTTTAATTGGAAAAAAAAAATCTGGAGGAAAAAGTAAGAAAAATAAGTCAATTGTACTATTAACTAGATCTAAAAATCTAACAAAGTCAATGAATTAATTCTAATTGAAATACCATCCACCAAAAATTGTCACGAGTGTGATTGAGATCTGATGCATAGAGGTCTAAGTATAAACATAAGCCCTTCAATATGAATGGATAATAATTGAACAAAGTATATAGTATATGTGTTCATATATAATATAAAATTATACCTTCATTTGCGTACGTTTGTTTTGAAACCAGAATTTGACCTGTAGAGGTTCCAAACCCAATTCACGGCTTAATTGCTTCCTTTGCTTATCATCTGGGTGAGGACACTCTTTGAAAAATCTATTTAACAACCGAAACAAAAAATTGTCAAAAAAAAATATTTTTAAAAATGAAGAAAATTGAAGCGAGTGAGTAAATTAAGATATGCATACGCTTCCATCTCCTGGATCTGAAGTTGGGTATGTCGATGATATCGTTTCTTCTTGTTCGGATGAAGAGGATCTTGATCGTTTCCTGATCCTCCCTCTTGATTCTCACTTCCGGATTTAGTATTGGCACTGTCGAACTCATCGTCCCTAAGAAACCCTTCATTGTTGTTGTCTTCATGGTTGTAGTTGTGATTATTGCTATCTGCGTTGTTCATAGCCGCAAGCAACATATTTGGTTCGAACATCTTTTCTTATACTGGAAGACTGAAAGCAAACCCTAGAAGCAAAAAAAAAAAGAGTATCAAAATTTAGGGTTTTGTTCTTGGGTACCGAGAGTACTCAAGAAAAATAGAAATTTTCTCCAAGGCTGGAAAATTATGGCAATACTTAATCCACGTCAACAACTTTCTACTTTTTATAATATATGAACAAAACAACTTTTCTTTTATCTTTCTTCTTGAAGATCTTACAAAAAGAATCGATATAAGCTAATAGGAAAGACGAAGAATTAGAGATGATGATTGTAGGAAACAAATTAAGGACCCACTAATTGAAAGCAAGAAAAAAAGAGTCTTGCAGAAAATAAAACATCACAGTCATGAATTAATAAGTTATTAAATAAGCAACCCAAAATAATGAATTTCGCATAGTCCGAATAATTCAAATCTTCCCCAAAAAAAATCCTTTTTAAAAAAAAACAACAGACTACAGTACAAAGAAATCTTTGAAATTGATTCAAAAAGCTTATGCAGTGTAGATGAAAATCACTTGATGTCTCAAAAGAACTTAAAATTTCTACAACCTATAATAACTTTGATGGATGATGATTTAAATTAACTTTTCCAAGTATTGATCAGTTTTGATTTAGATGGGAGAGGAAAGCCAATACGAAAAGAGAAACGTTGGACTCATTTGTGCAAAGCAAATAAAATAGGCAAAAAGTAGGTACAAATTAATTCCCAACTCTATCCTGTTTATGAAAAAAAGAACAATATTTTCGTGAAAACAGAACAAAACGTAATTTAAAATATTATAATCATTAGCAATATATATGTATGTATATAAATCCTTCAGGAAAAAAGTGTAATGAACAAGAAAAAAAACTGAAATGAAAAAATGTTAGTATCTCAGCGCACGGTGAGACGGACACACATATACAGTTAATACTACAACTTACAACCAACGTGACATAAGGCCTGCGATATGTATTAAATTTTTCCAGCTATCTTTTTTAGTATAGCATCATCGTAGCTAAACGTTTTTTTTATTTCACACATAAGCATATACATGTATAAAAGTATATCACGTGTTTATATATATAATAAACACAAACGTATAGAGAACTGAAAAGGGATGA
Source organism: Camelina sativa (assembly GCF_030686135.1). NCBI lineage: Eukaryota > Viridiplantae > Streptophyta > Magnoliopsida > Brassicales > Brassicaceae > Camelina > Camelina sativa. The sequence goes on from NC_141882.1 coordinate 1,886,669, forward strand.
TATACGAATTAAGAGAATACAAACCTTTTAATCTTTTTCTTTATTTTTATTTGTTGTTGTTGTTGTTATTGTTATTGTCAATCTCTATTGTTGTTTTGAGGGTTTCGTCTCTGCCTATAAGATAAAACAGTAATTAGAAAGTCAGAAACAGATAAAAGGAGGAATTAAAATAAAAATTAAAGCAAGTAATGAACTAATACTTTAACAAAAAAAAAGTAATGAAATAATATTAAAAATTTATGATCACTAACTGAAAATTCAACACAGAGATTATAAAATCATTATGAAAGTGAGAGTTTTATGAAGAAGCTAAGAAATTTTGAAGTGTAATGATCCAATTAATACATAAAAAAAAAAATTGAATTAATAGAATAAAATATAACACCAGGGAATGATGAGGTTTTAGAGATGAGACATACACTGGGAGGATCACTCTAGGGAGCGAGAAGGGTGGGAGCTGTGTCTGGTCTGAGATTTGTATCTGATCGGAAAACCGCTGATGGTTATGTGCAGCGGTTTGTTGGCGAGCCAATAAGTTTGAAAGGTAGGTGGTGCAAATCTTTGGAGGAAGAGAGAGAGAGAGAGAGGAAAAATGGGAAAGATGAGAGAGTAATGGCAGAGAGAATTGAGAGGGTGCAATGGAATTAAATGGTGAGAGAGGGACACTTTACTATCAATCCTACACGCTTATAGAGAGAAGATATGTATATGTTACAAAATTTTGATCATATATGGAGAAACTGATATAATTTTTGTTTATTATATAGTAGTAGTACTAGAGTTTTGCATTACGGCTAACCAATGATTTCATTACTTATGATATATTTATAGTTCTTTTAAAACAAATAAAAATCATTAACATTATTTATAACTTTATATGAAATAAATCCAATTTAATATGACTTAGCAAAACTAACTAAATTTCATTTTTTGCTCAAATATCCACAAATTAATATAATTCTTCATTTAAAGAAAATTTAAGAAAAATGTTCACATATTACATGGATACAATCTTTGTTTTAGAAGTAATTTTTATTAATTTTAATTCTCTAAGATTATTATTTATTGAGGAGAAATTTTATATAGAATATTTTGATTTAACTACAAAAATTTATCATTGCATTTTACTAATATATTTAATTTAGATTTTTCTAATAAAGTAAAAACATTTATGGGAACAAGATATTGGAAGAAAAAAATCCATATCCTTATGGCATTTTCTTATATAATAAAGAAATTATATTGTATTATTAGTTTGACAGAAATTTATTTATGTTTATATTTGTTTTAGTTAAAAGAGACAAATCTAAAAAATGGCACATTTTTTTTTTTTTTTGTTTACCAAAAATAACATAACTTCACAAAAGTTGCAAAAAGTAACAAGACTCCACTCCTTTTTCACAATAAGACTTCAATTTACATACCTTTAAATATATATACGTTTAATTATTTTGTGGCCCAGGTAATTTATAACTATAACGTGCAATTAAGCTGTTTTAAATACAGATCACCCATTTAAAAAGTGATCATTTGTAAAAGTCGTTCATTCATACGTACTTTATCACGCGATCTATATAGAAAATATACTGCGTATTTACGTTCGCCATTCCATAAGTTTATACTTACCTAAGATTAATAAAAATATACTATATATTTTAGAAAGAAAATTAACATTAACCTTTCTATTTTCTGAGTTTATATAAATAATATGTATATGTACATATACATATTTGTACGTATGTGATAGGGTGGCGAATAGTTTCGTCGCATTAAATGTTTACACAGAGGCTGCATGGCTTTAGGCCATTTACTGCTCTCATGCCTCTCTTACACTTAACCTCCTCTCTTCCTTAGTAGTTAGTACTCTCTACTATGAAAACTAATAATTCAACGCCTAACATTTGAGTTTTCTAAATGAAAATAAAAAAATAAAACCAAGAGACCAACCACTTACAATTGATTTTGCCAAAGTTGCAATTTCACTTTTTCATAGGGGATGAATCGTATACAATCAAAGTTAGAATGTGTCTTTCCGCTGCCAATTAATATTATCAAATCTGAGATTCAATATAAAAAAAAGTTTTGTTGGAAAAAGGATGATTTTGTAAGAAAAATCTACAATGGTGAGCATTTTGGTTTTCCGGCCTCCTAAATGGGCCGTATGAGTTATACAAAACTTAGGCCAGTCATATGTTTTAAGTAGAGTGGCAAGACAGAATCGTATACATGCATACCGAGAAGAGGGACGAGTTCGTTGAAGAATATATGTATTTTTTTTTTGGTAACATCGTTGAAGAATAATATATGTCATTTCATGAGTTTATTTTTTGTTTTTGATTTGTATTAGTCTTGAGGTCGTTACTACTGTTCCACCAAAAGCTGGCAGTACATTGTAATACCCAATTACTAAATTTAGCAACTTGGATGGGTTTGCTATGAGAATGCAAGAACGTGGATTCCACATACTATAACAGTTTAATATATTTTTGTCTTTTAACTTGGAGAGCTATGGACCAATAGAACAATTCTCCTAACTACATGTTGTCCAAAGTCAATATAGCTTTTCAAAGAGAAAAAGAGGATTTGAAGCTTTCGTGATCGTTGCATGATTTTGAGTTTATCTAGTTTTTAAGAAATTTTATATTCAACTACCAACAGAGATATCAAAAAGATAGTGGAGACCCAGCAATGTCCTCCTCGACCACCTCTGTTCTTCAAACCTAATTAAGAAACTGAGGATTATATTACTGCAAATGGGTTTATCTAAATGCCATTTGACATTTCTCCATGGACATTTTCAATGCCTCTGAATGATCTATAAAAGGCCTGAGATTGTCTCCCTTCATCTTCATCTCCAAGCTTCTCTGACCTTTCTTGGCTAACACTCAATAGAGCTAACAAGCCAAAAAAAAAAAAGAAAGAGGGAGCAGTAATGGCGATTAAGAACCTTCTTGCTCTTTTGGTTCTTGTCAGCGTTCTTGGAGTTTCAGTCGCTCATAAGGGTCGTCTTGACCTTAACTACTACAAACACAGGTGTCCCGACGCAGAAGCCATTGTCCGTCGTGTCACAATTCAATATGTCTCTCGCAAGCCAAGTCTTGCTGCCGCTCTTCTAAGGATGCATTTCCATGATTGTTTCGTCAGAGTAAGTGTGCTATTTTTGAGACTATAATGAAAATATATATGAAAAAGACGCTAACTCCTTTGATGGTTCGTGTAGGGATGTGATGGTTCCATTCTTCTGAAATCTCCAAACAATGATGCGGAAAGAAACGCTGTCCCCAACCTGTCCCTGAGAGGCTATGAAGTGGTCGATGCCGCTAAGTCAGCGCTCGAGAAGAAGTGTCCCGGTGTGGTTTCTTGCACTGATGTTCTCTCCTTAGTCGCCAGAGACGCCGTCGTAGTTGTACGTAACATTTCACAATGGACTAATTCTTCTCATTAATTCCCAAGTCAATGAAAATAGAGTACTAAAACTTCTTCTTTTCTTTTTTTTTTTTGGTTTTTTACAGATCAACGGACCATGGTGGCCTGTTCCATTGGGTAGGAGGGATGGTCGCATCTCAAGACTCACTGATGCTAATAGTCTACCATCCCCTTTCGCCGGAATAGCTGCACTGAAGCAAAACTTCTTCGCCAAGGGCCTAAACACTAAAGACCTTGTCGTCCTTTCAGGTATATATTTCTAAAAACACCTTTTAAGTGCAAGTTATAAAGTTATCAACTTGATGTCACCAAGCAGAATAACAATAATACTAACGGTTTCTTGATCAGGGGGTCACACCATTGGAATCTCTAACTGCGGTCTCATCAACAGCCGTATCTACAACTTCACCGGCAGAGGCGATTTTGACCCGGCGATGAACCCAAGCTACGTCAGGACATTGAAGAAAAGGTGCAAGCCTACTGATTTCAGGAGCGCAGTGGAGATGGACCCCGGCAGTGTCAAGAAGTTTGACTCTCACTACTTCAACATTGTGGCTCAAAAGAAGGGTCTTTTCACATCTGACTCAACACTTCTCGATGACCCAGAGACCAAAAGCTACATCGAGACACAGGTTTCTACTGGTGGGTCTTCATTCGCCAAAGATTTCTCGGACTCGATGCTCAAACTCGGTTTCGTCGAGATCCTCACCGGGAATCAGGGTGAGATCAGGAGGAGATGCGCCTTCCCTAACTAAGTTTTGTCGATCAAAACAAAACTGATGTATTTCTTTGAATGATTTGATTCCAGCAGTTTTTTTAACAATATTTCTTTCTATTTGTATGTTTTTTTCTTTTTCTTCCAAGTCTGACTGTTTCAGACAGACAGAGTATTCCAGTTTCCTTTGTATGATCTGTTTTGAAGTCTAATAAAAGTTAAAGACTATTTCTTTGGCACTGAATCCACCATTAATTATTACTTGGTCTTCTTCATCCCTCGTCCACTTATATAATTCCTCTGTTAGGTTTCTCGACAAAGCAGAACATTGACAAAAGTTAGACGCACTCAAGCTACGAAAACCCTAGAATCTCTAATTTGGATTCCCCCAAATTGAAGAATCCAAAAAAAAAAAAAAATGCTATTTCAATTACAGTAGAGTATAATCTTTGATCACAATTCACAACTTCGGTTCCCTAGAAGAACAATTAGCGGATCTGCTCGAGACGAACGGGTAAGTTTAACTAACGGATGAAACAAACGCAAGTTACACAAATAAATTAATTGATTATTATCGAGTAAGAAATAGATATGACCGTTATAACCGTACTAATTGGAGTTTCTTTTCTTACCGTTTTGATCAATTTAAAAAAAAAAATTGTTTTTGGAGTCCAATTAAATAAAATAAAAAGGTAACAATCTAACTTTCCTTTTTCTTTGGTTTAACTTGTGATTTCCATTTTATTTTTGGGGAACCTTTTTTATACTATATCCTTTCTTGAGAAATCATAATTCTTTTTCTTCTAAAACCATAACACAAAAACAACAAATCAGGGCAATTGGCACATGATGAATGAGTTCCCCGTTTGGGTAGCCTCTGTTTGACTCCCCCAATGTTGATGATGATGCTGAGAGGATCTGATTCGATGGCAAGTTCACTGATCTCGCCATACATGTGCAGAGATAAACCTCAACTATGTGTGTGTTTTCAATTGGACGAGTCACCCCACCCCACCTTTGAATTTTCTAGGTTATGTTACAACATATGTTTTGATATGATGTAATTTCCGTTTGGTTTTGGTTTGGATCGATTTAACTTACTACTCAATTGGAAACTCAAAGTGAATCAAACTTTTTTTCCATAACAATTACTCGATAGATTACAAAATATTCATGGAAGAAACAGAGCACAACACCAAAACTCAAACAAGAAACTTTCCACAATAAGCATAAACCGTTTAGACTCACTCAACCGTCGATCGATCGAGATTAGTTAACGAAAGCACACTTCCTCCTGATCTCACCCTTTCTCCCGGTAAGAATTTCGACAAAACCAAGTTTGAACATCGAGTCGGAGAAATCTCTGTTGAAAGAAATCCCATTAGTTAAGGCCTGAATCTGAACGTAATGTCTGGTGTCAAAGTCATCGAGAAGCGTAGAGTCAGATGTGAAGAGCCCTTTCCTCTGAGCCACGACGTTAAAGTAGTGAGAGTCAAATCTTTTGACACTGCCTGGGTCCATGTCCACTGTGGATCTGAAATCAGTGGGCTTGCACCTTTTCTTCAATGCCCTGACGTAGCTTGGGTTCATCGCCGGGTCAAAATCGCCTCTGCCGGTGAAGTTGTAGATACGTGCGTTGACGAGAGCGCAAGTAGAGATTCCTATGGTGTGAGCCCCTATTCAACAGAAACCATAGTTTTATTCAGCTTTGAAACTTTCAAGTTCATAGTAGCTTTAAGGATTGCACATAAGGTTTTTAGTAGAAGCATACCCGAGAGAACGACTAGGTCTTTAGCGTTAAGACCCTTGTCGGCAAAGTTCTGCTTCAACGTGGTTATGTTGGCGAAAGGCGATGGTAAATTGACCTCGGAAATGCTCGAGATGCGTCCATCCCTGCGGCCCAATGGAACCGGCCACCATGGTCCCCTGATCTGTTTAAAGGCAACAATAAGAAGTTAATTATATAGATATATAGAAGTACTTTTGAGTTTTAGAATGAAAAACATCAGTCCAATGCGAGAATGTTACCACTAATACGGCATCTCTGGCGACCAAGGCAAGAACATCAGCGCAAGAAACAACACCTGGACACCTCCTCTCGAGCGCTGCCTTGGCAGCATCAACCACTTCATAGCCTCTCAGGGACAGGTTGGGAACAGCGTTTCTTTCCGCATCATTGTTTGGAGATTTCAGAAGAATGGAACCATCACATCCCTACATGAATCGTAACAAAGAGTTAGGACTAGTTTTATGTATCTATTGTTTACAGTCTCGAAGAAGTGAAACAAGCTTACTCTGACGAAACAGTCATGAAAATACATCCTTAGAAGCGCAGCGGCGAGGCTTGGTTTGCGAGAAACATATTGTTGTGTGACACGACGGACAATGCGTTCTGTGTCAGGACACCTATACCGGTAGTAGTCGAGGTTAAGACTATACCTTGGAATGGCAACAGAATTTCCAAGGACGCTAAGAAGAACCACAAGGGCGAGAAGGGTTTTGGTCGCCATAACTGTCTCTCTCCTGTCTTAGCTCGTTTGCTTTGTTGAGTGTTAGCCAAGAAAGGTGAGAACGAGCTTGGCGATGAAGGTGAAGAAGGCAATATCAGTCCTTTTTATAGATCGTTCAGTCGAGAGACGTTGAAAATGTTCATAGAGAAATGTCAAATGAGATTAAAGAAACCCACTTTGCAGTAGTACTCCTCTGTTTCTTAATTAGGTTTTAAAAACAGAGGACATTGCAGGGCCTCCACGATCTTTCTGATTATTGGAGTTGGTTAAATATTAAAACTCCCTTGAGATAGCTATTGAGTATTGACTATGAGAAGCTTGTTTGCACAACACAACCTGTAATCGACTAGGGAAAGAAAGCTCTCTTTTTACTTGTTGTACAAATAATAATAAAAAAAACTTAAGAGAGTAGTATTTTACTCAAAAGTCAAAACAACTGTCTTATTTTAAAATTTTTGATTAGTATTTTACCAAATCCGAGGTATTCATTATCATCAACTCTAGTACAGTAGTATAAAACAATTTGTTGGGTCATGTGTGGAACACACGTCCGTCTTTTTGGTCTGCCGTCTGCATTATCTTTTTTTTTCTTATGTTCTTTCTACATCATTTGTATCTTCATCGTCTTTAGAGCTAATAGTTAGGTGAATAGAACAGCGAACATGAAATGCAAATATAAGCACATTAACGCTAAGTGCAAACGCAAAAAGATAGCTGCACTTTAAGTTTACTCAACCAAACTGAAAACATGAAATACGAATATATATATATATATATATATGTATATATATATTCTTCTTCGAGTTACATGGTTCAAACGGCAACTTTTAAAACAACATTAGGAATTTCTGTTTCGAAAGTTCCAACTTGCTAATTAGAATCTTAAGTAATTTCTATGGGCAAGCTTGAATATGTTATTTAACGTCGTGTGTGAATCCAGGCCTGTGTGAATCACACGTTATGGAAGAGCGCATTATTACTTATCGCTTCATAAAATGACGAACTCGTCCCAAAAACCTTAAAAAGAATCGTATAAGAGTTGTAGTAATCTATACGTGTAGTACTAGGCAGGACCGGGCCCAACCCGAACAAAAGTCCTCTAGTTCGAGCTTGTTTGGGCCGGTTCGATTTGTCCCCACTTATATAATAACAATAATTACAGTGGAAGTCCTTTTTTCAGTATTTTTCTGAAACAAAATTTTAAAGTTCAAGTCTTTTAGCATACATATCCAAGTTAATTCAGTCACAAAAGAAAAGTCCGATTTTTTAAAAATCTAGATATATAGAATAGATAAACTTCACATGTGTTTCTTCTAGTATAATTTACATGTGTCAGTTTATCAGAAGATGTCAACGTTCGAGTTTCGACCGACTTCAAAAATATATAATTTGCGTGGTAATCTGACGAAACTCCTTGAGCAGTTGAAACTTTTATTTTATGCCTTCGTCGGTCTATTTATAATTCAATTCTATAGAGCAGTTATGTGAAAATTCTTTTTTGTTCTCCCCTTCTCCTCATAATACAAACTTTTCAAATGTCGCACGTTACAAACAAAGATTAGACACAAGAGATATAAGAAACAACAATTTACGACAAAATACATAATTCTAAATAAAACTATCCGTTGTAATATTTTTATACTAACAGATATATGTTCTACGCGTTGGGATTCTTTTGTGTCGTCGGTATCTCTACCAAATCCCTTAATTAATCTTATATTCGTACTTCTATACCTTAATGAACTATAAAACTAAAGACAACGATATATATCTTGGAATACTTTCTTGCCCGTTAGTACCTGTTCGTTTGCGGTTCTACTAGTTTTATTATTAGGGATTAGGTCGGGTCCTGTAATTTTAGAATAAAGAAGAATGATCAGTAATATCACAAAAGTACAAAAGTACTAGTTTTTTCTGTACTGAAAACTTGCTTTATATCTCGAGGCGATTGCTCAACTACAACTATAATTATGTCGCTTCATCCAAAATTATAGAATAATCAAGATTTCACGAATTCTAGTACTCTTGACAAAAGAAACCAATTAGTCATATTCTTATCAATAATCTAAAATTAAAAGGTCCTATAGTCTCAATTATGTATAATTTTTGCTTTTGTTATTGATTATGACATCATAACGCTCAATATACAATTGTAGTTAAGTTTAGTTTTCTAGTGTAACTCACTGTTCGATAGACTTTTTGTTGTTGGTGATTAACTGATTATGACATCATAACGCCCAAGTTCACTACAGTCAAAAATAAGTTTACTAGACGTTCTATATGTTACCAACTTAATTACCATAGCTTGATTTAAGGACCAAACATTCACCCTTTTTAACATAATATCTAATATACTTTATTATCACAGTTGACAAAATAAATACGTATTTTATCATTAATAATTTAATAAAATAGATAGCTAGACGATTTGAGAATTGGGTTTTTATAACATAGTTACTGAAATATATTATTTGATACAATGAACGAATATAGAAGAACAATACATCCCTTTTTCCCCCAAGATTGGCGAGAGTATTGATCATATGCCCAAATCTTCAGCAACTTAAAAAAAAAAACAAAATCACATTGGCTACCTTCTTGTTTATAAAAAAAATCCATAAAAGATCTAACATCCAAGGTTTCAAGTAATGGGAGAAAAAAATATAAGTGGAAAGACGTAAACTTTAATCATTAAAAATAAGAAAATCTTCCAACTTTATATCTCATTGAAGCTAAACATAAAACATGATATCAATTATTCATGACATTAGTAAGAGTACTATAAAACCATTTTTGTAATTAATAATGTAATTTTCAAACTTTGGTAATTCCGAGTGGCGCAGATTGTGAGTCAGAGAAATATCAAAAACAAAATAAAATACACTCATAAGAGAGCACATGTCGGTTAGCTTGAATGGACCCACGTACACAACCAAACCTGCAAAACCTTCTATATAAAGCTCTTTTGACGTCTCCAATACATCCATCACACACAACACAACACATAATCCTCCCAAAAAGACATTTGTGTCTTGAAAAAAAAACACACAAATTTAAAGATGAATTTCTTGAGAGCTATTACTCTCTCACTGTCTCTCTTTCTTGTGGGAATGGTTGGAACGATCCAAGCTCAATTGCAGATGAACTTCTATGCCAATACTTGTCCTAACGCTGAAAAGATTGTTCAAGATTTTGTTTCAAACCACATTTCTAATGCTCCTTCTCTTGCTGCTGCTCTCATTAGGATGCATTTCCATGACTGTTTTGTCCGAGTATACTCTTCTTTTCTCTCATTTTTTTTTCTCTTTATATATTGTACATGGAACATTCTGAATAGCTACAGAATTAATAATTAGATGGAGATATCTACACATGTAATTATTGTAGGGATGTGACGGATCAGTGCTTATAAACTCGACGTCAGGAAACGCAGAGAGAGACGCAACTCCTAACCTAACGGTTCGAGGATTTGGCTTCATCGAGGCCATCAAAGCTGTGCTTGAAGCTCAGTGCCCTGGAATTGTCTCTTGCGCTGATATCATCGCTCTAGCATCTCGTGACGCTATCGTTTTCACGGTAAGCATCATATTCACATAAGGTGATCACAAATAACAAAACGTAGTATGCCTCAATATCATATATTTGACCTTTGGTATTTTGTAGGGAGGACCTAATTGGAGTGTACCGACCGGACGAAGGGATGGGAGGATATCAAATTCATCGGAGGCATTAGCTAACATTCCTCCTCCGACCAGTAATTTCACCAATCTTCAAACACTCTTTGCTAATCAAGGACTTGATCTTAAGGACCTTGTCTTACTCTCCGGTAAATTCTTCAACCCGTACGTACCACACAATACTGCTAATTAAGAGTTAAATTAATTATGGAGTGTGTTAAAAAAAATATATGAGTGTTAAGATTGTTTCAAAACATATGTAAAGTAAATCAAAATTATGAGTTCTCTTGTGTTTGCGTATGCATTTACAATCTACAAAGAAAAAATAATTTAATATAACTTTTTCACATTATCCAAAAAAAGTAAAATGGTTTTCAACTTAAGAAAAGATTTTTTTTCTATAAAGAACAATATTTTATAATGTTACAACGCTAGTAAAACAGTTTAAACCTATGGTTCCAACTTCCAAGATTGTTTAAAGAAATTATCTAATAATAACAGGGGCTCACACTATTGGTGTATCTCACTGCTCGTCTTTCTCAAACCGTCTATACAACTTTACGGGTCGTGGAGACCAAGATCCAGCCTTAGACAGCGAGTATGCAGCCAATCTCAAGTCTAGGAAATGTCTTAGCCTCAACGATAACAAGACCATCGTTGAGATGGATCCAGGGAGCCGCAAAACATTTGATCTAAGTTACTACCAGCTCGTCCTCAAGCGTAGAGGTCTGTTTCAGTCAGACTCTGCTCTCACCACTAACCCCACGACACTCTCAAACATAAACCGGATCTTGACGGGTTCAGTGGAAAGTTTCTTCTCTGAGTTTGCGAAGTCGATGGAGAAAATGGGTCGGATCAATGTCAAGACGGGATCAGCCGGAGTGATTAGGAGGCAATGTTCCGTTGCAAATAGTTGAGGGGTGAAAATGTAAAAGATCTTGGAGTTTGGGTATAGTTGTAACTTGTGAGAATAATAAGGATGATGATTGTGATGTGACCTTTTGGGATTTTTGTGTGTTTGGATTTTTGTTATAGACTTCGTCAATAAATATATTAGTGTTTTTCTACGCATTTGGTTTGTCTTGTACGAATCATGACATTTTATAATTGAGTTGGTTTCTGTACCTTGTTGATAGAGTTATCTGCAAAACGAGAGGATCCCAAAACTTTAACAAATTACGTACTAAAGGGAATATATTTTTTTTCAATTATAAAGTTACGAAAGATAAGAAACTATTGTTAAGAAGGTTAAGAACATTGATGTGTTGATTGATTAAATGTGTTTAGCGGCTGCTTTGACTTTTGACCAAATAATTACATATCTACCCATTGTATCTTTTCTTTTTGACAATTCCATGTACTAACACTCTAATCAAAATGTCTTATCTATATTTTTCAGTTAAAAATTTTGGTTTACAGTTTTAGTTAGTTTGTTAAATATGATAAAACCCAAGTAAAACAAAAAAAAAAACTTCAATTGATACAAGAAATACCGAAAGTCGAAAGACCCAAAAGAAAGAAAGCTCTATTATTTTCATCAATCAAAGGTACAAAAGTAAAAGTTATTTTTGAGTTTGTATCATTCCTTCGTATGGCTCTGAGGAGAATGAAGAGAAAACTCTGCACCAATCACAATCTTCTTCACCTTCTTCTTGCAAGAAGTATACCCGAAACTATAGCTGTCCCTGCAACTGCCATTGCCACTGATGATATTATCCTCTTTACCGTAAACACTGACTTGTCGCTTGGTATCTCCATTAGATCATTCATCTGCAGTTTCAATGAAACGAAAATAAAGCACAATCCAAAACAAAATTAAGCTCCTTCATTCAGAGGTTGAAACGACATCAAACCGTTATAGGTTGCTTCCAATTCTTCTTGATTCCATTAATATGCCCTTTCCCGATTACTGCCACAACCGAACTATGCTCACTTGCAACTCTCAGCAAAGAGGATGCCATGTACCTGCAAATTTCTTATATCAGGAGATAGTTGGATGCGAAACCCGATGGAAGATCGTTAAATCTTCTCTATTTTGGCTATGACCAGCATTTCTAATTTAGTTTCCAGATACGCCAAGCTTTACAAATCTGATAAACTACATAGAGCGGGAATAGAGAATGCTAACTGGTCTCGCTCATGCACTATTGTATCCATGAGAGTTGGAAATTCCTTGCTCATTTCTTGAATAACCAAAGTCAACATATCCACATCGTCCATATCTTTCAGCTGAAACCAATGCAATTTACCATCGACCGATATTCAGAATCAATATAGTCTCGTTACAACAAACCACATTCATTTACATGTGCAGAGTAGGGAACAAAGAATACACTAAGACTTACCATTTTCTCGAGTTCCTCAGCGCTGGGCAAGAAGACAGCTTGAAACAGTATGGAGTATAAAAACTTTACCTTGTGCCACAGAGGCATTTTGGCCCATGTTCTTTTCAGCGTAATCTGCTTCGACAAACACAAAACCAAATGAATATACTGAAACAATGCTGTTGAAAAATAGACGCCCATGAATGCGACTCCATGTTATAAGATGCATAACAGTGCTAAAAGAACGTTTTAAAACAAGGGACAAACATATCACCTGTACAGGACGATCACCAAGTATCACCTTGCCGCCGTATTTAATTGCTTCTTCATACGCCACACGAAACTCAGCACCAGGGAAAACCTCAAGATGACTGGCGATCTAACAGAAGGAAAGGGTGTAAATTTATGGTTCAGAACATTTAGCTTTCATCAAAAATTTCATGATTAAGGAAACATGCCTTTGCAAGAAACCATCCATAAAGTATTCCGAATGTGTTCTGTTTTTGCTTCCAACTTTCTATCATGTCCGACATGGTTGGAATCTAGAAAAGCAAAACATAGTACCATTTCAGACTAAGCAGAAGGGTTAGAATCACGTATAAATAATTGGATCTGTAATGAATCAGCAACAAAGCATAGCATATAGAGCAAGTGAAGTACATGCATCATAGAAATTTCATTTAAGAAATAAGCAGCCTCTGTTTTGTGATTAGTAAAACATTTTTGACAACATTAATCATTATAGTTATAAACCAAATAGGAAGGAAGAAGCAGAAATCACAGATTGTGAAAAGCAAACCTTCAAAGTCTGAGGTTTGAGAACAGACAATCGGCTTGAACACAACTCTACGAAAACAACCTGTAATATCAACAAACATGCTTTAGACCTCTCAGCATAGACATAATAAAAAATATCAAACTTCAGTCCTCGATGAGCATTCAAAAGAGAAGAAGAACCTCTGGTTTCAAGAAGCTGATGATTGCTTCAACTTCAAGACAGGATTGCTGCAAGCCAAAAAAGATTTACTTGAATTATTCCATGAGGAATGACTAAATCATCATAGTCTAATCTGACACAAAGAGTTAAGCATTTTAATGTGTTCTGACTAATACAATCAAACAAAACCCAATTTTGCTGAATTTAGCAATATTTTTCCAGAAGCTACTAAATTTAAACCTTAACTCCATTTTGGGGAATTGTTCTGATACAACCAAAAACACAGGTCCCAGCCTTAGCTCCCCCTAATAGAAATAAATGTTTGATAGATCTTCTTGAAATTGTTCACATGCAATTAATAATTCAGATTTCCTCCAAATCAAGCAATCTCAGAATCATTCCAGTAGTTACCAAATCCTAGTTCAATTTCCAATACAGCTCTTTCGCAGATTTAGAAATAAAACGAGAATTCGAACGAGGAGGATACCTTTGAAACATGAGCAGTACCAACCAAGTAGACATCGCAAGATCCACCTTCCGCTGTGGACTCGCACGTCAGAATCACAACGCTTTTGGCCAATTCATCAGGCAGCTCAGCTTTAACCGTCTCAGATGAAGACTCGCCGGCATCACCGCCGTCGATTCCATCTCCATCGCCGCCGCTAACAACAGAATCAGAGTCTTTAAACTCCTCCTCCTCACGGTGTCGAGCCGCTTCGTCGTCGAGCAGTTCATCCTTGTCCACATTAACTATGCTGTCGCTTAAGGAGATATCGCCGGTAGGTCTAGGGTCGTCGATGTGAACGAAGTCCTCGCCAGAGTGAACCTCCGTCTCCGAAGAAGGCGATTGCGTCGTCGTCGGCTCTATCGTCATCGGCGATGGCAAGATTTAGTAATTCTGAGAAGTCTCTGGAGGACTGATTGAGAGATCACGCAAATATGAATGGAGACAGAAGAAAGAGTTCAAATAAAAAAAAAAAAATAATAATAATAATAATAATAATAATAATAATAACTATCTAAGAAAGAAGGCAAGGTATCATATCATCACGGTGGGGAAAGTCGTCTAATTACTTTAATTAAATTTTATAAGTATCACAAATCATTTTAATTTCCAATCATGCTTAAACCGGATTTGTATTTTGGTCCGCGTCAATCCGGTCGCATTATATTTTTTTGTTTTTCCTATGTTAAAAAAAACTTCAAATCTTCTTAAGAAAAAGAAAAAACAAAAGAAACAGCTGTGTAAAAGTGAGAGACTAATTAAAAAAAGAGAAATCTAATTGGATACTTAGTTTGTAATAGAAGTAACAAATATCATTCTCCAACTTTATACTCCCTCCGTTTCTAAATATAAGATGTTTTAGTGAAAACACGCATATTAAAAAATAGTTATTTTTAAAAAATTTAACCAATGATAAACAAGTCTGCATAATATATAATATAAATTTAATCTAAAAATTGCATAAAAAGTTGAAAAATCCTATATTATGAAATAAATCTAGAGGAATTATAAGGTAGATACTAGGTAGCCTAATTAATAACATTAATTTCATTTTCATCAGTTTCACTGTTTCAACCTATAATTTTAATCAATTTCTTCGGTTGACTGTAAAACCTTTGTCACAATGTAATCTCATTTTATTGTCGGTGTAATTTGGTTTGGACTTTGGACTTAGATATCTATCTAGTTTTCAGGGATCCAGATTCGGCCGGGTTCCACGCAATTACCCGGTTTATAATTGGGACGTGTACCACTCAATTACCCGGTTTATTATAAGAAAATTAACTCACCAAAATTATAATTGCATGTTGTAACCTAGTATAACAATTTTCATGAGAGAAATTAAAAAGAAAACATATGTTAGTTAGTTTGTTAGTTGTTGAGTGACTGAGTCATCCTTAAAAAGAATACTCTGGAATTTGTTATTTTGTCCAATATTACAGTTCCGATGTGTTTCAATGATTCTTCTCCTACCATTCAAATATCTTTTCTACCAGTCAAAACACCTATATAAGATTTTTAATTTTTAACAATTTCATATCTTACAAACATATATATAATCATTTTTTTTTGCTTGCATATTAATATGATCATATATATGAATATATATATATATATATATTCCAGAAATTTTTACGACCGGTGAATATATCAAAAATGTGTAACTACAAATTAAAGCCCTCAAAAGCTGAAAGGCAACCAGCCACTTAACAACATATATTAATTTTGAGTACTATGAGTAGTATATGAACTAAAACTAATTTGTTGGTTGGGATGGTAATACCGAAAAAAGTATAGTGTATATATATAGTTACGGTGAAATTATAGCTAGGGATGCATATAGATGAGCTCATCCTCTTTGCACTCTCGTAGTCCAATTTCCATTACTTTGCCACCAGTGGAAGAAGTAGGTAAAATTTCACAACACTGCCTTCTGGGAGCCTTCAACTACCACATCCAAAAAATACTTTAGTTCAGATTAACAAACTTATATCAAAGTAAGGAAGTAGTAGTAAAAAAAAACTAAATGAAATACTACATATTTATGGTGCTATTTTAAAAAAGTCGCTACGTAATTCTAAATATAATCAAATTTCACCATCAAACTATTTGTACTTTTTCCCTCAAAGAAAAGAAGAAGAAAAAAGATGGAATGAATTACTTGTCTGATATCGAGATCGAGTCTTTTTGAAAACACTCTAATCTCTTGGATTTTGCGAGGCGACGTAATGGGATCGTAGGTGCAATTCTCATAAGCTTGCGTGTAAACACTTTCAATGGTTCCATTATGGCGACTAGAAGAAACATGTTGCATGTAGAAAGTGACAGGTCTTTGGCAAGGATCAGGATGAATCTCTCTTGTGTTGAATGTGTATCCGGATTGTCCCCACGGCCGGAACGTCTCTTGTGTCCGCAAAGCATTCGGTAATAACAAATGCCTACTATCAATCTAACATTCAAAACAAAAATAATAGTAATTAATTTGATTTAATAATTATAACATTAGGTTACCGGAGTCATGAAAATTCACACAACTTAATTCTCAAACCGATCAATTCAAAAAAAAAAAAAAAAAACCTGAACAGTATAGCCCCAGGAAACGGAGATGGTCCAAGAGTACCAACGGTCGTAGCAAACGGAAAGTTGAAATATACGGAGAGGGTCGAATTCTACAGCGGAGAAGAGGTGGCGGACGGCGGAGAAAGTGGTTGAGTTTGGAAAGATTGGGTCAATGTGAGCCATGTGGTGTAGTGACACCAACGGTCTCGTTGAATGTGATGTCAATAATCCCAATGCATTTCCTCTCACATCAAACTGCTTTAAAAAAAAAAGATAATAATAATAATAATAAACTTTTGAAAACAGTTACTGGTAATAAGTATTGAAATAGAAAAGAAAAATTAAAACCTGATGGAAGCCAGGCTCACGAGACAATTGAACTCCAAGCTCGAGCACACAAACATGAACCCTAGAGTCTCCTCCGTACAAATGTGGATACCGTTCGATACAAGAATCAAAGTTTCTAGCTAAAACATTAGCCAATGAGCTGCTTAAAGCAAACCCTCCACCGCCAAAAGCCATGTCGTGTCCGAATATCGAGTTCTGCTGATAAGTCTCTGAGTTCGATCCTATGTAGTACCATGATGTGTGGTCGTATTTGGATAGCGTTCGAGCGAGGTTTTCTGGGATGAATATTGTGTCGTCGTCTCCAAACACGTACCATCTTACCTCTTCTGAGGAAGCGTTGAATAGCCTGACAGTTTCTAGAACGCACCGCGCAATTCGGATCGCGTTTCTGTCACCACCTCTCCAAGTGTACCTGTTTATATAATAATAACGTTGAATTTACAAAATTACAACAACAAAAAAAATGAAATTTATATAATTATAGTATATTAAAATTTTGTAAAATCAATATACGTTACATAAAAAATAGACGTTACAACAAATAGTACTGTATCTGATTAAAACTAGTAATAAGAAGCCATACCTATTTTAGTCGATGATGAAAGTAAAGTTAAAGTTATTTACCTGAACCGAGAAGTATCTTGGGAAATACAAATCGGAGGAAGGAGATCAGAATCTGTGTGGTTCTCCGAAGACGACAAGGGGTGGTCAACGAAGACGCAGCCTCTCATTTTCTGAGCATCCCACCAAAGCTTAACGTATTCTCTACGCGCAGGCCACGAGTTCGTGCTTGAGCCTAACCCAAAGACGATGTGGTTGATTTTTGTTAGGCTCTTGGATTGATCTTGATCAGAAGATGAGAAGTAGGCATGAATTGAGGTTTTAGATTGAAGCCTTGAGGCGGAGATGAGGAGGTAGACCAAGAAAATGAATGCGAAAAGTAGTATGCAATTTATCATACGTGTTGCGATAGTGGAAGAAGAAGACGAGAAAGAATGGGTTTTGGATACCGGTCGAAATGGAAGACACATTTCTTTACGGTTCGACAGAGACAAAATATCTATTTGAAGAAGGATAAATTTTGGTATATTACCTATATATATATATATAATATGGGAAAGGTAAGATCTTAAAACAGATTATGATAGGACGGTGGGTACACTAATTTATAGTGGTGGTCACGGTTGGTATAGGCCGTAGCGGCGGCGGAGGAGGAAGGTTGATTAGAGGGAGAGTAATGGAGTCATGTTAAAAAATGGTTTTAGTGTAAGGAGTTAATGGTGCCTAACTAGTTGTGATTAGGCACGGAAGCTAAGGCGTAATTAAATAAAGAAAGAGTTTATTAAATTAGTCGTATTTAGAAAATCTAATTGGAGAGTGTTGGAGTCTTTATGGACTCTTACGTTAGTTGTTTCTCCACTTTGTCAATTTTCTCAATTTGAAGTAATGCACATCTTAAATTGGAGATGATTTTATTTTGGGTAATGGATTTATTACTTGACGCGTGTCAAATTATTCACAAATAAATTTAATTTTCCATACAACAATACAGATTTTCTATTTAACAAGAAAGCGATTTTTATTTACAATAGAGGCATTTTTATTTAATAAAAATAAACAGTAGAGTTTATTATTTGTTTTTGGTCATGATAATAGATTTTTTTCCTGCTTTTGGTCACAACAAGATACATACTGTATTTCTTATGATATGTTAGTTAACAAACATATATATTTAATTAATGTTTAGTAATTGTGTTCCTAATTTTATTTGAGTCAATTGTAAGATTACAAATCCGACTAGTCCAATAAGGCTTGCTTTTAATTTTATTATTGTGCTTGTTAAATGTAAGAGCATAGTATATACTTTACACAATTAAATATTCAGAAAATATGAAACAAGCAACGTTTAGTAACGTAAATTTTGCTGCCCACAACATGTGCAGTGTCACAAGATCCGAGCCATAAGGGATGCTATTAATATATTTCTAAGACATGGTTTAATTTTGTTTCGTGACAAATGATTAAAGAACTTGCTAGGAAAAGTGAAAAATGCCATGAATACGTATCTTTAATTTGCAAAAGACGTGGTTAAGATACTACTGACTGACTCACGTACGTGGACACTCCCCTGTTTTTTCTAGTTTTGTTTTTGTTTTTCGTCTTGCTTCTTCGCCAAACGACTATTATCTGCTTAACAATATTCTACGTCCATATATTGATTTATATTTTGAAAAAAAATAAATAGTGAAGAATAATGTAGTTTAAGTCGCCCAATGACGAAAAAAAAAATGTAGTTTAAGTCCTTGATAACCAACTCCAACACAAACTGAACCTATTTTCAAAAAAAAAACACAAACTGAACCTATTGACTTCCGGTACCGGTTAGAGTCTAACGAAGGTTTTTAGTAATATATCGTGCTTCGTAAGAAGTCTAATTTTATTAAAAGAAAGAAATAATATAAACTCCGAAATAATCTCTAGAATCGAACCAATACTAGTCGAGATCGTTTTTGACCTCTCAGTGACTTTTGCAGTCTTCAAGCGTTTGCAGTCGACCAACCAGACGGAACCACTGAACAACAACAGACCCTTGGTGGATAAACATTATGAACAACAACAAAAAGATGTGATGATGGTCATATGATTGCAAATCTCTTTATTTTCTTTATTGGTGTCTCAAAATTGAGCTTGGTTTGTCATTAGCTCATGATTTTATTAGTCCCTTTCTAAATATAATTAGCTCGTGCCTGGGTCATAATCATACTCTGCACCAGCTTTTGTAAATCTTCCTTTCATTCGTCTCTTCGTATCAGCTGTAGATTTTCGAGATTCATATCTAATTTGCTTCCCAAACCTGCATTTTGTTATTAATTTGAACTTGTAAGTACGTATACACTTGGCATGGAGTTATATTTCATATAATTTTCATGTGATATAATACCTACTTGCGTTTCTTCTTCTTTTCGAAATATCTCTTCTTCGCCTCTTCTCGAGCTTCCGGAGTATATCTTTCAACAGGTATTTGATTCTCCCATGGTAACATCTCATCGGTTAGAATCAACTGCGATTGTCCACAGTCAAGTTGAACAAGAACGTTAGGGAATATTGCAACATTATTGGACTCTTCCTTTGCTTTTGCATCAATCATTTGATTTATATAGTAATCTTGAGAGCTTGCATTAGCCAAAGCTTCAATGGTGTAATCTTTATGTATAACCGATGACATACCCGATGATGAAGATGATATAATCTATAAAAAAAAAAAAAAAAAAAAACAAAAAATAAGTCGACAATGAAGTTAATCAAAACCGACAGAATTGAATTGATGTTTGTTAATACCTTGGTCGACGTGGTCTCTGGATTGTGCTTCGTTAATTCATCGATTAGTTGATCAGTTAGGATCAAATCTTCATTGGGGTCATATTCTTTTAATACCGCCTCGTCGACATCAAAACCGTTCAGAAAAACATTTTCTATATCTTCTTTAGTTTCGTAGCCATTGAAGCCTGAGTATGAACTATCCTGCGTAAAGTGACACAGAAGAAACATTGAATGAATAGAGCTAAACAAGCATATAAATCAAATAAATCATCATAATCATACAAGAACCCTCTTTAAAAAAGGACAACACAATTATTAGTATACACTACCTTAGGAATGTCCAAACAACCGGGCCGAAGCATCGGCACTTGTTGATCACTATAACTATTCTTTGTATAATTTTCGTTTCTTTGAAAGAATTCAAAAGATGATGACGAGTCCTCGTTAAAGAGAGGTAAGGAACCATGGGACAATGGCCAATTGCGATCAACAAAAGAAGATGAACAAGACGAGGAAGAGGAATCAAAATCAAGACAATTATATGCCGAATTATAATTGGAACCGTTTTGAAGAAGAAAAAAACGTGACAAGATATTAGGGTTTAAAACGCATGTTTGGCATAGGCTCAACCCTTTATCAAGGCACTGGACAACAGCGGTCTCGGAAACGCAATAGTTACACAATGGAATCCGCGACTCATTGTGATTTTCCACAGTCTCATAGTGTAACTTCCAGTCACATTGAAGACAAAGCCTAGCCAAATGATCGCACAATGGTGATCCCATATTTGCACTTAATTAAAAAAACAAAAAAAAAAAAAAAAAAAAAAGGAGACGAACAGTATGAGATTTTGAGATCTCTCTACGTCTGAAAGAAACACATTGTAGTTTTGAGATCTACTATAGCTTCTGTTTCTTAATTTATACTAAAGTTTACTGTTACACGTGGTAAATAATGATGTCATATGGTATGAATGCATATTCATCGGGATGTTCAGTTTGCATGCTAGGGTTTTTGGATGCCAGATAGGATTATTAAATGGAAACTTTTTTTTGTATGTGACGGAAAAAGCGAATCTATCTGCGAAAATTTCGATTTTTCAAGTTTGAAATTTAATTAGAATAAGATTTGTTAGAAAGATCTTTAATTTTCGAGTCTAAATATAATTAATCAATTTTGAATCTCACAATTATAACTTTTTATCCTTCTTTTTTTTTTTTTTTGGGCAACTAACGTTTTATCCTTCTATTTCATCTTTATCCATCTCTTGTATTTTCCCTTCTAGCTTAATTTTTTATATTTATCGTCTTTACTAAAAAAATCAGGAACCAAGTAAATAAGTAATAACACAAGAAATTTAGAACCAAACGAGGAGAGCCTCGAGAATTCAAAAACTCCGACGACGTTCTTCCTCAATCTGATCTTGAAGAAATTAAACTTCACCTTTATCCATCTCTTGTATTTCCCTTCTAGCTTAATTCATAAATCATTTTTGAAGAAAATTTCACCAAAATTCAAATTTTACACTATATTTAACATTTTCCACGTGAAATTTCACTATATATGCCCACGTCATAGCCATAAGTTTTTTTCTTTCTTTCTTTTAGTTCGTATAGTAACTAGTACGACAATCACAAGTATTCACAGAATTCTTGAACATCTTATTTAAGTTATCTAGCTTCTGTTATCTTTGTTACACGAATTATTATAAAATAAGAAAGAGATTTCGATTTCTTTACAAAAGAAACGGAATTGCGAAAGTCTATGATATATACGACCAATTCACAAATTAACTTCAACATTATTTAGCTACGACAGACGATAAGTAATAAATGACAGAGGCAATGGCATGAACGAAACACACCTTGGCTCCAAAAGATAGAAAATATTTGTTTGTGAATCCACATTTTGATCTTGACTCTCTGTTTGACCATATCCCCATCGCAAGTAACACCGCTCCAGCGATTCCTACGATCCTGTTCTCAACCAACATTGTCTGAAATTTTAATCCAGAATTCATATTTCATTCATTCAAGAGCTTTTAACAAATGTAACTGGGTTGAATACGCTATAGAATGTTTAATCTTGAAACAACCGTACCCTGTGTAATGATTCAATACTGATTAAACCTTTTGATTAATTTTCTCATCATATGCATCATTATTGACATGTTTGATTAATTAATGTTATTAATTTTGTGGTAAATTGATATTTTAAAAATGCATTCTAATAAATATTTCGTTTCTTTTTTTTTTGTAGTAATTAAATGATTAGGAAAGTTTATGAAAATCTTCCTAAGCTTACGAATATTACTTGTATACATCATTTGAATGATCATTTTTAAGAAGGCTTTGTTCTTTTTGTGAAACCTTTATTAAGAAGGCTTTGTAAACTTTTAAAAATGTATTTGTTCTATTTCTAAAAACGTAATGATATTTAGTGGTATGTATTTCATGATATCTCTATAAACTATAAGATTACAGCAAATCTATTAACTTCCCCTTTTCTCATGCATGACATCTATTCTGAGTTTTAGGAGTGTTAAAAATTATTACCAGTTGAGAACAAGGCATATTATGTAGAACTGTGTAGCGATCGTATTAGTTATGGCGCTGACGCCGACGCCGGGTGTTGATAGATTGGAGGTAGAGCATCCGATCACATTGGCAATGACATGAGCTGCTGCCAAACATGACAGTGCTATAATCCCTAACACAAAAGCTGTTTTGCTTGGAGCTTTACACTCGACCATCCACACCCTATTGTGCTTCACCTGCCACATACCAAAAACAAAGTATATATAATCATCATCATCATCATCATCATCATCATCACCATCGATCACCATCATAATCATTTGTTGACTATATATATAATATATAATAGACATATTTACATTTTGTTGGGCAATATCGGCTTGTAATCCGACGTAACCAGCGACGATGCCTAAGCCCACGATCAAAACAATGCAAACTACTATTGTAACGTAGAAGCATCCTTTCGTCTTCGTTTTGTTTCCCTCTTTCATTTTCTATTATAATTTTTTTTTGTCTTGTTTATTTTTTTTTTTCTTGTTTTAAGAGATTGAAAGGAAAAAGGTTATTTGTGAAATTGAGAATCTTATGTGAAATGGATTAATATATAAAGGCTAGAGTTGGATTAGATTTTAGCTAACGTGGAAGCTGGCTAAATGTTTAATTTTTGGTATATATCAAACATTAAACTGAATATATATGTTAGCTAAAATCAGAAGATTCATGTTTAATGTTTATGTTAGCTAAAAAACCAGTAGTTAGATAAATATCTTCATATCAAACATTAAAATGAAAACCAGAGGATTCTTGTTTTACATATGGCAAACAAGAAAGAAATAGAAATGGTCTATAAAGTAACCCTATTTTTATATATCTTATTATATAATTTCGAATATGTTTTTTATGTAGTATTATGACAAGTGGATTAAAAGATAAGTTATATTATAAGACACTTGTCTAACAGAAATAAGATCAATTAGAAATAAATAGATATAATAAACTATAAGACTGTAAATCTACAAAACAATAGTCATGGAAGATAGAGTTATACAAAATCAATCCAAAATTTTAATTATTGTTAAAAAAATTGTGAATTAAAAAGTGATTTTAATTAAAAGCATTATTTTGAAGAAAAAAAAAATGAAGTGGTAAGAGATATTATCTTAACAGATTTAATAATTTAATATTTGTTTTAAATTTTAAATAAAACTAATAGAAAATGCCATATGTGAGTTAAGAATCTCACCAAATTTATTTTTATTTTTAATATTAGTGAGAATCACCCATTGCACATGGTCTAAGGATTAAAGAATACCAAGGTAGCGCCCAGACCCATGGGAGGTACGGTGAGAAGAGAGCCTAGACAGGAAAGCCCATCGTCAAAGCTAGACTTTAAAGCCCACCGTCTTGATGACGTCCACTCATCACGTGACTCTCTAAACACTCAGATTTTGTTATCTAGAGAGGAAAATATAAAATAGGAATTTTTTTTTAAAAAAATCTCTCTAATAATCAAAAAGAAATTGAAGAAAAAATTAAGAAAGGAATTTAAAAAAAAAAAAAAAAACTGTATCTGATTCTGATCGATCATCCACTTAGACGCATCGCAGTTAGAGTAACGGACGATGGTTTGGGTCTGTCGTTGTTGAAGATAACGATCGACTAGCGTAGAGAGTGATCTGGTGTGTGATTGATGACGTCGTCGGAGAGCATAGATAGTCTCGGGGACCGACGAACTGAAATTTTGGCTGAGGTTGATTGAAGTCATCGATCGATGGGGTGATATATATTGTCGTGGAAGTTGTAGGAAACGATATCGATCTGGACCGGAAGAGCAACAAGATCGAGTTGGTTTGATCGAGACTCGAGAGCAAAGACGTACGTGTTAATTGGGAATGATCATCCATCGATTAAAGCCAATTGGAAGAATCGAAAGATCTGACTTTTTAGGCGAAACACTTTTGATGAGAGAAAGGGTTCTGAGATTTTTATAAGCAAAAGATTAGGGTTTTCTTCAGAAAAGAAGACCAACAAAAAAAAAAAAAGAAGAAATTTTACGGTTTGGTTACGTACGTTGTTGTAATTTCCTTTTTCTTCGACAAAGGTTATTTTTTTCCTTTTATCTCAAAACAACGGTCACTTGTTTAATTTTACCTTCTACCGAACACACAAAATATGAATGTCAAATCATCCGCATGAAATCCCCAAAATCCGAACACACAAGATAAGACATCTATCTATCGTCTATCGTTAGGAAGATCGATGTTCAAAATAAGATATTTATCGTTAGGAGATCGATTTTCAACTATTGTTTTTGGGGAAAAATCAACTTGGATTAGTGTTTCTAACTTTTAAATGAAAAAAAAAAAAAAAAAAAAATCGGAATCTGTATTAAGACTTGGCAATCCGCTCTTAACTTTTAACGCCATATAAACTGTTCACATTGCTCGGGTAAATAGCAAAACGGTGACGTTTAATAAAATCAACTACAAGAATTATAGAAATTCTCTCTCGAGTTAAGGAGGTTCTATGTAAGAAAAAACTAAAACAATATTGTAGATGGTGAACAAGAATGAATACACACACTTGACACTTTCAATACATGAACGGAGAAGGAGCGAAACCAGGTGATGCTATACGGTACGTGATTGTGTCTCTCCTGCATTCAAGAAAAAATAATGCATTACTCCTGTAATCAATCCTGTGGTGAGTTAATTAATTAGTCCACATACATCCTATTAATCCCTATATTAGCTGATAACTAAAAAAAAACAATTTAATTAAATTGAAAATCTTTTAAAAAACGATTGCGATGAACAAAATCTCAATTTGAAAAAACTATAACTAAAAACAATAGCATTGTATAAATCTCGATGATAGTAAAAAAAAAAAAAAAAAAAAACAGAAAAATCATGAAATATTTATTACCAGGCTCTCTTCAGTGACGTACGATCTCTGCGGGAGTACGACGCCGTTTCTCTGGCTAAAATTTTTCCAAACGAACGATTAGTCTCCCTGGCGAAGACGACGGGGGTTGATACGTCTTCCAAGATAGCAGAAAGAGACGGCCGCCACCGCTTGAACCTTCTCCGCTCCAACCAAAGCGGCGCCTAACGGTTCACTCTTCGAAAGATATTCGTCCTCGTCATACGCGCGTGCGTGTCAATCACGGTGTAAGTCGAAGTCGAAGAAGAAGAAGAAGAAGATCCATCATCTCTATCTGCCGAAGATGAACGATAACACTGTCGAATTAGAGAGAAAAACATATATGTTTTGTAATATTTTTTTAACTAAAAAACGTTTTTAGTTTTTGGCTTTTTTTAATCCAATTAAGGTCTCGTGTTTGTTGAGCTATCTCTAACTGTGTAATATTTATCTATCAGTCAATTACTACAATTATATTAATATTTCTGCAACAAATCTTGTTTTTCCTTTTTTGGGTCTGACGTTATCCATTGCGATTTAAGGATAATGATTTCTTTTTAGAATATATCCATTTGTGGTTAAGTAAATGATAGCTAAATTAGTAATGTTAAGATCTCTACATCATATTTAAAGATTTGTTATCTAACTAGGCACAATGTAAAATATTTTTTTCAAAAGAAAGATATCCTATTTTATGCTTTTTTCCTTTGTCAGGGATATCTAATTAAGTTTGTAACCTTTTTTTTGTCAAACATTAAGTTTGTAACCTATATATATTTTCTTTGTTCTTAAAATGGAAAAGTGAATAAGCTAATCCTCCTTCGACTTGTCAAATATTTACAATATATAGACTCTAGAGAAAGTATTTTATGAGTTGATTATATTCTAAAAATAGTCAAAACGTTTATTTTTTTTCAACAACCAGTCAACGTTTTCGTTGTATTTAGTATTTACTTCGGCCATCTCTTAATTATTATTAAATATCAGATTCTGGCAACTGTAACCTCCATCATTAATTTGTTTATTTTAGTCAAAATGATTAAATATGAAATTTACATACCATAATAGATTTCCACTTTTCCCATTTACATATTTTAAAAATCGAATTGCTACTATTTCGTTGTATTTTTTTTACCATACATTTTGCTAAGACACTTTAGAATGTTCTCTTCAACCAATAAACCAACTGAAAAATATGAAACAATAAAATTTTAAACCAACTTATGTCATAATATATGAAACTTTTATAATTCGTATAAACAAGACTATGAACTATAAGTGAACATTAGCAATTTGTAATCTCGCGATTTGTACCATAATTTATATATCATCATTTGCATAACAAACTGTACGTATTTTAATGCAGGCGATTCGTTCTAAGCCCATTTAGCTAAAAGTGACATAATCCCGGCTCCAACAAGAAGAGAGATATGGGCCATGATTTGTAGTCTAGTGTTAGATTGCATCTTTGGGTGCATGAAATCTGCTGCGAGAAAGTCTACGAGAGACATATAGATGAGGATGCCTGCAGAGGCAGCGTTAAGGACCCCCTGCACGATCAGTGCCGTTGGGCTTGACTCATTATAAGAGCTTAAAATTGCCATTCCGACTGCTATTCCCACCGGCGTCGTTACAGAGAAAAATATCGACATTACTGTAATTGACATACAATTGAAATTTCCCTGCAATATATATATATATATATATATATATATGAGAATTCAAATGATCAGAAAATCACAATTAAGCAAATTGTCATTTAATCAACCAAATGATTATGTTTAGATGTCGTCGGTTTAGAAGAAACATGAAATTATTTTAGATATGCTTATGATAACTATTATTTTCTCCAAGTTTTATATATGACATGATTAGATTATTTTATCTTATCATGTCAAATGTTTGATTTTTTGCCCCAAGAAAAGTCAAATGTCTGCAAAACATTAAATTTTGTGAAACATGTTTTCAGAGCCATTAAAGCAACAAAGGTTCAACTTCTGCATGCATTTTACATTATAGCTAACAATAATGGTCAAAAATATTATACATTTTAAAATTTGTTTCCTTGTGATTAATTGAAGACATATATAAATGAAGAAAGTCAGATGTGTGTGTAAGCCAAGAGTTGAAAATGGAATCGGTGTTTGAAGTTCGCAAGTGGAAGGGATAAGTCAAAAAAAAACCGAAAAGATGGACGGCACACATTTTATGTAAAATTCAATAGATAATATCAAGGAATACTACATATATACACCTTATATACATCCTATGATTCTTTAATATAGCAAATAGAAAAAGAATTGTGAAAATAAAAAATGAAAAGCAAAGATAGGAGAATAGTTTACCTGGGCGATGCAACCACCAAGACCAAGACCTTCGAAGCATTGATGAAACATTAAAGCAGCAAAGAGAGCTTTGGCAGTGTCTGGACTTTGTGATGCCCCAAGTGATATTCCTATTACCACTGAGTGTACTATTATTCCCACTTCCAACACCTATACATTTTTAATAAATTGTTATTAAAATTGAGTAGTTGTTAGCTTCACCTTTTACATAAAATGATTAGGAATCTATATTGGAATCTTCATGCTAAAAATTGCGTAAAGAGGGTGATGAAAAGGGACGCAAACTCATATATGGAACCATCATCTATAATTGTATCTCATACTTTTATGCTTAGTTACATACACACAAAAAGATTGCATCTCTTGATCTAACTTCAGGTTTCCCAACATTTTAGTTGACTCACTTTTTACGTTAAACTTATATTAAAGGGTACAAACCGTATTAACAGTTACTTTTGGAATAAATTACTATATTAAAGAGTGAGAGTCGATTTTTCAGGCTTTATCTTTAGGGGGGACCAGAATATGTGGTCAAATTTCTCCGAAAGAATATGTTACCCGCATGGACCAAAAAATCCATGCACCTATTAACTACTAGTAGTAGAGTAGTAGTATACTTTTTTATATAATATAGGAATAATGTAAAAGAGAAATATATACTATAAAAATAATAATATATATTTTCTCTTGTAATAAGATTGGTTAAACATATACGATTTGTATATATAACAAATTCTAACGGAAGTTATCGACAAAATTACCCAAAATTACGACAAAAACAAGTAGCTAAATGAAAATTAAGTGACATATATAATTGGCTAATATATATAATGTTGTTTTTCTCAAAACAAAAAAATAAAAATAAAAAAATAGAGGTAAATTAAAGTAACTAATTGAATTAATTAAATACCTGAGCCACAACTCGAGTCCGGTGAAGCTGAACCTCGGAATCACCAGATTCCACGCCAACAATCCCGTGCGTGTGACCATGAGCATGCACGTGCAACCCAAGATCGTCTCCACCGCCACCGCGTTGTTCTTCACCGTCACCAATCCTCTTGGACGTCTTGAAATGTAATCTATGAAAATACGACGTCGCAAAAGAATCAACGGAGAGAGTCAGAATCGCAGCGACCATTGCGATAAACCCTGTGAACGGAAACTCCCAAGCTTCTCCTTTCAGACACGGTGACGTCAGCTTCTCGTAACCTTCCGGCAACACATGCATAAACCCCGTCGCGAGGATTACGCCGGCGGCGAAGGCTTTCGTCACGAAGAAGAGAGTCGTCTCCGGCCTCAGAGACGGGAAGAATTTGCCGAGTAACGGGAACAGAACGCCGATAACTCCGGCGACGAGAACGGAAGGTATGGCGGCGATCTTGTATTTGTTAGCTCCGGCTTTGTTTTCTTCCTCGTCTTCGTGCGAACACTCGCATTTTGACTCGCCAGCGGATACGGCGATGAGGAAGAGGGAGATGAAGAGGAAGAAGAGTAAGACCTTGACGTTACGTGTGATTCTCATCTTACCGATTAGGGTTTTGCAAAGGGGGTTGAGTACTAAATCTCTTGATGATGATGACGACGCTGACGAGAAGAATTGGAAGAAGAAAGGACAAAATACGGGTGGAGAATTGGAGATTGGAGTGATCGTCGTTTACATCTCAAAGTGTGTGTGTCGTCTATATATATCTTTAACTGAACAGGTGATATTCTAATCGAAGACTTATTTATTATATGGCAATTATATATATATATATATATCAATATTTGTGTGTTTTGCTTTAATTATTTAATGCTTTTTGGTTCTGTGGGAACTCAAACAAGATTAACTTCATAATTTTAAGAAGAAAAGATAAAAAATAGAAAGAAACAAATTTTTGACCAAAAAAAAAAGAAAGAAAAAAATTAGGTATATATTTATTTGTCCCTTAAAATTAAATTTTTAATAAAAACGAATAAACATGTAATCATCTATTTCATGAATAATTTTAAATTAATAATAACGATTCACCAAAATTGAATTTAAAGTACCTTACTAGAAGTTTCAGATTTTTTTTTGCTAACTATCATTTTTTTTTTGCTTAACTCCATTCATACACAAATAATTATCAATTATAATCGATAATCCGCAATCATTGAGTCATGAATCCAAATGGCCCATGTGATATATGTAATATTTTTTTTTAATATGTTCATAAGATTCTAAAACAACAAATGGTATTTTTATCGATAATAATAATTAAAAAAAAAAGGTGTATACGGTCATCGAACATATTGTTTTAATTTTCTCAGCCATTGTACAAAAATTACAAATAGTTGAGAGCTACTTTAAGGAGGGGAAATAAAAGAGAAAACGAATCTTTAGGGATTAGATTTTTAAAAGTATGAAAGACTACGTTCAGTCCATACATGCTACGTGTAACAACTATGAAACTGTTTTTCTCGTGAAATAATTAAAATAAAATTATATCTAATAAACATTGAAATAAAAAGAGCTTTTAAACTCTTTTCTATTTAAAATTATGTCGTGAGAATGTCGACATAAAAGGTACGGAACTATATCTAACACAAGTTGACTAGTCTCTTTTTGCTTAAGCACATGTGAAGTCAAACGACTCAAACCTCTGATTATGTCGATATTATGACTCTATCTTCCCTATTTCCTTTCCATGATTTTCTCATTTTTGGACTTTTGACATTTCTTACGTATTATTCTAAATAATTCTATCTAAATTGTTACCTTTGGGTGTACGCATCAAAATATATTTACTTTTTAGAAAAGATGTTGCAATAGTCATAGTAATAGCATACTCGTCTATATATATATATATATATATAAGCAGTCTTAAACTCTTAATAAACCAAAGCCAAAATGTTTGGTAGTTGCTACCTTTGATATGGCATGAATGTAGTTTTGTTATATTTATCAAACACTTTGAAATTAAATCACGAAAGTCACGAATTTTGTTTTCCCCAAAACTCCGGAGTTTCTAACTTCTTTAGTTTTTGTAGCCGTGGATTTTACTATTTAGCATTTAGCATAATTAAAGTATAGCTTTTATGATTTGTAGATATTTGTTTGTGTGGATCTGATCTAATATGCTAAAAACTTTCCACAAGAAAAGAAGTACAAGATTTGATTTGAGAGACATTATCTACCAATAAAAAAGATGTTATCCCCTCAATCATATATATTACTTCCAATAATATATTAATTTTATTTATGAGGTAATCAATTGATCATTTGTAGCCTCAAAACAAAATATTTTCGTTTAACTCGTCAGAATACAGACATGTATACACCACGATAACTTCTTGACTTTGTCAACGTATCACAACAAGATGATTTACTGCTTAAAATCTTTAAAACATATATACAAATTGTATATTAATATACAACCTAATGATTTTGTTGAAACTTAAGAAATTAATGTACAAACTACAAAGAAAAACTGAAGAGAACATAACCTTGTACGTAATTAATATACAGATTTTGAAGAGTTGTGAAAATGGTCCACACCGAATGACTTTGATTCTTGGAGAAAAAAACAAAATGACTTAATAATTTGATTCTTCGAACATGGTTGGTTTCACTTCACATCACCGAAGACTTACTCTACCATCGATCTGAAGTCTTTAGTACGTTGTCTTGGAAGGGTATAATCACATTAATCAATATATATAGGACCCTCTTCCATGTTTCTGAGGTGATCAATTTTTGTTTTGTATTTTCTGGTGGTTGGTACGTAATTGATTAATCCCAGAAAGTTTTATCAGGCAAAAAAAAAAAAAAATTGATTATGGGCATTAGAGAAGATGATTAGTGAGTGTGGTCACGTAATTTACCCTATACTTTCAATAATTGTAGTAGTAATTCCTTTATTAGCCACCGCACCACACAAAACTTATTGTCTTCGTCTTCTAAGCTAGGAATTAGGAATAGCATATATGAGTGCCAAACTCTAATGTAAGGGAAAGCTATCGGATAATTAAAGAATCACTTTAACTATCTTTTGCGATACAATCAATTAATCAAATACTCGATCGTCATTAGTTGAAGACTGCATAATTTATTCATTCAAACTTTGAAACTCAGTTTCAACGACTTTTTTGATTGCGACGATATATTTGTTTTGTTCAAAAATAAGTCTTCTAAAGCTTTGGAAATATTTTATACTGTATAGTATTCATCATATTTCCCACTGAATTACCGTCTTGTACTGAATTAAAATGAAATCATAATTCATAATTCGTTTCAACTATTGTAGACTATTAGATTATTATTGCTTTGTTAATCAAATTTATAGTTCTTAATTGACACATATATATTATATTCAACCATTGAATTCTAGTTTCTAATATATACCCGTGGATTTCTAGCCTAGTAGTTTGGACTATCATCGCCGTCATGTCATAACATGGATTCATTCTTGGTAAACATACCAAATAATAATAGTCTCTTCAAAGTCAGCATGATAAAATCTTGAACGTTTTGAAATTGAGTATGAGCAATGTATAGTTGTTGCAAACTAATAAATAAGTGAAGAAAAGAGGACCAGATAGCCAAGAGCACATGAAAGTCGACATATAAGAGAGTAATGTGAGTTTTTCTATTTTGACTTGCTCCCTTGCTGTGATCAAATAAGAATGGATAAGAGGCTCGTGGGATTGACGTGAGGGGGTAGGGGTCGAGATAAGGAGGAAGAATGGGGCGACAGATAAAATGAAATAAAGAGCAAAGACCAAAAAACTGATAAAGAATACGTTGACAAAAAAAAAAAAAAAAAAAAAAAAAACTGACAAAGAATACTTCATTTCAGTATCCAATATATTGGAAAAACTATATAGTTTCCTGATTGCGAAACTGATTGCTAAGCCCTTTATAACAACAACAACAACAAAACAAACTAGTAGTAATTCAGAAAACCACAAACTAGCGAGACAAGAACCATTAGAATACTTGTCCTATTTTTATAACTCTCCCTCCCCTTAAACTAAGTCATTTGAGAAGCATGATTACTGTCAAAAGAACGAGTTAAATTGTATACTAACTAGTAATTAGTAAACTAACTAGTAATTAGTAAACTAACCTGTTTGTTGAGTTATAACTGAAAAACTTTGTTCTTCTAGTTATTTTTGTGAGCCCCCCAATCTCAGTGTGCCAGAGTAGTGTGTTATTAACTCTCCTCGTCATAAGTACTCTTCTGTGTATCCCTCCCTAGTTGTCCACCTGTCAGAGTCATGCTCGAAATAGTAGTCTCTCCATAGAACTGTTCCGTTGCGTCTGCATACTGTCCATTTTGACCATATTCTCAAGTAACTTTTTTGGCCTCTTGTCGCATTAACCTTTCTTGGATTGGGTATCTGATAGCAGTTCCTTACAAAAATATAAACACAAGTTGTCTTATGACAGATCAGTCACAAAAATATAGCTAGGAAAAATGGGCTCTCGATTAGACCGAACCGGTTTGGTCCCAACCCGAACCAGTTTTCTTTAATCGTGATTAGAAATCATTTTTTAACTCTCAGTTTCTCACAATCTTGTAGGGAGAAGAACTGAGAATACCACGTCCATTGGAGATAAAAAAAATATATATCGTTATTAAAAAATGTCACTTCATAATAACATGATTCAAGATTTCAAATCAGGAGTTATATGATATAAATTCTTTGAGGTTCGTCAACAAGAACTCGTATGATGCTTATGATAAGTGGTTTTGCTATTTTAGTAGTCACCTAATTAAGTTGCAAATCTAGTATTACCGGCCATCTAAACGCATCGCATCGTGTAGTATAATAAATTATTATAAAACGGGTTATTTGAATAGAACATGAGGCTTTAACGACAAGTAGGCCCAATGGGCTTAGAGCTTTCGTTTAAGAATTTATTTAGTTTGATATAATATTAGCTCTAAGCCTCTAACCGGTAATTCAAGAAGATCAAATTAATCAAGTAGCTTCTTCTATATATATTCTCTTACATGATCTCAATATTCTTACCATATCTTCTTTTTTATTTTATTGTCCTGGATATTATTACATTTGGGATTAAAGAGAATTGAATCTATCGTCGGTGTTGTCTTGCTTCTAACCTTCATCGTCACAATTAATTAAAAATTATATGCACCAATTAAGTATCTCAATCTCTAAAAACCTAATTAATCGTTGGTTTACATTGTTGTTGCCTCATCCAACACATGGTAGCTGTGTTTATGAAACAACTATTTTTCTCAAAATGTTTATGTGTCGTAAAAAAATTAAGCATTAATTGTGAAAAAAATTATTGACAATTTCCAAAGTTTTTTTAAATATATATATTTACATACATATATGAAAATACTCATATTTCTAAAATTCCGAAAAATGAATTCAGGTTAGTTTTAAGAAAACTATGGGAATTTCAAATTTTGATTTTTAACCATAAATTATCACTTAGGACTTTGCATTAGTTTCACAATTGCAAATACCTTGAACTAAGAGTAACATGAATTGTTAATCAATGGAAAGGTATAAAAATTGGCATATTTTCAAAAGATTTTGTTTTATAAAAATTCTGTACAAGGTGTGATCATATACAAAAGAATTTTGTCCGGGTTATCTCTGTCTTATAATTTTATAGTAGTATTTGGAATTAATATTTGTAATCGATAACTAACTATTAAGTTGTAATAAGGCAAACAATAAGTAGTTTACAATATAATTTGTCGGTTGAATATTAGCAAAAAAATTCTGTTAGTAAAACAATAAATATATATTTTTGATTCTATATCTATTTTATAAACTATAAACTCGATGTTACAGTGGTAATAATTAAATATAACGGATTATGTAATCGTTCAGTTGGTTTAATATTCTGATTAGGTTTTAGTGATGATTTCGGTTTGGTTTGTTGGGTTTTATGAGAGTTGGATCCCTCATCATTTTGTCTTTATTTTGTGACCTAGTTTTGGAGACAACGCCTGGAAGACAATCGTTGATAGATTCAACGATATAATTCAGTGAGTTATAGGAACCGTCTTTCTCTTTGTCCCAGCTAGTTACCTTGTTCAAGGAGGAAGAGGAGGAAAAGGAGGAGAAGAAGGAGGTAAAGGTGATGATGATAACAAGCTGTCCACTCTTGCCATGACGTTGTTTGATGAAGTCAAGTCTAAGTCCCCGGATTTCTTCCTCCCTACAATAATAGGATACATCGGTTCCTATATTGGGTCCTTATGGTTCAAAAAACCAATCTTTGTGAAGTGGTTAGAGGTTTTGGGCATTATTTCAGGATGTGTTTCCATTGTTGAGACTCTCTACTACGTTGGCTTTGAAGTCTCCGTGTACGCTGCCAGCGGCTTTGGTTTTGTCTTTATCCTCGTGATCATTGTAAATGTGTTAGTGTAATATATCCCACATCAGTAGTTGGAAAAATTATCGAGTAATATATAAAGGGTTAGAGCCTCTCCACTCATTCCCAATTGATTTTGAGTTAGAAGCCCACAATAAGATCAAATTTAACATGGTATTAGTGTAATCGTCATTAGAAAACATAAAATTTTACTTTCGGTTTAGCTTTACAATCTTATACGTACGTCTCCATGCGAAGATAAAATATCAATCTCACACGAGATTTCTATTTTATGAACCTTCCCTAATTTCTTCGTTTATGATAATTAAGGTTGTGGACATTGGACACTAGTAGTACACATACTACATAGTCAAATAATCAATCAATAAAGTTAAATGTGTACTCAACTTCCCAATTAATAACGAGGTTTATTGAATGGGCATATGTATGTTGGATTTTACTTGTCTGGACTAATAAAGAATAATTTCTAACTATCTTTTCTTAAAGAGCCAACATTGTGGAACTGAACTGAGCTTTTGCTTGATAAATGATTATCATGAATTCTATAAAGTTGGCATAAGTATAATCTCTCTCTCATTTTTTTTATGTTATATTTGTATTAGCATAATCACTTTACTAGAAAGTCTAGAATCATGAAAATTGTATTACCTCTCTCTTTTTTTTTTCTACCTGTGAGATAAGCTAGTAGTTATCATGTCGACAATGGGATCTCTAAAATGATATGTGTATACTTTTTTGAATTTTTCTGGTAAAGGCTATGAGCCTTTTTGGTAGGTCGATCGATATTGTTTAATATTTCTAAGAAAGCAAACATTAGCAAAGGGTAATTTGCAAGGCATTCCAACAAATCCTTACACTTCATGCAATTTCATATTTTTTCCCTTTTTCGTATAAATATAACTCTCTTTTGCATTCTCCTATTCATTAAGTTCCTTTTATCCTTTCCCTCTCAAATCCCTAAAACAACCAACCAAAACTTTCTTCTATTTTCCAGATATCACTTAATTATACCAAACAAAAGGAAAAAAATGAAAATTAGAAGTTTAATCTCATTATCTCTATCCATAGGTATCGCCCTAATTGCCATTTTAGCATCCAAAACTCTCTTAAAAACGCATCGGCCTGAAGCTTTTATGCGCTCTCCTTTTGATTTTTTACAAGATATCAAAATATTCTTTTGTGGTCACCGTCATCATCATCATCATCATCATCATCATCACCGTCATAAACCTTCGGATACCAAAAAGAAGGTATCGATATGCGAAGATTTCCCCAAGAATATACCTCCATTGGACACGGACACGACGTCATATCTCTGCGTGGATAAGAATGGTTGCTGCAATTTCACGACGGTGCAATCAGCAGTGGACGCGGTAGGGAATTTTAGTCAGAGAAGGAACGTGATTTGGATTAACTCCGGCATGTACTAGTATGTCGTTTTCAAAATATTTAGTTACTAAACTTTCAGTTAATATATATACACATAACGTAACTGATATGTAATTATTGCATGGCAGTGAAAAAGTTATGATTCCGAAGACTAAACCAAACATAACGTTGCAAGGACAAGGGTTCGAGACTACGGCCATAGCGTGGAACGACACGGCCTACTCAGCTAATGGCACTTTTTACTGTGCCTCGGTCCAAGTCTTCGGTTCTCAGTTCGTCGCTAAGAACATTAGTTTCATGGTAATTTAACTAATTTATCAATTACCACAAGACAATTAACATGTTTTCTTAAATAAAATGGAATCAAGGGTGTTTTCTAAGATCAAAGAGAGATGCGTAATCTGATTTATCGGTTCGGTTTTGTTCGTTTTATTAACCATCAAGGATCAATAGAAACCGGTGATCAACTGTTTGGATTTAGTACGGTTTTGATTTCAATTTCTCAGAAACGATATAAGCTTGTTTTAAGTATTTTCAAAAAATATATTGCTATAATCGGTTTGGTACTTAATTTCTCAGCTTTTGTTCGGGTTGGTTACGATTTATCCGAATAAAGTAAACTATGAAACCAAATCGCTTTATTATTATCTTTTCTACCCGGTTATGTTGGTACGTACGCTTCCTTTTTGGTTAAACCGGGTTAGGTATACCTAGTATAGCAAAATTAAAATAACTTTGGTGTGATGATATATAGAACGTGGCGCCGATACCAAAGCCAGGAGACGTAGGAGCTCAGGCGGTAGCGATAAGAATCGCCGGAGATGAATCGGC
Source organism: Camelina sativa (assembly GCF_030686135.1). NCBI lineage: Eukaryota > Viridiplantae > Streptophyta > Magnoliopsida > Brassicales > Brassicaceae > Camelina > Camelina sativa. The sequence goes on from NC_141882.1 coordinate 1,924,363, forward strand.
GTTTGTGGGATGCGGTTTCTTCGGAGCTCAAGACACTCTTCATGACGATAGAGGTCGTCATTACTTTAAGGATTGCTACATTCAAGGCTCCATCGATTTCATCTTCGGCAACGCTAAGTCTCTCTACCAGGTCTGTATATTTACGGTTCACTATATTTGTTGTTTTGGTTTAATGCCGGTTAATTAGCTAGGGTTTCGATCCAATGTCGATCGATGTTAATGTGGTCTTGGTGGCAAGCGTAGGACTGTCGAATAATATCAATGGCGAACCAAGTGAGCCCAGGGTCAAAGGCCGTCAACGGAGCCGTGACTGCAAACGGTCGTAACTCCAAGGACGAGAACAGTGGCTTCTCGTTCGTCAACTGCTCGATCGGTGGCACTGGTCACGTGTGGCTAGGGCGTGCATGGAGGCCTTACTCACGTGTTGTCTTCGTTTCCACTACCATGACCGATGTTATCGCATCCGAAGGCTGGAACAACTTCAACGATCCCTCTAGGGACGCGTAAGTGTACAAAACTCAATAATATTTTTTTTTTGGATTAATTTTTATAAGTTACATATATATTGCTTTTTTGTTTAGGACTATATTCTATGGAGAGTACAATTGTTCGGGTACAGGAGCTGATATGTCAAAGAGGGCACCGTATGTTCAGAAGCTTAACGAGGCTCAAGTGGCTCTCTTCATTAACACTTCTTATATCGATGGAGATCAGTGGTTACAGTTTTCCGATCTTTAAATCAAATCAATAAAAGAGGAAAGATTAAATAATCCTCAATTCCTTCTGAGTGAAAAAATGAGAGAAAAAGGCGTTTGATGAACTACTTTAATTACTAAACCGCCCTAGTAAAACTTGTCAGCAGTGTGAACCATATGAATAAAAGAAGGGGCATAATGGGAATTAGGTAATTCATTGTGTTTTAATAATATACAAAAGAGACCCACTCGCTCTCCACCTTTTCAAGAAGAAAGAAAAAGACTGTCTCTCTCCCAATTACATCTATTCATCTTCTCCTTTTCTTGCATTTTGGTGTGTCTGAATTTGTTCACATCTCCGAAAATTATGAAATCTACCTACACAATATCCGGAAGAAAAAAAAAAACAGATTAGTACATACGAGTCAGCATCTTTCAAGTAAGCATATGTACCTCTTATGTTTTTTTTAATAAATGTATTTGATCATCTTGCCATTGTATTTTGTAATTTGTTCCAAGTTGTCTCTGTTTTTGATTCTTAGTAATCTGAACTATATCTTGTAGAAGATCGTGATTTCAGATTTCAATCGATCATCTTTTCAATTACCAGTTAGTTAGTTTTCAAACTCAAAAAGTCTCCTGATTTTATGTTTCTATATTAGTATATTTGAAGGAGCTTTGAGAAACTCAAATTATTTGATCAATCATCTTTGATTATTCCGATCGCCGATCGATTAGATTTGGTTGTGGTAAATCTTTGTATTTCTAGTTTGGTTAGCATTGAGTGGCACCATAAATTCATTATTCGCCGTAAATATATCAAATACTACATTCGCTATCTTGTGCTAATTCTTACTTTGCTTTGCTATCCCTTTCCCCAAAATGGTACGTTGAATTTTGAACATTGCGTCGTCAATGTCAAGTGAACGACATAGACAAATGACCACATAGCTTTCTTTTTTTTTTTGATAAAGGGTGTAATGATTGATCATCAAATATTTGGTTACAACTTCTGCTTGGATTTTTGGTCACATTGTACTTTGTATGATCATAAAGGTGTTTAAAACTCTTGTGATATACGGACGTTGACCTTTATTTAGAGATCGCCTAAACTTTTTTTTTTTTCTTTTTTGAAAAGTATTTTAGAGAATGTTGTTGGGAATCATAAATCCACCATTGAATATCCTGTTTATAATAAAACTGAATAAATTGATGTTTATAATAATAATACATGCCTCTCTGCCGTCACAAAGAGATTATCTTATCTTGTTTTTTTACATAACCTCTTGGGAATTGGTTTCTCTTTCTTGCAAGCTAGCTCTTTCTTTTTTTCTCTTTTAAAAATGAAATTGTTGCGGTTGGAATGTTCAACTGAACTTGATCATATTTCTTGTTGTTACAAGAAACAAAACTCAAGATATATGGTGCTTATTGAGACTTTAACGTGTGACATTTCTTTCATATACAAAAAAATATAGTACTATTTAGTCTATACCACCAATTTTAAGCCTTACTATTTCATCGGTTGCAGAACACAAGATAATAGGAACTGCTTAATCATAGTTATGGAAGAAGCAACACCAGTGAGTTCCGAGGTCCCTCTAGTTAAGGTAAATCTTCTTTCCTTTTAACTAGATGAAAATTTTGCTAAAGTTTTAGACATTTTTTTTTCCTTGCTCATTGAACATAGATGTGATACAAAAAAATTTGGAATTGTATAATTTCCAGTAATGAAAACTAAAAGTCTTTTACAAGTTAACTTCAATATATAACTCTACGAAAATTGTGTGTTTATATGTTGACTTTAAGTAGGATTAAAGATATGGCATGGGAAGATCTTTAGTTTTTCTTGCATGGCTTTAAGTAGGATAGAAACTATCTTAAAGAAATTAGTCAAATTACTAATTCTTGGAGAAGGTTAATTACTGTGACGATTTTTTTATTACACAGGTCGTGAATGAAGAAGTGACAAAGGAAGATCGTGTTATGGATAAAGAAGAGGAAGATCCATCATATGATGGTGGATTCGTAAAAGTTGAGAAAGAAGGGATCAACGCAAAGTATGGTGATGACGAGAAAGCACTGAAACAAGTTTCAATTGAAGCAAGCTCGAACGGTTCACAAAGAGAACTACATGAAGCACAAGAAAAGGCCAAAGAACTGGAGCTTGAATTGGAAAAAGTAACAGGGGAACTGAAACGGTATGAATCTGAAAACACACTTTTGAAAGACGAGCTTTTATCCACGAAAGGGAGGTTAGATGAAACAGAGAAGAAGCATGAAGAGCATGAAGTGGTTAAAAAGAAGTTGCAAGAGCAAATTTCTGAAGGGGAAGCAAGACATAGCTCACAGTTGAAGTCTTTGAAAGATGCTTTGCAGTTACATGATGATAAACATAAGGAACTGACTGAAGTTAAGGAAGCTTTTGATGGGTTAGGGCTTGACGTTGAGAACTCGAGAAAGAAGATGATAGAGTTGGAGGAAAGGCTAAGACTTTCTGCTGTAAAGGCAGAGAAATTTAAAGAACTTGAAGAGAAACTGATGATTTCAGATGAAAAGTTGTCCAAAACAGATGCTCTTCTGTCTCAAGCTCTGTCCCAAAACTCTGTTCTTGAGCTGAAATTGAAATCTTTGGAGGAATTATCTGAGAAAGTAGCTGAACTAAAATCTGCTTTGATAATGGCTGAGGAGGAAGGAAATAAATCAACTAGTCAGAGGCAAGAATACCAAGAAAAGGTTACTAAACTGGAAACTTCTCTGAACCAATCAGCGGCAAGAATCTCTGAGCTTGAAGAAGATTTAAGAATTGCTTTGCAGAAAGGTGCAGAGCATGAAGATATTGGAAATGTGAGTACTCAGCGCAGCGTTGAACTACAAGGTCTGTTCCAAACATCTCAGTCAAAACTAGAGGAAAAATTGAAAGACCTGGAAGCATTGCAAGCGAAAAACTCTAGTCTTGAAGCTGCTCTAAGCGTTGCAATGGAGAAAGAGAGTGAACTGTCAGTAAATCTTAATGCTGTGACAGAGAAGCTGAAATCTGCAGAAGAGAGACTTGAGAAGCAAGCAAGAGAGATAGATGAAGCTACCACAAGAAGCATAGATCTTGAAGCTTTGCATAAACACTCAGAACTTAAAATCCAAAAGGCAATGGAGGATTTCAGTTGCAGAGACACAGAGGCCAAGTCTTTGACTGAGAAATCAAAAGATCTCGAGGAGAGGATAAGATTATATGAAGTGAAGTTGGCTGAAGCATCTGATCAATCTCTTTCTTTGAAAGAAGAAATCGATCAGTCGTCTGCAGAGAATGAATTACTAGCAGATACAAACAACCAGCTCAAGATCAAGATTCAAGAACTTCAGGGATATCTGGAATCCGAGAAGGAAACAGAGAATGAAAAGTTTAAACAGAGAGACACAGAAGTTAAAGACTTGAGGGCAAAGCTGAAATCCCATGAAAACCTAATCGAGGAGCACAAAAGGCAGATTCTTGAAGCATCTGGAGTTGCTGATACAAGAAGAGTTGAGCTAGAAGAGGCTCTCTTGAAACTCAAGACTCTCGAATCTACAGTAGAAGAGCTAGAGAAAGTAAATGGAGATTTGGCTGAAGTGAATATGAATCTGAACCAGAAACTAGCAAATCATGGGTCAGAGACTGGCGGTTTTCAGGCAAAGCTCTCTGCTTTAGAGGCTGAGAAAGATCAAACAGTCAAAGAGCTTCAGACAGCTATAGAAGATCTTACAAAACAGCTTACTTCTGAAGGAGAAAGATTACGATCACAGGTAGACATACATTCTGAAAATCTTAAAATTTAAGTATGAAGAAAATGACATTTTGTTCTGTTGTAGATCTCTTCACTTGAAGAAAAGAATAAACAAGTCAATGAGATATATCAAACCACAAAGAATGAGCTCGTGAAGCTTCAAGAAAAACTCCAAGAAGACAAGTCTAAATCCGAAGCTATGGTATCCGAAATCGGGAAGCTTAGTTCCGTGGCTGCTGAAAAGTTGGTGTTAGAGTCAAACTATGAACAAGTAGCAATACAATTGAAAGAAGTCGAAGCTCAGTTGAAAGAAAAGGTAATAATGAGTTAACAGTTAACACTTATGCGATAATATATTGAATACTCTGCTCAATGATTAATGATAATGTTTCTTGGTGTTTCTGTCGTCAGGTCGAAAAAGTTGCAGAACTGACCTCAAAATTGCAGGAACATGAACATAAGGCGAGTGACCGAGATGTGCTGGACGAGCAAGCAGTTCAGCTACATAAAGAGTTTCAAGCTTCTCACACTCTCATTGCTGAACAGGTAAATGCATCTTTCTTTTGCTTCTTCTTGCTTCAGAAAACTGCTGCTAAAAAGGCAAATCTAATTGTTCTTAGTGTATTCTTGAGTTCTCATTTTTTATTTTGTGAACGGAGTCAGAAAGAAGCGGTTTCTCAGAAGCATTCAGAGTTGGAAGCTACTTTAAAGAAATCACAAGAGGAGCTTGATGCTAAGAAATCTATGATCCTTCATCTCGAATCGATGGTTGACGAGCTTAAAGAGAAAGTGAAGCATGCAGATGCTAAATCTAAGGTCAGTCCTATATAAATAACCACATTTTCGTTAAACTACCTCTTCTTTACTATACAAATGTCGGAAAAAAATGCTCTGTTTTGCAGGAAACTGAGTCTGCTGGAAAAGAGGAAGTAGAAGTGAAATCTCGAGACATTGACTTATCAGTTTCAACTCCAAAGCAACGTAAGAGCAAGAAGAACTTAGATGCTTCTCTTTCTCATTCGTCTTCTTCAGGGCACGTTATGATTCAGACAGCTGAAACGTCGCATCTCATGACATTGAATATCGTTCTTGGAGTGGCTATTGTGTCTGTCATTCTAGGTATCATTCTTGGGAAAAAGTATTGAATTCTTCATGGTGTGATTGTGTCTAGTAGAACATGGGAAGCGCTTTGTTTGATTCTTGATTGTCTCTGGGTTTAGGGCTTTTCATTTATTTATTACCCATCCTTTTATATCTTATTTGCCAAGCAAGGCCCAAATGTTGCAAAAATCTGATTAAATTGAATAGTTAAAGTAAAAAGGAAAAAGGGAAACTTAAAAGAAAAGGAAAAAAAGAGACGTTACATAATTTACATAACATAGGCAAGTCGAAAAAGGAAAAAAGAAAAGAGAAACCAATTTGGATTAGGGCTAAAGTTTTGGTTATATATAGACAGTGGACGACACGATCTCAATTGATTTCTAAAACTAACCATGGCGGATCATAACACTCCCCCCTTTGAAGTGGCGAAACTCGAACATTATATAAAATACCAACCAGAAGGTGAAGATTTCGTTGTCGATGCTGAGGTCAAGGTTCTCCGAAAAGGATCTCCTCCGTTAGAGATGTTCTTCTCATCCTCGCTCGATGATTTCGTTTTGGACGACGAAGATTGTCCCGAGAAAGAACTACTCTACGAATTATTTTTCGATGATGCTGGGATAGATGCATCCGAGGCTCAGTTCTTGCTCAATGACTTGATTTTGTACGTTTGTAAGATGACACAACCGCTTGACGTAGAATTCACAGGAGTTTTCAAGTTGATGGTGGAAGTTAGGGTAAACTAAACCCTGTCAAGCTTTAAACCATCCGGTTCAGAGGAAACCGAATCCCAATAACCAATTGCTACTACGGAGACGAGAAAGCGACGGTGAGACTTGAAAACCAAAATAAAAGGCAGGATCGGAGAGTTAGGTAGGGTTTTGTGTCTTGGAAGATAAGCAAAGACTATGTTTTTTCTTTTCTTTTCTCTACTCTACCAACAAATTTGGATTCTCTTTTAAAATTTAAATATGTAATATATAATGAATTCTTTTGTGAAATAATTAATTCTGTCGTTATAATTGCACAAGTTAGATATATATAAAAAACGAGCAATTCTGTGAAATTAGAGCAATTGTTACAAATCCAAGAGCAAGATTATATACTAGCGATCCGAATATATACAAACCGTAATAATATGTTCGAACCCAGAGTATTACAAGAAAAAATAATAAACAAATAATAGCGAAATTTTTATACAATAAAACTGGAGAGAATAATTCACATCAGATCCACACACAAGTCACAACTCGTTGTAGAAAAAAAAAACATTCCAAATAGCTCAGAAGCAGATGTCAAGGGCACAACAGCAACACATGGCCGCAAGACTACAAAACAAAAATTCCAAAAATTAGACAAAAGAAATAAAGCTATTTTGGACTTAAATATATCGACCCATTAAGGATAATCATGTTGAAGCATATAAAGTTGCGTATAATTTAATTTCATGATAACGACTTACCAGCCTTTAAAGAATCCGTCACCCTTAGACTTGGTTTCCACTTTAGCCGGAGCAGCCGAACCATGACTCTGGTCGTTGGTCGGGTAACCAATCGGTGGTGGTGCAGTTGAAACCGGTGGCGGTGGGTTAGCTCCTACGTTTGATAAAATACAAATACAGTTTACAAATAACGAAAATGATTAAAGACAAGAAAAGAAACAGAGGAATCTATATATCTTCTTACCTGCAGATTGGTTGTGATCGTACTGACTCATCTTGAAACGATTAGTGAAAAGAACTTTGATCTAAGGTAAAAGATGCTGTGTATGGAGTATGGCTGTGCTTTGTATCGATCAGGAATGATTTTACTCTTTGAATATATTTGTGCAAATGCGTGTCAATGTAAATATATAGAGAGAACGATAAAGAAGGTCGGTTTATCAAAGACCGCGTGGAGGATTAAAAACATTAATGGTTACACAATAATTAATTAATGAGTCATTATCAAAGCTTGCTTAGGATAATTCCAGACGAAAAGCTTTTTATGATATGTCGACACGTCTCACACGGTCGAGACCTGGTTTTGTTGAAATTTTTGAGAGGAAACGTCATTAATCGAGAGTGGTCAAAGTCTTCGGAAGTTAACTAAAGTAACAGACAACTATGGATATCCATCACGAGTAACATTCTAGATTTGAAGCCTCAGTCTACGATTACAAATCAAACCCATGATGTGACATCTGCAAAATTGTACAAGTCTTCTTTGACAACCAATAAAAATAAAAGGGAGAAATGATCATCCATAAAGTTAATATGACCATGAGATCCGATTTATCAACCTTAACACTCTTTTCTTTGCTTCCACAATTGCGTTTGCAGCCTCTTCCACGTATATATTTGCTAAACAACTATCTCTCTTCCCCTACAAAGAACACTCAAGCAGCATTAAGAGCTTCAAGCTGTTTCTTCAGATCTTCAAGGTCATCTTCCTCCTCTGTTTCTCCTGACCCTGAGGCTATGGCTATTTCTTTCTCATACTCATCTGCATCTGGAAGCTCCCGAGTAAGCCCTTCAGGCAATGTATCTATACCTAACATAACACAAAATCAATTTAGAAAACCGTCAGAAGAAGAAGACTTTAATTTGATACATTTTCGCATTACAGTTCCCAAGTTGAATTTACCTGAACTTGAGGCAGCTTTTGTAGCATCCTTCTCATTTTCATCGTCCACAACACTTTATAAAAAGACATGAGATACACATCAGATTTCTTGTTGCAAATTTTAATTTTTAACTAAATCCACTGAGTTGTTACCTTATGTTCCACTCATTATCATCATGGAGTGGACCTTCATCGATAGCTGTGGATGCATCGGCTTCCATCTTAGCTTTAGCAGCAGCGTCCCTTTCTGGTTTCGCAAGCATGTATTCTTTCTGCATTTTGGGATTTCATGTCATTTCACCAGAACAGGGATGGAAACAAAGACGAGCTGAGATAGTTTTGTAGTTGCATTTACTCAATTTACCTGCCGCTCTAGACAAGCTACATTTGAGCATTGTGGATTTGGTCTCATTTTCATGGTTGGGAAAAAGTCCTTCAGTGAATTGTAACCCTGTGGGATCCAGTAACAGGCATAAATTAGTAACTTTTAACTGATTCAAATAATAAATGATTCTGTGATAAACATAAGATGAAGCAAAGCCTTTCTACCAAGTATGGAGAAACTTCACCAAAATTTAGTAAGAACTTGAGAGAGTTTTGAACTAAAAGCCCCGCAACAACACCCTGAATTGACAATCAAACAAAAGTCTTAGAATATAAAGTAGGGCTTAAATAAACAAAGGCATTAGCAACAAATGTGATAAATAATTTGGTTCAACCGTATTATAAGGTGGTATAAAATTACCATAGTAGTTGGCAGAGATGCAGCACAGACCCCTTCCCGCTTAAGTGTCCGTTCATCAATTCCAGATGCCACGACCTACCACAGAAAAAAATAAAGAGATTGTTTATAGGCAATGCAGATGTAGTATTAACAGTACCCTGGATCACGGAATCCTTAAATTCACCCATATTCCACTGATATATTCCTCAAACATTAAAGCAGGGTATGATAGGTTAGAGTTGTAAAAAGGTGATATAAGAAGGAAATAACATACCAGGGGAGGTGCACAGGCAAAACAAGCAGTTTCTCCAGGAACCAAGAGCTGTATGTGACCTGAAACAGCATCTTCGGATACACCTGCACAAAATATAACTTTCTTTGTTAGCTAAAAGACAAATGAAAATAAAAGTACATAATTATTAGCTTTTCCTACTACTTACCTGACTCCATCCATGTTTGACGTAACTCATTGCACGCCTATGTACCAAAAGAATAAACTCAAATCAGAGAGCCAATGTAGAACATTTTTGTTTATCTTCCACTCATAAACAGTGTAACTAATTGAATCATGTAGAATGTAAGATCAAAATGCTCGATGGTGAAGTAAGAACTATGTGGAATTTGTAACAAAAAGGCATTTTTCGAAAAAAGAAGTAACAGCTACCTGGTTGACAGCCATCCTTGCTTCATAGTTATCGACACAACTCAAAACAAGATCCACACCGCTGCCTTCCTTGCTAGGACAAAATGACTTATTCGTCAAGCTCGATGTGAAGGTTTCAAATCCTTGCACTGTTGTTATGTTCATTGTGAAACTCTAGAACAAAAAAAAATCGAAATAGCATAAATTAGTGACTCAAGAATCCTGTAGGTGTGAAACTAATAATTTTCTGCAGTAAACAACGGATAAAATAATAACCCAGAACTAAGGATACATAGATACATCATACACCATAGACCCACTCAATACGCAATGACTCTAAATCGAACACACCCGTTTGGGCACTAACATAGACAGTTTAGTTTCAAGTGACTATGATGTAAATGGTCATTAAACTAGTACCAAATGCGTTTAACCTCATCAAGTAGAAAATTTACCTCAAGTACAACGTCAGGGTTTATTTCTGCAAGGGTCTGGACAGCAGCATCAGTCTTTGTCATACCAACCTACACAGTCACAGTTATCACCAAAGTCAGAAGCAATACTAACTGGATGAGAAGATAAATTGAAATCTCAACGAGAAAGGAGTACCTGATCAGGTCGAAAAAAGAGTCTGTTCATGTTAGCTAGTTCAACGGTGTCATAGTCATACAACAAAATACGACCAATACCACATCTGGTAAGCATCTCAGCCGCAACACTTCCAACACCACCAATACCCTGTCAATGAAAGAATCCATGTATGTAGGATTAATGAACGCACAAACTTAGTTGTAGCATAGCAGAAGAAGAGAAAGAAAGAAAAAAGGGAGAGAAACACAGACAACAATGGCGACTGAAAACTCTCTAATTCTTTCATAGTTTTCCACAATACCCATCCGCTGAAGTGCCATAAGCCTACTGTAAGGATTACTATCTACCACCTCCGAGCTTAATTCCTGCAAACAGAGGGTTTCCCCCTTGAAATCAGAAACATTGTACTATATCAGAAGAACTTGTGAGTATAGGAATAATGAAAGACCTTGACTTTGGAACGCTTGTGAGGATTAGACTTAGATATAGTGGCTAGATTTTCAACATGGGATCGGAGCTGCAAATCCAAAAAGACAAACCTTGGTAAGTGATTCATAAGCAATGCAGCGAGACTAAAGCTTTTGACATTTAACAAAAAAAAAAAAGGCAGAGCAAGGAAAGGATCAGCGAAATTATAATCATGCGATTCGGAGATTCCCAAGAGCCAGATCAATAAAAAAAGATAAGTCGTAAACACCAATGCATGTGAAAATTCAGTTCTTTCGGATTGAAAGATCCATGAATTCGTGAAAGTTGAATCTAAAATTCACAAGATTTTAATCAAATAAAAACCCAAAACAAAACCTTGTGAATCGGAGCCGGATCCGAGAGAGATTTCTCGAGGACATCAAGATCGTCGAGCAGTGCTTTCAATTCCACCTCCATTGTTCAGCAGCTCTCTTAGGACGACGATGAGAGAAATCTCAAATCTGCGATGCTTATCTGGAAGAGACAAGACTCCGCAATAGTGTTTTGTATCACTGCCTAAAACGTTTTTAATGACTTCAAAAAAAAAAAAAAAAATTAAGGGTTGACTGAGATAAGAAGATAGGAATATAAAAAAATAATAAATAATGATCCGGTCTGTTTTTAAAATTTTTAGATCAAACTGGGCCTTTAACATTAGCCCATTTATGAAGTGTATCCGCCTCTCTAATACGAAAACCAACAAAGATTAAGATACGGGCGTGCTTGGTTAAGAAATCGGTTAAATCAATAACCGGTAAACCGAAACAATAACCAGATAAATTTCCCACTCGGGAACCAAGAGAATGCGACACATCATCATCATCATTCACACCCAACAAAACGGGAACCTGATTTTTTTTTTTTGGGTTTGGTCGCCTACCTTAAACATAGGAGAGGAGAAGAGAAGCTTTTTTATGAGATCGACATTGATGGATCCATTCACAATCCATCCAAAATCTTCAGACCCAATGCTCATCTCCTCACCAATTTGATTATCTCTCTGTTGTTCGGACAGACTCATCTTCTCCCTAGAATCAGACACCAGTTTCTTTCTTCACTCGATCGACCAAGTTGCACCTGAAATTCACATTTACAGCAGGTTTTATTGATTCCGTAGCATGCGAAAGGAAGATGGGTTCTGAAAAACGTACCCTTTCTAAAGTTCCTGAGATCTCAGGTGGTACCTCTTCTTTAGTTTTGTTTTCGTTTCCTAAATTTTGAAACTTTAGGGTTTGTAATTGCGACATTGAAACGTCTCTAATCGATGCACACATTGTGATTTTTGTCTTAGATGATTACCCTATTGATATGATTATAATAGAAATTATCGGTCTTTGATTGATTCGTGAGCAAACTCTTATTTTGTTAAAAAAATTTAGAATCTGAATGTTACTAGGAGACTAATAGCTAGCTCTAATGGGGTTTGTTGCAGGTTTGCGTGAAAAGCATCAACAGGATCTTGAGAAACTGACATTGACCTCACAGCCATTCAAAACCTTGACATTCTTTGTTGTTGCTGTTTTGCTATATGTTAGAAGATCAACTTCCTACCTTCTTGCAAATGTCGGCTCGCTTATGCTTTTTAGTAGCATCTTTTTGGCCTTTGCAGCTCTGCTTGTGACCCTAGATGGCCCTCACGTCAAGGTAAACAGATTGATACTGCCTCTCTCTCTCTCTAGCTTTAACTAGTAAATAAGTGACAAGGAAGTGATGAGATATGGAAATGTGGCTCGTCAGATGTTCCTTTGAAGCGATTCTGTTTTATAAATCCCCAAAAGCTTCCTGGAACTGCCACTTATATCTACTGCTATTGAAATTGAGGATATGAGCATATCGAAATTCATGAGTGATGGTCAATATATCTGTTTCATTCTTAGTTTATCAGCTTGTTTTGTTTACTTACATGAAGAAAATGGTAATATCTCATAATTTTCCCTACCTGCAGCACCTTGAAGAAATGTCTGAGTACATCAGGTTTGGACTATGGTGGATTTTTTTAGGTGTTGCTTCATCTATCGGTCTTGGTAAGAATATGTTTTACTCCCTCGCAGACATTATGTATCAGTTTCCTATTTCCGGTCAAATCTTCTGTCAAGAAAGAAACACTGATAGAATGCTGTTTCTATCAAGACCTAACATACTTCTCTTTTCTCATTTTTTGATGATTCCAGGATCTGGTTTGCATACATTTGTTCTTTATTTGGGTCCCCATATTGCTTTGTTTACCATAAAAGCGATGCAGTGCGGACGAGTCGATTTAAAAAGTGCTATATATGACACAATTCAATTGAAGAGAAGTCCTTCATGGCTTGACAAACCTTGCCACGAGTTTGGCTCCCCAGTCTTTTCTTCAGGGGTTCCTCTTAGCAGCATACTGCCTCAGATTCAGATAGAAGCCATACTCTGGGGTCTAGGAACAGCGTTGGGAGAACTTCCTCCTTACTTTATCTCCAGGGCAGGTGAAAATTCACTCTTCCAACCTTCTTATTGACAACTCAGTTGTTGTGGTTTAGTGTTAACTTATCTACTTTGAGGCCCAGTTTCAGAAGCTTCTTGAGCTTTATCTAAATGGGATTAAATGAAAGGGTTTTAGAGGTGTCGAGTTAAAGTCAGATACAAGAACAAGAGATGCAAACAGTTGACTAATACTTGATTACTAATGCTCTGACTCTATACAGCAAGTCTTTCCGGTGGCAAAATGGAAGAATTGGAGACATGTTCTGGTGATGATAACGGATTCATTGCTAAACGCGTAAATCAGATCAAAGGCTGGCTATTGTCACATTCACAGAACCTCAACTTCTTCACAATTCTGATTCTTGCTTCGGTACGTTTTAGATGAGTCTGCTGAAAAATCCAATGCTTCTTGCAGAGACCTTTTGTGCATCTCTCTCATTACATTTTATGCCTTACATTTCAGGTTCCTAACCCATTATTCGACCTTGCTGGAATCATGTGTGGACAATTCGACAAACCCTTTTGGGAGTTTTTCCTTGCAACATTGATTGGAAAGGCAATCATCAAGACACATATACAGGTTTTGTGAGCGTTTCCATAATACTACTGTTTTTATTCACTTTCGTTCTCATCCTTCAAGTTTGATCTCAAGAGTCAATATTGTTTCTTTTGCAGACGGTTTTCATCATATCTGTCTGTAATAATCAGCTTCTTGACTGGGTAGAGAATGAGCTGATATATATTCTGAGCTTTGTGCCCGGTTTTGCTTCTGCATTGCCTGAGCTCGCAGCGAAACTCCGCTTAATGAAAGACAAGTACTTGGTTGCTTCGCCTCCAGTAGCTTCTGATATCAATGTAACATATTTTTTTGTTTCAGTTTACTTAGGCCATTACCGTTTTGCATTGTTCTGAAAAGTTTTGATGATTTCGGATGATTGTTTTCTTGGTTCAGGTCAAAAAATGGGATCTTTCTTTTGCATCGGTGTGGAATGGAGTTGTGTGGCTGATGCTTTTGAATTTCTTCGGCCAGATTGTGACTTCAACTGCACAGAGATACCTCAAGAAGCAACAAGAAGAAGAACTATATGCTTTGACTAACAAGTCGCCGCTGAGCTCAAAGGGATCTAAGTAGTCCAGAACTTTTTATCTGTCTTTTCTAATTAACTTCGGTTTCTTTCTTTCTTTTTTTTTTCTTTTTCTTTCATAGAAACCATACGATTGTGTTTCTTCTTATCTGAGAACAGAAGATACGTGTCCACAGAGAAGAAAACATATTAAAGGTTGAAAGGAAGTTCTAATTAGTATTTCACACTAGTACCTCCGTCAAAGGTTATGGACTCACAATTTCTAGTTCTCTTCACAAAATATTTTCCATGGATGTATAAAAGTTCCTCTTTAAGGTATACTTGCACAGAGAAGAAACGTAGGGGCTCCAGAAAAATCATCATTTAATGTTCTTAAGGTATACTTGCAATCCAAGTTTCTAGTTCATTTAAGATCCAAAACCCAACAATTATAGTTCGTTTGACCAATGAAATATATGTTAAAGATATTTTAATGTATCACAGAAAAAAAAAAAAAATAAGGGTTGTATAAATTAACTTCAAAAATACTATAGAGCATGGTTACATTTTAAAAGACGAAATCAAATTTGGAGCTTACCGCAAAAAGAAAAACAAACGAAAGGGACAAATGAGAACTCATTACTGCAGAAACTGACAAAGAGTAAAAGTCGAGAGAGACTTAAATAAACTGTTCGTCTGTCTTTAAAGTATTTTTCCCATGCAAGAAGACACAAATCTCAACAGTTAATACAAAATAAATAAAAGACTCCGAAAATTATGCAAAGAAAAGGCCAATTTAATAGTATAACTTTTTTGAAAAAAAAATAAGTATACTTGGATTAATTTCATAAACAAACTTCCAAAGAGAAAATGCCTAAACCCAAGTTACGTCATCTCACTTCAGAAATGTGATTTTTGTATAAACCTTGATGCAATGGCGACAATTGCTCCAAGACATAATTACTCATTTCTATGCAATTATAAAGTATTTCCTACTGAGATTAATACAATAGTTTTGCTTACAACAAGAAACCTTATATATTATAATGCAACAATCTTCATATAGACACAACCACTACACAACAGAAAAAAGTCCACTGCACCCTAACCTTTTCAACCAGTTTTATAGAATTGACACATATTCCTATCATATAAACTAGTTGAATAAAAGCAATGTCAAATCTATAACCCCTTATGTATGTCGTCTTTTTTGCTAGTGCTTAATTAAGCTGTTTTGACAAAGGTTATATGTTTACATATCCCTATTCTATAAATTACATAGCTCAAAGCTTTCTCATATCCTCCTCCATTGAACTACGTAGCACGTACGTCTGACTATATATAACAAAAAGACATTGTCTTATAGCTAAAACAAATGAAGAAATGTTTGACTGTTTTACACTGTCTTTTCGTTTTTTAACTACTATAAGAAGTTTTAAAAATTTCCACTTCTTTCTATTGCGCCAACAACTGTTTGTTTTGTCAACGGTTTGCTTTATATTTTTATGATTAGTAAATAATGGGGTCACATGTAAGAGAGGTACTTGTAATCTCCTCTAACAAATAAAGAAACAACAGCAACATCGCATGTTCTCATTTGAATTCTCCCAATGAGTCTTTCTCCGTCACGACCACGTTGTCTTCCTTTTTTTTTACTTTTCAAATTAAGATTTACCCAAAGCGAAGACTTTTTTTTTTGGGGCATGCTTATCCCGAAATGTGCCCATGTAATAATTAATACAAATCATCATCTATTACAAAGCTACAAAAATGTTTAAAGTTCGAATAATAATAATAAGCTTGACACAACAAAGTATTCAAATTTCAAACGGTACGAAATTATTACTTTGGCCAACTTCGATAATAACTGTAAAAATGAAATCAAAGCCATATAGAAAAATGCTGATAAATAAACAATTGATAAAAATTATTAGAAAAATACACTTGAAGAACTCTAAATAAAGATGAGTGAAAACAACAATAAGTAGAAACAAAAAAAAAAAAAAAAAAAAAAAAAAAAAACAATCACGGCAAAAGTTATATACTACTTTGAATAGGTGGATTTGGATAAGTGTGTTTTGATGAGTTAGAACCGTTGAGATAAAGACACGTGGCGGCGTCTGATCTGAGTTGAAACAATGGAGACGAGTCCACCAAGTGGTGGCCTCATCTTTGACCTATAAGTCATCTCATCGTACGGTCTACGATAAAACTTGAGGAACTGAACGAACGTATCTCTAGGCTTCTCACTTTTGCTGACGTGTGATTCTCGCCGAAAGAAAACCGCCGGTGACTGGAAGAACGACGGTCGTGGTATCCGCGGGTCACGCAGTGTTCCGATAGAGTGACGGTCGGTGGTCCTAGCTGGCATCGGCGTTGAAGCGAAGAAGCTCCTCCTCGGACCACCGAAGGGCTCGCTCCTAGCCGCCGGCGACGCGAATGAGAAAGAACGCGCGTTGAGAGGTGAGATGTACGCGCCCGTGTTGTGTCCTAGTTTTGACGATGACGTGTCGGTCAACGTGAGGCACCAGGGTTTGACCGTGTCGAGACCGTCGCGAGATACGGTGAAAGCGAACCTGGAGGATGCGCAAGAACCGATCTTGTCCGTTGATTTGAGAGATGACGTGTCGAATCGGAGAGAGGACACACGTGATGGGTAAGATGAAGAGAAGTCATCGTAGTCAAACGAGTCTTGGAAATCTTGCATCGATACTATCATCGTGGCCGTTGATAGATCCACGAATGTGCGTATACCCTACACGCGACCGTAGAGGATTATTATTCTAATCTTTGACTTTAAACTTGATAAACAAACATATATAACAATCTCGCTTTCGAATTCAAAGTCTGAAAGTTACGTTTTAGATAGGTGAACTAACACACTTTGACTTAATAAGCATAATTAAATTCGAATTGTGTATCAATGCGAATAGGTTATGTACCTTCCAAAGGTAAGAGAAAAGAGAAGGAGGATCGATGACGAAGGTTTTGTAAAGGCGACAAGGATAATACTCGGCGACTATTTTGAGTGTAGTCACAAGGATGTTCATGAAAGCTGATGCTGATTTGAAGAAGCCTGCGGTTTCAAAACATGAAAGAAACATTGGCGAATCGTTTATAACTAGGGAGTGTAACAATAAATAAAATCCTGTTGGTTATAAAAGAAAAATACAAATGAAAACAAATGTTGAAATATTTGTGCTTTTTTTGCTTTAAAAATAAAATAAAATAAAAAAGGATGGAGTACTGAGGAGTAGCAGAGGATCAAAAGAGGAACATTTAATGAAAAGCTAAAGAGTACTAATCAGAGAGTAGTGGAGAAGCAAGTACTGCTGCAACTGGAACATAAGTAAATGCCAAAAATAACCTCAATAATTGAGACTGTGATTCGTGTGTGACCGTGACTCTACAGGGACACTACGGACCTTTTCTGATCGTTATCTCTCCCACTTTCCTGCCGGAGTACCGACATGTTCCGGTCCCCTATTTTTTTTTTTTTTTTACCAACTCGTATTTTATTTTGTTTTATGAAGAAAAAAAAACACATTTACGCTTATTCGGGGGAGGTATTGGTTTAGGATTTAGAAAGAATTTTAATGACTTTATGTTCTTGCTGATTGTTAGAATCATAGAAAATTGAAAGTTAAAAATGAAGGATTCTAAGAGATTGTTTAGGAAGTTTTTTAAAATCTTGATGATTTGTTTTTTCTAATCTTGTAAAATCTTTCCATTTGATGAAAGAGTTTTCATGACTTTTGTTATGAAGGAAATGATATAAAATCCTAAACCAATAACATAAAATTTGAATTCATTAACAATCCAAGATTCTTTTGTTTTACTTGAATAACATAAAACTTTTAATGACTTTATAAAACTCTTAATCCAATAACACTAGATTTATCAAGATTTTAGATAACTTTTTACAAATCCACAACCAATAACACCAAATTTTTTAAGAGTTTTTAAAAGTCTTGATTGAATAACAACATATTTTACCTAACTTTTAAAGTCATTAAAATTCTTTCAAAATTTTAAACCAATACCTCCTCCTTCGTTAACCGTGACAATATTTCCATTGAGGATAAAGAAGACAAAGTCAAATAGTTACCATTTTTTGAATCTTTTACTTCACTTTTTTTTTTTTACCTTTATTTTGAAACCCTTTTTTCCTATTAATATAATAAAATGATGAATGGAAAACGAGAGAGAGAGAGAGAACTTACTAGCATCGAAAAGGATGGCAAATTGTTCGACGTTTCTGGACATGGTTGAGATAGCCACCTCTAATGTAAATACTACCAAACGAGTCAACCTACGGAAAAATTAAAAGGAATATAAATTAAGTTTGTGACAACTATGTTTTTGATGTTTTAATATGATATACTGTAGATAATTTATTTACTTACTGTTTCTGCGTATGTAGCTTCTGATACTCTTGTTTAATGCGGAAAACCTAAGAGGTGATAATTAAAGTATTCAATTAGGTTTTTGGTTATGAAATGAAATAAATATGAAAATCATATCAAGAGTGAGAAACATTATTAAGTTACCAAAACGGGTCTGCACTCGTCATCAAGACCAGCGACGTAGGCAAGACCTTCAGCAAGCTCCGCCGTGAACTCGTCGGCGATCAAGCTCTCTGTAATTATTACATATATATATTATATATTAATAAAGATCAAAACAAAAAAAATTTGAAAAAAGGAAAAAGGGAAAACAGAATCTTGAAAAATTAAATAGAAGAGGTTAAAAATAAGTGGGTGTCATAATGAGTGGATATTCACTTTAACGCTCGATGTTCAAACATGGGACACATCAAAACCCGAGAAAAAAGCAAGCAACGAAACGTCTGTCTTTTTTTTCTTCTACACTAACACTGACTACACTAGAAACCACTACTAGCTAACCAAATCTATTCATCTATATACACACACAACACACTACATGCTTGCTTACTTTAAGCTTTATGTTTTCATCCTCTCGTTTTCATTATTTTAAAAAATTTAGACCGTTTTTAAAAAAATAAAGCTGTCTACCTGACTACCTCTAAAGATGTAACGTACGCGTGTTCCGTATGGTATATTAACATTTCAAGACTGCAAATATACGTTTATCCATATAGATATACGTCTAAAACTTGTTATACAAAAACAAATATAGAGTAGAGAGGGAGAGAGAGAGAGAGAGAGAGAGAGTACCAATGCCAAGAGAAGATCTCCATGAAAGGCAAGACCTTAGCTGTTTGGCTGCTTTCTTCACATTGTCTCCTTTAATTCTCAAGAATCTACTAACACAAGCTCTGTTACAGAACTTCTCCTGCAATATTTTGTGAACAACCCAATTAAGTTCCCAACGAGTACATGTTATTTCTTGAAAACATGTTACAAATAATTACTGAGCTATATATATATATATATATATTAATTAATTAGTGGGAAGAAACCAAACCAAACCTGTTTAAGAGTGAGAGGAGAATGTTTACGAAGGAGATGAAGAACAGCTTCGACTTTGTCGTCGTTCTCTACTGCTGTAGTTGATGAATGATGATGATGGTCCTTCATCTCTTTTTTCCCCATTTTTCGAAATATCAAAACACGCCAAAGATGTTTCCCTTTGTTACTTCTTTTTTATTCGTGTGAGAAAATCAAAAGAGATTGCTTAATTAGGCCGTTGTAACAAATATACCAAGCTTGTTATTCAAGGGAGAAAGTGAGATAGAAAGATAGAAAGAGAAAGAGAGAGAGAGGGAAAAAAGAGATTTTGAAAAAAATGGGAAGTGATTAATTCAATGGTGAGACTGAGAGACAGAGAGAGAAAGAGATTCCCTCTTGTATATATTTTGGGAATGAGATAACGGCAGCTGACGCCGTTAACACTACGCAAAGCACATATGTCCAGGTCAAAAGGTCGTCATCATGCCTACATTATTTTCTTTATATTAATCAAACTAGCAATGTTTAGTTTTATCTTTCCTCAACAGTAAATGATCCGACAAAAAAAAACGAATAAAGAGTTGGAAAATATTATTGATATACTATATTTATATATTAAATACTAAATAAGGTTACACTACTCTTGAAAAATTTATCATTACGGAAATTTAAAATTTTGTCATAATCAGATGTTTTCAATTAATTAAAAAATCTTATTTTCTCGTAAATATATTTTTTAAAAATAAATGAATAAACGTATAAAAGGAAAAGGAAAAAAAAAAGGTCAAACGGCGTCAAGTATTATATACTAACATAGAGAGGCAGCTTTGCCCGTTGGAACAGAAATTATTACAAGGATTCGCCTTTATAATTAAAACTCGTTGAACTTTCAATAGTTTTTTAAAGGAGGTAAAAAACCAAGTCTCAATACCTCCGAACATACTCTTCAATATCATTTATAAATAGGTAAAAAACATCATCACCGCACGACAGCACCGGAAGCCATTCAGAAATTTGATGCAGCGATGGATTTAAAGAACTCTTTTAGAGTTTAATTTTCCCAATCTTGTAATCTTGTTTTTATTTCTTTTGCCAAGTTTCAAGACCTGTTAGCTTTCCATTTTCAAATGTAAAAACAAAACTTTTCATTTTAAATGATATTAACATTCTTAGCAAAAAAAAAAAAATTGTTTTTTAAAGCACTAATTTTGATCACATCAATTTATTCTCTCGCTCTCTTTTTTATCTCTTTTTGAATATTATGAATCTTATTAGCTATTTAGCAGCTGCTGCTGGTACAACGAACATATTCTTTCATATATATTTGACGTCTACTACAACAAACAAACTATTATTTTTATAATCAAAACATCTAATTCAAGTTTACAACAAACGTATTATTCTTGGATTTTAAAAAACAAAACATGTCAAATCAGAACTAGTCGAATTTGTTTCTTGTGGTTTATATAATAAATACTAAGCGTTTTTTTTCGTTGGGTGTGAAACAACAACATTGTATCTTACGTTTCATTTTGTTTCAGATACACGTTATTTCCAAAGAAAATAAATTACGTTAAAATAGCATGGTATAGATGTCATTAAAAACAAAAGCATCTTATATTGTCTAAAAAACGGGAAGAAACGAACAAAAATATTTTCCCTTTGGTATATCTTAATTACACACATGCAGACACAAGTTGTATTAGTATACACATATACGTGACAGACTTTGGAAGAGGAAACATGAAAGGGTCAATAAATAAGTTGATTGGGCAGATGATCTCTCGTGCTACGTATCGGATTTAATTCACAGCCCTTTTGTCCCCGGGGGTAGTAAATACCGGACCGGAGTATTTAACATTACAATTGACTAAATATGTAGTCTTATAGATATTAAATGCGATTGCTTTACCACTTCTAAAGAATACAACAAACAACGACAAAAGAAGAAAAAAGCAAGCATCGGACCAATTAAAGTTCATTAATAACACCTTTAAAGTAAGCTGCAAAGCTCCAATTAGTAATAGAGTTGGTTATGATTTTTCATACCTTATTAAAATAAACCAGTAAACTAAAAAAAAAAAAAAAAGCTGTGATAATATAAGGAAAATAAAACTAATAATCTTTGAAACCCGACCATAAATCACGACATTACAACGTCCATTTGTGACTTAATAGTTTGAGATTTACAACTCGATCATATCATTGGTCGTAGTACTATATATACAGATCATTAACCTTTTGCTTTAGATCGGATTCGAAATTTAAACACCATAGAAATCAACTTATTACGTATTGTTCTTCCTTCGATCTTAAAAGCTCTAGTATTTATGAAGATACCATCAATGAATTAAATATATATAGCTCTAATAGAACGTTCTAATTTATATGATCTCATTAAAACTGTGTGTTTGATAAAGTTGTGATATATTTGACAATGAACTAGTTAGGTAGAACAGGTAGAGACACTTGAAAGTCTAAGTTTGAAAATTTGGTTGTTGTTTTTATGAATAGGGGTAGCGCGATCATTAGACCAGTGTAAATTATTCTGTGAATGTTTGAAATAGGATATAGCATGTCCCATGTACGATTCTCCAGAGACAGATTAATTACAAATATACCGTCGTCGTCTAACTTTAAAGTTTAGTGATATAGTATTTGATAAGATAGAAAGGATATCATTATATAGGAAGTGGAAACGACATATACATATCAAAAGACAGCCAAACAGCAACGAATCAAATATTCGTATCAAATTACAGTGTACCTTCAAGTAGAATGTATTGGCAGCTAGTGTGTGTGTGTTTTTTTTTCATTTTTCTTTTTCTATATCGGCCACAAGAACTTTTACATACAATATATCTGATTGATATCATAGAATATCACACTCCTTTAACCAGATATCAATTTTGGTATGATAGATTTTCTTTTTTTGACATCAAATGTATGAATGATGATGGATAAGTAAATGTAATATCGTGGCAACGCTCTAATGTCATTTTGGTCACATTCGCACCATCTATCTATAGTTTTTATTTTCTGAACAAATTTCTTCCGTGCTTTCACAACACACTTATTCCCATTTTTTCCAACAAATAATTCTAAAAACACAAAACATACTTATTTCAAATTGAAAAACCAATAAAAAACAAAAGCATGCAGAGATAAAAAGCTGGAGGAAAAGAAGAAAAAGCACGTGAAGAAATAGTTGAACGGGATAATTAGACTGTCTATCTAATGAAAAATATAATCAGTTACTTACACATAAAAATTTGTATTGGTGCTTATTTCTTCTGCTTGAATCTACGTATGTTTTCGGAAGAAAACTAATAGTAAAATATTTGATGGGACGGGACTAATTTATTTTATTAATGTATATAATAATGAGACGACTTTGAGTTAAGTTCAAAGTTTTCATTATTAATCGCATGAAAAGTCACTATGATTATGTTTTGTTGGTTCATTTATAGCACACTCAAAATATTTAAATCATAACTCAAACTTGATTGTATCATTAAACGACGACCTTTAATTCAAATATATTTGCATGCATAGTTGACAAATCGTTCTGATCGTAAACTCTATTTTCATCTTAGATAAGTAGATATTGATTTCATCCATATACAAACTATATCATTTACCCCCAAAAAATATTTATTCCAGATCATTCGGTCTTGAACTTCACTCGGTAATTTGTTTATAGGTTTAGTTGAATAAAGCTATTTTGGCAAAACAAATTTTTAACAAATATTTCTATGAGGCGAACAACTAATATGTGACCTTTCTTCTCTTAATACTAAAACAAAATAATAATATCCAACTCATAAGATTAATATGCTTGCAGTATAACATTTCTTATGATAATGAATTAATGATGATGTAAAAAACAAAAAAGAAGCGACAATAAGATGTGAAAACAACGTAACTTACCCAAAAAAACCCAAGAATAAGAGTAAACATGATTTCAGAATTTAACGTTACTAATCGACATACAAACAAATCAATGTCTTGGAAATAAACTGTGTTTGTTTTCATCACGAAACGAAGACCGACAAATATTCCTGATTACTGATGATCTTTCTATTCTTCTGAGAAGAAATCGACAATATATATAGAGTAGTAGTAACAGTGGTGACATTATTATTACAGTAATAATTGACTTAACGTCTTTTTGTAATACTATAATTTTGTTGCTCTGACGCCAATATGTCAACAACAACTCACGTGAGCCCCCCTCCATCCCAAAGTCTCTTATTACTTCTTCGTATTCTTACTACACATTTCTTTCATCTTTTACCAAACCTCTCCTACCAAGCTCGATTTCATCGTCCTCTCTTTCTTTTTTTTTTTTTTTTTTTGGTTCTCCTCTCTCATTTCAAATTTTGAAATTGTGAAGAGTAACAAGAGACAATGATAATTTCTGAGTTAGTGGCGTTAGATTACCATTTGAATTTTTTCATCATTCCACATTTTTATATCAAACATATCTATGCTTATATGCATATATTGTTATATTTATTTTAATTCTTATGTCAAGAAATAAGAATTCCGAGCACTACTATATCCGTGAGTGACTCTATCGAACGTCATAAATTTTAACCATACAAAAATCGCAATGAAAAGACTCGAAATAGTTCATTATTCATCATTAAACTTTCAGGGAAAAGAAAAAAAAAAAAAAAAAGAAGAAGGGATAATAAACGTATCGAAATCAAAAATTTATTGTACCTTCATCAATATAGTTTGATATAAATTCTGGATGTTCTATTCGCTATGAACATGTAATCAATAATAGACATATCCATGTTCTTTAGCGATAGATATTTTAATTATAAAAGCCCCTATCCTAATGGGCTTTGACACTATACTTCTTCGGCCCATAATCTTATTATTTTTTCGATAAATTATTTTCCTGATTCGATAGTACTGTAATCGTCGAACTGAACTCCACTAATGATGGTCTAACTAATCCTATTTGTGTTATCTAATCGCTTCGATTTCAAAATTACAGGCCAGGGGGGGCTAATTGATTAAATCAACAAGTATAGGGTGCGATTTCAATAACGGTGGATTAACTATAAATAAATTCGGATGGAAAAAAAAAAAAAAAAGTTCCGTTTTGGTTTCCTCATCTTTTTTTTGTACCGCTCCGTTGCGCCTCTCTCTCTTTCTCTCTCTCTTTCTTCCCCTTTCCTTCCTCTCTCTAGCGGCGGAGTTGCATTGTCGGCCGCCGAGGAAACCGGCGACAGTGGAATCTGTAAGCTTACAAGCTCGTTACGTCGATCCCCAAAAGATTCATAGCCGATAACTTCCATTATCATATCTTGAATAAACAAGAAAAAAATTCGATAGGATCGGGGCTCGTCTTGTTTCTCATACCCCCGGATCCGGAGATTTAGGGCGCGTTTTGATGTTAATCGAGTAACGGTTTTATCGATTTAGGTATTTCATTATTGATTTGGTCTCGGATTTAACCGGGATTAGGATTATAAAAGGTCCTTACTTTGATTTTGTTTAGTGATCGTTTATGGAACGGGGTGGTGCTTCTGGTGAGCGCTCACGGGTTTCTGCGAATACTCCTTGGATCTTGAAGGATGGGGTTGGTAGGACTGTGTCTTCTTCTACTGGAACTCGGCAGATGAAGAGATCCAGAATGCTTGTTAGTGATTCCGAATCAAGTGATGAGTTTATGAAGCCACCTCCACGTAGAAGCGGCGTTGACTCCAAAACCCTTGCAGCGAAAGAGAAGTTTGCCCGGAAGAGGGACAAGGCTGAGAATGATCGAAATGTGTATGTTAGGAGGAGGAACAACGAGGCGTCAGGGAGTTTGATGAAGATGAACAAGTTAGATGTGTTTGAGTTTGATGAATATGATGGCTTTGATAGTGCCAATTTGATGAGAAAACGCTTTGATAATGGCTCTTTTGCACCCAGAAGGGTTGACACTAGTAGTATGGGAAGGTCTGGATCAGGCAGGGGCGGTGTTTTTGATAGGAGGAGAAACACATTTTTAAATGGCACCGGTGGTATGAACTCGCAGGAGGAGGATTCGAGTAGTGAATCTGATTCTGATGAACCAATGAGGGTTCGGCTGCAAGGGCGAAACGGTGTTCTGAAGGTGAAGGTCAACAATATGACAAGCACCCTTGCTGCTTTAGTCAGTCACCAGGACGCAGATACATATGAGAGACCGCCCTACTCTAGGAAGGCACAAAAGCGTGAGGATGTTCTAGTAAAACCAACCTTTAGGACATCAAATAATGTAGACAATGATTCAGAGTCAGAAGAGAGCGATATGTCGAGGAAATCAAAAAGGAGGAAGTCAGAGTGTAGTCAACCCAAAAAGGAGATCAATACCAAATCAAAATCAACCTTTCTTGAACCGGTGAAACCTGGTGCGAGAGAGGAAAGAAGAGGAAGGCGTGGTGGTGGAACAGAGAAGCAAAGATTACGTGAGCGAATTAAGGGAATGCTTACTGATGCAGGATGGACGATAGACTATAAACCGAGGAGGAATCAAAGTTATCTGGATGCTGTATATGTAAACCCCTCAGGAACAGCATATTGGTCAATAATTAAAGCATATGATGCACTTCGGAAGCAGTTAAAAGACGAGGAAATTGATGCCAGGCCTAGGAAAGATACTGCTGCAGTTGCTTCAGTATCGGAGGATATTGTGAACAAGTTAGCAAGGAAGGCAAAGAAGACCCGGATTGAGATGATAAAGCAATGGAAAAAAAATTCCAGTGGTAGTGATAGTCAAAACGAAAGTGATGGAGGTGATGGAGGAGCCTTCACTGATATCCCTGAAGAGAGGATGCGTTCATCCATAAAGCTGGGTGGGAAATCAACAAAAAAAGGAAGAAATGGAACCGATTGGGATGATTTACACAAGAAAAGTAAAAGGTCATTATATTATAATAATGCAAGGCCACCCTCTGGATCAGATTCACATTATCTACATGGACGAAAAAGCAAAAAAATTGGACGATGTACTCTGTTGGTGCGTAGTTCTAAGGATAAAAAGAATCCAACTATTGACGGGTTCAACCCATACTCCGGCAAAAGGACATTGCTCTCTTGG
The DNA here is from genome assembly GCF_030686135.1 of Camelina sativa. NCBI lineage: Eukaryota > Viridiplantae > Streptophyta > Magnoliopsida > Brassicales > Brassicaceae > Camelina > Camelina sativa. Next base: position 1,950,986 of record NC_141882.1, read on the forward strand.
TTGATTGATACTGGAGTTGTCCAGCTAAGACAAAAGGTCCAGTACATGAAGCGTCGAGGTGCAAAGGTGATGCTGGAGGGATGGATAACAAGAGAGGGGATTCATTGTGTTTGCTGCAGTAAAATCCTCACAGTTTCCAGCTTTGAGATTCATGCCGGGAGCAAGTTATGTCAGCCTTTCCAAAATATTTATCTGGAGTCTGGCACTTCTCTTCTTCAATGCCAACTCAGGGCGTGGAATATGCAAAAAGATGCTACGAATCTTGGTCTCCATCAAGTGGACACTGACGGGGATGATCCAAATGATGATGCGTGTGGTATCTGTGGAGATGGTGGAGATCTGATTTGCTGTGATAGTTGTCCATCAACATACCATCAAAGCTGCCTAAGTATGCAGGTATGAATTAAGCAAATTCTTACCTGTTTTGACCTTTTTAAATTTTCTTTCTGTTATTTGGTTTCGAAATCAACTTTCTTATCTGTTCTCATTTTTTCTTGTTTATATTCACGTACTTGTATCATGCTTTGAAATTTAGGTGCTTCCTCCGGGTGATTGGCATTGTCCAAATTGCACATGCAAATTTTGTGGTAAAGCTGTGGATTCTGGTGGCGAGGACGGGAATCTTTTTTCATTACTTTCCTGCAGCATGTGTGAGAGAAAATGTGAGATATTTCTTTTTTTTTTAGGTTGATTTAACTTGAGATGAACTTATATTGGTAAGAATGATGATCTCACTTAAATTTTTATTACCCCTTTTGTAGATCACCAATCGTGCATGAGTCAGGTGGAAGCCAACAGGGTTCAGTCTTTTGGTTCAGCTTCTTCGTTTTGTGGGCCTAATTGCTTAGAGGTATTGACTTCTCTACTTTCCTCAGTAATTTGTTCACTTACTTTTTGGGTCCGTTTTCTTCTTAGAGTAGAGGATGATTATGGACATTTCAATGTCATAGGAAAAGGTTATGACTTATTAGCCTCATGTGCGATACTCAATAAAGTATCATGTTATTCTTATTAAAACTCATTTTCACGTTTTGTTATATTGCTTGTGCATCGTACAAAACTCTTGTATGTGTAATAGCATCAGTAAAAGCTGATTCTATTGGTGTTCCTTTTTATATAATCTGTTTCTCGAGTGAGAATTTACAATTTCTGTATTTATACGATTGTTAGAGCTTTTTTAATCTATTTGCTCAACAATCTCCATCGGTCCCTTTTCTCTTCGTATAGCCATATCTTAACAGTACTTTCATCATCTTTTACAGCTCTTCGAAAAGTTACAGAAGTATCTTGGTGTCAAAAATGAAATAGAAGGCGGCTACTCATGGTCTCTTATACATAGGGTGGAAACTGATTCAAATACAAACTCTCAATTGTCGGCACAAAGGATCGAACATAATTCAAAGCTAGCTGTTGGGCTGGCTATCATGGATGAATGCTTTTTGCCCATAATTGACAGACGGAGTGGGGTAAATCTGATTCGCAATGTTCTTTATAATTGTGGGTAAGTTGTGTTTTAGTTTCCTTTTATATCCATGCTAAAAATAGTATAATCTCTTCAACTCCATTTGATATGGAGTTTATACAAGCATGGAAGAGGATAACTGATTATCCTGAAAGTGAATTGAATTTGGTATCTAGTATGAGTTGAGAGTCAGAGAACAACATGTCAGCTGTAATCAATGTAAACTTGTCAATGTGTCGTTGTAGATGTACTGAAGTAAAGTTGGTGTTTGTGTCTTATCAAGTTTGATACGTTATTGTTACTATTAGTTTGGTCTTTGTTGTACGATTGTTTGCAACTTTTTTATTAGATGCACTTGCATGGAACTTTAACCGCCTATAAATTGGGTTGCTCCCTACTGCTTATACTTGGTTCTATATGTTGACGGCCTTCTGTATGCAGATCCAATTTCAACCGTATAAATTATTCTGGCTTCTTCACCGCTATCCTAGAGAGAGGAGACGAAATTATATCAGCGGCATCTCTCAGGTATCTTCCATCATCTTAGTCAACATTTTTCAAGAAGAGTGGCTTCTTATCTAGCTTTGTCAGAAACTCATTGTAAACCAATTGTCACTAGTGGGATACTTTTGTAACTCTTGCACTTTCCTTCCCCCCTTAGTCCTTGAACAACTGAAAGTTGTTTATTTGTATTGAATTTTTATTTATCACCCTCTTTGCTATTACTCTTGAGTTCTTTGGTTCTCTAATTGTCTGTCTTCTGCCTTTTCAAATTGGTTGCTGATAGGACGAGGAGGCTTTAAACTAGCTATGATTTAGAAAAACATTTAGATGCAAGTGATTGCACATGATCATACATTTTAAGTACTTGAGTGTTTTCTTTCCATGTTAGGTTTCATGGTATGCAATTAGCGGAGATGCCATTTATTGGAACCAGGCATATATATAGGCGTCAAGGGATGTGTCGTCGCCTTTTTGATGCAATTGAATTGGTAAGCTCGTTGAACTATATATCAACATATCATTGTTGGTGGGGACCAGATGCTTAAAGGTGCTTTTTGAAATTTTTAACTTTTGTTTGTCTTGTTTTAAAGGCTATGCGTTCTCTCAAGGTTGAGAAAATGGTTATTCCTGCCATTCCAGACTTCTTGCATGCATGGACTGGTAACTTTGGATTCAGTCCTCTTGATGACTCAGTTAGAAAAGAGATGAGGTACCTGAACGCACTGGTATTCCCTGGAATAGACATGTTACAGAAACCGCTGCTCCATGAAAAAAACGTTACAGTCGCTGCAGCTACAGGTGATACCAGGAAATCAGAGATAGAGACAGAAAAGAAATCAGAATTTGCCTCTGGTCCATCCTCCGTTGAGGGTGATGAATTGATCGCTGATGCTTCAAAGTGCTACAAGAATATTCTTTCTTCGGGTGAAGCGAACATTCCCATATCAGTTGAAACAGCCATGGACACAATTCCCAAGCCAGAGGATGAGTTGAGGAAAAGCTTATCTGGTGAAGAATGTGGCATTCGCTCTTCTCCTGGTCAGATCATACTTAAGTCTGGCACTAAGCCCGTATCCGGTCATATATGTGAAGATACAGGATCATCATGTGAAGACCGCCTTACGGATGTGAATGTCCAAGCTGATGCTGGTTTACATTCTCAGGAAATCCGACAAGAATCAGCCAAATTTCAGGTTGAAAGCAATCTCTCTTCATCTATTTCTGGTAGAGTATCATCAGATTTGAGCTCAATCTCTCAAGAAGCCAAAAGCGAACAAAACTCTTCGAATTTAGATGGAGTTCCTTCATGTAAAGACAATAACATAGTTGGACCTTGTGCCGTGTTGGCTGAATCGAAGGACAATGCATTTGCGGATGGGTTTCTTTTGTGAGAAGAGAAGACCGTTGCTGAGAAAAATTGTTTACTGAAGATGAATCTGAGCTGTTCTCCTGGAGGAGGTATAATATCTCCCTGGATTTGTTCGGACATATAGATGGTCATAACTTTGAAGGTCCATCGTACTACATCCATCAGGATTCAGTTTCATAGGAGGTCTGTGATGAAGATATATCCTTTCCCTTTGAGCTCGGCAAGTGGATGCTATATAATAAGGATAAGCTTGTGTTAAACGGTGGAATCTCAATATCTTAAATGCTGAGTGATCTCTCATAATTTAGCTTGGATTAGTGTGGAAAGAGTCCTGTGGTTGTTGTCGTTACTTGTATTTATTATTCACAACATTGTATTCTATAACGTTCCAATTATGTAAAAATTTGGGTCATTTTAGTTTAAAGATATCAGAGCTCTTTATATCTCATAGATCTTCTTCTTTTGCTTTCAATTTAATAACAAACAATGAAACATTACAGCAAAACTATCAAAAAGGATGCGACTGTTACAAAAACTCTTCAGCCTTATTAAGATCTTCCAAAATCTCAGTCTTAACCTCATCAGGAAGTGGTGCAGAAGGACCTGCCTTTGAGTAAAACTTAGCCAAAGCTCGGATTACATTCTCCAGCTCCGCATATGATTCCTGAAACACATCAAATTGGATTAATCAATTACTATACAAATTCATCAAAAAAGATGGGAGAAAAGAGACAAAAAAAAAATAATAATAAGAACATTAGTTACTTCTCCAGAAACAGAGTTTTGTCCTCTCCAATTGCTCAAATAATCGCGAATGGATTCTTTAGCTGCATCAGCGCTTCTTCTGAACTTAGCATTGTCTTTAGGGTTCTCTTTCAATGACTCTCTCATCGTCTTCACAACCTCTCTTGCAGATTTCAAGTAAGCTTTTGGTAACTCTTTGCCAGACTTTGTTTTTTCGTTAGGATCAAACAAAGTCTTGAAAGCACTAACAACAACTCCTTCTCCTTCTTCTACTTTATCCTCTGCGGCGGCCTGAGCTTGTAATCTAGAAAACTCAAGTGTGGCTACGAGCGAAGAAACACCAACACAGTTCAAGAAACCACGACGATCAAACAAAGATGATGATTGGCTATGACATCTCCCCTGAAGCTTTTCATCTGTTCAAAAACAAAACTTGTAGACTCTTAGAAATCTTGAAATCAATTTTGATTCGATTAAAAGACATGTTTGCCTCAACAATTCGAAACTAAAAGACCATAGAAACAGAGATTTTTTTAAAAAAATAAGAGAGAATTAAGAAGAAGAAGAAGAAGAAGATGATGTTACTTTGACATTGATGCTGCTTCGATTTGACTTGTTGATGCATCAAGGTAGGGGAAAAATTCATAGCGGCCACAAGGAAACCCATAACAACGACAAGGCTTTTAGAGTTTACTTTATCGGCGACGGAAGTGCTTCCAGTTCCAAAGTTCAGTTTGGAGAGAGATGATGAAAGATGATGGATGGCTCCTGTTGTTTTAGGTTAATGACGAAATTACCCTTTAAGTGAAAGATGATTAAAAATAAATAAAAATTGAAAACGCGCTAGAAGGAGGGGTCGAACCTCCGACCTTGTGGTTAACAGCCACACGCTCTAACCAACTGAGCTATTCCAGCTACTTGTCGTTTTTATGAGTCTAAACATTATTAAATACTTTCAAGTCGACATAACTGAATTATATAATGGAATTAGACGAATCGCCTTAACATACACAGCCAATATATATATCAAAGTAAAACGTGACTCAACTTTATTTCTGGACTTATTGACTAGAGACAATTGGAGACAAGCGGCAGAAAAGCAGGCACTAATTACACTCCTGTGCCCTTACTTGAAATATGTATGATGTTACAATTAGTGCTTCTTAAAGTCTTCCAAATATTACATATATATGTTTGAGACAAATCTAACGAACCAACGGAAAATGTCCAGAACTTTTTCCTATTAACAACCATATTTGGTTCCGTAAGAAGTTTTCGATATGAAACTAATAATCCAAATCGAAAACCAAATTAAAATAACCACGTACGTTCATCGACTGTGGAATTGATTTCTTGTAAAACATGCTTATAATGATGAAACAACAATTGTCAGTATTAGGTCTAGCAAAAATCTCAATTGAGAGTCTTTGGGGAGATTTTTCTATGTTTTTGGAATGATTTATAAGCTATAAGAAAGTAAATATAAATATTTTATAGACTTAATCACTTTGTGTAAATTTGGTTTGATCAATATTGAATTATTTCTCGTAATGAACAATTTACTACTAGCTAGTTTTGTTATAATATTGGTTGAGTATGCATGGACGGATGGACCTATATTTATAGTTTCAGCCAACATCCGTCTCTTAGGATTCTCCTATTTTGTTTTTGTCTCACCTTGTGTTATGTGTGTAAAAAAAAAATCTCATTGAAAGAATCACCGAGCAACAGATCTCAATATTTGCTGAAATTGAATACCTATGGTTAATATATTCACCCAATCCCTAAATTGGCAATATATATCATGATGCGCGCTTCATGCGTTTTGGATAACTATATCATGATGATTGGTTATTGGTATGAAACCCATCGTACAAAAGAAATTGCGTCTTTGGCCATGATATTAGCATGAAACCCAACGACAAAAGAAATTATGATGGTATTCGTATCCGGGACTAAAAATATCCGATTTTTTTTTTTAATATATTATATATAGATGTAAAAATTATCATCATATACAACTTTTAGATACTATATTTTGTTTTTTTGATGTGGATGTAACGTGAGAACAGCAAGAAAAGCAGAAAAAGTCAATCTTCAATTTATGTCAAACATAATTTTGATACGTTACGAAAAAATAGAAGAAGAAGAAGAAATAGTACCAATTTTGTCAGTACCGACTTAGCTTTCATTATTTGTCGCGGCACTAAACCGAACGTTTTTTCAATTCCTTGGTAGTTTTTTAGTTTCTTCAAAAGACAAAACTTTTAATTAATACAATCATACATCACACGTACCAAATTAGGTAATATTTCATCCTTTGTTGGTATAATCAGCAAAAATACATTTTACACGTTGAAGTTTATAATGAAATGAGATCCCGTCGCTTAATAATTAAAATAGATGCAATATTAGGAAAAATATATTAAAAAAAAAAGAAAAGCTAATTGACACTATAATTTCACAGTCACAGAATTAACAAGTTTCATCTATTTAGAAACCGTAACAACAAAAAGAGATTAAAAGCAATCTAATTAACACAGCATGCGATCGAGACAAAATCCCACGCCTCTCTCGATTTTCTCGTATCATTACACAATAATTACATTTTACTTTTTATTGTTTGATTTGTCCTAAAGCGTTATAAAAATAAAATAACATGAGTTGCACACGTCAGCTAATCCGGTGGCCGTCTGATAAGAGAGAGACGAGAATGTCGGCGAAAGCTCTGATAATGAACTTGTGTGTATCGGCGGCATTCAAAGAGAGGTAACTGAGCAACAGCTCGTGCAAGAACTCGTAACGGCGAAGATCTCCGGCGTTTGTGACGGCGTCGAGCATCTCCTGCATTGATCTCCTGAAGTCGTTGTAAGGATCAGGGGATTGCACGTATTCTTTCACGGCCGTTCCTCCGGTGAGAAGCCTATTGGTGCTAGTGGCAGTATCGTAGTTATCGCGGCAGCGGAGATCCGGCGAGTCAGTGATTGAGTTGGAGCGACCAGGAGAAGAGAAGAAGAAGCGACGGGAGGCTAAAACGGCGGTTAAGTCAGGAGGGGGAGAGCCGTCGTCAGGGGCAAAACCGTAGTTATCAGAGTCATCGTATGAGGCGGAGGAGGAAGAAGAGTTAGCCGCGGTGGGGGTGGAGGCCGTGAACGTTGAAGAGGGTACAACGTCGTCGATGAGAGGCTTAGATAGGCGGCGTCCGGCAGCGGAGGAGTCATCATAGAGGAGGTTGAAGTTGTTGATGAGAGGAAGGGATGGACGGTTGGGATCGTCGGAGGTGGCTTCGGACGATGGAGGCTTGGTGAGATTTGATGGGAAGCAAAGATGGAAGTTTTTCCACATGACTCTTGGCATTGCTTTTTCTTTTTGTGTTTAGAGAGAAAGAGAGTGAGAGAATATGTATTGAGCAAGTGGATTAGCTAGGTGTCTTGATTTGTTTGATAGTGATATTGTACAGTATTATTCATGTATTTATATGTACACATGCTTATATTATGTACCACCATCACACCATGTACGTATATAAATATAATGTATTATATATTTACATCATGCATCGTGCTTTGCTGTAAATCTTTGATTTTCACTCTTTATTATTCTTACGTATTTTGTTTGGATGAAATACAACATGTATTATTATTAACATTAATCTTAACTTAACGTTTTTTTGTTTCTTCGTTTGAGGGTTGTTTGTCGATGGATAGCACTTGCCGGCTGCCACTTATAGTAGTACTAAATTTTAGCATATTAAATGATTGAAATTCCAAATTATGTCGGTATTAAAAGTAGAGATTTTTTTTCTTCTGATTAATAGATTAAATAATAGAATTGAACATTTAAATGTCCATTAATTAAAAAAAAATTAAGAATTATACCCTTTTTTTGTCTTATAGTATACGTAAACAACTCAACAAAGCGAAGCTCGGTGGTACGTAAAAACATGAAAAAGCGCCTACGCGTAAAGTTTTTGTCTTTTGGCTTAAATTTGATTAAAGGAAATAAGATTTTAAGATATTTATATGTTTTCCATGATCTATATATAATCAGTAGTAGTACAATCTAAAACAGTGTACTGTTTATCTTTATAATTTTCACAATGGCAAAAATCTGAGGTGAGATAAAAAAAAATTATTTTAAGCAAATAATTCATTTTATTTAAGAACTCAAGAGGTTATATAAGCCCTAAATCAAAATTACCATGGAAGACAAATTATTGTCCTTGCAGATATATACAGCAAGGATCACGAGGAGGCAATGTTTGGACTAACCTAAAGTAGACATCTCATGACGAGAGAGATCGATGTTTGTGCAAATTCACTGACTCACTTCACTTCTCATTTCTCATCTTAACTAATCTTTGTTCTTTTTCCCTTTTTCCATATTTATCTTTTGGATCGTTAATTATGTTTTCTTTAGCCACCAATTAATTAATTCACCGAATTATCATTCTCTCTTTAAAAAAAGAATTAATCGGTAAGTTTATGTCTAAACAGATCACTAGCTATACCAAAATTTATGATCGAGTAGTCCGAATAGACTCTTTTGCATTAAATATATTCAAGGTTACAAAATCTACCCACTGTTTGTTTTGCCATCACTACCCAATGTTTTCTTAATTTATAAATTTAAAACAAAATTTCACATTATATTTTTCTCAATATATATCCGTGATAATTTGTAAAAAAATCAATCTCTCGTAATGAAGAGTGGATAAAGTTTATTTGTTTTTGTTTTTGGCAATTTTGTTGTCGTCAACAATTTATTATCACATGCTAGTTCCTTAAGAATCCCATAATATTGAATGCCAACTTTCTTTCTTTTTTCCTTAAAATTTATAGTTTTATAACATCATATAGAAATACATAGTTTAGATATAAGGGTGCCTATTAAAACGACAACGACCTCCGGGATGAACAAGCCCGATACTAGAACCAATACAATAAATAAACGACAATCAGAGTTAAGAGGGAGAGAGAGAACGAAACCAAACCAAGAGAAGATCCTGAAGGTTTGGGTAGCAGCTTCTTGCCAGGCAGATGCCAACTTTCTTTCATCAACAATAATAATACTTTTTAGATTTGATCAATCTCTGTCGACGAGAACCTGCCAAATGTGGTGACTGATAACTGATAAGTGACCTATCATAAAACATTGCCCATGAATTAATGATTTATACAAATATTGATCTATATATAGTAGATGAATCGGGTGATCATAATATGGTAAGTTATAAATGCTTGTAATACGAAAGGTCTTTATGGCCTAATCATTGTTTGGTGTGTGTATAAATAAAAAGATGGTATGAAGATATGTCAGATATGATTGTACAGAAACTTTTAGCCCCACAAGTTGTCATTATCTTTGGATGGTACATTGAGATCAATTTCTATTTTTGTATTATTTTGAAATCATCATATAGTGAAATTGGAATTATCACAAGAAGGAATCTCAAAAAACGCAAATGGGTGGTTGTTTTCTTGGGGTATATCTATCTATCTATCTATCTCTCTGTCACACTCACGCAGTGTTGTTGCTATTGTAGGGACATGTAAAAACTTGTCGACAAAAGCTCCATTAATGGGAAACAATGATATCAAGATTCAAATCACATGATGTTCTCGAACTTGTGAAAGTTGTCAAGTGTGAACATCAGACTCACATAAAACTCCATTGTAGATCTTTGTCATACAGACACAGTCACATTCATCACTATCGTTTTCAAACTCTCTCTAAATACTCCCTGATTGCAATATAACAACTTTTTGATGGACCCTCCCAACCCCTGTGAACCAATCTCGTTAGGGTCCGACTAAATTAACTGATCGGGTTTAATTCTCTAGTCAAAGTTATTTTTACTTTTCTTAGATGAAGACCGTGACTAAATTAATACTTGGAACAAAAACTAAAGAGAGATGCAAAAATTAGGAAAGCAGCAATCAAGTCAACGCTTTTCCGTTAGCTAATAATAATCACATGAGGAAAAAAAATAAAGACCCAACCCAGGCCTTTTAAAATCAGGCCCAAGAAGGCCCAATTATTGGAATGTGAAATTTGGGTATCTCTGGTTATTGTTGGCTCAAACCCTTAAATTCTTCTTGGCATCATCCGAGGTCGAGTTCATTTTCTTTGTCCTTCTTCCTTCCCAAGAACGCTCCTTGGAGTGTGACGGCCTTTAGCTTCATTCAACCATTGTCGTATAGCAAAATTCGATGGGCAAGATATTGAATTAATCGTCGTCGTCGTGATCTTCTCAAACTAATCGGTGTCGAAGTCTCTGGAGATTTGTAAGTTGTTCTCTCTCTCTCTCTCTCTCTCTCTCTTTGGATCAGTTCCTCCTCGGGTTTTGATAATGGATTCCGCGTGACTGATTTTGCAATTTCTTGCTTTCGAAACTCGCCTTTTGATCGAATTAATTTACGCATGCGTTTCGATTTGGATCTGTTTTTCGTAACACTGTTCTTGGGGTATAGCAACAAAATCTGTAGTTATCTTGTTTAGTATGGGAGCTGAGCTATATCAATGGTTTCATTAGCTGCATTGAAATGCCATATTGGAATATACATATGTGGTTAATGTCCCTTAATCCCTTATCATGATGTTTCGTTTTAACACTCTTCTTTGTGTTTTGATGCTCTTCCAATTTGTTTTTTTTTTTTTTTGTGATTTTGTAGTGCAGGTCATGGAATCCATGGACATTGATCAAAGTAACCGAGGCGCCTCGCCTCGCCTTGTTCTGAAACCGGTAGATCCGTTGGAATCTGGTGAAGGTTTACCGTATGCTCCTGAGAATTGGCCTAATCCCGGAGATACTTGGCATTGGAAGGTTGGACCGAGAGTAAGCGGTAAAGGCCACTTCAAGGATAGATACTTGTTTCCTCCTAAGCATCTTCCTGGTTTAGATACTGAAACAATGCCGAGAAACAAGGTTTTTAGGAGCAGGCGCTCACTCGAACGATACATTCGCCACACCTTCCCTGGAGCTGATGTTCCAAAGTTCTTTGCTTCTTTCAGCTGGACAATACCCTGCAGAGATGGTCAGCTTCAATCAACTCTATTCCTATCTATACGATTCCTATGTTTTTCCTTTTGCTTCCTGAGTTATGCCTCATGCATGTTTCTGTTAGTTCTTAACTGTATCAATTACGTTTTATCATTCTGAAGTCTGAATAAGTAGCTGTTTTCTCTGTTTGATAAGGCATTATGCCTCAGAAGCAGGTTTCGTTGCCAGTGTATAGTTCAGATGAAGATCCAATGCTTGATATTGGATGTGATATTGCGGTTTGTAAGGCTGGTAATGGAAAATGTAGGAGCCTGATGCCACAGAGTGAAGCCGAAACTTTACCCACTATGCCTTGCGATATTTGCTGCGGTGAACCTAAATTCTGCTCTGATTGCTGTTGCATCCTTTGCTGCAAGTTTATAACTTTGGAGCATGGAGGTTATAGCTATATCAAATGCGAAGCTTTGGTTTCCGAGGGTCATATATGTGGACATGTTGCTCATGTGAAGTGTGCTCTTCGAGCTTCCATGGCTGGAACCATTAGGGGCAGCATCGGGTTGGATGCTGAGTACTACTGCAGGCGATGTGACGCCAAAAAGGACTTGGTTCCACATGTCAGCAAGTTCCTAGGTATATGTCAGAGTGTAGAATATCAAGGCGACGTGGAGGAGATCCTGAATCTCGGTACTTGTATCCTGCGAGGCTCACAAAGAGACAATGCTAAGGAATTATTAAATTGTATCGAATCAACAGTCATCAAGGTACAGTATACTCTGTAAAATGTAGTATTTAATAGATGTTCCTGAAACTAAAGCATAATCTTTTCAGCTTAAATGTGGCACGAGCTTGGAAGATCTCTGGAATAATGATAATAGATTAGCTATATGGTCAGGTACAATTCCCTAATCACACTTTCTGACATGTGTTGAAGTTGCTTTAATATTCATTATAACATATATTATGGTTATTCTGGTTGTAGGTATCTCTGCCAATGGAGAAGCCAAAGACAATGTTACATTGGAAAGTTTACAGGACGTGACTCCAATTGGGCCGATACCATTCAATCATGAGGCGGAGATGCACAAAATCGAGGAAGAAATCAATGAGGTTCTAAACGCGCTGAGAAAGGCTCAGGAATCTGAGTACCAAATTGCAGAAGGCAAACTTCATGCTCAGAAAGAGTGTCTCGGTGATCTGTATAGGCAGCTTGAGAAGGAGAAGTCAGAGCTGTCGAGGCGAGTATCAGGTGCAGATGTGAATAGCTTGATGACGATTGTGTTGAAGAGATTGGATCAGGTTAGAAAAGAAGTGACAAAGCTTAGAGAAATGGAAGAAGTGGCCAAGGGATTTGGTAGGACGCCTAGAGGAGTTCTTGAAGAGTACTTTCATCTGAGCATCGAGGACTAAGATGAAATAAAAGGACATCTATAATCACTCACAACTGTACATCGTTTGTCTGCAAAGTTTTGAATTTTTCAAACCAATTTAAATGGAAAGATCTTATTATCTTCAATAACGATATATATTCTTACAGAATCATTCTTTATAAAATGGGATTCAAAATAACAATTTGGGATTAAACAATTATGTTTATCATGATGTATCCAATGGAGCTAAAGATATAATAACAATTGCCGCTAGAACTAGAGCAAAGCATTCACACCATACGAAAGGCCTTAAAAGAAGAAACAACACCAAGGGCAATGTAACTCTCCAAGCTTCATAGAAGCTGGAGGAGGATTCTTAATATAAGTGAAAGGGCAGCTTCAACCATGGTTTTGTGAGCTGTTTCATTCAGTAATCTCAGGTTCCAAAACTAAAAGACTCTCTCTTCTAATCATTATCAAGAATGAGACGAAGAAAGAAGATACTAACCGTAGGGGCCGTGACAAATAGAGATTCCAGTGGAAAACACCGCTTCTAGTACGCCAACGGCAGTGATGGTGATAGGTCCAGAATACCCTATAAGGCTATAACTTCCTCAAATTCCATTTGATACACGAAGCCACCCGACGAGCATCATAGCCATCAGGAACCGGAAACCTCTTTATGTCCCAAAAGACCATTACTGGGGCCAAAGCTATCTCCTTGTTTGGAGGAGGCTGAAGCTCCATCATCATTCAAATCTAAAAGCAATTTACCTCAGAGATAATAATAAGCAAACTTGGTTGGGAGATCGATATCGTCGACTACGGCCAGGGTTTCGAAACCCCCCCTCTAATTCAAAGAAAATATATTTATTTACTTTATATAGGGTTAACAGTGGGCTTCGCTTAATGAGCCTACAATTTGTATAGTTCGGTACAGTGAAAACATTTTTATTACTTCAATAATCATCAAATGTATTCTTTTACAGAATCATTATCCTTCACAAAATGACAACTTGGAAGTAAAAACTTGGATCCATGGATTAGCTAAAGGTGATCTTAAATAGAACAAATACTACATTGTGATAAACATCAAGCAGAAGAGACATAACTGTTTTTCTTTGTCTTCTCTACTATGCAAGTTCGTACTGAGGAGTATTTGTGGTGGAAGCTTCACGGTTTTTAAGTCTCTGTCTTCGTTGAGCTCTTTTCTGTTTGCGAGTTTGCGTTTTGCCTCCTGAACCCTTTGAACTAATAACTGGCGCAGGAATGCTCTCTGTTGGCTCTGTACCACCAAATACAATGTCAAGCGCATCTTCTTCCACCATCTCGCCATCCTGAACACAAGATTTCAGTTATATAATATTGGATACCAGTACCAGTCCTTTGTCTAAACTAATGCCTAAGCTTTTGCGGAGGCTTTATGGATTAATAACTACGCTTGGATAGTACTCACCCGACTATTTTGGAGCATTGGTTTAGTCTTTGAAGCATCAGATCCATTGGAGATGCCTCGATTTGGTAAGCCACTGTGGTTTTTCTGAGATTTGGTTTCATTGACATCAGCATAAGAAGAGGCAATTTCAGTGAAAGTGGTTCTTCTCCGCCAGCGCATTTGAGGTTTGTCTCCTTCATCACCGTAAACAGCTTCCGGGTAGAAATGCTTGGACATAAGTTGCCACCTCCAAGCTTCACCTTCATTGGACCTGACTAAGCTGCAGTTTGGAAAAATGTCCACCAAATCAAGAGCCAGAACTTAGTAGAATCAGACTAAAGATACATTGCATAATATAATCATCCAAACACTGTTAAAGGTCACACAAGTCAATTTAACACAATAAGTCTCGAAAAGCGGGAGCTTACACATTCACGAGCTCTTTCTGCATCCGTGTTGCATCTTGGCTAAGGATACGATCAAGGTAAGTAACTGCAGTTTTCGAACTTGCCCTATCCCAAGCAACAAGCAAAGTTGCAGCAGCCACTCCTGCGTGGAGTTGAACAAATGTGAGAAAGAGAAACCATTTTTACTAGTTCCAAAGATTTGCAAATAGTTTTACCAGCTGCAAGAGCAACCCTCTCAAATCCTTTTGGCGCTTTCAACTTTTTTGTCACTACATAGAAACAGAAGACGAAACAAAAAGCTATGTATTACAACAGAGTTATGTTACATAAGATAGGAGCTGATTCAGAGCTCAAAATAGGACCAACTCCATCAATTAAAAGAGTCAAAGGAGGAACCTTGCCAAGTTAAGCCTCCTCCAACACCAGAGGCAAACCCAGCAGTCCACAAAGCTTTGAGATGGCACGAGAGAATAACAGTTTGCTCTTCGGGAGTGATCTTCTCCTGAAACAACATTTTTTGCCCAAATTTTTTGAACAATTCAATTCAAATTCTCAAACTTTTAATACTAAAATTCGAAAACAAAATCAATTTTCACTAAAAATTCAGAGGAAACCTTAATCGAACACAAAGAAACAATCTTTACTGAATTGAAAACCTGTATCAAATCTTGATTGCAAAAAAACCTGAGAGATTGAACTTTTTGTTCTAGGGTTTTTAATTGAAAATGTAAAGAGTAAACCTACCGGCTCGGGTTTTGTGGCGAGGTTATAGTAGAGCTGATTCAAAGCGGCCATAGCCATCTTAATTTGTTCTTGAAAAGATTCAGATTTTTTTTTTAAGAAACGAATCGGACCAAAGTGATTGATTGATTACTTCTTTCTTTCTTCTCTCGCTCATTCATGTCCGCGTCGTCTCGTCTCACTCCCATCCATCGATCATGGAAGAACCGGTTCGAATCTGACATGTTTGGTTCGGTTCGGTTCCGTTTATTAAATGGTTTGACTTTTATATTGTTTATACCGACAATATCCTCTAATTTCAATAATACTGATCACTTCCATCAGTTTATTATCAAAATCTGAATGGAGATGATAATGAAACCAAGTCCAAACCAAGTCCAACTATATATATCAGAACCGAACCAAGCCGTAAATCGAACTATGGCACCACCATAACCGAGGGGAAGCTCACTTGGTGTGATGGAAGTTGGAACCATGTGTTGCTGAACTGAACTAGCTAGAATTCTAACGATCTTGTTCAAACGATCGTTTGTATAAATCGGCTTTTTCTTTAAGTTTTTTGTTGTGTGTAGTGATCGTTAATGGAACGGGGTGGTGAGTTGCTGTGAACACTGCTGTTGGTAGGGCTGTGTTTCTTGTACAGGAACTAGGCAGAATTTTCAGAAGAAGAGATGTAGAATGATTGCTAGTGATTCCGAATTAAGTGATGAGATTGATTTCTCAATACAAAATGACATGATGAAACAACTAGTAACATTCGATTGCCTGCCATTCTACAAAAACTACACAGTAACAGTATCAAGATACTTTGTGTTCATACATCATAACTACTATAACCTAAAAGAAGAAGATAAGATGTCAATGCTTGAACTGAAAGCAACCAAAAAAAGGGAAAACTTTTATTTCCTCTCTTTAGGTTGGTGTCAGTCATTGTGCTACCCTTTGTTTCTGCTTCCCTATACAAACTCCCTGAGGCTGAAAACATCCAGAAAACCTCCCGATTTACATTCTTTGCTGCTTGGAACATCATGTGTTTAAGGACATCCATTGTTAGTGACAGCAAACTCGAACCATCCATCACCGAGCTTAGGCTGTACTCAAGAACCCATGTGTTTGGATCTAGTTGCAGAACCGATGTGCTCCATTTGTCTTTCCCCCACGAAGCATTGGTCTCGTGTGTCGTGTAACTGAATTGCCCATCTGTCCACTTCAATTAGAACATAACAGACATAAGAATCATATAAAAACGCGTTTATGTCAAGTTATAGAATTACACAAACAAACAAAAAAGCATTGACATTTGAATCTGAATTCAAACAGTAAGGCAGTGGAAGAAGAACAAACAGATATAGAGCAAACGGGTTACCTCAGTTACTCGGCCTGATAATACGGTGATGGAACTTGAAAAGAAGCCAGTATGAAACAATCCAGCTGTCTGCAAAGGCCATCCCCAAATACTAACCTCTTCAATGGCGGATTTATACAGAACACACTTTGAGATCAACATTGGACCATTCTAAAAAAAAAACGCAATTTCCAAATCAGTGTCAGTCACAAATCAAAAATTAAAAAACTTTAGGAAGAAGGCAAAATAAACAACCTGATTGATCTGCCACTTAGAATCAGAACCTCTGCAACTCGAAATCATGCCCATTATTATTAACTCGTCTTCCAAGAGTCGCAGCTTCATACCCTGAGATCTCTCACCAGCGTTCCTCACTATCTCCTCTGTGAATTCGGGTTTCAAAAACCCTTCTTCACGCACCCAACGAAACCCTAATTCAAAACACAGAGCCAACCCAATCAAGAAGACCACCTTCAGAAGAACAAGACAAAGAAGTAGACTTTTTCTCTCCTTCTTCCTCGGTTCTTCTTTATCTTCTTCGGTAACAATCGAATTCTTGATCTTCTTCTTCGTCTTCTTCTTCTTTGGGGAAGAGATCATCATCACCTCTAAGATTGGGCGAGAAACGGTAGCGGGTGTGGCGACTTCAACACTAGGATCAAACGAAGTGGGAGTAGATTCAACGGTGGGTGGTTTGAAAGTGGAGGCAAAAAAAAGCTTAGTGAGGGAGCTTTTTTGAACACTGAGAGGCATGAGATCGAGGGTAGCGTTGAGGCTATCGAGACAAATCTCGCAGCTGCAATTCGCGTCTTTACGACAATCTGGGAAGTAACAGTTACTGTCTCTTCTCTCCCAATCATCACTAGACACAGTAGTAGTAGCAGTCATCGTCGTTGTTGTTGTTGTTGATGCCATTGAATTCTCCGATGGTGAAACTGAGAATAAAGATTTGGCTTCGTTGTTGTTGGATTTGGCTTTTTAAGATTTCAACCTCTCTCTCTCTCTCTCTCTCTCTTTTAGTTTTTAATTTTTAATTTTTGAAATTTAAATGTTCAAGTCCCCAACGGTCCTCTGATCTCGGGTAGTTTCGTTTTCATTTTAAATGACTATTATACCCTTTATATATCATCCTATTTGTTTTTTTTTTTTTTTTTTTGGTAAAAGGTTAAAATTCATTACCAATTTTCTGTTTTCTCTGTACAAAGAAATAAATAAAAAACCTTCCAACTATATAGGAAGGGTAATACAAGAGAAGTAAAAAGCTAAAAGGGAGGAGGAGGAGACAGTTGATCCTGGGATGGAGAGTAGGCGATCTCGAATGGTGCGATCAACCACGGCTCGAATCGCTGAAGGAGTTGACTGTAGATCGGAAAAAACCCTGGCATTTCGCTCTCGCCAAATGAGATAACCGACGACTTGAAGCACAAGTTTGAGTAGTGTTGCTGCCTTGGGGTGAGGTGGTGGTAGCCTTGCTTGGGAAATCCAGACTGAGATAGAGTGTAAATCCGAAGGAGGAGATGACCAAATTTGACCTGCAAATTGCCTCCCAAATTTCAAGTGAGAAGGGACAAGTGAAAAACAGATGATCATGATTTTCAATTCCCGTAGTGCACAGTACGCAGGTGGGGGATAGATTCATTCCCCAACTCCTTAACCTGTCCTTTGTCGGAAGTCTACCCTGGAGTGCAAGCCACATTATAAAAGAATACCGTGGCACTGCCTCTTTAAACCAAACCGTTTTGCACCAGGGAACATGAGCGGAGTGAGAACGAAGGAGCTCCCCAAGTTGGCACTGCCTAAGGGAACATGAGCGGAGTGAGAACATGAGCAGAATACCGTGGCACTGCCTCTTTCTTGCGGTTTCATCCATAAGTAAGTAGCCTAACTTTATGAATCTTTTGTATAGCAACTTTTTAAAAGATATGAAAATGTCTTTGGAAACATCTACGAACCTAAAATACTTGAACGTGGCGTCATCTAGCTACAATCCCATTAAAGAGTTATTGTGTTTAATTCGTTCAACAAATTAGTAATACTTATAAAGTTGCGATCTTACTTTCTTTGGGAAAGGGATTACGAAACTTGATTCTGGTGACACGTCATTTCGTTTGTGTAACCACGTACGTTACGGTCTAATCGTTTTCTTATCGTCACGCGGTCACGCCACCATTTTTTCTTATACAAATCTGGAAAAAAAACAAATGCATACATATAATTTTCTTAGTCATGCCTTGACATTTATGATTGTGTGGTTAGAGAAGCAAACCTAAAACTCAATTAAAACCATAAATAAATATAGTAAAGGAAGCAAACTCAGAAACTAGCTTGCTTCGGTAAAAGTTAGTTAAGGTAGTTGAGCATCAATAGTCAAAACCAACCACTGGAATCACCTTATTTCCCTTTTATCTCCGCTACTCCTAAGGCTTATATATATCATGCATACAACACAAAAGTCATAACACCATAACCATTTCAGTTCTCTACAAAACCCAAAGCGATACTTTATTAGTTTACCAAAATTCTATAAACCACGTAAACAAAAAATGAACACCAATGTTTTCCTAATCGCAGTCTTGAGCTTCTCTCTGCTTTCAAATTCTCCAATATCATCGGTTATTGCTCAAATCAATACTCCATGTTCACCAGCCATGCTCTCTAGTGCTACAGGGTGCATGAGTTTCCTAACGGGAGGCGGTAGTTCGCCGACCTCAGATTGTTGTGGTGCTCTTAAATCGTTAACCGGAACCGGTATGGATTGTTTGTGTCTGATTGTAACCGCTGGTATTCCAATCAATCTTCCTATTAACAGAACTTTAGCCATCTCTCTTCCTCGTGCATGTGGCATGCCTGGTGTCCCCGTTCAATGCAAAGGTATATGCATGTCCCAACATGTTGGTTACCAAATATATATATATATATCTATATTATTTAAAAGTTTCAATTTGAATTTTGTGTGTTTCATGTCTGAGTAAAATTATTTGTGAACCTTTGCAGCTACAGCAGCTCCTCTCCCTGCTCCAGGTATACATTTGTTTTGGAAAATTATGTTAAGTTTATTTACTAGCACTTTACAATTATACACTTTAATCTGTTATTAACAAAGCTAATCGTTCATAATTCACAGGGCCTGCGTCTTTCAGTCCGACCACTTCTCCGGCAGATTCGCAAGCACCTGATTCTGAAGGTAAAAAAGTGAATGAATTCTTTTAAGTGTTTAGAACCAGCTCAATTACTTTTAATGTTTAGTTTCTAGTTTTTGTTTTTAATATATTTTTAACATAAGCTCACTCTTTATAACTCGCAGGTCCTACTTTTTTAGGTCCGACCACTTCTCCGACAACTTCGCTAAATCCTAATGGTAAACCAAATAAACAACTCTTAATATATTATTTAAAAGTGTATTCACTAAGTAATTTTCACATAATTTATTGACTAATACTTTCGTGTGTTTTTTTTTGACAAGTAGACGAGGAAATTCCCGGATCCGACGACAGAGGAGACCGGGACGGGTTCAATTCACCACCCCCGTCAGCCTCGTTGCCTTCCTCTTCGCACTCTCTCAAGCTTTCGCTTCTTCTATTTGCTTTCGTCTTTGAGATTATCAAATTCTTTTAATTAGATAGCAAGTCCTTATTATTTACTTTCCCATTCTATTTTACCTGATTCTGGTTTAAATAATAATGTATTGAAGTTTTTCTTGTATTTGGCGTACCTGTATTTAATAGTCTTATTAATAATACAGTTTTCATAATTTTATCCACACCAAATCAAATGTGATGCATTTATAAGATGCGCCTCTGCAAGATACCAAAAAGTCAAAGAGAGATAGACAAAGAAATATGAACAAATCCAAAATAGCATTTTTTTTCCCTTAATAACCTTTTTTCTTTCTAATTTATTTCCACCCATCAGACCACTCATCTTCTCCCTTAGCTACAAAATCCCCTCTGGTTTCAAACTCACCATCATTCTTGATCTCTTCACCACAGCCGCCATTTTTCCAACCATCATAACATTCTTCTTTTTCTTTTGTTCCACCGTTGTTCCCCCCATCAGACCATTCACCGTTCTCCTTTGTGCCACCAAACTTGACCTCGCCACTATCGTTCCACTCAGCTTCTTCAGGGTATTGAGGAGCATTGCTGCTTCCTTCTTGATTGAGCTCCTTTGTGCCGCCATTGTTGTTCCACCCATCTGACCATTCATCTTTCTCCTTTGTGCCGCCATTGTTGTTCCACCCATCAGACCATTCATCTTTTTCCTTTGTGCCGCCATTGTTGTTCCACCCATCAGACCATTCACCTTTCTCATTTGCACCCCCATTGTTGTTCCACTCAGCTTCTGGAGGGTATTGAGGATCATTGCTGTTTCCTTCTCGATTGAATAATTCCTCCACAAACTCCTCCCGCTCTGGTAAACCGCATCCTTGGTAAGCATTGTTATCCACACATCGCCACAAAAGCTTGTTCCAGTTCATGTCCTGTTTTATATATAGCAGTTTCTATTATCTGCGAAGTTGGAAATGATGACACTGCATTATGTATTTGTCCAGAATAAGCAACTAAGTGGTACCTTGCATATTATATGTGGGTTTCCAATGATCACTAGCAGAGAGATTGCACGGGTTATAGCAACATTAAACCTCCTTGGATTGCTCAAGAAGCCCAGACAATAAGCTCTATCGAACTCGTTGTGTTTGATCGTAGATCTTACTGTTGAGATGATGATTACCTGTTTCTCTTGCCCTTGGAATTGCTCCACACTACCGACTTTGACTTCTGTCATCTCTAACCTGTCGAGAACCTCCTTGATCTTTGTTACTTGCTGCCTGTAAGGAGTTATAACTCCGATATCCTCTTCTTGCACACAGTCATTCGCTGTTAATCTCTTGATTGTCTCTATTACTTTGCTGATCTCTATACGGTTGAACCATGATGGATTGTTGCCTTCCCTCTCATCGCATCCTTGAATCCCATAGAAAACCATTGGAAATTCTTTGTTTGGGAGGAAGTTTAACGTGGCAAGAACAGAGTCTGTGTCTTCTTTGGAAGCTACCAGTTCTCCATCATAGAAGAGCTTTGATGGGAGATCAAGAATCTCTGGGTGGCATCTGTAGTTCTTGATTAGCTTTGTCACATAATTCTCGTCCCCTTCACAGTAATAATCGCACTCAAACAATCTTTCCAAGTAGGATTTCCCAAGGCCGAGTGACTCAGCATCTCTTGAGTATATAACAGGACCCAACTGCCTTGGATCTCCAGCCAGCACAACCACTGTTTCTGTCAAGCAAAGATTTGATATAGCAATCATGTTTTCTGGCTCTGAAGCTTGCCCAGCCTCATCCAAGAAAATGTGAGTGAAGTGACCACGGTTAACACCTTCTGCATTAAGAAGGGATGCACTCATATATGTTGAGACAACGAGTTTGTAACGAGTCAAAGCTTTGAGAGGAGGACACTTGAAAATCAACTCATCAAAGAAGCAAAAGCGGATAATCTCAGGCTTAATTTCTTCATATGTACGAGTAGCTGCATTCAGCCTGAAAATCTCATTGTCCTTGATACGAACTCCTTCCAGACAAAGGAGTTTCTCTAAAATGTGATCAGCTGCACTATTGGAAGGAGCACATACAAGAATCCGAGCATTCTTCTGAGTGGTATAAAGTTGTACTATCGCCTCCACCAATGTCATAGTTTTCCCAGTACCAGGTGGTCCATGGATCAAATATGGTGGTGCTCCTTTGCAGCCAAGAATCATTTCAATGGAACAAATTTGCTCCGCATTAAGAGCTGGTGAAATCGGCACAATAGGTTTCGTCTTTATAATCCTTCGCCCAGAGTGCAAGGATGGGAAAAGGAAGTTTAGATCCAACATATCTGCAGCATCAATAGCCTGATACAACCTTCTAGTGTTGATTCGATTGTATGTGAACCTCACATTATAGACACTCCCGGCTGTGTAGCGTTGGTGGAACTCAGGGGCAAATTTCAAATGCACTTCATCTGCCTCTACGCGGTGTACAAAGCCCTGTGTGAAATAAGTTTCAATTTTTTTGTTTCAGCTAGGAGGCTGAAAGTGATCTGAGAGTATGGAGAAGTAAGTCAAGAAAACAAAACCTGATAAGCTTGGTCAGTTCCATCATCATAGGCATGTCTTACAAAGATGTAGTCTCCATGGACAAGGGAAGGTCTTCTCTCAGCTAGGCCAGGAACTTCGAGGGACAAATAGAGACCCCTTCTCTTCATCGAAACATTCTCCATATCATAAGCTCGCATGTCTTCCTAAAACAATGAAAATAATACAAGAAATCATGATTCATGGCAAACACACAAGAGGTATATTGAGGTAGTAAGGTCCTGTTATAAGCAAACAGTGAGGATACCTCGAGTTGTAATTCTTCCATAACAAGTAAAGTTTTGTAGTAGTTTGCATAGTTCTTCGCTGTCAGACCTTCGTTCAAATCATCCGGGATTTCCTTCTTCTCGATCATCTCTCTAATCTCCTTTGGGATTTCATACCGAGGAAGCCTATTTTTAAACCTACGATCTACCACCTTGGCAGGGCGTGATCCCATCACATAATCATCCACAGCAAAATCTTTCTTCGGAGCCCTTCTACTTCTAGAGTAAGGCCTCCTAGAAGTGAGAGAGCTCGATATATTATCCTCAGCCAAAAGGAAAACAACCCGCTCGACCCTATCATCTCCCCAGTCAACAGTAACAACAGTGGTGTGTAAACCGATGTCCTTGGGCTTACAAGAGACCCAAATAGTAAGAGTATCACCAGGTTCGAGCATCCTGTCTTCCAGAGTAAAGGTTTCATAAAAGCACTGTCTCTCTTTTAAGTCAGAATCTTTGGAAGGCGGTTTCAAGATGGAGAGGGTGAAAGAACCCTCAGGGTTAGATGCATAGATTTTGGTCCACAAATCCACAGGCTCATCGGTAGTGTTCTTGACAGTGAAGGAATCAAAAGAAGTCTCTCCAACAAGAATAGATTGAGGCTTCTCGTTCTTAAAAGGGAAAGGAACAGAAACAACAACTGGACCTTC
This sequence comes from Camelina sativa, assembly GCF_030686135.1. Taxonomy (NCBI): domain Eukaryota; kingdom Viridiplantae; phylum Streptophyta; class Magnoliopsida; order Brassicales; family Brassicaceae; genus Camelina; species Camelina sativa. Next base: position 1,974,411 of record NC_141882.1, read on the forward strand.
GTCTAATGGATTGTAACAACCAGAAGATCCATCGTTCTGATAGTCTATGAATCCAATCTCACCCTTGTCCGCGATTACTGAATACTCGTCATCCGACTTGTATCCTCCTCCACTCACACTCATTGCTGATTACAAAAAATCTGAAACATATAAAAAAAAAAACACAATTTTTACACATTACAAGCGAGAAACAAACACAAGAACAGTTTTTTTTACTTGAATGATACATATCACAATGATGGTGAGACCGATGACGACTAACTAAGTTCCTCTAAGGGTAATCAGAGTGTAAATCAAACCCAAAACCCTAACACCCAAAACCCTAAAGATTGAGCATAAGATCAAACGAAATTGAGAGGGATTGACCAATACGTACTGAATCCTATAAACGAAATGGCTGACACTATTGCTTCGAATCACACTAAGAAACGGTGCGGAGAAGCAGCGAAGGCAGAAGACTAACGCAGGCTTCAAAGGAACAAACGAACACCTGAAAAAAGGGAGTGAAGAAGAAGACTGAAGAGTCGTAGAATATTAAATTCAGTTGGGCCTTATAGTTTTATATTTGTGATGGACCTAAGATATTTTTGATGCCCAAGTAATTTTTTTCCATTTTTTTATCTTTTTATTTTATTACTGCGACGGACTTTAAAGGTTTGAGCTTGATCATTGTGTATGTTCTAAGGGCATCTGCAATGGGAACAATTGTGTTATTAGAATAAAGAAATTATGAATATAATGTAACAATCACTAGTTTATATCTTTTGTCAAAAAGTTGATTATTAGGAGAACATGTTTAAGATTATAAGATTTAATAATATAATAATATTAAACTACAATTATAAAAACTTTAAAAATAACATTTAAATTGCAAACTTAAAAAACTTATACTAAAATTCAAAATACAATACCAAATTTTTATGAAACAAAAAAAAACATTTTAAATAAATTAAAGAATAAAACCAAACAAACCTATTACTTAATTTATTAAAGCACACAAACATTTTTATTTAAGACCAAAAAATGTTATTATTTTTATTTAAGACCAAAATCTCAACCATTCTCGTCATGCGAGGTAGACAAAAAACACTCCTAAAATATGTTCTTATTTAAGACCAAAAAATGTGTTCTAAACACACTGTTCAATAAATTTATCAATTTATTGGGCTAAGAACAGTCCAACTGTTCTGCCATTGCAGATAGCCTAAGGACATCTGCAATGGGGAACAGTTTTGAGTGTTCTTAGAATAAAAATATTATGAAAATAATGTAAGATTAGTAGTTTAGATATTTTGTTAAGAAGTTGGTTATTGGGAGAACATGTTTAAAATCATAAGATTTAATAATATAATAATATTAAACATATTACAATTATAAAAACTTTAAAAAATAATATTTAAATTGCAAACTTAAAAAACTTATACTAAAATTCAAAATACAATACGAAATTTTTATGAAACAAAAAAAGTATTTTAAATAAATAAAAGAAAAAAAAACAAACAAACATATTACTTAATTTATTAAAGCACACAAACATTTTTAATGTCCAAATTTATTCGATTATCTCGATTGAAAATTATCTCGATTCAAAAAATCTCAACCATTCTCGTCATGCCACGTAAACAAAGAACACTCTTAAAATCTGTTCTTATCTAAGACCAAAAAATGTGTTCTAAACACACTGTTCAATAAATATATCAATTTATTGGGCTAAGAACAGTCCAACTGTTCTGCCATTGCAGATGGTCTAAGAATTTGACCTTTTGGAGCCGCCGGCCCGTAATAATTAGTCATTTTTTTACTCATGCAAATAAAAATAAATAAGATCATAAATAACATGTAGTTCAATGTTAATGCGCATCGAAATTCTATAAGTAATTATGTTATCCTATAATTACAAAGTTACAAAAAAAAAAAAAAAAAAAAAATCTACTGATTTAGATGATTGGATTTAGCGTTTCGGTATAATTGAAAAATACAGCGTCTTATTGAAGGTTCATTGATGGTTGTGATTAAATAGATATAGAAAGTTCACATGATGGTGCTACAAATACGTGTTAATATCCTATAGTATTTTATGTAGTACTGTATTATTATGTTTCTTGAAACGCTAACGACCATAGTAGTATGTTGTTACACTGACATGCAGTTACTAGAATCAATTCAATCGGCTAAGAAAATGCAAGTTTAGCAAATTAAATTTCGTGGTAAGCTAACTCTAGACAAAAATGACAGAAATTGGTACTAATTGCTAACTCGATGGGTAACAAGAGGAATCTTAATAGAGTTGTAAATTTCGTTCTTGTTTCTTTTCTGAGTGAAGTGACAATATGTTAGCCTTCCTTGAGTGTCTTTTCATAGCCTCTAGCTTTTTTGTTCTTGTTAAATATTAGCAAAATTAATAGACCTAAACATACAAACAAAATCAGATAAATATATATTAAAAAAATATGTGGAATTGGTAAAAACTGAGTAAAAGAGGCATGCTGTATTTGTTAGTCTGCTAGCCTATCCTTTCCCACTCTCAAAAGCCTATACCTTAGCAAGTCCATGTTCTATTTTTAATGTATTACATTATGCTTTGACATTTTAAATTCTCTTTTACAGAAGGAAACACTATTATCATTGTAAAGATAAATTCATAATTTTACTTTATATTGACTCGTATACATCACAAATCACTTAGTCTTTTGTTGTACATGATTTTATTAGCTGTGCATGTATTTGGCTATACAGGTTATGACGAAGTAACGAAGTTGTTATGGTTAAACCAGTTACGATACCAACTGTATCTACCAATGACTACTGTATACTTGAATAGTCCACGTCAATTCTGCTTCAATTGTAACATAAGTTTCCCTTTTCATTTGAAAAAATGTTTTAAAAAAAAAAAAAAAAAAGTAGGAATTGTCTTGGAAGAAACACAACTGATCATTGTCTGTGTAATTAATCATATGGCTCGAAATTTAACAAGAATCTTGGTTAAATTTAATACTACAATTAATTATTAGAAGTACTAAGAAGGCGTTATGTTGTGAATGTGATCAACAAAAGCTGAGAGAAGACAAAGCATGAGGAAACAGATAAAAGACAAAGCATGATTTACACAAAACACTCTCTTCACTTTCAGGCTCTCTTTTTTTTTTTAGTTTTTAATCATTCCCTTCTACGTTAACTGGTCCAGTCTCTGTCTCTTTGCATATTATTTTTAAATATTAAAGTTTTTATATACACAAATCGAAATCTCGGTTTTTGAAAAAGTTCTTAACGAAAACTTTGTACCCATTAGGAATCTTTGAATTTGTTTGAATATAGTGAAAACAACTTGTCACCTAAATTCCCTTCAACGAAATCACTCAATTTAAGTTAGATTTAGCTTGATTTAATAACGACACTTTCGTTTCTAATATTTGACAATAGAATTGAAATGAAGTGTTGTTCATATGTTTTGATAGTAAGTTCCTAACATAGCACTAAATTAAAATAGTCAAAAAGAGCAAAAGATAAGAAAGAGTGAGCTTTGAGGTTTATGAAGCAACACAAACTTTTTTCAGTCCTACGATAATTACAAGACTGTATCAGTTCACTTTTCCTTTTTGGAAATTATCATCAAAATAAAGTGGAAATAGAATATTTCTTTTTGTATATTTTCAATATTCTTGACGTAAACCTTATATAATAAGCATTACAATATGATTATCTTGGGGACACCGGGGACACACTACTACTTCTAATAACAAAGAAAAGTAAAACGCTATTTCCCCTCCTAATTGCTAATTTGCTAAATCAAAAGAATGATTCAAAAAAACAAAAATCAAAGAACTTCCATCTGTCCACTTGGCAGTTTCTGATTGGGTTAGTTGATTGTCTGCACAAAGCAAAAAAAATCACAAGTTGTGTTAGCAAATGTGTTCACATTACACACAATTTACTGAAATTATTTTTGGTATAGTATTACCTTACAACGTTGCTGTAAAATTCACATCCACCAGAGTTAGCAAAAAGAACCTATGAATACTTCGAACTGGACAGACCACAGAACCGCCGGTATGTGAAAATTGGTTAACCGAGGCCAAAATTTTAATACAAAAAAAACACATATCATATCACACCTGCAAACCGGAAATTACACACGATAAGATCAGTTTAGAAAAAAAAGCTAACCGGAAATGAAAAATGTAAAAAGAAGAAACTGAGAAAATTGACTAACATTGTTCCCTTTGAGTTTAAAGTGGCAATGGAATGTCTCCATCACTCTCAAAGAACCAATAACACTTTTGTTCACCTGACAAAAGCCAATCCAATTCTACCATGAGTGAAAAAACAAAACATTTCATCATTTTTATCAAGATGGCACGAAACGAATCCTGGTTTCAATAAAGTTTTAATCTTTTGAATCATTATTATGATTTTATTGCTGATGCATTGCAGAGTTTAAAGCAGTTTAGACACACACACACACATAAAAAAGACAAAGATTTGATAATATGCAGTGGACAATCTTAATCTTATCAAGCTTCAATGTTGGGTTCCTTATCCTAATCTGGATCCAAAACCAAATGGGGTCCCTTTTCACAATCAATTGGGTGATCTTAAATGATCTGAGAGGAGTTGCCTCATTTCTTGGTTGAGATAAATTACACCTTTGCACATAAATGCAGAATTGTAGATTGGTCTCTCTATATAGACTTGCTCTATTTGAATCTCAGGACCACATATAACTTATGGACTTCTTTAGTTTTGGACCAGCTCAAGTCACTGACACTGTGACTCAACATTTTTATCTGTTTCTGTCCTAATTTGTCGGTTTGGTGATCATTAATCTAAAACGATAACCATAGATGCAAAATAAAAGTTACCGTAAAGAGCTGAAAATGAAAGATCTCTGTGTGACTAGAAGAAGCTGAGCTCGGTGTATCCCCGGGAATAAGGTAAGAGCTCTTCAGCTTGGACCCGTGAAGTGGAGTAACTCGTTGTTCGCTTTAACCTATTATGAGCTGACTCGACCTCTGCACAGAAAATTCCATACACCGGTCTATGATCTGAGAACCGTGACTCTCCTCTTACATAAGATAACTGATGCAGTCCTTCACCGAACCACAATATCCTATCACACCTATTTATAAGAAATTTAAATGTCAGATAAAAGATTCTCATATATCAGAAGTTCTTGTTTTTTCTTGCTGTTAAATAGAGAAACTTACCAAGCAGGAGTGCGACGTTTCTCCTTGGGATGCAAATCATCTCCAGAATATCTATCTGAGTTCCTTGAGTACTTGTACGTTGGTGGGAAATAGATCTTTCCTTCGTTCCATCCCTTAAACACATGGCCTCGTTTCTGCTCAATTCTTAACTGCAAGTATACATTTTCCGGATATGAACTTCTTCAGCCTTTTTATTCAGACCATTAGAACTAAGTGTATATACAAACGTACCTGGTCGTTTTCTAGTAAAGCTCTCCAGTTCTGCATCTCAACGAGTGCTTTGGCAGATCGATACGACAATGCTATACGGTAATTTAGATCGCCAAGCCATATTATCCGGCTGGTAAAAGGATACAAAAGATTGGTATCAAGAGACGGGTAAAAAACCAACAAACTGTTGAAGGATGAAAAGTATGATTTGAATATAAAGTATGAAAAGTAAGATCATCAATCTTACTCATGCTGAAGGATGTTCTCAGGGGATTTTTCTTCCTCTGAACTCTTAACGCGAGGAAACCTCGTTTTCTTGAGTATCTCCATGACATCAGAGTTTCTCTTTAGCTCATCACCTTCTTTTTGTCCGGACGTCAAGTGGGTACAAACGAAGCAAAAGCTTGTTTGATGGAGCAACATGCTTATTGAGATTGATCCCTACAAAAGAACCAAAGGCATTATAACAAAGTGGCTAATTAACTCACAGAACAGAGCATTTTGTAAGAAAAGAACAAAATCTAACCTTATTTCCAAGATAACCCATCAGTCCTCTGCCAACACAAGACACTTTCATGTTCTTGACGTGTTCTCTTAGCTCGCTTTTCACCCAAATTGTTAAGAAAACACCCACCATTTGTTTGCTAGCAACTAAACAATACTGAGAAGAGTTCCACGGGATCCTATATCCGTTCTCGTTAGCTGCAGAACCTGGTGAGTACAAGACAGTGCTTGGAGAATCTCCGAGACCATTATCATCATCTGAAGACCTTGAGAAGTCACTTGGCCGTGAAAAATCACTCGGTCTAGAGTAGTAATCACTTGGTCTAGAGTAGTCACCACTTGGTCTAGAGTAGTCACTGGGTCTTGAATCACTAGGCCTTCTGGAATAATCACTAGGTCTTCTGGAATAGTCACTTGGCCTCCTGGAGTAATCACTAGGCCTTCTAGAGTAATCACTAGGCCTGTGACTGCTGCTACTACCACGGAAACTCGGGTCGAAGTCACTTGGCCTGTGGCTGAAGAAGACACGGTCACAGACACTGAAACGACGGTCAAGACCTGGCTGAGGAATTGAAGGATCGTTCCACGTACTACTTGGGGTCTGAAAAGACCGTCTGTGGAAGAAAGTGGAGTTCTTTTGCCTTGTGGATCCAGAGAAATCAGCATCAAGCTCCGCCATAGGCACCGGGACAGGGGAAGGTGTGTGATAACCGCTAGTTCCACTAGTCCCTGGTCGGTTATTGAGCGTTTTTCTGATAAGAGAGAGCCATTTCTGAGCAGGTCCATTGTCTTCAGCTCCAAGGACATTACCAGCATTAAGAGGGACAATCTCTTGGAATCTGAACCAAAAGCAAAGACTGAGGGAGAGAAGATATGTAATGAAATTCATAAAAACAAAATGATGTCTTTTTTTGAAACATACCCGAGTACATATATATCTGCAGGAGCTGATGAATGAAGCCACTCATCAAGGTTTAAATCTGAAGGAGGAGAGCGTCCAGCAACGTTCCAGGTAGCTACAAAGATGCTGTAGTTTTGGACATCAATGATCCTAGGATTCTCATAATTCATTCTCCTTTGCCGAGCTTGCTGCTCCCAGTTCTTACTAAGTTTCTCTGTGAAACCCAAGAAACCATCAGTAACATAATTAATTATCTAGTTAGATCAAACAAGTTTGAGTATATTATATGTATGAAATTACCAGTTTTGGTCTTTTTGATAGTGGGAGGTGCTTTCTCAGCTGAGAAGCTACTTCTGTGCTCCACGGATTCAACTCCTTTTAATTAACAAATCAAGCAATATCAGAAACAAATTTAGTTAAGATTCTTCCCCTCAGAAGAGACAAAACATAAGGCTTCAGGAAAAAAACAAGAACAAGTAAACAAAACTAGTAAAAAGAAAGAGAGAGAGAGAGAAAGTACCAGCAGAAGTAGGATCATCAGCTTGAAACTCCTCTGTTTTGCTTTTGATATTAAACCATTTCCTGACCATCTTCTTGGACCATGCCAGCTTCAATTCAGAAATCCAAAATTCAAAAAACATGTTCATCTAGAAAATTCCATAAAGTTGGGCAAAAATATATATAGAGAATAAATAAAAACCTTGCTAGTCTTGGATTTGTCTTCCCTCATTGTTGCTTCTTCACAAGTGTTCTGTGTGGCTCTTTTCTTTTATTTTTCTTCTTTAGCAGAAACTCAATCCATACATGAACAAGAAGAAGAGGAAAGGAGAAATCTTTACCTAAACTCAATCACTGCCAAAAACGATGGAAACTAAAAGTTCCTAAATTTCTTTGAGTTAGAGAATTGGGGTGGGGGGGGGGGGGGGAACCAGACAGAAACTTAAACAAACGCAAGTAAGAATATTAGAATCTGGGTTTCTCCCTAAGAGATAGGAATAAGATTCTGAAGCTCTCTTTTTCTCACAGAGGGACAAAAGCAATGTGAGCTTTTTGGTTCTTGAGAGAAGGGTTTTAATGGCGGAGACAGGAAAATGTAAGCAAAGAGAGAGAGAGAGAGAGAGAGAGAGAGAGAGAGAGAGAGAAGAAGAACTTAAAATAAGAGAAAGTGTTGAAGAGACATCAATTCTTGAAGTAGACAGAGGCGAGACAATGAGGGCAGATTTTAGAGTGAGAAAGTTAAAGTGAAAAATATTAAAAACATAAAAATTCTAGAGAGAGAGAGAGAGAGAGAGAGAGAGGAAAAATAGAGTCTTTTCTTGCTTCTGAGAGAAGAGAGAGAGAGAGAGAGCTTCGTCGTCCTTGAATGAAACGGCAAAGTAAAAGCAGCAGCGTAGAGACTCTTCTCTCTATAGTGTTTTAGTCTTCTTCTTTGCTCTTTCCTTTTTCTTATTTTTTTTGTATTATTTGGCTGATTTCTTTTTTTAATTTATTTATAGTAATTAACTAATTACGGAGTAATTTAGTTTTTCTTTTGGAAACTTTTTATTCATTTAATTTAATATCACGATTTGACACAACCATTCTGATTAGATTTCCAAAACGAAACTTTAATATTGACAACGTCTATCTAATTTAAATCGCATTAATTTTCGCAAATAGCAATTTTTATCTTGATCTCTGTCATTAAACCATAACCATCATAAATTTTGTTCATATATTAACGAGTATTTTTTTAGATTTAGGGTTTAATTCATCACACTTAAGTCACACACATCATGTTCATGTATATATGTAGGTTTTCAATTCCCGATTTCATTTTCCGAACAATCATAGAAAATGATTAACAAACGACTTTTAATTACTTTTTACTAATTACAAAAATAATTGTTGAATGACAAAAATTATGTAATTTGTGAATAATCTTGTAAAACTATAGAATTCCGCGACAATCTATGATTAATATAAAACATGCCGGTTGGTTTTGTCAACTCTAAGTAAAAAACTTATCATCACATCTTCGTAATAATAAAAGTGATGGTCGAGAAGTTTCTTTTTTTTTTTCATAATCATTTGGCCAATAAGATGTCTCTGAAAATGTCAAATAAGTTTTTTTTTTATTGATTCATTAGAGATTAAATTAAATTAAAAATAAAAAAAAATTTGAAACTTGACAAACTAACTGAGACATATAATCGTTTGGTGAAAATTAATACTTACGAGTGGATGAGAATCTATATTAACATTTTCACAACAAATTTTTGAAAAAAACTTTGGAATTCTAAACTATTTACCATCCTCTATGCCATTGGTATTTATTATGTTTTCACACATTTAGCTTCAAAAAATTAAGTCAATCATTCCAAGAATCTTTACTATATATATGCAATAATTCGAAGATCATTCAGTCGGACTAAAAAGGATAGAAACTCGCCAAAGTGCAAAGTGCAACAAGGGAGATTTGATGGATTGAGGGATCGTCCAAAATTACGGAAGGCTGCTGATATTCCCAACTCCAATCACTGCTAGATATGACACACTAGTCCAGCAAAACTGAAGCCGAAGAACCAGATCACAAAGAAGTCAACAAACATCAAAGTGAGGAAACCACAAAGGAAGGTCTCACGGAATGGAGTACACTTCTGTCTCAGGGTCAACAATATGGACTCATATATTCTCTTGAAGAGAAGCCATCAGAATCACTTCAATACTCTCCAATCCATGGCATTACAGTTTCGAGGATGAAACTTTTTCAAGAGGAGGGGTATGATGTGATCATGAGACCATCCAAGACGACCCTTGAGTCTTGCTCACCATGAACGAATTCAAAGGTCAACTCTTCCAGCCAAACTACTATTTGGGATACATTCTTACCTCATCTAGAGCATATCTTGAGGTGGAATCAGTCCAATCAGAGTTCAGATGAAGAAGTTATTCATTTTACAACTCATGTGAACTTATGGCTACGCGATTTGGACCTACGAGTATTCAAAGGAGGATTCCGACCAATTCAAAAGGATTCAAGGTATGAAACAAAATGTTCTGGAATCTTGATCCATTCCATAACCACGGAGAATTGGAATCACATTAATATCAGTTTATATGTGAAAGATATGGATATTTCAAGTCAGTGGATCTATCTCAGTCCCAGTTTTGCGTTTGAAAAAAAGACCATGTTACACAGACCAACTCAGAAACAGTTTCGGTACAAAACCACTTGTAGGATGTTAATGAATCTCTTATGTTTCCAACAAGCTCAGAAAGAGAAGATTTGTCCCACGAAATACAAAGATACACTTCATTTGCCAAAGGAAGTCAATCTAGTTCTACACTTGAAGAGCTTTAGGTCTAATTGGTTTAGGACCTTCCAAAATTATGTATGGCAACCAGGAGCTATTTCTACTAAGTCCAGGATGAAGCAAAGATACAAACCATGTTGTTTCTCATCAGCAAGTTGGATCAAAGAGTAAATATTAAAGAAGATTCATGAAACATTTAATGGGTCAATTCAAGATCTTATGGCCAAAGAGAGCATTGGAAAAACTATTGGGGATGATACATATCAAGTCCAGCATACTTTGAGCCTAATTCAAATCCAAGAAAGGCCAAAATAATCACTTTGTTTTGTGGTCAAAGAGGAGTGACGAAAATTGAGTTCAACTCACCTTGGGAAGGACGCCTTGGGAAGACAAAGTTCAAGAGTTGAATCTTCATTAAACTATGTATCTTTATTGTGTTTTATTTTCAAGAATAATACTTGGCTTTGTGACCAAGTTTTCTATCTCTATATAAACTCATGTAATCTCATTTGAGAATCATCAACCAATTTTCCTTTTCTTTATTAGAGTTTATCGCTTTGTTCTTTGTCTAGAACATTTCTTTGTTTCTTGGTGTGTAATATCCAAGCAACAGCCTCCTTTTGCGGGACTAGTGTGTCATATCTAGCATTGATTGGAGTTGGGAATATCAGCAGCCTTCCGTAACTGTTGTGCGACCCCTCAATCCATCAAATCTCCCTTGTTGCACCTTGCACCTTGGCGAGTTTCTATCCTTTTTAGTCCGGCTGAGTGATCCTCGAATTTTCCTTATCAGCCTATAAATCAGCTATATTTGATTTTGTATATCCTTAATTACTCACCACATTTAATTTTAAAATAGAAACAAATTTGAATACATAAACAAATTAATGGCTGATAAAAATATCAAATCACATAAACTTGGCATATTCTCTAAAAATAAATCTTATGCAATATTTAATCCCTAATTACCTCATAACTAATTAAATATGTTGTGTGTTAAGAGGTGAAAAAAATAAACCTAATCAATTGCCTATAAATAATTGGTCCTTAATCACAAGTTAGCACCACCAACAACATTAATCATCAGTCTCTTCCTTCCAATACCGACGAGAGTACGAAACAAATCTGGTGATCCTTAGTCTGCTTCATCATTTTCCGATAAGAGCTTTTTTTTTTGTGAAAAAGAGATCTCAGAGAAGTGTCGTGGAACAGATTCAAATCATTTTATATGATAAGATCGATTGTCAATTTGTGATGATGCAAAAGTATTCATACTGCTAAATATTTCACTCTTTTTTTTCCTTATAAGTATATATTTTTAGTTAGAGCAATATATATGTTTCGCTTCTTAATGTCATTATCCTCTTTTTTCAGTAGATTGTGATTATGTAACTAATTAATTTTGGTAGTATATACATATTCTTGTGTGTATATCATCAACGTGATTAGTGTTTGATTTAAATATAGGGAAATAAGTGATGAAATATATAAAAAGAAGACCAACACTTTAAGCAATTTGTAAAAACAACTCCTTACAAATTACACAAGTCTATTTGGAAAACAATTCCTCAAGCAGATTTAACAAGTCTGTTTAACTTTTTTTTTCTTCATATTTTACCTTAGATCATACAAGAAACAGTTACCTTATAAATCATAAGATCTATTGGAGAAAACAAAGTCAACAACTCGAGGGAGTGTAATACAAGACGAGTTTGAAACAATATTACTAAAAAAATAAAATATCATTAATCTCATATTTCAACATGGATAAAATCTTCATATTACTATTTTTTTAACAACACCAATATAGGGCATGCACAATTAAACTGATTTAATAAAAATTGGTATTATGCAATCTTAATAATTATTAATAAACTCCAACAAAATCTGTAAATTCCAAAAAAATGTGAATTCCAAAAAATAAATGTTTACACTGCGGGTTAAAATATAATAATAATGTTTACGGATTATAAATTTTTAAACTTTATAAGATTTATAAATATTTAAACTTTATATGAATTATAAATATATCATATAACTTACATCTCCTGCGATGTACCTAAAAAAATAGATGTGTCATTTATAGAGTTAATCTCATAATTATAAATGTTTTTTTTTACTAAAAAAGAGATATCAAATACAAATATATCCTTTTACACAATATAAATATTGAGTAAATCAAATTTAGTCCTATATGAGTAATATCAACAACGCTACTAACTTTATGATAATAAAACTAAATTTGTGTAAATACAGAGTTTAGCAATTTAACATATGCACAATACTAAAAAGCAACAATATTTTATGAAAATTTTTATTTATCCACGGGTCCAAACCTAGACTAAAAATAATCATAAGTATGTGATAGGGTACACTTATATATTTTTGCGGGTTGGTTAAAAAATACAAGCAAAATATCTTTAAAACTTAATCTTATATAAAAAAAGTTATAAACCAACACTAATCCGCTCCATCACACTCATATACAAAACTAATTAATTTTATTTTTTAATAACTAATAGGCTCTAGGCAAAACTAACTAATTTCAAATTGAGAATTTGTGAATAAAAATTAAATAATATTATATGAACTACAAAGTGTATTATACATATTAACAAATGTTTACTTTCACAACAACTAATCTTGATTGATATAATTCCAAGATAAGGGAATTTAAATTAATTAAATTCCAAATGAAAATAATAATTTGTATATAGATAAAGCAAATAAATTACAAACATCTCAATATTATTATAAAAAAACTTGCTATATATCTATATAGATATATTTTGTCAATTTTTAAAAATAAATATTTGATTCAACATAATATTTTTTAGTAAGTTATATAAAATAGTTTTAAAAAATAACATAATACTACGGTATACCCCGGATTAAAATCTAGTGAACCAATAAGTAATAGAAGCAAGAGAGAGTTTTTCAATTTTTCCATAGAGAGATGCATGCGAAAGTTGTATGTGGTGATGTTGACTGATAAAGCACGAAAAAAGCTTATGAAATTATAAGATAACCACAACCCTATACGCTCGGATCGGATGTGCAACCAAAATAACAAAGATTACATAAACAATAAAGCAAAATACTGATTTTTTGGTATATAGAGGAGCAATACACACACTCTTCTCTTGGATTGTTAGGTATCGTATCTATAAAGGATTTGTAATGGCAAAACAAAACTCAGCGAAGAAGTAGAAGAACATGTTTGCCGAAACTAGTTTGATTCTTATATCGAGTTTTCGTTAACAAACTGATTCTGTGTTTCCATTTGTATTTATTCCTGAAACTCAACTAATATATATTACGTCTATTTGTAGATTTTTGTATCTTATATCACGGATTCACGATAATATATAACTTTTTCTTTCCAAGATTTTGGTCTACCAAACAAAGTAAAAAAGCAAAAGAATAATACTATTAAAAGTTAAAAAAAAAAAAGAGAGAGGTAGAGAGGAAAAAGAGAAAGAGATAAGGAGAATTGGCAACTATAATCAAGAAAAAAAAATTAATCAAGTAATTACTCTAACCATGTATCTATAATATTTTCTGTATAATATATAATATATACTAATTTGCCTATGCTATACACATTTCTACTACCATAAACTACATCTATTCTGTTTTCTAACAACCACTCCTTACTACCATCACATCATCTCCGACTACTGTACTACTGCCGGCGACAAACTCCGGCGGCCAACTCCGGTGACTAATTCCGGCAACCAATTCCGATGACCACCTCCGGCAACTAACTCCGGCGACCACCGCCGGCTACCACCATCACACCATTAACTACTACAACCCTCAACACTACAATAATAATTTTTCCTACTCCTAATCCTAATTTTCTAATTTTTTCAAATAGTTAGTTATATACTACATTAATTTTTTTTATTTTGGTCAGTAAACAAATTCACCCAACGGATAAAAGGGCTATGCTATTGTCGTAGTTTGCCATATCATCTTTCCCTTTCATTTTTTTTTTATTTTTTTTGGTCGATATTTTCACTTTGTTTTCGCCAATTTATCTTTATTTAAATAATTTAGAGTTTCTGATTTTCCCGAAATTTGATGAATATTTTATTTTGTAGATATATTCTTTCGTTGTATCACAAATGTTGGACTCAAGAAACTGTTTTAAAGTCCACTCGCCACTGATATCAGGAGTTTGCGTTCCCTTTTTTCTTGAGACTCCCAATTTTCGTATCTTTTTAGTTTCATTTTACTTAAATGTTTTTTTTTTCAAGAACACTCCGTATATAGAAACACTTTTTGCAACAACTTTATTTTTTATAAGTCACTAGTCATTAGGGTTAAGTATAAAGCAATATAGATGAATTTCTTAGAGTATCTAAAGATCTTCATCAAGCATCAAGCTATATAAGATTCGCTATTAAAGATTTCAGTCAATCCGTAGACGCAGTTCAAAAAGAAAGAGACAGCACACTCCAGTTTGAACATTCATACCGTACGTGCACCATACATGATACAGTATATGATCTAATTAATCTAATAAATACCATATAGAAATTTCTATATTTCATACTTGGATTGTTCTATAAATTTCATACTTGGATTGTTATTTACAATTTTATACATGACAAATCCACTTTTGATTGCTGAAATCCCACAAACCTCAATTTTTTTTTTTTTTTGTGTTGACACCCACAAAGCTTGTAACATGTATATAAAAAAACAATATACCTAACTTAACTAAAAGAATTACGGAAAAGATATTAAGAAATTGATAATGGCCTGACGGCGGAGAATTCCATACTGGGGCAGCTCAATGTCCCAAATGATTTAAAACTATCCACATAATCAATAGATTATCGATTTTAAAATTAATTAATACAATAAAATCTGCAGAAACTTATCTAAAAATGATCCTAAAATACTTGAATATACGAAGTTAAGCTCCACCATACATCGAACACTCATGAATGCTAATCATGATTAGCATCTGCGCTACACCATTAATTAGTTTTGCTAATTGTGCTTTGCCCCATCAAGATACGTCCATATTTGTTTACAGACAATGGGATACGCAATATCGACATTAACAATTTTACAGACGATATCATATACTATATAACTTTGATGATTGTATTCCAGATATGATTTGTAGTCATTGTTTGAGTATTCTTAACAAGTTTTTTAAAAAACATTAAATGGCCCATTTTGTTCTCAATTAATTTTTATTGATTTCTAATTATCAACACATGCGATATATATTGACAAACACAATTATATAGTCCAAGACTGATGAAGGAGGATACACTTACTTTTGTTCGTGTCGTCAGACTCATATATTTGCCCTTAATTTTAAGATAGATAAGTTCGCTTTATTCTGTGTAACCTATTTTATATGAGTGGACTTTCATTTTATTGGTATCTAATCAGCAGGAATTTTTTCGTTAACTTTGTCTCCACGAACTCGAAGAAGATGTTTACTAGCGCTTCCACATTAGGCGAACACTAAGCAACGCATATTTTCCCTTAGATTTAAAATACATTTCTCAAATATGGTTGCTAGTTTAAAGAAATAAAGTTCGGGGGGGGGGGGGGGGGGGGAAAGCGGCAAAACAAATGTGAGCCAAAAATTTCGAAACAAGAAAAGCAACGATCAAGGGCATGCACACATTAATAAAGTCGACCTATTAGGGGAAAATAAAAGAATCGACCTATTAGTTTCCATATCCTGAAATTCAGGATTCAAACATCAAAATTATACAAAGTATCGCAATCTTTGTGTTACCAATAAACTACAAATCAATAGGGTTATTAGGCCATTATTAACGGCACAATTTATTAGGTGTTTTTAGCCTAAAAATATGTTTAATAAATTGAACAGTGGCCTTAGAACAGATTTTTAGTTTTTGAATTAGAACAGTTTTAAGCTTAGTTCTTTGTTTACGTGGCTTTACGGGAATGGTTGAGAATTTTTTGCAATCGAGATAATTTTTATTTCTCTTCCTCTTCCAAAACGCAACTAGGTTTTCTTCGAGAAAGAGAGAAAACAGCGAAAGCTTCGACCCGCTTTACAGAACCGAGTCAACCCGACCAGACTTTGTTTCGTTCCCTCTCGTTTGATCGATCGGCCGGTGCCTGATTGCGTTTTGACTCCCGAAATCTCCGGCCAAAGTTCAATCTAGGTTTGTCATTTCATATTCCTAGTTACAATTCTGTTATCTCATAAAAGATCCTCTCTTTTTCATTTCTGGGGTTGTGTGTTGCGATCCGGTTCGATTCTATTGATCTGGTGGCAATGATAGATCTTTTTGTCTCTCTCTCTCTCCCTCTCTTCTGATTTCTTTGTATTTGGGTTTAGAAATGGAGTCACTGAAGTCTAGTATTGTGGAGTGAGTTTTGTAATTGATGGGATCACATCTGAGACAATGCTGCTCTTATGGACCATGAGGGAGAAGCATAACCAGGACTCGAAAATCAAACCATACTAAGACTCGCTGCAGGAGAATTTTTGTAGTGGTAAAAACTGTTTAGTGAACTAAATCATCCAATTCCTGTAGCCAGTGTTTGTTTCAAAGGGATATAACAAACATTGATTCTCATTTGCAGGTTTGAGTTTCGGAATTGATGCAATCATGGAGCTTGATGGTACATTGCTTTTAGATGAAATAATGCAAGCTAAAGAGGTGTGTGACTAGATCCCTTTCTCTTATCTTTTGTCTCTGTGTGATCTGTATTATTTTTACCATTGGCCATAGTTTGTTTTATCTGCAGCTTTTGCGTGAGAAAAATGATGAATTGGTTCCTCTTTTATCGAACCACCAGCATGTATTTCCAACGGAGCTCTATACATGGGAACACTACTTATGGGCTTGTGAGTTGTATTACTCAAATAGCATGCAAATCAAATTCCCTGATGGAAAGCTGAAGACTTGTTTGATTCCTGTCGCTGGTTTTCTCAACCATTCTGTATGTTTGCTCTCTCTTTCTGGTTTACTAAGAAACTCCTACCACTTTCCTGGTTCATGATTTGGCGGGTTTGCAGGTATACCCACACATAGTAAAATATGGAAAAGTAGACACTGAGACGAGTTCCTTGAAGTTCCCAGTCTCAAGGCCTTGCAACAAAGGGGAACAATGTTTTCTTAGCTATGGAAACTACTCTAGTTCGCATCTGTTAACATTTTACGGATTTTTACCAAAAGGCGATAACCCGTATGATGTCATTCCCTTAGGTAGTTTTTACCTTACCTCATTGTTCTGAGATCACACACTCAACCTTCTTTTACCTATTTTCTTTTGCCTATCTCTCTTCCTTGCAGATTTTGATGTCATTGATGATCAAGACATTGAGACTGATTTTTCGTCTTGGAAAACTCACATGTTACGTGGGACTTGGCTATCGAGCAATCATGACATCTTCCACTACGGCTTACCTACTCCCTTCTTGAACTACTTGCGGAGAGCTCATGGTCTTGTTCATCATTCTGAAACAGATGTATCTAAATCTTGATCACCTTCTTATAAATTTTCTGTTAGGCCGTAATTTACATCTCTATCTCTGAATCTAACACGTTTATTTCTTTTCTTGATTCTCTTAAGCTGTGGAAGAACTTGGAAATTGAGATGGAAGTACTCAGAACTCTCAGATCCACGTTCGACGACATGATGCAAAACCTCGGCGATGCGGATTCTATCGACAGGTAAAAGTAGTTTGTATTTTATGATATACGAAAGCTGAAAACAGAGGCGAGCTAGTTTGGCTTATTCATTCGTGTTTATATTTACAGAGAAAACGCGGATCAGGATGTTAAAATGGTGATGGAGTTCAAAGAGCAGCAGAGAAAGATTGTCTCTTCCATTCTTGATTCATGTTCTGCAGGTATCAAACTGGTTCAAGACTTAATAACTAAACCACAGGTTTAGCCAAGACAGAACGAGACGGGATCTTTAAAGAAAGGTCTAAGTTGTTTGTTTTACATACATGTATCATCAAACCGGTTGAAAGAAAGGTCTAAGTTGTTGTTGTAATATTGTAGTTCTCAAACATTTTAGATGATCAAAATTTCACAAGGGACATATCTCTTTTTGCTTATTGAATTGCTTCGTATTCACCTTCACGTACATACGAAGGTGACGGACTATCTGACGGATGACGAACAAGAATTCCAACAAAATAATTTTTATAATTTATAAGTTTATAAGTTTAGGAATATGTTTAAGAATATTATATACCAAATTTATTAGATTTTATAAATGTAATATGTTTAAGAATATTATATTATTAAATCTTAAGATCTTAAATATGTTCTCCCAATAACTAGCTTTTTAGCAAAAGATCTTAACTACTGATCTTACATTATTTCACTATATCTTTATTCTAAGAACACCATAATTAGTTCTCCCATTTTTTTTACCTATGATCTTAACAACTGATCTAACATTATTTTCACTATATATTTAATCTAAGAACACAAAAAAAAGTTCTCCCATTAATAATGCCCTTATAGTATCACTAGCGAAAACTTTTATTTTTGTATTTTCTATGTGCCAATTTGTTTAATGGGCGAAAGAACAAGGGACATGACCAAGTGGTGTCAAATGGATGCGCATTTACAATGTTACTCTATATTTGCCATCTCCAATACAAAAGGATATTCCTTAATTTGGTAAATGTTTTCTTACACTGTTGAGCTCAATCTTTGAACCTTTAAGTTTCGTTTTACTCGATAAATATGATACTAATTAATCCTAGCAAAAGTAAAAGAGTGTATCATTGAACAGGTTGTCTTTCTTAGGTGAATATATTCATTACGGATAGAAGATGCGTGCTTCTGAGCTCGATCTAGGGGTTGATGCGAAAATATTTTGTTCTCTATTTCTTTTATGCATAACCTAGAGAATCTCATATCGAAATCTAGAACTAATCTTTAACGTTTGTATATTTTTTCTATTTTTTTACGTGATGTTATATGTTGGTTTTTCTTCGACTGCGATTTGATTATTCAAGAAACTTGTCAGACTATACAACTAATATGCATATCAAACAATTTTTGACTATACTTCTTTTTTACTCAAATATATACTAAAACTGTTTTCATCTATCATAAATTATATTTTTCAATTAAACACACTCCATTGTAACGTTTTGACGGAAAATATATACTTACAATTTCAGTCATTTTTACATGCACCATCATACTATTTGAAAGCATGAAGACTTTGGTTGCTACAAGACGTGGCTGTTCTTTTAGAGTTTCTTTGATTAGAGAACAAGTTATTATCATATCTATTAAGAAGATTTAGACTTATCCTTGTTTAGGAAAGTATGTCATAGGAGGTATCCTATATATTGTGTTATTGGGCAAACATGTTGTTTGGCCGTTTAAGAAGAATTTTAGAGAACTAAGCAAATAAACTTTTAGGGTTTTTAGGGATTTTGGTTAGATTAAGAATTTGCCAATGACAAATCGTGTTGACTTTGTGTAAATCTGATTAAACATATCTTGTAAAATTGTTTAAGTGATTCTTAATAAGAAAAAATGTCTTTTCAATATTGGCTCCATCTTCGTTTTTACACTATTATCATCCGAAGAATCGTAGATGTAATAATTGTAAGCGGAGAACGTAATATACTTTTAATATCGTACATGCTTAGTAGATATCATGTGTCGTAATCACTTTAATTTTCCAATAGCTACGCTACGCGTTACTTTAACCTATAGTTTGATGGTACGTATAAACTCTTAATCATTATGCCGAAGCCATTTTCTCTATATGAATCAATAGTTTTATGATAATCATGAAACGACATCCACTGAAACTGTGGTAAGAGGCTATTGATTCATACTTAAGGGTCAACAGACCAAGGGGACAAAAGTACATATGCATGGTTTCAAATGGTCACTAGCTAATTTACATCTAATCACCAACGGTTTACTTCATTAAAAAACCAACACGACGATGATTTTGCTTTTACTTTTACTTTTTGGTACAAAACTCATCTCTCAAAATTTCTAGAATTATGAGGCAGTCAGAGCAGAGAGATTGACCTTAATCTTATTTTTAATATATTAAATATTAAAAAAATAAGATTACATTGTAGACATATATAGGAATTAAATCGTATGCATCTGTTAATTTTTTTCTCTTTCTTTCTTTTGCTTTTATTTGTGGGGGGAGGCCCACTCTTTCTTTATGTTTTAGGCTATGTAATGCCCGTTTATGTTTTAGAGTCGGGTCATATTGCTTTTTTAGGAAAAAGGAATAAAATAAAAAGCTTAATTATTTCAAAGATGGATATATAAATTATGTTAGATACCTTGACGAAAAAAAAAAAAATTATGTTAGATAATGTTTGCTAATTATTTCTCGTTCTTCTAAGTTGTAACCCCTTGAATTGATCTACATGATTATAAAGGTTTTTAGATTTCCAGATATAATTTGTTCAAAAAAAAAAAGAAAAAAAAAAAAGATTTCCAGATATAAAAAAGGTGTTTTACTCAAAACAAGATCATATATATATATATATATATATATATTATTAACAAAGAAATTTTCACAAATCACACCAAAAAAACATTTTCTCTCATGAATTGACAAAGTCAATCTCACTTTTCACACAATAGCCACCCTAAAAAAAAGAGACAAAAATATCCTGTAACTAGAAAATTATAATTTGGTGTCATTACTCAAAGGTGTCATGTTCGGTTAATTAAAAAACAAAAATATAAATTGAAAGTTATTTTAAGTATTTGGTTCTTCTTCCTTCGCATAAAAAATAGGAAACTGAGAGAACAATAGTAAGAAATTCCGATGAAACAAAATTGTGTTTAGCACTCCAGGAAGAAGAAGAAGAAGAGGAGGAGAAATATTTTAATTTGCTGTGTAGAACTCTGGCGAGGAGAAGAAAAGAAAAATGATTCTGATTTGCTTCATTGGTTTTTCCAAACACTTAAAAACTCAAAAGTTTAGTTTTTTGAATTTAAAATATGCTACTATATGTTAGATTTACAAGGTTTAGGTGTAAATTACATTAAACTGTAAAGAAAAACAAGGTTCAAAAGGAGTTGTGAACATGACTGCAATATTAGGGTTGCAGAAGATACCAATGTTGAAGAAGAGTGCAAAAATACAATTTTATCTTCTATTAAAAACAGTTTTATGGACGTACACATTAAACAAAGGAACATAATGGACGTACACCAAACTATTACGTACATCAAACAAAATATTATATACACCAAACGATTATGTGTATAATTCCGGCGTGTTTGGATGTGTTAGAAGATTTAATGAGTTTGGGTGTGTATAATTCCAGCGATAAGAAGAAGTGGAGGAAAATTTCGGTGAGTTTTGGTGTGTAGAACTCCGGTGAGAAGAAGGGGAGGAAATTTCTGATGTGTATGGGTGTGTAGAACTCTGGCGAGAAGAAGAAAAAGAGAAAATTTCTGGTGAACAACAACGACAATATTCGCTAGGGTTGTAGAAGAAGATATGTTGAAGATGACTACAAAATTACAATAATGTCCTTCATTAAAATGGATTTGTGGACGTACACTATGCAAAAGAACGTTATGTACGTACACCAAACTGCAACATACACTAAATAAAAGAACGTTATGAACGTACACCAAACTGTAACATTGCATAGCTTATATTTTTTACACCTCTATAACTATGTTCAACGATGGGTTTGACACCTCTATAACTATGTTCAACGGTGAGTTTATTTGTAATTGTGAGAATACAGTTAGAGAATGTGTTATTGATTTAGTTATACATATCTTTATGTGTGATTGTTTCACTTCTCTCCCTAATTAGTCTCAAACAATATTGAATGACATTATTACCATATACGTACACATAATTATACAAATTATTTTAATATTTACGTACACAAAAGTATATAATTTATTATCATATACGTACACATAACACATAACACATATGCACATGTTAATATTAATCACGAATCATTTTTAGCGGTACGATTCAAATTAAAAAAAAAGTTATGAAAATGGATCTTAAAAGATAGAGAAAAATGAATTGTAATTAAAAGTACAAATATAAAAAATAGTTATAATGCTAGAAAGAAAAAAAATGTGAAAATAAAAGAGGTTAAAAAAATAATAATAAATTTATATTATTTAATATTTCATATTTTTTATTTATATTTTTTTTGTAGCTAACGAAAAAAACTAACTACCCATAGATAATTACTGTATCATTTAGTTTAGTTACATGGATATTTTGGTATAAAAAATACCTTGTGGCTATTCTATGAAAGTTGTATTTGACGTTACCATGGATAAAAAACATGAACAGTTGCTATCGTATGTAATTTACCCTTATTAACAACAAGAAACAACGAGAACCTAAAATGACCTAGATCGATGTTTTAGAAGTTAACAAATATCTTATTATACATGTAACTCTGTTGAAAAGTGATCATCGTATTGCAAGCATCGATGTTGATGTTGAATCATGATGATGATGTGAACTGAGAAGTTTCATTGGTCGCTCGTTAACGTTCATCCACAAGCCGGTTGGATCAATCGGTCCGGTTCAAAAAAATTGTCCCGACCCGGTTAGGGTTTAAATAGCCTCTGAATTTACAAAATCTCTTTCCATCGCTATTTCTCAAGCTTTGTGCTAGGCATCAAAGTGGTCTCTGTATTTGAATTTCTCAGATTGAAAGAAGCATTGGAAGGGACCTCTCTCCTTTGCTGCATTGCTCTTTTTCATTTGTGTAAGCGGAACCAAGATGCGAATGCTAACAGATTCAGTCTTGCTTTATAATCAGGGGTCCAACTCTTTGCAGCATAAGACATATTACTATATAAGTTAGGGTTCATACAAAATCCAAGGTGTTTTTTTTTTTCAGATCCCCAAAAGTATCCCACAAAAGCATAACACAAGTCTTGAAAAGATGAAATAGCATATGATAATATAAGCGAAGAGATTAAATTGCAACCATCATCCTTGGACCCGGAATATAGAGTTCTTCCGGCCTGGTACCTGGAGTTGGTGATGACTCATGGCATAAGTATGCTGAAACCTTCAACTAGATCTGCTTCCTTCGGTTGGATTATAAGATTGTCAAACATATCCCCAAGCTTCGAACGTTGCACCATAGTGTCCAACACTTTATCCTCTGTCACAGCTTCAGCAATCTTTTCCTTTCCTTTGTCAGGTCTCGACGAGCATGCAAACACAAGCTCTGAGATTCTATCCTTTTGTGCTTGCTTACAGTACTTTGGCCCCTCAGGAGTTCCTTTTGCAACCAAGTGATACGTGTAAACAATCCGCTGCTGACCAATTCTATAAGCACGGCTAATAGCTTGTCTTTCGACTGCCGGATTCCACACAACATCCAAAAGAATCACCCTTGACGCTCCTACAAGACTGATCCCTTCAGAGCAGGCTTTTGTTGAAGCTAAGAACACTTTTGCCTTGGATTTTGGATCATTGAATTCGTTGATCAAAGTTTGTCTTTGTTTTTGCTCGAGCTTGCCATGCATGTACAACACTTCCTCCCCTGGATTCCAGTTGAAACGAGAGACCAGATGTTTCATGATCAGTTTCAATGGGTCTATGTATTGGCTGAAGACCAACACTTTCTCCTTTATCACCTCGCATAACTCAACGAACTCCATGAGGAATCTCGTTTTCACACTTTGCTTCGGATCGAGTCTTACCTTCTTAAGCTGTGCAAGCAAAGCCTCGTCGATGGACAAACGTTCCTTCTCAGAGAGTTTGCAGCGAGAGACTAGAGAAGGATGGACTGAGACCAGAGACAGCTTGTGTTCTGTTTCAAACACGTTTTTTGTTTTCCGGTTGTGAGTGACTTCAATGGATTCTAGGACTCTCTTCTGCAGCTCAGGTGGGTTTAACACCACAACGCATTCTCTCAAACCAGGGAGGCTCCTTTGAAGAATGCTTCCTTTATGGACATGCACAAATGGAAGCATGACAGCCTTCAACTCTTCGATCCCACGGTTGTTGATTTCGTTCCCCAAAGCTCTTTTTCCTCTTTTAGTTACAGTCATCCCACTCTTCTTGAGTGTGGATGTGAGCTTCTCCAGATACTTAGGTCTTGCGAGTCCCAAAACATTGCACAGCTCCTGGAAGTTGTTCTGAAAAGGAGTTCCAGAAAGCAAGATACGTTTCTGTGTTTCCACTTTAGATAGCGTTTTCCAGATACAACTTCTCTGGTTTCTAGGCGTGTGTGCCTCATCAAGAACCAGCAGTCCAGGCCTTCCCATAAGTATCTCTCTGATATCATTTAATTCTTTGTCTGGTTTCACTTCTCTCACCATCTTTGTCTTTTTGTCCTCGTCTTTAACTCCTGCAAGCTTCTCATAGAGGTTGTAGCTGATCCCGAGTATGCTCTTTGCTTTTATCCAAGAGTATATTTTAACCATCCTGATCTCATTATTGGTTCTAGCAGTGGCATTCTTCTGCATCAAAAGTCCCAGCGCCGCTGAACTCTCTTTTCCAGTAAACTCCAAACTGCTGAGATTATGAAAGGGAATGCTTATGTTCCATTTCTTAAACTCCTCTGCCCACGTGAGAAGCAAGCTTGCAGGAGCAATGATCACTGGTTTGCAATCTGGGAAGCATGCTAGGTAGGATTGCAGGAAAATGATGGTCAGGCGAGTTTTTCCTGTCCCGGGAGCGTGTGACATGATGCATCCTCCGGTTTCTTCGCTATTCTCAAAGTCCTTGAGCTCGTTCAACATGATTGTACCAGCTAAGTTCCTCCAAATAAACTCAAAACCTTCTTGCTGGTGAGGATACATTTGAGATTTGACCCCTGGGATCTTATCCCAAACGGTTCCTTCAGAAGAAACACAATCCTCATGTAAGCTGTTCGTGTTAGGAGCTTCAAACCCAAGTTTCCCAAGGATGTTGCTATTTTCTTCCTCGTCAAATCTATCAAATCTTCTCCTTTCCCTTGTGATCTTCTCTCCCTACACAAAGAAGCATACATTAGAGTTACTATCAAACCTTTCAGTTCAGACTTTTACTCATTTTACTGAATACTCCAAATTTCTTACCCACTCAGATTCATCCATGCTTCGGATTTCTCTCTGCACGAAGCCGCAGTTCATACACTTCAAACCAACCTCAAGATCAAGAATCAGATTGTGATTCCCTTTTTTACATTTTGCTGCTGGAGTTTCATCAATTAATATTTCTTCCATCTGCAAAAATTTCATGTCAGAATTACTTTGTTCTTAAACGAAAGGAGATAAATATACCGTTTTGAAGAAAACAAGAAATTACATTTGAAGGAAGCTCGTTGCTGACGTCGTTAGATTTACTGCAAAATGCTAGTTCTTCCCACAGCATCTGCAACTCTAATTCTGACTCAGAAATCTCAGGTGGTGATGGAGGTTCCAGCATACCAAATCTCTCTATCAATGGTGGTGGCCTAATGATTAGAAGTCCATCATCATCATATTTTCGTAGATCTTCATTTCCTTGTTCTTGAGACTGGTCTTCAGGTGAAGAAACTAGTTCTTCTGCTTCTTCATATCCTTCGTCTAATTGACCTTTATCCCTAACAGAGTTCACAAGCAGCCTGAAAAGATCAACTTCTCTATGGTTTCCATTTAGCACTCTCCAATCCGAGTTGTTATTAGTCTTGATTTCTTTGTCTTTTAGAGAAGGATCAGATTCATATCCAGATTTATCTGCAGAGCTGATAGAAGAATCAGACTGATTATCAATTGGTTCATTAGCCAAAACAGACTTATTCAACCCCCCTGCAACTGCAACTGCAGGTATCACCGACCCCAACCTGTTGATGGCTTGGACCTCTTTTGCTTTCTCTAAATTCTGGATTTCAGGTCTTGATGGTTTTTCAAGTGCTTGCACCTCTTTTGCTTTTACTGAACTGAGAATTTCAGGTCTGTATGTAGATGGTCTTTCAGGTGCTTGTACCTCTTTAGCTTTCTCTGAAGTGAAAACTTCAGGCCTGGATGTGGATGGATTCTCAAGTGTTTTCACTTCTTTTCCTGTCTCTGGATTCTCCAACTCAGGTGGTTTCTGAGGTGATTTCCCAGAGTTGAAGGAAATAGAATCTTCATACTTTGATGCAATAGTAGAAGCAAAGTATTTCACATCCTCAATTTCATCTCTTAATGCAAGTGGTCTCATGAAAGAGCTGTGAGATTCAGGGACTCCTGTGTTCTCTTTGCCACAGTGAGTACAAGTGAACACCGGGTTGCTTGGCTGCTTTATTACTATTTCAACTACTTTATCTCGTTCTTCTTCTTTTTCTTCTTCTCGATGGTTTAATCTCCGAATCTTCTTGTCCTCTTTTCTAGGGTTGTTTAAGCAAGAACCAGACCTCTTGTACCTTACCAAAGGCTTCCTTTCCGCTATAGAGACATTCCTGACTGGTAGACTGACCTTTAAGAAATCATCATCATCTGTATTATCTCCAACCACCTCCTTTAAATTGAATTCACCGTCACTCGAGGAAGAAGATGAAGATGAGGACGATGATGATGATGATGATGATGAAGAAGATGGATCCTCCGAAGACAGGGAGTGGACTGTTTTATCATCTTTGGTGTTATTGTCTGCACTCTCTGCATTCTCTTCTTCATCTCCCTCAGTTTCACTTGTGCTATTACCATCACTGAGAGATTCTACGATTCTGCTAGTGTCCTCAAAAAGCTTCTTCTTGGCTGAAGCTCTGGCTCCAATTTCAGACTCAGAATCTGAAAGAATCTCTATCTCACCAGGGACTGGTTTTACAACAACCAAACCTTTAGTCTCAGGGGAACACATATCCATCACACATGTGTTCTGTTCAGACACCTCTCTTAACTTAGAAGAGCTCGGAACTGATATCCCAACATCCAAATTTGTAATCTCAGGAGAAAACTTCTCATTCACACATGTGTGCTGTTCAGACACATCTCTTAACTTGGAGGAGCTCGGACCTGGTTTCTCCACATCAAAATCTCTAATCTCAGGGGAACACTTCTCCTTTACACATGTGTTCTGTTCAGACACATCCCTTAACTTAGAGGAGCTCGGACCTGATTTCTCCATATCAAAATCTCTAATCTCAGGGGAACACTTCTCCTTCACACATGTGTTCGGTTCAGACAAATCTCTTAACTTTGAGGGGCTCGGACCTGATTTTTCCACATCCAAATCTCCAATCTCAATCTCAGGGGAACACTTCTCCTTTACACATGTGTTCTGTTCCCCAAAAGAGCTAGGAACTGAGTTCTTCCCCACATCCAAATCACTAACCCTAAAAGAAGTCTCTTTCACAGACGTGTGGTGTTCAGACCCATCTCTGAACTTAGAGGAGCTAGGACCTGATTTCTCCACATTCAGATCCCTAATAATCCTAGAGAAACTCTCCTTCACAGAGTTGTTCTGAACAGACCCAGCCCTTAAACCAGCAGAGTACCTGTCATTTTCTTGAACAGGAGGAGGAAGACGGTTGTGGTAAGTAGGTGTGATGTCCTCAACGTCAGAATCGGGGTCTTTTCTTCTTCTCGGCCTTCGTTTCTTTGGAGGAGATATCACAGGAGCTTCTACCTCCATCTTCTTCCGCTTATCAACCACCTGAAGACGCTGCCTGCTTCGGGACTTAACTCTCTTCCCAATCCACTCCATTAGGGCAAAACAAAGAACTGAAAAAGAAACACAGGATTGAGAGCAAAGACTGTAGGAAACCGTAGCGAAGACAAGATAATGAGTCTGAGAAAGAAAAAAGAAAAAAATCTGCCAAGAAAGAGAGAGAGACAAAAGTAAGAACCTTGGACAAGAAAAATGAGTCTTCCTTGAGATCGAAAGGGTTAAGGAGAAGATGATGAAGTGTAATGACTGTATGTAAAGAGTAAAGACTTTGGAGAATTTTGAGTATTCAGAAGATTGGACAGAAGAAAGTGATGGGCGGAGAGAGAAAAGGGTCATGAAGAAAGCGTGATGTCAAAGCCAAAGCATGCTATTTCAGGACTACTCATACCGCCAAAACTTTGACCCAAAAACGTACTATGTAGTATTTTCCACACTCTCTCCTCTCTCTCTCTGCTTTATTTTTTCTCAGTTTTCTTACATTTTCCACAAACCAGCTCATTAATCAGTTTCCATTTCAAGCTTTGTTTTTTTTTTTTTTTTTCTTTTCCTCCTCAAAATTACTTTTTGACCACTCAAAAAATTATGAGTCAGAACCTAAAACGTCATTCTGCAGTTGCAAGACAAACCAATGTGTAATAAATGTCTTACAGCTTCTAATTTCTTTAAATGTGATATTTTACATTTGTCTTTTTTGTATAAAAGCAATTTCATCTCTCAATTCTCTTTAACACAATATCAAGATATTAATAAAAAGCAAATAACATCATTACAATAGAGAGTAGGAGTCTGCAAAGACATTAATATAGGAGAATGGGTTCACGCAAAAGTGATCTTGGGACTTGGTCATTTTACATCACTAAACAAAGTTCTAAGTTTGAAGAAGGATAACTTTTTACACCAACTTAGCTTTGGTGCCTACCTTTAATCTAATCATAGTAATGAGCATCACCATCACATCCTATGAGAATTTAAGCAGATTAGGAAAAAGAAAGTTAAAAGTGTGTCTAATACGTCAAAGATAACAACTTGCTAAAGGGACCATTGCATTAATCTCCTAATAAATTCACTTTGTTTTTGTTTTTGTTTTTTTCTGTGAGAAAGCTCGTATGAAATTGAATAACAAGGGTATTGTAATTAGAACTTAGAAGCACACACACTGTATGATCTAAAACTGAATAACAAAATAAAAAGAGAATAACTTTTGATTAAACTCTTACCATCCACAGTAGTTGTAACAAAGCCGCATTGGTTCTTTTCTATAAATATAACAATGGAAGATTCAAAAACCTGAGAGCTTCTTCATGAGTTGGGTTCGTCCTCCTGAGCCTTCTTAAGCCCGTAACATTGCCTCGATGAGAAATCATAACCATCTCTCAAAGACTCAAACCAATCCACCAACAGTTAGAGTCTCCCAAGAACATACCGAGATCTTTGAAGGCAAAGTGTTCTTCCAAAAACGGAATGGTCAAACACATTAAGTCCCCGAAGAACATAGTACCAAATAAAAAGATGGTAACATGTTTTAAAAACTCTGTTCTCGTTTCCCAAACCCTGGGGAATGCAAAGCCGAATCTTTTGTCATGACGATTATGTTCTTGGGCCTGCTTCTTCGTCTATTCTTGTCCAAAGTAGATTCCGGAAAAAGTTACCACCTTTTCGTCTTCGTCGGTAAAGCGACCTCTTTGTAAATGTATTATAGCCTTTTAAATCGAAAAAGACCCTTTTTTTTTTTTTTTTTTTTTTTAATTCGCTTTCTTAGAAAACAAAAAACAGATTGATTACAAAACTATATACATTCTCTCTACCTCAGTCGGTGGGTTTAGCTCGTGAAACTGAATCTGGTGGTGTGATCTTTTTTTTTTTTTTTGGGTACTCTGATAAGTCAGTACGGACATTGCAAATTTTTTTGCGAAATCCGGGCGACAAAGAAAAAAAAAATGGGGTTCATAGTCGGAATTGTAATCGGACTCGTTGTCGGAATCGCAATCATCATCGGTTTTGTCAAGTTGGAGAATTCTCGATCCAAGCTTCGCTCTCAACTTGTGAGAGACCCCTCCCATCCCACTCAATCAAATTGGCTTTTTTTACTTTGATACTCGATTTTGGTCAGCTCATGGAGATTTTTTGTTTCTTTTAATCAGGCGAATACGGTGGCTGCTTTTGCGAGGATGACTGTTGAAGATTCGAGGAAGCTTTTGCCTCCTGAGTTTTATCCTTCCTGGGTTGTCTTCTCCGAGCGTCAGAAGTTGAGTTCCATTTTTTCTGTTTTGCGTAATTTATTAATGATGTGTTTGCGTATCTTTCTCCTTTTGTGTATTGTTAGACACGAAATTTGTAAAAATTTGGTCATATACTTGGGGACTGATTCTTGTTTGTTTTATTTACTTCAGTTGACTTGGCTCAACCATCACTTGACAAAGATCTGGCCTTATGTTGATGAGGTATCTTTGTTGTTGTCAGTTCGAGAGATGTTATTTGTATTTATGAATCAAGATATTGTTTTTGATTGAGGGCTTTTTTTTTTTTCTCCTGTTTCTTGATTCATCGGAGTTTAGGCAGCCTCTGATCTTATAAGAGCATCTGTGGAGCCTGTTCTCGAGCAATATCGACCTGCCATAGTGGCCTCCTTGACATTTTCTAAGCTTACTCTCGGTACTGTGGCACCTCAGTTTACAGGTTAGTTTTCTTCATCTCTGTTTTGTTATGTTAAAATTTGTGATGTGATGTAAGTAACCATTACTTTTTTAATTGACTCATGTTTGGTTTGCGGTAGATTCCCTTTGCTTGTGAAATGTTCGGTTTAGTTGAGTCCACAGAAATCTTGAGCTTACGTTTGTCAAGAATTCTTACTTTTACGTGTCTCCCACCTTTTAAACCTATTTTTCTGTGATATCATTGAGATCATGTCAATTGAATAAATGAATGCGAAGTGGAACTAACTTCGACTCAAAAAAGTAATAGCAGCAGTATCCTTCTTTACATTTCTGCGGATTGTGTGTTAAAGTATGCAAAAAAGAGGAGCCGTCTTCTCCAACAAAACATTGTGCTGTTGCTTAAGAGTCTACTTGTGCCCCTTGTTGTTCGTTAGGTGTTTCCATTATCGACGGTGAGAAAAATGGAGTGACCATGGAACTTGATATGCAGTGGGATGGAAATCCAAATATTGTACTTGGCATTAAGACCTTAGTTGGTGTATCTCTTCCAGTTCAGGTACAGTATATGTGCCTCATGCTTTCTCTTGATTGCTTACTTCCATATACTGTGAGATCTGATTTTACACCATATGATATTTTAATCTTTCTATTTTGACCAAAGATAAGCTGACTACAACTGATTTCGTATTCTCTCTTTTCTAGGTGAAAAATATTGGATTCACTGGTGTTTTCAGGCTGATTTTTAGGCCATTAGTTGATGAGTTTCCTTGCTTTGGAGCTGTCAGTGTTTCTCTGAGAGAAAAGGTTGGTGCCCTCTGAAGCTATTCAACCACTGTAGCTGTAATTGCCTAAGAGTGTCCACAATTTTTTGACTTTTGCTTCATCTTGTTGCATCCTTGTGTTCACCGGCATGTGTGTCCTTGATTGGTTTAATTGAAGAAAGCTGTCATGACACAAAATCTTCGAATAGCTATGATCAGTTTTGTCTGTTGTTTAGCTTATACGTCCAATTCTGTCCTGCAGAAAAAATTGGACTTCACCCTTAAGGTTGTTGGAGGGGACATTTCAGCAATTCCTGGACTTTCTGAAGCTATTGAGGTTTGGCTTACACTTTTATTCCTAGTGTTGTCCACTTTTTTTTCTTTAAAATAGTATTCATTTGTTACTAAATGAACACATTTTCTACTGAGAATTTCGTGCGTACTTAATCTGGAAACTAATATGTGTTTCAATATCCAACTATCTTTGTCCTTTTTCTGTCACAACTAAAATTATTTTCTTGAAGCCAAATCTTTATGTCATTTTGGAGTTTAAGAGAAAGGAACTATCAAAATGGTTTCAAGTCTTGACACTTACCTGTGAGTTGATATGTAACAGGAAACAATTCGGGATGCCGTGGAAGATTCTATCACATGGCCTGTTCGGAAGGTCATCCCAATTATGCCTGGTGATTATAGGTACACCTCAGATTAAATACATAAACTTGAACTGTTAATATACCTTTTAAGGTTTTTATAGAGGGTTTAGACCCTTACTTCAGTGCGGGATATGCCCAACTTTCTTTTTTTTTGTTTTGGACTTTCCGACTATGGTGTTATAGCACTACGAAAGTGTCAGTGCAAAATGATGGTGCTTGTCTTTCTGGTTTTGGATTTCTATTATAGCTTTTTTTTCTGTTTCTTTTCTCAGCGATCTGGAGCTAAAGCCTGTTGGAACATTGGAGGTGAAGCTTGTGCAAGCAAAGAACTTGACCAACAAAGATCTAGTTGGAAAATCGGACCCCTTTGCTAAAATGTTTATACGTCCTTTGCGAGAAAAGACTAAGAGAAGCAAGACAATTGTAAGTAGTCTAGTTTTTCTCTTTTTATGCTAAACTTGCCAGGCTAATCTGATTTATATATATTCCCGTCAGAACAATGACCTGAATCCCATCTGGAATGAGCATTTTGAATTTGTCGTCGAAGATGCGTCAACTCAACATTTAGTGGTCAGAATATACGATGACGAGGGAATACAGGCATCTGAGCTAATCGGTTGTGCCCAAATCCGGCTTTGTGAACTTGAACCTGGTAAAGTTAAGGACGTCTGGTTGAAGCTAGTCAAAGATTTAGAGATCCAGAGAGATACTAAGAACCGTGGAGAGGTTAGATCAGCTATTTAGACCGTCGTAACCCAGAAATGCTTTGATTTATGTATCTGTGGAGGCTAATGAATACTCGTTCTCGTTGATTATTAGGTTCACCTTGAGCTACTTTACATCCCTTACGGTTCGGGAAATGGCATCGTAAATCCCTTTGTCACTTCATCGATGACGTCCTTAGAGAGGGTGCTCAAGAATGATACGACAGATGAAGAAAATGCATCAAGCCGTAAAAGAAAAGATGTCATTATAAGAGGCGTGCTCTCTGTGACAGTGATATCTGCAGAAGAGATACCAATACAAGATCTAATGGGGAAAGCTGATCCATATGTTGTTCTCTCGATGAAAAAATCAGGTGCCAAGAGCAAAACTCGGGTAAGACCACTCATTTATAGCATCAAAGAGTGATCCATGTTATTGATGTTTTGTCCTCGATCGTATCTAACTAATGGTAATTTTGCTTCACCAGGTCGTCAATGACAGCTTGAACCCGGTTTGGAACCAGACTTTTGATTTTGTAGTTGAAGACGGGTTACACGATATGCTAGTCCTTGAAGTTTGGGACCACGACACCTTTGGAAAGGTAAAATCAAACCGCAACTACTGGTTTTTTTCTTGCTTGGTTTATTACTTATTGTGTTGGCATTGGACATGGGAAAATGAAAAATTGTGGCTTTACTTTGTGGCCAGGACTACATTGGGAGATGCATCTTGACGTTGACAAGGGTTATAATGGAAGAGGAATACAAAGACTGGTACCCATTAGATGAGTCCAAAGCGGGCAAGCTTCAGTTGCATCTTAAGTGGATGGCTCAGTCAATTTATCGCGATTCCTAAGCTTAAACGGAAGATTCTCAACTTCGAATGTACATTTTGTCTAGTAGCCTCAAAAAGATTGTTTTGTCAAACAGAGGAGACTCGAACAGAGAGACGAGTCTCCATGTATCCCTGAAGCTATGGACTCGAATATGAGTTTTCCTCGTTTTCCGAAAACCCTAGACAATATTTGTGCTACTTTGCTTCATAAGGGGTTTGGTTTCGAGTGCATCACAATCCTTATTAATTTCCCACCTTTTACCATTAAATCTTGTGTACACGTAGTCTCCATATTTGTCTACACCAAATTTGCTTTCACTAGCTTCTGAATCTATCGACACATATAAACATTTTGACTAGTTCTTTACATTATCCCAAACTATGAAGCCAGATAAGCCACGCACACTCGGTGACACCTTCAATGTTTGACATGTGTCATAGTCCATGCACATGTCTACTTCTTTATATTAAGACGAGACCTAATACAAAACATCGTCTCTTATTCTCACTTGCTGCTAGTTATAACCAGACAGAATTTGCAGAGAAAAGAAAATTAACTGATTGGTGTAATGGAGAAGGCAGTTCATTCATCTACCAAAAATGGACCGAAGGTTCCAGGAGAGCCAACGAAGACTGGAACCTCCATGGTTGACACCGCAGCTTCAGCCGTACAAAGCTTTGCTCCGATTAACCAAATTCACCAACATCTCTGCGCGTACGCTTCTGAAATCGTTAATCCTTCTTTTCATTTAACAATTATTTTCGCAAAAGAATCCAACCTATGTGGCTATGTGAACAACGTGTGGAATAGATGCCTATTTGACATGAGTTTGTGTAGTAGATCAGTACAAAGCCATTGTTGGTGAATATGTCATATTTTGTTACCTTTGTTGTAGGTTTCATTTTTATGCATATGACATGACCCGTCAAGTGGAGGCACACCATTTCTGCGGTCACATCAATGAGGACATGCGTCAGTGTCTGATCTACGATGGTCCCGATGCCAACGCTCGTCTGATCGGTCTGGAGTACATTGTAACAGAGAAGCTCTTTATGACATTACCTGATGATGAGAAGAAGCTTTGGCACACTCACGAGTGGGAAGTTAAAGGAGGCTTCTTGTTCATGCCCGGTGTTCCTGAAGCAATTCAACGCCAAGATCTCGAAAAAGTTGCAAAGACTTATGGGAAAGTCTACCATTTCTGGCAAGTGGATTTGGGGCATCAGCTCCCCATTGGCTTGCCTAATATCATGATGGCAGTAACTCGAGACGGTCAACTTTATCCGGAAATGATCAAGGGTGAGAGTTACGTTGGTCATATATGGATCTGTCTAATTTTGATTTAAATATCCATAAAACTTATAGCATACATTATGAATGAATGTTTGCAGAGACGGGAAAGCAGTTTGGAGTATCAATGGATAAGGAGAGAGAGTCAAGGGCTTATATGAAGGGACCAGACCATGGGATCCATCCGTTGGCAAATGGAGGAGGCAAAGGGCTGACGTTGGAGGTGCGAGAGGTTGACATAAAGCCGGTCGAGTCTGTTCCAAGAGTCTTTGTCTAAGACTCTCAAGTTAGTTGAATATAGCGAACTTAAGAAAATAGTAAATAAAAAGGCTACCGACCTTTGCTTTTGTTATATATAGCTCTCGGTCATGTGTATATGTTGTAAAAGACTTGAACTAGTATATGAGCGTCTGGTTGTTTTAATTTTCTCTCGTGTTCACATGACTCCTAAAGTTCTTATTTGTGTGTATATGTCAAATAGGTACTGCACCACCTCAAACAGAAAGACTAAAGGCCAACGATCAGTGGCCTATCAAGAGTGGTCAAGTCCATTGAGAACTATTTCTTTCCATATGTAGAGAAATAGAAAGAGATAGACTAGTTTTCTGCTTTCAAGCCCGTAAAGTAGGATCGTCTAACGAAGTCAGGTACGACGGGGGCTAAGTCAGCTGCTTAACCTTATATATATGGGTTCACATATTAAATGAACTTTTAACGACATCATTAAAAAACTGCGGTAGTGTAATGACAGAACGGACTAAAATAATTAGAACAATATCTTCTGCTACAACCTTAAAAGAAAAGAAAAATAATACAAGTGACCAAATGAAACTACAAAATTTGTTGAATCACTATGAGTCTATGACAAACAAAAACCTCACTGAAAAGAAAGGAAACAGAAGCTTAGTCTGTCAATGAGTGTGTATAAATAAGCTAAGACACTTGAGGCATTCGGGTGAGCGATGACTGCATCTTTCTTTATTTGCATTTGTCTCATGCCGTCTGTATATTATGTTTTGCAGCGAACACTCAGAACGAAAAATACCAAAAGCAAATCTTCAACCGAAGTGGGGAGAGAGAGAGAGACCTCTGTGTTCTTAAGATTGAACAGCCAATTTCTGAAGATGTTGGAAGAAGACTTGGAGACTAACATCATCCGTGAAGATTATATCAGAACCTTCATTCATCTCGCTCGCATTGTTGTATGTAGCTGACGGATTTAACTTCGCTAACAGAAACCTTGCCTGTCCATTATTCCCATACGCATTACAAAACGTCAGTAAAAGCTAGCAACTCCAGTGTTCCACGTTACAAAATTCCACTACAAATTCAGAGATGAAAAGGGTTAAAACACTAACCTGGGATCCATGTTGGTCACATACAACTAATCTCGGTACAGGAAAACGGTCACGGATGATCATCTGAGCATCTTCTTGAGGGGCTTCCAAAAGTTGTGCAAATGCCTTAACAAATAAAGGGATCAAATGAGACATGTAAGGCTAATATTCCTGAATATTATGGTCAATTGCAACTTGCATCGTCATTACCTGGTGGTCGGGATGATTTTGATAGCCCATGTTGCGCCACTGTGCAATACTCATTCCATGGAAAACAACGACACTAATGTACGAATCCAACAGGAGGATACGGTCTACACCAATGGAAGCAACATCCAACAATGCAGGTTGAGGCAGTGAGTTAAACGAATATGTTGTTAGAGATGGCTGAATCATAACAGCTGCGTTTGAAATATTTTCTCGGTTCAATAGCATGCGGTTGTAGGCAGTTTCGTCTGGACTATTGTTGAACACCTGATGATATCACC
Organism: Camelina sativa; assembly: GCF_030686135.1. Lineage (NCBI taxonomy): Eukaryota > Viridiplantae > Streptophyta > Magnoliopsida > Brassicales > Brassicaceae > Camelina > Camelina sativa. The sequence continues at coordinate 2,010,853 of NC_141882.1, forward strand.
AGAAAGACATTTAAAGATGGAAGACAGTTCTTACAGAGCTGACAGCTTCTCATATGTCATACTTACCTGCACAAACTGTGACCGTCGGAGATTAAATGTAAACTGAGGGAATAGTGAAAAGTTTGGATTTAGAGTAAATGAAGCAGGATCATCCTTCCGGTAATCACCAAATTTAGAACAAAGACGAATAAGATTCCGGTCCAGCCATCGCGTAGCATCAAAACCCTCCTACGAAATAAATAATTTAGTGGTCATTTATAAATTTGATAATCAAAGATAAAGTCCGAGTTAAACAATGGTTAAGAGAGTTCCTATTCAAAGAATCAAAATCCTAATATAAAAAAACGTTTCACATTCCAACATACAAACCATCTTTCTCTTCGTTTTCCCCAAGATGATATATAAGAACTAGCAAAAATGCAAATCAACAGAAGGCACCAAAGAATTGGATCTAAATCAACAGAAGGCACCAAAGAATTGGATCTAACTTTGAAAGTGACTCAATATAATATTCACCTCTGTTTCCATTTTCAAGGAAGCTAATCTGGCCACAACCACAGCAGCAGTTTCTTGATCAAAACCTTGCACCAATTCCTGCAGACACAATACTTCTCATTAGCATCCATGTCCGCAACTCCACGTACAAAGAAGAAAAAATGCAAGTTAAGACCATAAGAGTACGTACGAAGCAAAAAAAAAAAAAAAAACAAAGAGAACTGGAATACGAACATGCAAGACCAAGACCAATTTGGACACAAAAATCTAAAGAAACTCCAAATTGATGAAGTCCTAGTTGTAAACTCCAAATTGATGAAGTCCTAGTTGTAACCGAAGCACTAGTGTTAATACACAAGGAAATGACTTGTCTTAACACAACCAAACTGTCCACACCCACTCGGCCAGAGAGATCATGTTCCCAATGTAATTCTCACACCGACCATTTAAATAGCTTAACAAGTGTTTCTAAAAGGCAAAATAAACAAAGACAAAAATACAAAGGCAATGGACCAGGACATATTCGACCATTCTTGGGGAAGGAAACACATCCGAACTGATTTTAGAACCCATAATGCAGTAGCAGAATGCAAAAAATTTCAGAACGTGAAAATACTAACCTCTGTACTAATAGCAGTATCTACCCATTGTCTGGTAACAGTAGTAACTCGCTGTAATGTTTTACCTTTGGGATTTTGGTAGCTGCAATCATATAAGTAAGGTCAAATTTCTACTATTTAGATGAACATGCACACATCCAGAATTGCATGAAGAGAATACCTTGTCAAAAATTGTAGATATAGCTGGTTATTTACACCTCCAGGAGTACTTGATTGATCACTAGAAGAAAGATCAAAGAAGACTGTCAAACAAGTACTTTTGTCGAGGCCACACATCTTCCAAACTGTAGTATTCCCCTCCCCAATAACTGTATCAGCAACGCTTGGGCCTTTCTGCAGTTGTTCCCAAAAAAGGATAACTGTTAAGCTATCTACCATAATTTAAAGACAAAAAGATAAACTTCTGTAAGAATAACTTCAACCTTTTGCAATGACGCGCAAGGTCCAATAATCCCTTGGATTTTTACGTCCTTTGAACAGATGACCTCAAGTGTACCACTGAGATGATAGGTTGAAAAACGAGTGAGAATGTCACTAACTGACAATATCTTTGATGCAATATAAGCGGCAAATATTATGCTTAGAAAAACTCGATTTGCATGCATGGACAAATGAAATAGCAAGAAGAACAGTAGTCTGTAGCAACAACTCACTTGAAACAAAGGCCGAGAGACTGTTCGCCATCTTCAAATACTCGCTTAAAGGAATCCTTGAATACAGAATGGCCAAAACTTTCTGATAAAACAACAAGTCCTCCAGTTCTTTCAACCGCAGCTTTCATTTCAGCAACACCAACCTAACATTTAAACACACAGAAAATATGATAATGGTCCGAATTGAAGTAAATTTTAACAGAATTTAATGTCTCTGCTGAAAATAGTTAGAGCATGCACAACAAGGAAGTTAATCAAAATAATCTTCTTCTCCAATATAGAAAGTTTGTAGCAGATAAGATATTACCTTAACGTGATCATAACAAACAGGGAAAATAAATTACCTGATCAAGTGCGGATGCAAAAAGGTCCAGTACATGTCCTTGGTTAACCAATTGGTTAGCGAGAGCATCATAAAATTTCTCTGCTTTCTTATAGAAGGGAGCTGCATCTTTATCGAGATCTTTGTGTGAACGCAAAGGTTCTGATAGATCCTTTGACACAATCTGCAGAAGCAAGAGGAAGTACTAACTCAGAAGACGAACTTTGTATCAGAGGCCAAATATGCTCTGCTCCTAACACTTTTCTTATTACTATACTTGCAAGAAAAATGGTCATATAATACGGAGATGCATAACCCACACGTAGCTCAGCACAAGATGAAGAGAACATCCATCATAGATCAAGATTACAGCCTGACAGACTTGCAATACAAAATTCAAACTATCTTAAGCAACAAACCTAGTCATCCTATTTAGGCTACATGAGCATCTGATGCTCGATCATATCCGACAACAGGATATTGGGGGATACATTAGCTTTGTTATGGCCAACTGTCACCATAACCATTACAACAGTCTTTTTTTTTTTTTTTGGCCAAACCATTACAACAATTTATAACGAACAACTCCATAGTTAAGAAGCTAATGTATCCCCCAATTTCCTCAACCAAACAATCAGAGCAACTATAGAAAGAAGGGGATAAAAAAATGAAGTTACCGTGCCTGGCCCCTCAGAACATGGTCCTCCAATTAAAGCAACGATTCTAGCACCAGTTCCAGGAAAACAAGCTCCAAGAAGTCCAGTGGCTACACTCAAAGCCACTCCCGTGCACCGCGACTGACGACGTCCAGCCTGGATAGGCCACTGATCCGTCTGTAGCTCATCCAACAGCTACACTCCCAAATTTATTTATCATCATCAGCTTTGATTACATTATGCAATATGAAAAATTCAATCAGTATAAGAAGAAAAGCTAAAAACTTTATAAAACTAACCGAATCAATAGTGAATTCACACTCGGAGGCTGGCAGCAAGAATCTATTAACACCAGACTTGCCAGAATTGTCCCTCCCCATTGGAAACCCACCAACAGGGGTTCGCCTCCCAGAAGCACCAAGCCCCAACTGGTCCAAAATCTGATCTTTGGAGATCTCCTTATCTCCCCTAAAGACATAAACTTTAGTCAAATCAGAGAACCCCAACTCGTGAACATGCGCCTGTGTCCCAAACGAGACAAACCCAACAAGAGCATTCTCCGGAAGCAACCCGATCGCCTGCTTGAGCGCAGATTTAGCGTACTCAAACTCCTCCTCGATCATACACGTATCCAAAACAAAAACAAACACGGAAGGCGAAGGCTGTGAAGAAACAGCACCACTCTGATCAAAATTCCCAACACCGGTAGGCTGAGAAGGGTTAGGCAGAGTGTATTCAACGGTAGTGTACTGGGGATACAGCTCACAAGGGAGATTAGTCTCAGACATAACATGGTAGTGAGGAGGGAAGTGATTACGCTGGAAACAAATAGGGCAGATCCAGATCTTAGCGGAGAAATCAACACGGGCAAAAGGGTTAAGAGCAGCGGTACAAGAGCGACAACGAAGAGGAGCATAACCAACAGATTGAATATCACGGTGGTAACGGATCGGAGAGATACAAGCAGCGACAGGGATCACACACTTGCTTGCTTCAACCTTGGTACGAGGCCAAACGTTCCACGTCATACGAACTCCATCGATTCCTTCCGGATCCATAGTCGCCATCTCTGACATGGTTTAAAATAAAGATCCAAGGAAGAATTACGCCGGAATTGGATTGGAAAGTTTGTTCCTTTTGGATTCTGAATTGTTTTTTTTTTTTTCTGATCGTACAGTTTCTGTAAAATTCAGAAGAAACTGTGGGAAGGGATCTCTCTCTCTCTCTATGTGAGATTTTTATGAGGAACAGTCATCATCTCTCTAATAACATAAATTCCTTTTTAGGGTTATAAAAAAAGGAACAGTAATTAATGCCAAATTGTTTAGATTCACTTTATTATTTGGTTTTGGCAAAATCAACTTATGTTTAACATTGACCAAATCTTCTAATATATTTATACTATGTACTGTATATATCTTGACCAAAAAAAAAAAAAATCGTTAATTACTAAAAGTATATTTGGGCTAATTTATCCCAAACAAATATATGAATTTATTTAAGTTTAAGAAATTTTCTAATGATGTTTTATTTTAGAAAAATGTGACATCACTTGCCCAATCCGAACCTTCTTTACCAGTCTTTTTCTTTGTCAGGGTAGTTTTTTCTCGAAAATATAATTTTATCATTTTATTTTGTATTTATCTCCGGTTAGAAGAAACTTCATGCTTTGCATAATAAAGTTTGTGTAAATTAAATAACTCACAAATTACATGCAACAAAATTTTAACAGGGATTACAATATATTCACAATACTATTTTAGGGGTGGTAATACAATATATGCTTCATTGAATCAAGCAAGGTGCGCAGAATTTGTAAACTCAAAAGATACATGAGTAACCTACAACATGAATCTGTGCAAGACACGTTGTGAGCATTTTTAGTTTGACGATAAACACATACTAGAATATATTAAATCGCAGTTGCCAGTTGCTAAATCTATATTGTTATATGGACTGTTTTACTTTTACATTGCTAATCCTCCTCTGTTTCACACAACCTCAAAACAGAGAGACTCCACAAAAGCCTTTATTATGTTCTTATCCGAGGATCCTCCTTCTCCACCCGCTTCAATCCCTAAACGCTTCAATTTCTCTGTGGTTTCTTTCAGCTTCTCAGCTCTCTCCTCCATCACTTCTTCCAAACATGAAACACCGCCTTATCTCCCCTCTCTCCACCAAACCTTCCGAGTTTTCTCTCACCCTCACACCTGTCTTCCAACTTTCTTCTAGAAGCTTCGCGTTCGTTGGTTGATCTGACCACATCGGAAGCGCCACAACTGGAACGCCAAGAACCAAACTCTCCAGCGTCGAGCTCCACCCACAGTGAGTCACAAAACAACCTACGGCTCGGTGTCTTAAAACCTCTATCTGCGAACACCACGACACAATCATCCCAACCTCTTCAAGTTCGTGTCTAAAACCAGCTATCTTCTCAATCTCTGTCTCTTCTTCTCCTTCTATCTTTGCTTCTCTGTTGAGTTTATCAGTTATAACCCACAAGAACGGTCGTTTCCATTCTATAAGCGCTCTTGCCAGCTCCTCTATCTGTTTTTTGGACAACTCAACCATTGTTCCAAAAGAGACGTAAATAACAGAGGACTCTGTTTTAGAATCTAGCCAAAGTGTGTAACTACTACTTTGATCTCTTGATAAATCTTTAACTGTTTCGCTTCCTGTGAAAATCTCCGCAGGAAGTAAAGGACCAACTGCCACCATTTCGATACTCGAGATAGCTGTTAACGCCTCTGGCTCCAACGTATCGAATGTGTTGACAAGAATTTTCGGGTTGGATTCTTCTTTGAGATACTCCATCACTTCTAGATATACAGCTTGTGCGGCTTTGTTCGTGTTGGATGGTGAGATGAAAGAAGGAAGATCTCGGATTGCGAGAGAAGGAAGATTGGGGAACTCAAGACCGGAGTTGTTTCCGGTAGAGTGATTGTAATAAACGTCGAAAACGAAAGCTGGTTGGATCCAAAGAAGAGCAGAGGGAAGGTGAAACCTACGCACAACTTTTGGAACCCAACTGGGAAGAATCGTGTAGATCAAGCAAGTCACCGGGACCGTGACTATCTCTTCTTTGGTCGGGTCAAACAAAAGAACATCTCCAATTTTCCAGCCGCCCGGCAAAAATTTCTTAACCCTAGTGCCAAGTGTCAGATAAGGGCTGGTTGAAAACAAACGGACGGTCTTGTGTATCTGCCAACTAATTAGGACATCATCAGAACAAATTGTAATGTAAAACACTCTCTTGTCTAACTATGCTTAACCCAATCTCCACCCTCCGATTATCTTTTGATGGCATCATTTAGAGACAAACTCAAATTTATTTTTAAAGCAAATCCTAACTAATACATAACGCATCCAGTAGAGAGAGAGAGAGAAGGCAAGAGAAGCTTACATACAAGCACATCGTTCCGGGAAGAGAGTTTGGAGAGACCGAAGAGAAGCTGAGACATTATTCTTCAAGAGACAACAGAATATAATTTTTTTTTGCTATTCTTTTAATCTTTTTCAAAACGCCTCATAATCTTTTGACGAATTAGAAATTGAATCCCCCCTAAATAGCCAATATCAAAAAAAGAAAATCAAAACCACCAAGGCAGCTTGGTTACTTAGCATTTCTTTCTTCTTTCCTTATTAATGAAATGGAATCTTGCCAAGCCCAAAAAGTACTCGTTTCTAGCAGGACAAAGACTTTTCTTTCAAAATTTACCTTTTCCAATTTTCTATTTTTCTTCACTTTCTACATATAATTATTACCCAATATTCATTCCACCGTGGACCACTGGCTATGTCTACGATAATTTTTTTGACGAAGGATACAAGTATACAAAATAATAAAAATAAAACAAATAAAACTTTAGATCGTCTTTTTCACGTGAGATGTGGATATATTTTTACGTGACTTAAAAGAGGTTAAAGTTCTATGTAGCAGTCGTGGACGCACTGAAGAACTTTGTGTCCGTCGCAGGACAATCCATCATGAAGCAAGTAGCAGTTGTGGGAGCCAAAGAAGCTGGTGTCACCGACGTCCATGCAGTGTCGTGCTTAGGTTCATATACGCTTAGGGCGAATTAAAAAATATGTTATGTGTTATTAAAAAATGTTAAAAATGATATATATACTAGATGGTTACATATACGATAGGTAGATGATATCTATTTTTAATTGTTTATATATTTATATTATTTTGTGATTATGATAAAATCATCTATATATATATATAAATTATTTGATTGTTTGATACATTGAGTATGGTTTACATTAAATTCTATATAAATATAAATTGTAGGTGTGATTGTTTATATATTGCAGAAATTAGTTATTTATTTGTTCTTTGAAATGTTGAATAGATATTGACAAAAATAAGCAAAACATATGTAAAATATGAACAAAACATAAGTAAAATATTTTTACATATGTGTTTTTATAACATATAAAATAGACTCTAAAATATCATACCATCTATTTTTTATTGTCACATTAACATTTTGTTAGTTCATTAAAAATATATTTTCGTACAAAATTTTTAAACAAGTTTTCAATTTTCATATGGTTTTTCATTTTACTTTCAAACATCTAATACATTATATAATGCTCTATTAATACAATTAAAGATTAAGAAATATGAAATAAGAAGAATCAATAAAAAGCGTAAACAGATTTTCAAACTAAATACATAACCTAACTAAAATATATATATATATATATATATATATATATATGATCTTACAATTTTTGTTATTTTGTGGCCTTAGGCAAATGCCCTTTTCATTTCACATGAGGCACGTCACTGCCACAATGCCAAGTAGCTCACCATGCTCTCCATTGAACTTGGCCTCTAAATAAATTGTTTTCAGCAAAATACTTGGGTTTTTGAATTTTAAACCACCATGCCAAGTAGGTTTTTGAATTGTGCATAAGTCAATGTAGATGATTAATAATGGAGTACATTTTGTGTTTAATTGAATTGATATATACAAAGTGTTAGCAAATAACACTTTCATATATGGCCACTTCTGGACACCAACTCTTTGTCTTTTACTTTAACTTCCTCTGCTTCACTTCACACAACTTAACTTTTGAACAACAGAGTTTCCACAAATCTCCTCCACAAAAGCTTCCATGTTCTTATCCGAAGACCCTCCTTCTCCACCCGCTTCAGTCGCCAAACGCTTCCATTTCTCTGCGTTTTCCCTCAGCTCCACCGACTTCTCCTTCATCACTGCTTCCAAACACCTCTTTATCTCTCCTCTCTCCACCAAACCTTCCGAGTTCTCTCTTACCCTCACACCTGTCATCCATGATTCCTCCAGTAGCTTTGCGTTCGTCGGCTGATCTGACCACATCGGGAATGCCACCACCGGAACTCCAAGAACCAAACTCTCCAACGTAGAGTTCCAACCACAATGAGTCACAAAACAACCTACGGATCGGTGTCGTAAAACCTCTATCTGCGAACACCACGATACAAGCATCCCAACCTCTTCGAGCTCGTCTCTGAAACCAGCTATCTTCTCAACCTCTATCTCGTCTTCACCTTCTGCTTTCGTTTCTCTGTTGGGTTTATCAGTTATAACCCACAGAAAAGGTCGTTTCCCTTCAATGAGTGCTCTAGCCAGCTCCTCTATCTGTTTCTTGGACAACTCAACCATTGTTCCAAAAGAAACGTAAATAACAGAGGACTCTGTTTTCGAGTCTAGCCAAAGTGTATAACTACTACTACTTTGATCTTTAACTGACTTGGTGGTGCTTCCTGAGAAAACCTCAGTGGGAAGTAAAGGACCAACCGCCACCATTGCGATGTTCGGGTAAGCCGTTAAGGCCTCTGGCTCCAGCGAATCGAAAGTGTTGATGAGAATTTTGGGGTTGTTTTCTTCTTTGAGAGACTCCATCATTTCTTGAAACAATGCGTATGCTGCTTTGTTTGTGTTGGATGGTGTGAGGAAAGAAGGAAGATCTCGGATCTCCAGAGAAGAGAGATTCGGTAACTCGAAAGCGGACTTGTATCCCATGAAGTGATTGTAATAGATGTCGAAAACCAAAGCGGGTTGGATCCAGAGAAGAGCACAAGGAAGTTGATATCTACGTGCTACTTTTGGAGCCCAATTGAGAAGAATCGTGTATATCAAGCAAGTTACTGGAGAGCCTCCGTTCCGGTTAGCTTCGATAAACTCAGATAGAGCCTTATCACCGTTAACCATGAGATTCACCGACCGCTTTTGACGGTCGTCTGAGGTTGAAATGCCTCCGTCGTCGAAACCGTCGGAGAAAGTAAGGAAAGAGAGGTTGTCCACCTTGTTGTGGTTTGGGATCATAGACCGGTGGAAGAAGGAGAGACAAGTGACGAAAGTGACATGTGCGCCGGTTGTTTTGATGAGCCGACGAGCAAAACGGAGAGATGGGTTCACGTGACCTTGTGCCGGAAACGTTACCAGTAGAAAATGCGGTGGCGCCATCTCTTTATCTTTCTTTTTATTTTAATTTTTTTTTTGCGTTTGAAGAGAGTCCAATACAAGAATCTGTGTGTATGCTTATGAATCTGTGCTTTCATATGTATGTGTATATATAAATATAGATGAGCAATTGGATTTTGATGTCTGCACTGCTGCACATGCGTGCGTATTCATCAAACATACGCAAAAACGGTACCAGGTTACTTGTGACGTCGGCGGTGACGCTCACAAGATAAACGCTCCATTCATATAAAACCAAATTTGGGTTTTGCTTTTTTGCACATTTGATGTTTACATTTCCATGAATATACAAACATTTTATAACCACCAAAACAAAACATACAAAAGTTCATGCATATAATAGTTTATAAATGTTTTGAGAGATGTTATTATAAGAGTGAAAAAGAAACAGAGTATATAACTGTTATAATTTGCGTTTGATATTTGGATGAAAATTAAAGAAGGTATTATAGTATACTATGTAACGTATAATAACTAGCAACAAATAATTGAGGCCAATTTATAAACGATGATCAGTCCTGTCTTCATCATGATGATGACATGGACGACAATAAAATATCCTATGTAGAAAAGTTCAAGTGATATACATTATTATCTTTTAGAATGGAGGGCCAAAGTTTTGTCTTTCAGATGAAAAAAGATACGTCTCGCTTTCTATTACTGTATAATGAATTCGAACTTAAGGAAAATAGTTAACATATATTAAAGTTATACGGTTTCTAACTGTAAATTACTTGGAAAGCAAACAATAACACAGATCATGCATTATATCTACACATACGCCATTTACATGAATGTGTGTATATGTTACTCCTTGTTTTTTGAAGACCGGTCTTTTCTTTGACCACCAAGAATACGAGAAATTTGCAAACCCCTACTAAACGCTTGGTTAAAGAGCATTCTTGTCTGAAACTCAGACACGAAAGGAAACCAAGCCAAAAACGCAACCGGTGTGAACAGAAGCAAGCCCATCAAGATCTCGTATCCTCGAGCTAGCGTCCTAACCGATGACCATATCCCTAGATGTTGGATCAGAGGCTTGCAAGCTTGTGCAATCTGAAGAGGACAAAACAAGTTCTAATGTCACAAAACCAGACGATACTTGGAATCTTAGAGACAAAAAGAGAAGTCTGATGATGGTGGAGAAAGACTTACGAGAAGCATTCCCCATCCGGTTGGCATGAAGGCAAGCATGCAGATGAATAAGTCTTTGATCGTTATCAGAGGAAGTGCGAGGAAAGTTATTAGAATCGCTACAAATGTGAGGAACACAAGACCCTTTATGATTCTGAACAGAAGCTGAAAATTCGTGCTGAATCTTCGCCTTCCAACGCCCAAACCCTGCAATGATCGTTACATAGAAGAAACCATCAACACTATGTTTAGAATCTGACAAGAAAAAGTAATTGTGAATGTGCGTAAAGATTCATACCTTCACTATCAGTAGAATGAACAAGATCACAAACCATGACGCTCCATAAACCTGAAAACAGAGTCATTATGGTTCAATAATCAAGGATTCACCATTCGCAGGGAAGTAGTTACCAGCTTAGCTTACCCAAAAGCTTTGATTTTTCCCTTTAAAGGTACTGAGGTGATACACAAGTCCGTACTGAAAGATGAAGAAGCGGAAGGCCAAAAAGATTTCAAGGATGATACCACGGACCCCCGAGTGTCTAAGATGCTCTAATTCTTTCTCCCACCAAGACTCCCAACTCTTCTCAGGAGGGACACCGATCCCTCCTCGGTTATATATCCATTTGTTCCAGTCTGTCCAGTCGTCAACAATCTTTTGCCACTCGAAACCAGACGGGTTGAAAAGGAAAGGAGCAAAGAGCCATGTCACCACCATGAACCATATGGAAACAGTGATCAGAATATAAGTAACCACACCCCTATATGATTGACCAAATATCTGATACACTAGTAGAAGAATCATTAGCTCGATGCCCTTCACGAAGTGACTACGGGAATAGAATCTATAGTTCTCAGCAAACTTCGCGTGGAAGACCACAAACCCGCGTCCAGTTCCTCTGTATTCCGCGCCTCCATGAAACAGCGTCCTTCCGTAATAATGTGTTTTTGTCCCGAGCTGAAACGTGAAAAAGACGGAAGCAAGTTGTAACTGCATCAACACAAACTCGATCAATGCGTTATGGAACCCCCTCTCAAGTCCAATCTCCATCATCATGGGCAAAGCCATCAAAAAACCAATCTGCACAAATGATTGAGAAGCAAGAGCTGCCTCAAGAGGCTTGTTGTTACGAAAAGCTCGTTGGTTGCTCAACCCTTCTTCAAGCCCACTAAGTACTAGATATAGCCGGCCGTAAAGAAACACATAAACCGTAAGCACGGTTAACTGTCAAAAACATAGACAATGGCTTCAGACTTGAGAAAGAAAAACAAATCTGCCATGTATCTATCTAGTGACCGAGAGATAAAAAGGGATATCTCAACCTACCATGGTACTGAAGTAGAACCCAATTGTGGTGAAATAACAAGACAGCATCCGGAAGAAATCAAATCGGTGTCCCAGTCTATACAGGTCGCGACTCAAAGTTTGCTCGCCGTTTCCATTAGCGATTTTTGCTTCAAACATTGAGATCTGGTTAAGACCCACATCTCTTCCTTTACCAACTTGTATATATTCATGATGAGTCACATTTCCTTCACGCAGAGTAGAATTAAAACCTGAAAGCAGTAGAGAAGTATGATAATTATATGAAGTAAGTAGATCATATGTGTGTCACCAGAGAAGAAGAGATCAAGCAAGTGCCTGCAAATATGTCTTCACTAAGATTGATGACTTTAGAAGCTTTGCAGATACCACCTCTGGTAAGGTGAAACAGCCGATCAAAGATATCTGGATGACCGTAATGGAATCGTACTCTGGAGCAGCAACAGAAAGAACACATTAATTTTGACAGTCACAGACTCAGAAGATTTCAGAACAGGGGAAAAGCTTACTTCAGGGGACTAGCTAGCACCCTTTGCCCAATCGTGACAAAGCTGTTCTCTTGATTTGACATAAACCATGCAAGAGACGACACACTTCACAAGAAACCACAAACGTAAGAGATCAATAAGTGCACTGAAACTTAAAATCTCGAAGACAGGAATAGAGTCATACTGTAGTACCTTCCAGTGAAAATATGCTCTCTAAGACCAAGAATCGTAGGACATCTTACGCCTCCATGCTTTTCAAGAAACTCTTGCAGCAAGTTTCTCATTTTGAAAGCTTCTTCCATGTAGTTATCCTATTTGTCAAATCTTTACAGGTTAAGAGTCTCCTAGGGTGATCATTCTTTTAATTAATCAGAAGCACAAATGAGTTTCATTAGCGACACATCCTAGACGAAAGAAAATTATCTAATGCACCTGGTTCATGTCTATTGTCTGCAACCCTTCTCCGCGTGTAAAAATGATAGCATGGTTTTGATTTTCTGGTTTTCCCTCTCCTAGTATAGCCGGTCCCGGGAGCTTGATCCGATAAATGAGCTGACAGAAAAGAAATATAAACTCAGACAGTCAGACTCCAGAAAATAGAACAGCAGCATCAATATCCTCTGACTTCAGTTCATAGGATTATCCTCTGACTTCAGTTCATAGGATTATCCTCGTCCTCATATTTTCGAAAAATAAGGAGCACCAAAATGTTAACCATTTAATTATTTTTCTCGTCTTATACCTGATCTAGTGTTTGAACACATTCAGAAGAATCCATTGGTTTGGTCTGTGGAGCAGCTTTCACAAGAGCAGAGTAATAAATTTTCTCCTCTGTGCCCTTATAACTTTCTTTATGTGTTTGCTCCACCTCATCTATATAGGCAACACGAATAGACGGATACCTGGCATAAGGAAATAGCAAGCTTAACTAATGAGGTTAAGAATTAATAACAAATCAAAGGAGGAGATCAAAGATGACAAATGAAGAAGTTACGTTGTCATAAGTCTCAATATGTCTTTAGCACGTTGGTCGCCAGATCTCTTATGAATACTGTACTGTTGGCAAGAAACCACAAAGGTGAACTTCATATCCGCAAGTGCTTGACATTGTGCCCAGAGTGACCCTCCGCTCTTTGATGCTTCTTCGCTGGTTGACTCAAGAGCCTTGTAGCCTTTCAATAGTTCTAAAAAAAAACGAAGGTAGTTTAAGGAATGCTTTCACACTTTCTAAGAATCAAAAGGAATCACAGCGAAGATTTCTTCAAGCACCTTCATCCTTTGCCATATCAAGGAAGGCCTGAAGTTCCAAAGCCTTTCGGTAATACATCATGCCTCGCACTAGTTGAAACAAGTTAGAAATCAGGCACAACAAGTTTATCAAAAGATAAATTCTTCAAGATAGAAAAATGAAGCAGATTTCATTCGATGAAAGATTAAGGGAGGAGGCTATAGTCTATATACCAGTTTTAGTCAGAGTTTGGCCTCTGTAAGATGCCCAGAGACGAAGCTCCTCTTCCAAATCCTCTCTTCCTCTTAGTTCTTCTTCGTTGCCACATTTAACTCGTTCCAAAAAGTTTGTCCATTCATCTGATGTAAGCCATGGACTCAGCTGACAGCTCAAACAAGATAACAGCACCATATGAAAAGTTTTAAACAGATTGAAAAGTGAAACCTGGGAAGATCTTCTGCAAGTAAAAAAGTATAGAGACTCCATCTTCGTTTTGCTGTTCTAAGCCATATATGGAGAAAAGAACATCCTCTGAAAAGTATGGTGTCAGGACCCTATGCAAAAGCAAATTGGGGGATGCTAAGAGATGTGTCTGCAATGAAGCAACTTTCGCAATGGAAAATGCATCCATAGATGAAGGTGCAAAAGATGGCCATAAATTAATTTGAAAGTGACTGGAACCTACGAGAAGGAAAGCATGTTGCGGATCTTGGGTGCAGCAGGCATGTCCATGAATAGTGAATTTGAAAAGAAAGTAAGACGCCTTCGAGCTTCCAAGTTGGACGGAACATCCATAGCTGACTCCTTGACAGTAAGCAAAAGATGAAGCCTCTTAATCTGCAAAAGAACAAAAAACGGAGGACATCGGACAAACCACTTAGACTCCCCTCATGCCCAAAGAGATCAAATGCACTACTGTAGTGGAAACAAGAATGAGATAAACGGAATAATTATTTTAAAGAAGAGACTTGCTTTTTCTTTCCACGCTTCTGTTTGAGAGTAAACTGGGAATCGAAGTTGGCTGAAATATTTGCGCTGTTGATGAAGAGGAGTCATGAAGTCGTACTTGACATAAGCTCCATTGTTGGCAGTCTCTAGTAAGCTATGGAATGGAGATTCTAAATCAGAGTGCTTAAAACGAAAAATGATTGATCACCTCGAAGACTGCTCATACAAATGGTCCTTACCTTGGGACTTCTTCTTCCATGATATCTCTAGTCACCACTTCTAACATGTTCAGCAAGACAATTACAATTTGATCCTTGTCCTCCTCCCTGTTTTGCAGCTGTTGCAAGTAGCCCAACCACAGTTATTTTCATGCTAAGCTTGGCACAGATAGTGATCACTGTAATGCTACAGTATGTACCAAATATTCGATTAGCCGAACAAACTGGCCATACAGATCAGGAAGGGCACTCAGGTTCAGTTCTGTTAGCAGTGTTTCTTTCTCAATATGTACATCAATCTTGGAGAAAATGTCGTTTATGACCCTGTACAAGAACATATATAAGTTAGGAAAGGTTATGTAAGTCCTGAGTTGGAACAAAGGCATTGAATTTAAAAACTTACTGTCCTTCTCGTTCTCCAACAACTAAATAATTAATGAGATTCTTAAAAGAGGCATAGCACTCTCTAACTGCACAAGTCATGTAGCTGTCAACAGCCAATCTCTTTTTCAGTTCACGGTCTTTTCCGTTGCTGTCTTTAGCCATATCCAAAGCTATTGGGATCTATGACGTATAATCATGAATACACCAACATTTAGAATACAAAAACGGAAAATGTAACATCAGACGTAAGTCAAAAGATAAATCTTTACCTTACTAGCCAGTAGAAAAGGTGGCCACCGGATAAGATCCAAATCAGGGTCAGACCAATATGGCACAAGCAAAAGTTCCATTTCCCTGTACATTATCACAGAACTCTTATAGCCACATTTGCAATTACTTTTTCAAACGTGAATTGAAAGTAGAGTAGTTATAGGTTTTTGAACCAGGAAGCCAGAGAGGTGATTTCAGAGAGAGTAAAAGGCAGAGAAAGTAAGAGCGGCCAAGTGCTGATTTGGGTGAGACCAACATAAACACCAGGTACAGAAGAACTTGTCTGCATTTCAAGTTAGATAGTTGATGGGAGAGTGAGTTAGATTCCTGAAAAGACCAATCCGTTTAAGGTGAGTAGGACTTCCTCACTGTTCTTTTGAAACCAACGGTAATGTCATAAGACCCCAAATAAACTTTTAACTTCTAAGTACTACTCACCTTAAAATGATTAATATTTTCATAAATCTAACTCCCTTTCTCGTCAAATATATACCTTTGTAACACACGCAAGTTCATACTATAACTGGTGTTCATGTTCCTCACCTTCTATGGATGTCGGTCTCACTCAAATCAACACTGGGCAGTTGTTATCTCCTCTGCCTTTTACTCTCTTCTTTCTATCGAAGTTCATTTTCAGACGGGGATAAGAATGAAAAGATTCAAAGCCAAACCAAACCTATCACTAATCAAGTCCTCTTCTCGGAAACTACTGATTATTTTGTTCCACATCTGAGCAAACCGCGCCGCTTCCTTGTCTTTATTAGATGGAATCTGAATAGAAAAAGAGAACACAACCTTAGATAGAGCTATAAAAAACAAAAGGGTAGTGAAAATCACTTAACATAACAGAACCAGACCTGATCAAACTTGCGAGAGAAGGTCGCCCTAAATCCCTTTTTCTTTGTATCCTCGCTCTTATCATGTGGTACCAAGCAATCATTAAAGGCCCCTGGTATGGACTCAAATCTCGACCTCAACATTCCAAGTGTTCGGATCTGAAGTGAAAGAAAGTTCTTTTTAAGACACCATCTCTTGGAAACTAAAGAAGTGAGTGTATGCTTTTAAATGGACAACGAAGGCAACAATAAACCTCTCCAAGACGGCGGAAAGCTCCATTTAAACCTCCAACCAGAGTTGAAACTATAGCATACCATATTTGAGTGTCCATGAAATAAACCTGCATATAGAAGTTAGCATACAACAGAGGAAACCATAAGAACAAAAGAAGATATGGGAATGAACAAGTATGTGCAAACTCACGAGAATAACTGGCGACCAGAGCGCAATGACGACGCCTATATTACTCTTGGCTGCAGAAACCAAAGAAACAACGGCAGAGTTATTTCATAAAACATAAAACAGCATTATGCAATAAGCAAATCCTTATATTCTGTTATCCGTTACCATGAGGGAAAAACTCATGCCAGCTGTAGACGGATATATGGATTCGCATTATATCTTTGGTTGGACCAACAAGGGGCTTAATCTGCATCGAAGACGGAAAGCATGAAAAAGTTTACACTCATGGATGAATGACATTAGAATCTTAATGGCTGTTAGTAGAGAAGATCGCGTTTCCAACTTCCAAATAAAAGTTTCTTGCATATTGCTCATGCTAGACAACACAACACAACAATACGATAAAATGTGATACCTCAGCGTAATAACTGAATGCCAGCTTCGAAATCAGCAAAACGATCCAAAACATTGTGTACCTAGTAATCATTTGCGCATCATCATTAGTAGATGCGCAAAAAACAACCAACATTCCGACTTATAAGTTCTAGAGTCCTTACTTGAAAAGTGACAAGGCGCTCTCATGCATACCCCTTCCTATATACAGACGAGGCTGTATCACAAAGAATCACGATAAGACCACCTTTTTAGTTTAATATTACGGACTTAAATATTCAAAATAAAAACACATGAATAAATTACCTGAGACCACCACATCATCAGCATCATTATCTTAAAGTCAGACCTTTCAAGATAACGCCGAATGAATGGAAACAGAAAAAGCAACGCAGAAAGCATGTTTGGGGATAAGTAGATAAGAATAGCCACTATGAAAAGGGAAGGTGAATTATGGCTGTGTCCCCCAAACCAATTCTTTATGGTCTGAGAAAAACCAGAAGCATCTTTTCGACTGTATGCGTAAGTAACTGGCATGACCACAGCCCATACTGCAGCCGCACCAACCTTCAAGACGTATCTGAGTTTCACATAGAGTGACATGCTATGTCTTGCCTTCCAGCTGAGGGCTATGTCAAGGACAGCTGCAATATAGAAGTCCAACAATTAGAAAACTCGAAGTAAATTGTCATGAAACCAGAAGATTGCAAAGGTCAGACCAATAATTGGTAGGAATACATCATATTCCGAGAGGACACTAAAACAACTATTTCCCTCATAACAGAGGATCCTAAACAGAACTACTATGCATAATCACCTTGTGCAAGCTTTAGTATAGCTGCTGTAATGAAGACGCTCAAAACCTTTAGGAAGACATCACCCTGAAAGATGGCGCTCAACTCTCCGGATCCATTCCATGCAATAACAATCATTGCCTAGACAAAAAGTGATACATTAAACAACAACAAAAAAACACAAATTTGAAAGACAAACATACTAACTACAATATTTTGGTACCTGCAAACACAGGATATAAAAGCTCCACATTCTATCAAAACTTCTAAATATGTGCCAGAAGGAGCGTATCTCGACAAAATTGACTTTGCCCATCCACCGATCTCCACTACTTGATTTTATCTGTAGCATTTCCAGAATCAAAAAAATTGTAAGATACAAGAAACTGATGCAAATGAAGTAAAAAAAATGTACTGGTTGAAATAACTTTAAGACACGACGATCATTTTAAGCTGATACAGCAAGATTTATCATAACACTTAAGATTACAAGTGTAGAATCCATTGGACCAATCAATGCAAAGATTTGCTAGCATAAGCAGAAAATACATATACAACCCAATTTTTAGTCTCTATTACCCATACCTCACTTCTTTCAACTCGAAGTTCTTCAGCTGTTCGACAAAAGAAATCAGCATCGGCCCGCATAGGCCAGCCTAGACGAAAACATCGAATTGACCTGCATAGTTTCTGTAAGGATCGGATAGCGTGACATTTCAAAAAGGTTATAAGATTGTTATCTGCATTTACCAAAAATATTCATTCAAGTCATCATAGTTTCTCCACACAGAATGCTTTGACTTTCCTCCTCTACTTCTCTTTGCTTCCTGTAATGCACAAAGATCTAGATGAAAAAGAAAAAAAAAAGGTAGATTGAAGGAAAGCTTGAAAATTCAAGATGGCCACAACTAGAATAACTGAAGGGAGGAACCTTTGCTATCGTCTCATATATTGGAGTAACTACTTTCTGCAGGAAAGCTTCTTCGTCACCACCATAAGCTGGCTTTACATGCTCCCCTGTCATGGGACTAACACTACCAGCCAACATACCATACAACTCGAAAGCCATCTGAACACAGAACAGATACGGAAAATCATAATTAAACTTAAACAGCTATGAATATGTTCACAGATAACTAAAACTTTTACTAACTAAAGTGAATCCATACATGGTGATATATATAACAGAGGCATTCTGGCATGAATCTCAGGTTAGCAGCTTCTCCCCATATTAAAAGATAAAGTCCCATGTAGAGCAATTTACGTTGTTGTACCTCTTGTTGAATAGTCGGCAACCTTTCAAGTGCCAACAACAGGATAAGCAGACAGAACGTATGAGGCATATAATATGCAGCATATGTTTTCAAATCTATGAGACATTAAAACAAGGAACCCTCACCAAAGGCTGCTTTTCCGACCCAAATACTTGCACCACTTTTTGTAGTTTCTGAAAAGTTTCTTCATCACTATGGTCAAGGCACGATCATCCAACTAGAGCAAATATTGAACACAAACACTTAGTGCAAGTAAAACTGCCTAGTTAGAGAGCAAACAACGATATCATCACAAAATGCATACCTTTGGTTGTTGTTCAGGTCTTGGAAATTGTCGAATGTGGACATTAGCAAGTAACAAGATCAAGTGCTCTCTTTGATTCGAAACGTTGTCTTTCTGCAGTTTAAAGGTTGAACAACATTCAGTACAGACTTAAACTTTAAGTCAAATAATTAAAACACGATATTCGCTAACATCACCTGAAAACCAAACATAGACTGAAGCCAGTCTAAAATGTCTTCATCAAGTTTCTTCTTGTGACCTGCTGCCCATGGTAAGCCCCTTGTGTTTCTAAGAGCGGCCACAGCAGCTTGTATCTGCAGAACAGTATTCAAACAGATCATGTGGACTGAAAGAAGCAGAAAAATATTAGGTAAGCTGAGAAGGTGGATAACCTCAGGCAATCTCATTATAGCTTGATTCTGACTATCAGGGTCGAGGGGAAGTATATTGTAAGGCACGTAAATCTGGGTTTTCTCTTCGACCTTATTGTGCGTTTCCAAAATCTACAGCAGATAAAAAAGAATGATCAGAAACAAATTTGATAATCCAGATCACAACAGTTTCAAGATGTTTTTCCAAAGCATTAATAAAGATCAGCATCATCACCTCATCAGCCACTTCCACATCTTCTGTTTGATTAACAGCCTTCAAGACTTCAAAGAGAACGGCAGCGGTTTGATAGGCCTTTGTAAGTTGAGCACTAAGGTAAATATTGTAATATGAATGAATAACTCAATAAGAGCAAGTTATAAGGAAAACCGAAAAATTGGAGGAATCAATATCATCAAACACAAACCGGTCAGCTATATCAGCAGCATTAAGCAAAGCTTGGATGTATTTCTTGTAGTAGTGTTGATAGAAACTCTGCATTTCACGCGCATCACTCTTTTGCCTTCCTGCCAAAGTTGTTTCATTCTCCTGGAGAAGCAATCAGAAACATAAACTACAAGTGTTTAACATGTAACACCACAACATGTTACAGCAGAATCATACAATTTGTTGAAATCCATTTACCCTTTCTAATCGTTGAAGAAGTGCGGTCTTAAACTGTCTCACACCACGTCCACCTGAAGTTGGATCAAGCCTATGTGCCTTCTCAAACGCGTAAAACCGACCTGGTAGCATCATCATCATCATCATCATCCACAATTTTCAAAAAGCTCATTTAAGATGATCAATCAGAATCAAGTTTCGAAAGTTGGTTAAACTCACAAAGGTAAGCAACACGTGGATTACTAGCTTCAACTTCATTAGCCACACGAAGAATGGGAGCAATCTCCACTAAAGATGATGGAACCACTTCACTATCAAGCATAGCCTCTCCTAGACTACCAACAGTCTGAGTCCGCAGAATCCGCCTCTGTGGCGGAGGCGGATCAGGTTCCCTTCTTTGAGACATCTTCTAAATCACTTCAGAAGAATCAATCTGAGCTACCAAAGTAAACCATTTAGTCAAACAAAGAAAGAGAGAAGACAAGAAGAAGGGTCCAATTTTTAAGTATAGTAATTGAGAAGCTAATTCTGATTCATCCTCACAAAAAGGAAAAAGAAAATATCACTGTAGGCGCAATGAACGGGAAAAAGCTGTTTCCTTTTTTTTTTATAAAGAAACATAGAAAAGATCCAACCGCGAAACCCAGTAGTAAAGTAGCCGACGATGTAAAGCGCAAAACAGATACTTTAACAATCCAATTCAACAAATCCATAGCTAAATTACAAGATACTTGTGGTCCTAGAGAAACATAAAAAGGATTCAACTTTCCAAGGTTAAAACGAACACGATTGAGAAAGCTCCAACTTTGTTTTTGTTTTTTTGACAAGGATTGAGAAAAAGCTCCAATTACAAGACCTAGAAGACGAAGCATCCAGTCTCTCACTCAAATAGGGGAAGCGAAACGCATAATCAGGAAAAGACATCCAATTTCATTATCTCGGAGTTGAAGAAAACGAAACCCATAATCAAAAAAAAAAAAAGAGACCAGAGAGAGATCTAAAGCATCACCTGACGACAAACAGAGGAAGAGAGAGAGAGAGAGAGAGAGAGAGAGAGAAGCAGAGGAAACCCTTGAAGATCTAAAACAGCATCAGATATGCGACCAAGCTACAGCGGTATTACAAAAAAAAAAAAAAAAAAAAAGCAATCATCTTTGTTTCGAGCACTTAATTAAAACGAGTCTCCGGCGAGATAACTCCGGAGAGAGGGAGAGGAAAGCAACGGCTACAAGACAGGCGCCAAGTAAGTTTCTGTAAAGGTAGACCTTTCCTTTTCTGCAGCTTTTCTTTTTCTCCAATCATATTCTGCCACGTCATCCTTTACGTATTATATAACGTCATATCTTTATTTTTGGAAGCTGCTGGGTCCTTTTCCTAATATATAAGTATATTTGTGTAAACAATTAAAAATATATATATTATAAGAGTTTTTTTTTCTCTTTGATAAATTAAAAAGAGCTCATAATAACTTTATTTAATTACTTAAGCTTCATTATTTTTTTTTCAGTCATGATAAAAGTGTATTATTAAGGGTTTTATAGTTTAGTCATGTGTGGGGTTGTTGAATTCAGAGATCATCCTCCAACTTTATCTTCCTTTCGAATTTCCAAAATAATAATAATTAAATAAATAAGGTTGTTTAAAACACTAATTAGATAAGATGAATAAACAAGTAATCAGTTTCTCGCGTCAAGACAAATATTTATGATCATAGAGGAGTATTAAAAAAAACAATTGTTGTATCAAAGTGTCACGTCGAATTTGTCCATTAGTCTCAAAACCACTGATGTTGAGATATTTTATTCCTGCTAAGATGCTCACTATTGTCCAATAAATCACACGTTGTTATCTAGTATTTAATAAACTCATATAATGCTATTACAGTTTCATTATCACAATATGACTTTATTTGGGGGTATTATGCGATGAGTTTGTGGTTTAGATTCAAAAAAAGCAATCTAAGACTCAGTGGAGATACTGTCTCCTTTCCATTTATTAGTATACAAAAATTAATTCTAAGCTTTTTTTCTTCCCAACCTTTCAACCAAAATAAAGAAACTTATTAGGAAAAATCAAACAGATAATTGCTCAAAAGTTCAAATTTTGAGTCATAAAAGAAACCAAACATGAAATTGCAAGTAGGACCTTTTTCATCATGCCTCTTTAGTTAAAGAGACACAATAATGGACCACTCTAGACCCCTGGCTAATATATAAACTATATCAACATTTACGTTTTCACCATTTATATGTTTACTTACGTTACATTATATATTGGTCGCATACTCTCCGCACGTCATTCTTTTTCGGGTAACTCCTCTTTTAATAAATTGTAAATGATTACTATCCCCTACTCTTTTTCGCGTTACAAGTTGTCATTACTTAAGCCTATTGATGCTTGTGACGTCCGCAGTTACGGAGGTCTGCAATTTCCCATCCATTTCCATATCCTGTATCTATATAAATACAATTGGGTTGACAACAAAACATCTGTGGATACTTGTAAGTTGTAATTCTTTATTTCTTATACAAGTACGTACTAATATGTTTATCTTTATATATTACCAATTCACTTCCAAAAGATATGCATAAATATATGGTGACAGAGAGCTCAACTAACATGCTGACGTTTTGTTTCTCTCGTTTAACAAGTTCTCACGTCAATTCTCTGTTTTTCTGACGTTTGAATCATTATACTATAAATTAATTTAGGATTGGCATGTGAAGATAGACATTAGACACAAACATTATCCCATATGCATAGAGCTTGTATTATCTTTTTCAGCAATTAACAATTTGAAAAAGGCAGTGTCAACTTGACCAAAATTAAAATTGCTTTGAGCTTCCTCTTTTTCTTTTTTTCCTTCAAGGGGAAATTGTTCAGAGAAACATTGTGACTCACTTATTATTATACTATATATTTCTAGAAATTCATGACTCAATTTATTGAATGAAAAAGGTGATTTCACATCATATCAGCAAAATTTGAACTTTTTTTGTCGAATTGAAAATTGACACTTTTAGTTTAAACAAGAAAAAGGTGAAATGTTAACTGGATAGTTTTGCATCAAATGAAGTTACTTAACAAATTTCTTTTTCCCCATCAAATAATTTTATGAGCAAATTGTATATACAGTAAAACCTCTATAAATTAATAATGTCGGGACCACAATATTTTATTAATTTAGAGAGGTTTTAATTTATCGATAATTATTAATTTATCGATAAATTAATAAAATATTAATTTATGAAGAGATTTTTTCATTTCCATAATTTTGAATATTTTTAATTAAAAATAAGATATTTTTGTTATAATTCACATTTTTATAGAATTTTCTTAATTTATAATTTCGATTGTCGTAATATTATTGATGTCAATAGTTTAGTAGATTATCCAGGTGAAAATAATAAATGGTTAGAAATTCAGAGTTTAGAAGAAATTGATGTTACTATCTTTTATGATAAGTCTGAAAAGATATTGTAGTATCTTTAGAACCATTTACACGTAAAAAAGCAACTATCGCGTGTAGGACGCTCCATAATTTTTGGATGCAATTTGAAAAAACAACACAAAATTTTGATGCAATGAGAAAGATTATAGAGGGGTTCCGATGCAAATTCAAGAATAGTCAAACACCAACAATGTCATATTTCAGATATGTATATATATATATATATATATTTTAGTTTATATCATTATTAATTTATAGTATTGATGGGACCATATTTTTACATAGGATTTCAAAAAAAAGTATTATCTTATTATTTTATCGAATTGTGTCATTTTTTACACCGGCCCAACTCGGGACTGGAAAAATTTATTAATTTATAGCGAGTATTAATTTAAAGAGTATTAATTTATAGAGGTTCTACTGTACATTGGTCATAAACTTATTCATATGTTCTTTTAAAAAGAATCATATAATAATTACATATTTTGCAAGCCATTTTTTCGTGTAATATTTGACTAGTCGCTAGTTCG
Organism: Camelina sativa; assembly: GCF_030686135.1. Taxonomy (NCBI): domain Eukaryota; kingdom Viridiplantae; phylum Streptophyta; class Magnoliopsida; order Brassicales; family Brassicaceae; genus Camelina; species Camelina sativa. The sequence continues at coordinate 2,035,032 of NC_141882.1, forward strand.
TATTATTGGAAGACATTTAATGATCAACGTGGTCATGTAGATTGGGATATCCAACCATTAAGGCTTGATTCCATAAATATCATCTTGGATACTCTCTAATTGACGCAAAACTTTGCCGTCAAAAAAAGAAAAAGAAAAAACTATAAATGTCTAACCTGTGAAAGTATATATGTCTAAATGTCTCAGATCTGTTTGGGAGAGACAAAAAACTATTTTTTCTTATAAGATCACATGGGCACCTCACTCATAAGCTAGAAGACTTTGGGTGGGTTTTACCGACTGGCTTTATTGGGCTGGGTTAGATTTCAAGGAACTTGTGTCAATTGTTTTTGTCATGCACCGAGTTATGCTTGATTTTGGAACTATGTAACTAGAATAATTCCTCTGTTTCGAAAGTAGCAGAAAAAGAGTACATTTAAACGGTTTTAATTATGAATACATAATTTGTAAGACACAGAGCCAGTTGTATATATATAAGTTCATTAATCAATTTGAATGATACTACAAATGAAGAAAGAATTGAAAATTATCTAAAAAAACAAAAACACTTCATCCACCGGATTCACCAATAAATACTGAATCATATGATTCATGTATATAGTTTTACGATGGTGATGATGAAGGAGAGACAAGAGAAGAGGATCCCATGGAAGAAGGAGACATCTCGCCGCCTGCAGGCATGTCATGAAGAGTAGCCAGAATCCTACGGATGCTGATGGATCTCGCTGACCGGAAACTGTTAGCTCTCTTCATCGTCTTTGACGTAGAGAAGACACTCGAAGATTTAGAGAGTATGAGATACACAAGAGCTTGAATCAGAGCAAAAATGCTCACGTTCATTAGCATGCCTTCAAAGCTTCCTTCCATTGATATTTTTTAAAGATTTAGATCACAATAATTATTGGTCCGTTGACTTTTTTTGTTGTTGTCTTGAGATCTATGAGTTAGAGATTGATGTACTAATCAGGCAAAGTCGTTTGTTTAAATAGAGATCGAAGGAGAAGGTGGTCTTATTTGACCAGAGGCAGAAATGTCGAAGCTACGATGAAAGGAGTTTCCATTGTAAACTTTGAATCTTATCTGGTCAAAGTAGACGTGAGTTTTTTTATTTATTTATAATAAGCCAAAACGACAAAGATCATGTTGTTTTGTACAACATGTGTTAATTATTACATTTTCAACTCAATGACCAATAATAACTCACATGCACATGAAAATACGTACGTGCGTGCGTAATATATATAACTGTGTAAAGATTTAGAGCATATACCGTATATACTTACTTTGTAAACGTGTACAATCCAGTTAGTACTCTCTAGTTACTTCAACTGGGGTTCTAATACATTATATTTTCAAATTGTGATCAATTAGTTACTAAAAGTAAAACCTTCTATATAGATTATTCAATTTATTTGCCCACAAGCATCATGATATCCAAACAATCTCTGCCCTTTATCAAACAGAAATTAACTAGCAAACAAATATTCCGCTGCTACTTGATATATAGAGAATTAGCAATGACCATCATCAATCTTTGAGAATAGTCCTCACCACACGTTGATGTCCCAATGGGTTTCCAGGATTAATGTTTCTGCACCGTTGCTCCCTCGGTTTACCGGTATTGTTTCCGGTCACCGCTGATGAATTCTTCACCCCACGACATTGTTTCATGTGCGAATGCATCTTCTCGGGTTTAAATAACTTCCCACATTGCCTATATTGCATATTATGAATTATTAACCGTATGTATAATAAAGTTTCAAACATGAGGAGTGATGAGATCAAGAGGGCTTACGCGCATAATGGAGCCATAGAAGGCTTGCTTGGAGTAGCCTTCGGTTTACAAAACTCTATTGTCTCCTTCATCTTTATGCCACTCCACTCCTCGAAGCTTTTTCTATATATTAAAAAGAAAAAGAATAAAAAAAGCAACGGCGTGTTACCAATTTGAGAGATTATTATTGTAAATAGTGTAATTATAATATATTATACTAATTTTTTTTAGGTGCCAATGATATATATGATACATCAGCTGCTACAAAAGTAAAGGACTATTAATTAATGAATAGATTTGGAAACTAGTAAAAAAAGATTAATCCCAATCATATATGGCATTCCATTAATAGCTTTAACGTAAGGAATTATAAAGTAATAATAATTAATTGAATATAAGAATCAATATGACTACTTTGGAGCGTACCGAGCATTGTGCTGTTGGTAGTGTTGGTATCTGCGTTCGTTGTCCCAAGCCGGACCAAAAGCCCCAGACGCAGATTTGTTCAAAGGCTCTAAAACGGCGTTGTTTTTATCCAAACCACCACACTTCATCAAGTTCCGTAACACGTGAGAGGTACGTAGGCTCGAATAGCTCTTACTCTTAATGTAACTCGAAGACGACGTCGTTGATGACGATACACTAGGTCGACCCGACTCGACATCGTTGCCCGACCCGTTTTCCTTAGAACCGTCTCTTTCGCCGGATACTTTTTTCCGATCTGGCTTCTTAAGAACCGAACCTTCTTCGTTCGTTGTGGATTCCTCGGTGACCGTCGACGTTGCCGCCGTCGATCTCTGAGAGCAGAACACCGGAGACTCTTTATGGATCTTCTCTGACGTTAATTTCGACTCCTGGAGTTTTCCTTCAGGGTCTTCTCCGCCGTCAACACTATTTCTTACGCCCCAAGCTTTGTTCTCCTCTGTTTTTTTTTTGAAACCCTAGTTAAGAACCCTAATAAACCAATTATGAAATTTTATTGATATTCACGTGCGTGTGACACATACCCTTCGGAGAGCTTAGTAGAATCTCAGATCCTTTGAGGACATATTCATTATCGGAGATTGGAGTAATCAGATCGTCGTCTAATAAATCTTGCCATACATATCCATTCTTGTACCTCCTGTAATATTATAAATCGATAAATATCGTAGTTAATAATAAAATTTCACCAGGAATGTGAAAAATCAATATTTTAATCAAAGTTTACCTCTTACAAGACCAACAGAATGCGTCAGGCATCGCATCGCCTCGTGCGTCCGCTAACCATCTCTTCACATCTGCGTTTTAAACACACAGTTGAGACCGAGAGTGATGATCGAAATAGAAGAGACTGATGATATTGATAGATTTATTAAGAAGAGAGGATTAATTAACCTCGAAGAAAGACTCCATTACGAGAGAGATGATGAACACGCAAGAGATGAGGATGGTCAACGTGACCGGAACGGCTAAGGAAATAAACTAAATTCACTCTTCTTACTTCTCCTCCTCCACCATTACTTTCCATCTCTCTTTCCTTTTTTTTTTTGTTCTTCAATTTTATTCTCTGTGTGTCTTTTCCAAAAGAACTTATATAAGCCAAAGCTACTTATAGTCTTTTTAAACAATACGAAAAAACTCTCAAAGAGTTCAATTCTCCGCTTTTGAGACAAGAAAGATACAAAAGATCGGACTAAAACAAGGGCTTTCGTTCTCTTTTGTTAAGTCACACACCCTTTTAAATTGATTTGTAGAGAGAAAATTTTAGCTTATTCCCAAAAACAGAATTGAATTTTGAATGTTTTATTAAAATATTTGAGTAATCAAAAAAGACAAAAAGAAACATTAATGAGACATGTTTGTGGAGACAAAACCAAACATACGCATAGATAGAGATGAAAAAGTCTTTTGCGGATTAACGGAAACCGCACATTTCTCGGACGACTCCAAAGAACAAACATAGGGTTTCGAGATCACTTACCTTTTGTTTTGTTTGATAAAATATGTTTTTTTTTTCTTTATATTTTTCCCCTTTTAATGTTACGTCAAGGCATAAAAATCTAAAAATTTGCTCAAAATAACTTTTAAGTGAGTAAAGGAGAAAGAAAAAAAAAGGTTTATTAAGAAGAGATCTCGTAGGAGAGATTTATGGGTTATAGTTAAATTGGTCTTAGTCTTTGTAAAACGAAATATAGAAAGGAGATAGTTCATTCAGCAGATTTATCGTGATTTAGCAACTTAAAATAAAAGCAGAATATTAACGTATATGGTATATGAGATTTCTATAATATCCCATTTTTAATTCTTACCCATAACGACAAAATGACAAAAAAGCATAAACAAATCCCGAAATTTGTTATCTGTACTGAATGTTGATTAGTCTCGGGATATGGAATCGTTGATGGATAAAATAAAATGATTTTTTGCTTGCAGAGAAGAAAAACAAAAAAGTTTTTTCTACTTTTTTTTCAGTTTTTACAACTTTTTTGTTTTTCTTCTTTTTTTTTTTTTGATGGCAAAAAAAAAAAAAAGAAAACAAAAAAGTTGTAAAAACTGAGAACATTTTTATTTTTTTCCCTCCAACATAGTATGATTTTGGAAGATAAACTATTTTATTTACAATATTTGAATTAATTAGAAAGAGTATACTGTATATCCATTCAATTTAAGCATTGTAGTAATTCGATCGTTTTTAGTATATATAGTATCAACTATCAATGAAAATTATACCATTTACCACTTGTTTTGATTTGGGGAACTAGAAAAATTATACTAAAAAACTTTTGTCTTTTGAAAATTAAATAACCTAAGGTATATGCAATCAATTTTGTATTTTTTTTTTTTAAACTAAAGGTTAATCATGTAGTATAACAGAATGGATTAAAAAAAGAAAAAGAATATAGTAATGGTATTGAGAATATTAAAATTAATCGCTTCTCAGTAAGAAAATTGGAAATTCTCCAAACTGAATTTTCATTATCATTCACATTCTCTTTAGCTAATAGGAAAGAATTAAAAAAAAAAAGAATCAACGAGCGTATGTATGAAACTCATCACCTATGAATTCCATATTGGTGCTCCTCTTCTTCATCTTCCTCCTCGTCTTCATACATAGACTTCATAAATGGCGCCTCAGCATCACGAGTTACCTTTGCCCCACCATCAACGGATTCTTGATTGTTCCCGGGGACCGTTGTTGCGGTGGCTGCTGCGACTGCAGCTTGTCTGTTAACGGCAGAGTATTGTTGAATGACTAAAACCGAAGCATGCATTGTGAAATTCGACGAAGCCAATGTGTCCCCTATCGTGCCTAGCTCAGGACTACTGCTCCAATCGTTTAAACCGGCTGTCACCGGAGAATCTGAGTTATATCCTCTTCCGACAACGTAGAGATCGTACGAGTTGTTGTCTTCCATTTCTCTGATAGTAGAGATCGTGTCTTGACCATCGTTCACCACTTTTTCGATATATTTAACGGAAGAATCGTTCATTGTCTTGAAATTAAACTCGTAGATGCACTCATCGTCTACTTGTTTCTCCCTCTCGTACTCCGCGGCAACTTTCCCGGACGATAGTAGAGCTTCGCGTCCCGGGACGAATCTTACAACAGTGAGCTTAATCACGTGTTGTCCGACCATCCGCCAAGCGTATGATAACGCCTCACGGTCGTCTGGACCACCCACGAAGAGCATCGCGACTTCTCTTTTCATTGCTTCTCCACGGAACGACTCAGACCGGACCATGGCCATGCCACGGTCCACTAAAATCCCGACTGAGCAAGGAGCGTGGTTCAAAACGTTTTGGTTAATGTCGGCGTGGGAAGAGTTTCCTTCTCCCATCCGACCGTCCGGTGTCAAGTGTTTGTGGTAAGGCAATATGATGAAACAAACTCGCTTGTCCTCGGCTAACGCGCATATGTCTTCGTGCATCGTTGTGTAGGGCGAGACGGCGGTGATGGTCTGAACCATCATAGCGTCATTGTTGACTTCCATAGCTTCGAAGTTCTCAGCGATTTGGTCGGAGTCTGCTCTGACTCTGTCCGAGAAGTTAGCTTTCGGCTTGCATTCGTCGTTCATGATTAGCAGCGAGGCTGTGGTCCGACCGGTCAGCTCCACGAGGTGAATGGCGAAGACATTGAGAGGTGATTGTTTGGTTGGGTTTGAGACTTGTAAGAGATTGGCGATCCCAGAGACATTGGGGAGAATATGGACGCAAGCTAAGACGCGGAACTCTGTTTCTCCTTTAATCTTTTGGACCGTACGGTGCTTGTAATGAGCCAGCTTTTTCTTGGGCTTGTATGCAACTGCGAGAAGAGGCTCGACCACTAGTGACATCACTAGAAGAGCGATCGTCATATGGGTGTACATTGGACTATCCAGCGCCTGCAATGGTTTTTATAGACAGAGAAATAAATAAAATGGAATTTAGCAGAAATTTTACTATTTATTAAAAAAAAAAATTATTGTTGACAACTCTTTTATATTATTTTAAACAAATTGTACAATACAGTAAAACCTCGGGGACCGTTAAATTCTATTAATTTATAGAGATTTTAATTTCTCGATTAATTTATAAAGAGACTTTCCTAATTTGGTAAAAAAAAATTAAAAATAAAATTTAATCGTTATGATTAATATTTTTATAAAACCAATTAAAATGAAAATATCAATTATCATGTTTTGAAAGTGCTCAAAAATTTTTATACAGTAAAAATATTAGAAATGAACTCTAATAAAAATTAATGTGTATATATATATATATATACATATATTTAGATAATTTTATATAATTATTAAGTCATATTACTGATGGGACCATATATTTATAAAAGATTTAAAAAAAAAATATTATCTTATTAGATTATCGAATTATGTCCAAAATTACACTAGTCCAAACTTGGAACCGAATAAATTTATTAATTTATATAGATTATTAATTTAATGAGTATTAATTTAAAGAGGTTCTACTGTATATATTGCATGGGCAGAAATGTAAGTGACAATGAGTGTAACTAGTAGATGATAAATAGGGACTTAATTAGAAAGGTGAATATATGATGATTAATGAAATATCTGTCTACTCTTAATTTATCTTAATGTAATAAGGTGAATAATGATTAATGTAACCATTCGAATTCAATTTTGTATGCAGGTTATTTGTTCATGTTTCACTCATCCAATTTTGTCTTTTCCTAGACTCAAAAAGTATCATATAGCCACAGTGTGAAAATTGATGGATTAATTAGTACCTTGGTATCACGACCAGCATTAAGAACGACGAGCGATAAAGTTCCCTTGGTGTTCATAAGGGCTCCCATAGCGAGTGCGTCACGCATAGGCATACGCATAAATAAAGAGACGATCACAGTAGTCACGATCTTTACCAAGAAGGAAGAGCAAATGACAAATGCCATCATGAACTTGTCAGTGTACTGGAGCATGAAACCAATATCTGCTCGTAACCCACAAATGATATAGAAGAGAGGCATAAGAATCCCGGCGAGGAAGTCATGGAGCTTCTCCTCGATCATGTTACGTATGATGTGGTCGTGCGGGATGGAGAGACCGAACAGGAATGCCCCAGTTATGGAGTGGACCCCGCATGCGTCCGTGATTAGGCCGCATAGGACCACACCTCCTAAAACGAACCAAACGTGAGTGTCTCCAACGTGACCTGCCTTCACGGTCTTGGAGAAGATCCATTTAATTCCCGGACGCAGCACAAAGATGCAGAAGACGACGAAGATTGCAGTGGCGAACAACACGTAGGGCATCCTAATGTTCCATGACCCTTTTTGAACCATGCACAAAAGGATAAGAAAAAAGAAATGAACAGAAGAAATTATTAAATTACTATGCATATTTTCGTTTTATACTTATTATTTTTGAGAAAAAAAAAAGGATAAGATTTAAATGTAGGATTCATTCCACTTTCGTCCGGTGGAATAAAATTTGTTTAGCGATTATAAGGTTTTTGGGTAATAGTTTGAGGTTCTGGCTTGTGGTCCCAAAAATTGTTTACTAACTATATATATTGTAGGATACTTTACCTGATTTGGTAAAAGAGGCGAACCCGAAAACAAGGAGGACCCATGTGCACAAATCAGTGATAATGGCAGCACACATGGCCGTACGGCCCATATCGGACCGCAACAGCTTAAGATCCGCAAGGATCCTAGCCAGGTCAGGGAAGTTGGTACAGGCTAAAGAGACAGACCAGAAGACACAACCAGCGAGGATCTTTTCTGGATGGCCATTGCCCGGCAAATAGTAAAGGGCGGCACCAACTGGTAAAGCGACGAAAAGTCCTGCAAAGGCGATGATGACTGGTTTGAACTCGGTGATCCGCACCATCCTCAGGTCCATCCCTAGACCAAGGAGGAAGATGTTGTAGACGAGAGCTAAGTTTGCGAATGTTTCAAGAACCATTGTGAATCTGTAGGGGAATATATGTTGGATTACAATATCTACGTTCCCAAGCACGCTTGGGCTAAACAATAAACCACACTGCAAAAAAAATACAATTCAAAAAGGAAAAAAATATTAAAACACAGAACTAGAGAGCCAAAAAAAAAAAAAAAAAAACTGATGTTGCAAAATATAAGTATGAAAATTTTTGCATACGCACAAGGATCTGAGCTACGAAAGGAGGAAGATAAAGGGGTCGGGTTATATAGTAGATGACGCGGTAGCTTAGGTTCGCGACAAATAGTTGTGTTATGAAGAAGGGAAGGGAAGAAGCAAGCGTACTTCCGCTCTCCCATCCCTTTTGTTCTCTCTTTTCAAAGAGAAGTTGTTGGTCATAACACACGATCTTTCCAAAACGCGATTCCTCAATTTCATACTTAGGTTCCGTCGTATTAAAGGGGTCGGAAGACATCGCTCCTCCTACGATGGCTAGTCGAAATCCCCAAAATATGACAAAACTATCTGATTGAACCCAACGTTTTGTTTAAACCCAACGTTGGGTTCATATAAACGTGTTAACTGCAAAAACAACTAATTCACAACCATTTTTCTACGTTTTGGTTCAAACGTGATGGCTAATTATAGATGATGTATATTAGTTGTCATTGGGGAAATCATTAACCACTCATTTTTGAATGGACTTATGTGTGTTTTTGCTGGTAGTGCCTTTTTAAACGGCTGGTTGAAAATGAACACCTGATTCAACACACATTTTTGTCCGATCGAGTTCTAATTGTGTAAACATACTTACAGAGTTACAGATTTGGCAACGGCTCATCCTAATTTAGTCTGGGGTACCATCGATGACAAATCTAGGACTACAAAATCGTTCTTCTACATGTATAATTATTATTATTTTTTTTTAAAATTAGTAATTTAACATTTAGGACATCAGTGTAACTCTGATATTAAATATGCATATAAACATATGCAAAATAAAATGAGAAATCAAATATATAGCAGGGATGATTAAAAAAAATCATAGATTGTTTGTTTTTTCTTTTCTTAATAGTTTTAGTCTATTGTTAATGTATTATTTTAACCTATAAGTCGAATATTTAAATTGTTAATTATACTATTATATGTTGCACAAAAACAGAAACAATTAAATATATTATAATGCAACTATGAATCCAGTCCACTAAATCGAGAAAGCGACAGAAGAAGAAGATTTGCCTTATTAAGAGTGAATCGATGTCAATTTCTCTAAGCCAAAATTCTCCCGGAGAAGCTTCTATGAATGACATTTAGTTGTTCGTTTCGTCGTCTTTCGCCTCCATTGCTACACTTAAGGGTAATCCTCTGTGACAGTTTCTCTCTTCGTCCCCTTTACTTCGTTTTTTCTTCTTTCCGCAATTCCAATTAGTTCTCTCATCTCTGTGTGCTTACTATGGAGATTTGAAGAAAAGGCGATCACTTTGGCTGACGAATCCCAATTATCATCTAGGGTTTGCTTCAGAATGCTTTTGAGTCGTTAAAGTTCAATACTTTAGCTTTAGCACTTGGATCTTAGATGATGCTACTTCTTGTTTATTAGTCTAGTAGTAGTTCTAGCTTTTGCCCACTCCGTTGTCTTTGTTCTTGATGCGTTGTATTTGTTCTTGATGCTGTTGTTTTGATCTGTAATGCATCTTTCAATTTGTATTTTGGTGTGCATTAGTAGATTGATTCAAGAACAATCATTACTGTCTTATACTGAACATGGTGACTCTTTCCAAGTCTCATGTCATACTAATCCCATTACTCTTCTTCGTTTCGCCATTGCTCTCCACTTCGACACCTATCAACATTTGGCCAAAGCCCAGATATCTCTCATGGCCTCAGCATATAGCCATTGCCCTCTCTCCAGAATTCACCATCCTTCCCCCTAAACACCAATACCTTTCAGCCTCTGTAACACGTTATCTCAACCTGGTCCGCTCTGAGAATTACTCCCCACTCGTTACACATCCTGTCAAAGTTATGAAAGGTTACACCTTGAGCAACCTTAAAGTCATTGTTACTGATCTTTCTCTTCCGCTTCACCATGGCGTTGATGAGTCTTATAACCTATCCATCCCCATTGGCAGCTCTTCTGCCCACTTGTTAGCTCGCTCGGTTTGGGGAGCTATGCGTGGCCTTGAGACATTCTCTCAGATGATTTGGGGAACATCTCCTGATTTGTGCTTGCCTGTTGGAATTTCTATTCAGGATTCACCTTTGTTTGGCCACAGAGGCGTTTTGCTCGATACATCGAGGAATTACTATGGAGTAGATGATATAATGAGAACAATCAAGGCCATGAGTGCAAACAAACTCAATGTGTTTCATTGGCATATCACTGACTCGCAATCTTTTCCGTTAGTACTTCCTTCTGAACCTTCACTCGCTGCAAAAGGATCTTATGGACCAGACATGGTATACACTCCTGAGGATGTCTCCAAGATTGTTCAGTATGGTTTTGAGCATGGAGTTAGAGTACTTCCTGAAATAGACACTCCTGGTGAGTTTGCTTGATTTTCTCTTGCACAAGAAATTAGCTTTGTTCTAATGGATACTGTTAAACATCACAGGCCATACAGGATCATGGGGAGAAGCTTACCCGGAAATTGTGACATGCGCCAACATGTTTTGGTGGCCTGCTGGTAAAAGTTGGGATGAGCGGTTAGCTAGTGAACCCGGGGCTGGTCAGCTTAACCCCTTGAGTCCTAAACATATGATGTTGTTAAAAACGTCATACAAGATGTTGTTAAGCAATTTCCAGAATCTTTCTTCCATGGAGGTGGAGATGAAGTCATCCCAGGCTGTTGGAAAACTGATCCTGCCATCAATTCTTTCTTGTCCTCTGGTGGAACACTAAGTCAGCTTCTTGAAAAGTACATAAACTCCACATTACCTTACATAGTGTCAAAGAACCGTACAGTTGTTTACTGGGAAGATGTTCTGCTGGATGCACAGATCAAGGTGGATTCATCGGTTCTACCAAAAGAGCACACAATCTTACAGACTTGGAACAACGGTCCTGAGAACACAAAGAGAATCGTAGCTGCTGGTTACAGAGTAATTGTCTCTTCATCGGAGTTCTACTACTTAGACTGTGGCCACGGCGGGTTTCTAGGGAATGATAGTATATATGATCAGCGAGGAGGCGGCGGTGGGTCTTGGTGTGCACCTTTCAAGACGTGGCAGAGCATATACAACTATGATATAACTGATGGTTTGCTCGATGAGGAAGAGAGGAAGCTGGTACTAGGAGGAGAAGTTGCGTTATGGTCAGAGCAAGCTGATTCGACGGTTTTAGACTCACGGATTTGGCCACGTGCCTCTGCTTTGGCTGAGAGCTTGTGGTCAGGGAATAGAGACGAGAAAGGTGTTAAGAGGTGTGGTAAAGCTGTGGACAGGTTAAACCTTTGGAGGCATAGGATGGTGATTAGAGGGATTGGAGCTGAACCAATTCAGCCATTGTGGTGTGTAAAGAATCCTGGGATGTGTAATACAGTTCATGGCGCTCTTCAAGATCGATAAAAGAGGAAAGTTTCGAAATTGGATCCGACTCAAAGAATGCAGAAACATAATCCTGATCAGCGTCTTTTGATTGTTGTAATCCTGACTTAATTTTTGTAGTAGTTATGGGTTGTAATGCTCACATGCTGAAGTTTGTGGGTTTTTTGTATTAATACTTAAAAGTTATAGGGTCAAAGTGGAAATATTCGTTATTTACTGGACCTTAAAAACAAAAATGTTATAACTTCGTTCTCTTCCAAAGTCTGCATTTTTATTTGTTCTTCTTACGAGACTGATACTTCAACAAGATCGATCCCTAAAATCCGATACTCAAATCTCCAGGTACACTTTTCAGTATATCTCCACTTCAATTGCTTCGTTACTTATCCATGGCGAATTTATTGCAAAAAAACGTCATCTTTAAGCTGATGAGATGCTTTTGTGCAGGTTGATTCCTTGATTTTACTACCTGAAGAGATTTCTGATTGAAAGGATTTATTATGAGTGTTCGATGGCCAAGAGTTCTAACGCCAAGTCTTCTTTCACAAATCCTAAAGAAGCAGAAGAACCCAGTAACAGCACTTAAACTTTTTGAGGAAGCAAAAGAGAGGTTTCCGAGTTACGGTCACAATGGTTCGGTGTATGCCACTATGATTGATATCCTTGGTAAATCCAATCGTGTGTCGGAGATGAGATATGTCATTGAGAGGATGAAGGATGATTCTTGTGAATGTAAAGATTCGGTTTTTGCATCTGCGATCCGTACATTCTCCAGAGCAGGAAGGCTGGACGATGCCGTTTCTCTCTTCAAGAGCCTCCATGAGTTCAATTGTGTGAACTGGACTCTTTCTTTTGACACTCTTTTGCAGGAGATGGTTAAAGAGTCTGAGCTCGAAGCTGCGTGTCGAATATTCAAGAAGTATTGTTATGGGTGGGAGGTGAATTCTCGTCTCACGGCTCTGAATTTGCTTATGAAGGTTCTGTGCCAGGTCAGTCGTTCTGACTTGGCGTCTCAGGTTTTTCAAGAGATGAATTACCAGGGTTGTTATCCTGACAGAGACAGTTACAGGATCTTGATGAAGGGGTTTTGTCTAGAGGGGAAACTTGATGAAGCCACTCACCTCTTGTATTCAATGTTCTGGAGGATCTCACAGAAAGGTTCAGGTGCGGACATTGTGGTTTATAGAATTCTATTGGATGCGTTGTGTGATGCTGGGGAGGTTGATGAGGCTATTGAAATTCTTGGTAAAATCTTAAGAAAAGGACTAAAGGCTCCAAAACGATGTTACCATCATATCGAAGCTGGTCACTGGGAGGGTACCAGTGAAGGTATAGAGCGGGTGAAACGACTATTGACCGAGACTTTGATCCGAGGCGCAATTCCCAGTTTGGATAGTTATAGTGCCATGGCTACTGATCTTTTTGAGGAAGGTAAGCTTGTTGAAGGTGAAGAGGTGCTTCTTGCAATGCGAAGAAAAGGCTTTGAGCCAACACCATTTATTTACGGGGCCAAGGTTAGAGCACTGTGTAAAGCCAGGAAGCTGGAAGAAGCAGTTACTGTAATCAATAAGGAGATGATGGAAGGTCATTGCCTTCCAACAGTTGGAGTGTATAATTTGCTTATTAAAGGTTTATGCGATGAAAGAAAATCCATGGAGGCTGTTGGATATCTCAAAAAGATGTCTAAACAAGTCTCTTGTGTAGCGAACGAAGAAACATATCAAACTCTAGTGGATGGTTTGTGTCGAGATGGTCAATTTCTTGAAGCGAGTCAGCTCATGGAGGAGATGTTGATAAAATCATTCTTTCCTGGTGTTGAAACTTATAATGTAATGATAAAAGGTCTTTGTGATATGGACCGGCGGTATGAAGCAGTGATGTGGTTAGAAGAAATGGTTAGTCAGGATATGGTGCCGGAGTCTTCTGTGTGGAAAGCTTTGGCTGAGTCTGTCTGTTCTGGAGCCTCGGATGTTGTTGAGATTCTTGAGCATTTAAGTAGCAACAAACGTTAATCATATAACTACCGTTGCTTGATCTGTGAACTTAACAAGTATGATGATGCTATGTGAGAGCCGGCAACATTTTGAGATTGTGACATGTTTATGTGCATGTAGCGCCTCCCTTTTCAAGGAGGTCGATACCTGCAGTTCTGGCTTCCATTCAAGAAGAACACTGACTGGCTTTAATTAAGTCATATGGTTTATGATTCTGAGGCTATGGTTCATTTAATGATTCTCAAGATTGCTTATGTTCTTCAAGAACAAGAAACTCTAGTTCCTGTCAGAGAATCTGTTCGAAGAAAGATGGACAATTCAGAATTAGGTATTCAACCGGTTGGTCTGTTGCTTCTGACTTGTGAGATCAATGAGGCCACATATAATACATATTGATGCTCCATGCCCTCATTGTATCATCATTTAGTTAAAACGGTTTTTGTGAAATGTAATTGTTTGAATTAACAGTTTCTTTGACGTTTACATAATATTAATTTCATTTTTTTTGGGGGGGGGGGGGGGGGAATGTGCAATTTATTACATTTAAGAAAATAGTAGAAAAATGATGAATTTTGTAATGATGGAAAAAATTTCAGAGGATGGAGTTGTCTGGGATCACTGCGTTTCGAAGTATGACAATGATTCCGTCTCGTATAACGTATCCTTCAGCTTCTCTGTTTCCTTCCTCAACATTGTCTCTGTTGATAATCTGTGAATCGTATTTATATAAAAGAAATTAAGACTATAGAATTGGATTTGTGACATTAAAATCTATTTCTTTTGGAGCTTGATTCAAAAATGTACATCCAAAGAAGAGGCTAAGTTGAGTACTTGTTATATTAGAAATAGTTACCATAACGTTTTTACCAATCCTGGCATTTTTATCAACAATGGCTCTTCTTACTCGACTCTTTTCACCAATCCCTATTCGAATATCTATCTTCTTCTCCCTCCCTTTTCTTCTTACATCTTCTTCCATCTGTAAACGCAATTTTGACATAATAAATTGTGTATTTAAACATTATAATATGGGATTCATTAGTCTTATTTCGATCCAAGAAACCCGCTTTAATTACCTCATAAATATCAGAACCGACGATAATTGAATCCTCTACAATCACTTCATCAGCGATTCTTGTTCTCATTCCAACCACCGATCCTCTGATGACACATCTCTGCTCTCAAGCCCATCACATACAAGAATAAGACGAGCTTTTGATCAACACTGGCATCTAGGGTTTTTAAGGATTTGAAAGAGAGTTTTACAAATTACATCGAGAATGCAACCGTCTCCGATTATACTGTCGGTTATTACAGCTTCACTCATGGAGCTTGGAGGCAAACACCGAGGCATTGTGTACAGCGGACATTGTCTGTCGTAGAATCTGTTACTACAAGAAGATAAACGTTTACTTGAATCACAAGTTATCTCATTTAGAGTCATTTTAGGTCTCACAAGGTTTTACATTAATTGAGCCCCAATATACACCTCTTAATACTATCCATATTAGCTCTATAGTAAGCTCCAACGGTCTTCACATCTTCCCAATATCCATCAAACATATGAGCTTTCACCTGAAAAACAGAGTTTCAGACAAAATCTATAGCCTAGGGGTTGTTTCGTCTTGTCTCTCTCATATCTTTTACCTTCATTCCTCCGGAGATCGCACCAGGAATGACTTCGCTGGCCAAGTCTTTCGCTTTTACCAAACATTCTCTCAGAAGCTTCACCATCTGTTCTCGACCGATCACGTAAATCCCTGTACTTGGGACACAGCAAGAAGAAGTTCCTTCACTTCTTGTTGTTGTTGTTCTGTTTTCCACCTGCACTATAGCATTAGTGGCCAGATGATTCTGAATAACACAGAACATTATAGAGATATCTAACTTACAGAGACAATATCTTGTTGACCCTTCTCAGGTTTGATAGTGAATCTGGTGACGTGATTTGAGGAATCAACTTCCATGAAACCAAAACCAGAGTCATGGTCTGTAGCAGAGCTTAGTCCAACAATGGTTATATCCGCTCTACATCTTCTATGATCCTCGATTAGCGTCTTGTAATCCATTTTGTAGAGATGATATCCAGGAAGAACCAAGAACTCAGTCACTGGAAACTCTTCAAATACCCACAAGCACCTTCTTATCGCATCAGCAGATCCCTTTTGTAACACACACAGAGAAACAAAGATTTCGTGAGTAACAAGAAACAGATCTAAAAACAGGGGAAATTTTATTTGAGTGTTACTAAACCTGAAACCATCCTTGATCTTCAAGGCTCTGATAAGCGGCAATGACTTCAACGAATCTGTCTTTTCCGATTCCAAATCCACTGTAAGCTCTGGAAAGATGTGAATTGAGAGAAGTGGAATTAAACTGAGTGATTGCATAGATCTTGGTGATGTCACTGTTGATGCAATTACTGATGACTGCATCGATAAGTCTGTAGTTTGCAGCAATAGGGATTGCTCCTTTGGATCTTGTTTTGTTCAGTGGATAAAGCTCAGGGTCTGGTCCTCCTCCGAACACTATAGCTGATACACTTTGCTTCAAAGGAGAGTTTGAAACAGAGAGGTTTGGACATGAGCTTGGAACAAAAAGCTGCTTCAAGTTGTAGTTATGTCTCCATTGATGTTGGTGATCACTACTAGATCTCATCATATGGAGATTGGTCAATTTGGCAGAAGAAGAAGAAGAAGAGATCTGCATATTCGATTTATGAGCAGAGATATTGATGATTCAAGAAACAAGAAAATTGGGTTTGAGATTTGAGAATGTATAAGGTGTTGGTCTTTGTTTTGGAGATTGAAACGTGTGATGGTGAAAACCGTCCGACATTTCCTGTTGCAGACATATTTTAGCTTTGCCTTTGCTTGTGAAGCTATATCTTCCTCAAACCTCTTTAACTTGTCCTGTTTCATAAGATTTGATTCCTAGCTTCTTCGTTTCTTTTTCTTTTTTGTCCGTTATTGTAAAGAGGCATATTATTACTATTTTTATTTTTATTATTATACAGATTTATTCGATCTAAGCTGATTTCTACAGATAAAGAAGAGAAGGAATTGAAAAAGGAGAATCTTAGGAGTAGCTTGAAAAAGAAACTTCAGAGGTTTTGAGATGCACAATGTATGTATGATGTATCACATGAACCATGTGGAAGTGGAAGAAAAGTTTTATATAAGAAATCTTATATATGAGAAATATTCTCAATATTTTCATAGACATATAAGGACTATGTCCAATAAAGTTTTCTGGAAACTAATTTATATATTTCGTTTTGTTTTCATGACTTTTTTTTTTTTTATTGGCAAGTGTCCTAACCAACAAATTAAATTAAAGGATCTCCTATTATATAATTAAGGAAATAGATTGACATCAATTTTATAACTTGACAGTATACAGTAATATGATTTGTCCTGAGAGACAAATGCACTAATCAAATAAATCGTTGATATTATCAAATATCTAAATTTAATGTAGCTTAGCACCTAAAGACAATCTCGAGACTCATCCTAATGAAACTTAGAATAAATTAATAAAATCAGGCATATATCCTCACGGAAAAAAAAACAAAACAAAATCACAGGCAAACCCTAAAACCATCATAAAAAAAAAAAAAAAAAAAAAAAAAACCTAGCATACTTTACCTGTGAGGCAAACCATCACTAATTTTGTCTTTGATTACTAACGCAGAGCTCATCCTCCCCCGATTCGCCAGACTCAGTTTGCGAAGTAGGAACCATAGCGAAATAGAGTGTCTTACCAACGTGGAACGACCAGAGGCAAATCTTATCGTCTGTCTGTAGCTGGTAATCGCTGACCACATGATTCCACCCACTAGTCAAAAAGTATGGAGGATTCTTCCCCATGTTCCATCTCGCCAATTTCACTTTATATTCTTTTAGATCAGAAGCCACGATTATCGAGGCTAGTCCATCGTCGCGAAGCTTTCTGGCATGTCTTCGTATGATATTTTCTTCCGAGGGTGTCAAGAATTCAAGATCATCTATCTCGCTGAAAGGCATGGAGAGACGACGGAAGTGTGAATGGACATCGGTTGCTTTCAAACCCTTCTTTATGATACATCTTGGATCTTTGCCCTTCTTGTCCCTCATCAACTGCTCCAGCCACTCCGGCGTCGGCTCTCTCGTCCCAGAAGAAGAGGCTCCCGCTTCAAAACGACCATTGGCCATGCGTCTTCTTTTTTTAGGTTGTTGTCCAGTGGGAGGAGGAAGCCCAAGAGGACATCTCTTGATGTTTCCGGTGAGGTTTAATGAAGATTCCGTGCATGGGACGTCAAAAGTATCGGCTTTCGGAGGGTCTTGTTCGGTCGCAAAACTCTCTATCTCGAGATAAGAGACAAGAATCCTCAAGGTTCTCTTCTTTCGTGGAAATCGAATAAAGACTCTCTCTTCCCTCTCTATTGCCTCCACAACACGACGTTCCATCCCCATGTGTGCAGCTTCTCGAGTAACTGATATGCTAACAGACAAACTTCTTATATATATATATTTTCTCAAATATATCTAAGACTTGAGTAAATATTTTAAGGTTTTTTTCTCCTGTTTACAGAAGTAAATTTGAAATTATCCATTAATTTTATTAATCAAAAATTATTTTTTGATCGTTTTTAATTGGTTAAGGGTTTTGAGTTTTCATTATTTAAAGAGTTATAGCCATACAGTTTTTTTTTATATATATATATATATATATAAATAGTGAATTTTTCTTTCGGTAGAATATATATAGTGATTTTTTTTTTTTACTGGGTAGAATATATATAGTGAATTTTTTTAAAAAGAGATATTCATGATGTTTTGTTTTTACTTATGGTTGACACTCACTTTAATAGTTTTAAGATCCTCATCTGTTTAGTCTCCTCTCGAACGTATTATTCTGTTATCTTCAAAATACAAAAAAAGTAGAATTTTGCCGAACTATTTATTCAACTTTAAAATCAACATGTTTTTTTTGTCAAATCTTGCTTGTTAATTTTTTTTTTTTTCCAAAAATGTCTCTGTTTTTGTAAACAAAACAGAGCTATTAAAAAAGTTTTCAGTTTGGTACATCTTTGTCTAAACCAAAAATATCATGAACCAGGTGGTAAAAATCAGACTAAACCGGTTTAATAAGATGCGAAACGACACCGGTTAAGGAGTCTCTGTCTCTGTTTTTTCACCTTTCAGATAGAGAGAGAGTCTCAAAGACAAGATCCCAACTCGTTTCATGAGAGACGTGACTGAATAAAATCGTTCTTTTCTATATACAGAAACAGCCAAAAAGAGGATAACAAACCCACGTTTGCAGACTAGACTGCAAAAAGAAAGCTTTTTTAATGATCCGGTGGTGTTATAGATCATCATATACTTTTACTCCAAAAGACTCTTTTTTTCTTTTCTTACGTGTGTATATAAAAAGTTAGGATTACGAGAGCAAATTTAGCTTATTTATTTATTTATTTATTTGGGGTCCCTCAAAGTCTTCGCCTTTGCGTTGTTGAAGCCCGATCGCGATGGGAGAACGCAAGAAGATCATCATCGATACTGATCCTGGAATCGGTCGGTATATACTCTCTCTCCTTTTTTTTTTTTATATATTTTGATTCGATTAAAACTCGGATCTCTGTTTCTCTACTGTCTCTTTGAATCTTTTGGCTTTTTACTGAGAATTCTCTACTTAAAAGTGGAACTACTTGGTTTACTGATTCAAAATTAGAGATCTGAGTTTGATCCTTAGAAATAGAATTCACTCAAAGAGGTCTCTAATCATCACTGGACTGGATTTGATGATATATTATTGTAGATGATGCAATGGCCATATTCGTGGCTTTAAACTCCCCTGAAGTTGATGTGATTGGCCTCACTACTATCTTTGGAAACGTCTATACCACTCTCGCCACTCGAAACGCCTTGCATTTGGTATCACTTTTTTTTTAATTCTTATGGATCTCACTGTATGTATGAAATCGAATCTATTGCGTTCTTAGATGAATCTAATCATCTTTTGTTTTTATTATATGCATCTACTAGTTGGAGGTTGCGGGTAGGACAGATATTCCTGTGGCTGAAGGAACACATCAAACTTTCCTGGTATGTTTTTTTTTTTTTTTAACTTTATGGCCATTGATATGTTACTCTGAGAATGAGAAAGATGGATGTTATAATGTGTTAGAAGATTCAATATAGATCTTTAGTGAACATAATAGTGGGAAATTCCTAGGGAGTTTTAAGAACAGAACAGAAAGATATGTTCCACGCCGCTTGTTTTGTCTACCTCTCGAGAGTAGACAAAAACGTGTTGGTCTGTTCTACTCCTATATTGCAGAATCCAAACTTGATCTGCATAATTAGTCAATCTTGACTAAGCTAATTTATGCTTCCCCCCCCCCCCCCCCCCCCCCCCCTATCTATTGGTCTTTTCATTGTTTTAATTGTTGTCTTTTCTTTTGTAAAGAACGAAAAGAAGGTTCGGATTGCTGACTTTGTTCATGGAAAAGATGGACTTGGCAACCAAAATTTCCCTCCACCTAAAGGAAAGCCAATTGAAAAATCTGGACCTGAGTTCTTGGTTGAACAAGCAAAGCTTTACCCTGGCGAGATCACCGTTGTTGCTTTGGGGCCATTAACAAATATCGCTTTGGTAAGTCCTTTCTCATCTGCAGTTTTCACTTTTGCATTATCTCTATTCCTAATTATCTTATTGAAGATTTTCATTTACCGTGATGCAGGCTATACAGCTTGATCCAGAGTTTTCGAAAAATGTCCGACAAATTGTGATTCTTGGTGGAGCATTCGCAGTAAACGGAAATGTAAATCCAGCTTCGGAAGCTAATGTAAGTTCCTTGGTTCATTAAATTAGTGTGATCTTCTTACACATTAGTTTATACGTAAACTGAATATGACATCTTCTAGTGTAGAGTTGATTACCTTAGTTTCCACATATTTTTCTATCCAATTTTCTGGCTAGGGTAGATTTTTGGAGATCCAGAAGCTGCAGATATTGTGTTCACATGTGGAGCCGATATAATTGCTGTGGGGATCAACGTGACCCATCAAGTTATTATGTCAGGTTATTTGGATATCATCTTTTGCTTGGTTTGATGTCTTATTGCCTCTGAGTTGTGATTGCTTGTTGCGACCAAGAGCTTAGAGAAACAGATTATAGTTATACACAACTTGATGATCTGTTTTCTTTCCGGTGTTTATGCTGGATTTAGCTGATGACAAGGACAAATTGGCATCATCAAATGGGAAATTAGCTCAATATCTCTGTAAAATCCTTAATGTGTATTATGCTTATCATCTTGAGGCTTACGAAATCAAAGGTATGTGTTGATAATCATTTGTAAATTTTGTATAGAGACGCACAACAATAACAAAATTTCTGCGACGAAATGTTTTATCTTAACCTTTTTATTTTATTGTGTATGTGTGTGGGTGGGTAGGTGTCTATCTTCATGATCCTGCGACGATCCTAGCGGCTTTCCTTCCATCTCTGTTCACTTATACAGAAGGAGTTGCTAGAGTGCAGACAAGCGGTATTACCAGGGGACTTACTATACTGTACAACAATCTAAAGAAGTAAGAATTTTTCATACATACATTCATGATATACAGTTATATTATACAGAGAATGTATCGGCTGAACAAATCAGGCATTATTTGGTGATTTTTTTTTATATAAAAAAAAATGTGAATTAGGTTTGAGGAAGTGACAGAGTGGTCAAACAAACCATCGATAAAAGTGGCAGTGACGGTTGACGCTCCTGCGGTATTGAAGCTCATAATGGATAGGCTTATGGAGTCTTAGACTCATCTCTCTTGCTTCACTTTTTGTGAACCCATTTTCTCTTGTTTCCAACGGAAACCTACTTGAAAATAAGGGCTCTTTCTCTTGCTTCATTATCATTTTAAGTGCTTTTTTAAAAGAAAATCTTTTGTCAAACCGAATATTATTTTACCATTTGATGACCTACTAATAATAAAATTAAATTCTTTTCTCCCAAACTCCATGACTATACAATTCAAATTTGTTTCATGATGATTGTCCACTTGGTACTAAAATAGTTATCCACTCTGGATTTTTGCTAGCAATTTCAGAGTTATGATAGCTTGTTGCGACCAAGAACTTAATTTATTCTTCCTCACGTCTTCCTCTCACAAAGCCTACACTATTTTAGTTTTCAGATATTAAAACGGGCCTTTGGTTGCGCTTCTTCACTCACCATGGTCCATGGTAGTAGCATTCGCCTGAAAAGAAACAAGAGGCGCCTCAACTCTGGCTTCCTCGTCCTCCTCGTCGAACCCCTTGTACTCCTCCTTGAACCCCTCGAGTTCCTCGCCGAGGTAAGAGTATACATCGCCACTGGGGGGAAACCATTGGTAAAGCTGCTTGAAAAACAAATGAACATCAAGTAGAAAAAGTTAACATATGGGGTCAAATTTTAGGCAAACAAAACCACAAGTGAGAAAAGGGAAACACTAGTTGGGATAAGAGCATTAGCTAGTTTGATTGAGTCAACAAAAAAAAAGATGGACAATAAAAAAACTTGGCTAGGAAGGATGCTTAATTACCTTCACTTCATGTTCTCGAGTAGAGAGATGCGTGATGAAATTATCAACGCCTCGACCAACAACGCCTAGGCCAGCAAGACCTGGGTCACCAATACGACGGCAGACAGTGCAAACCCAGAAGGCAGGTTCACCCGTGTCACTGCACCTATCCTCCTCATCAAGTGCCCCTGCCAGAAGAAAGTTTTTCCAGAGGCACCTTGCATGAGTGGATGAGGCTTGTTGAGGAGAATCATATGGATAGGGGAAAATAGAATTGTGTCCATACCCACGTAGCTCGCTAAGAAAAGGAGAGAAGTTTGGAGGAGTGGCGGCTGATGGACGGGATATGACCATCATAGAAGACGGAGGTGCAGACTCAAAATCACGAGACAGGAAAAGAGAAACCAAGTCTTTATAAGCTGTTTGAGAAACAAAAACAGAATTGAGAATCTCTCTCTATAATCATATACCATTACTTAATAACTCTAGCAATTGAAAAGGATGGGAAGATATACTAACTGTAGGGGGAATGCCTAAGAGAGATTCCAGTGGAAGTGACCGCTTCAAGGATGTCACGAGGGACCTTTGCTAGTGAGCCAACGGCAGTGATGGTGATAGGACCAGAGTAGCCTAACTTCCTCAAACTCCGTTTAATACACGGACCTATCCGACGAGCATCATAGCCATCGGGAACCGGACACCTCTTCATGTCCCATAAGACCGATACTGGGGCCAAAGCTATCTCTTTGTTTGGAGGAGACTCCATTGTGAATGCAAGAACTACCGATCTGTATCAAACAAAATAATAGAACAATGGTTTCAACTCTCCTTCGATTAATAGAAATCTTCTCTTGTTTGTGCTATTCGGACAATTGCAAAGGATCCTTCCTTATCATCAAGTTTCCTTATTTTGATACTGCTACATCTTCATCCATCATTCAAAAGACTTTAAAAGAAAATTTATTATATAAAGTTAAGTTTTCAAAGTTAGCCACACACATGTCAAATATATTGATGAGATGTTGATATGTGTATAAAAAAAAATTTATTATCTTTCAAAACAGCTAAATAAGATAATAACATAAAAAAAAATATTATTTTCAAAACAGCTAATTAAGATAATAATACTAAATCTACATAAAATTTACATTTTTATATGTTTATATCTAAGAAAAGAAAAAGAAAGTGGTAAAAAAAAAAGGAAGAAGTACTTAGTAAGTGAGAATTTTAGAGCGATTTCTCAAACTTTCTTTCCTACCCCCGATGCCGGCCTCACGCCGGTGGTCGGAAATTTTTGTTTCTCATGCCGAAAAAGAAGAAAAAGCCCCTTCGTGGGGTTGTCCCAGGCTCCTATAAATTCACACTGGTCCAAGCCAGAGCAGCCGCTCCAGCCTCCGCAAAACTTCGACCTGGGGTTGTAATCGGATCTATTGCTTCTACCTCTTCGTCCGGGAACTCCGACCCACCGTCCTCCGCTCTGGTCCCCCCAAAAGCCCTAGATCTGGACTCGAGTTCCCCTTCGGTTTCTGTGCCCTCCTCAGATCTGGTAGAAAAACCATGTTCCCTAGTCTCCACTGTTGCAGGCTCCGCCTCCGGTGTTGAGACTTCGGCATTGACGAACTCAAACCGTCTCTGCTCCTCGTCTTCGTATGCTGAATCCACTGTCACGACAACGAAATTGGATTTACCTGTTCTCCTAGGGGCGAAGTCTGGTTCTGCAACGTTGCACCCCATTGCCTCTGCCACTACTACTCCAGCGGGCTCTACGCCAGCGGATAGTTCCCCATGCCCCGAAGCAAAGCTTTCGACTCGAGGTTACGAAAATTGGGCTGACTCAGTCAAGGGCTCACCCAGAGCACTCAAGAAGGAAGGTGTAGCCTATACCCTCCCTTCAGGTGAGTTGTGTATCAAAATACCGAATGAAGTCATTGAGCGTAATAAGAAGAGTTGGGACTTCTTCATCATCGGGCAATTCTACTCAGATCCTCCGTCTCAGGGTACGATACACAACATCGTTAATAGTATCTGGAGCAGGCAATACCGAGACATCTCGGTCTCCAAAATGGAAGGCAACGCTTTCTTATTTCGCATTCCCAATTCATCCACACGGCACAGAGTCCTGAACCAACGTCTGTGGCAAATTGAGGGACAAACAATGTTTGTAGCAAACTGGGTTCCCGGTGTAATCCCTGTTAAACCCGAACTATCCTCTGCACCAATCTGGATTGAACTGAGGAATGTTCCGTTTCAATTCTTTCATGAGGAAGGGTTACAAAGCATCGCCAATCTAGTCGGTGCCCCAAAGTGCCTTCACCCCTCTACAACAAACAAAACAAATTTGGAGGTTGCGAAAGTTCTCACAATCATTGATCCTAGGAAACCACTACCAGAGGCCGTAAACGCGCAGTTTGACTCAGGCCAAATTGTCAAGATACTAGTATCGAGCCCCTGGATGCCTCCAGTCTGTTCCCATTGCCGTGAGATAGGTCATAGCCTAAGGCACTGTAGGAGTGCCCCGGTAACTTGCTCTCTCTGCTCCTCCTCGACCTACCTACCAGAAGCTTGTCCCAAGATAACTACAAAGGATCCCAGGAAGCGAAGATCTTCTCGCAGGCGAAGATCCCGTACCCCATGAACGGCAAGTAAAGTAGGCAATGATAAGCGGCTCACACCCCAGGAATGTCAAGTAAAAAGCACTAAAGAACCTGTAGAACAAGTTGTATCTGAGGGGAGAAGTAGGATTGATCCCGTACCCCCTCCAGTCTCCCCACTCACTGAGAGTTCGAGGCTTCATACTAAGCACACTAGCTCCCTCCCTTCGACCTCCATTGTTCCTTTGACCTCAGGTGGTTCAGGCTCTATTTTGCAAAGTCCCCCTGAATCCGATGTCGCTGAAGACTCATCTGACGTACCGTCGACGGATTCTGATGAAGAGAGGTTTATTAAAGTGCTGTCTAAAAGGCATCAGAAGATACAGCGAGGCAGGGGCCTCAAATTATCTCATTAATTATGTATACAAACATTTTTTTGTTGGAACGTCAGAGGCTTTAATATAGCAAGTCATAGACACGGATTTAAGAAGTGGCTCAAGGAAAATAAGCCTCTTTTTGGTGGCGTCATAGAGACGCATGTAAAGCAGCCTAAGGAGCTGAAATTCATAAACAACCTTCTACCAGGTTGGTCTTTTGTGGAGAATTACAATTTCTCCGAGTTAGGGAAAATTTGGGTGATGTAGGATACTAGTGTTCAGGTGGTCCTTGTCGCCAAGTCGCTCCAAATGATCACTTGTGAGGTACTGTTGCCTGGAGAACACTCTTGGATTGTTATCTCAGTGGTGTATGCAACAAATGAGGAGGACAAGAGAAAAGACTTGTGGAGGGAGATTGTAGACTTGGGTGAATCCCATGTGGTAGCTGATCGACCTTGGTTAATGCTGGGAGATTTCAATCAAATTATCCATCCTCATGAACATTCTACGTCTGTAAATGTGAATGTGGACAGGAAGATTAGGGAGTTTCGGAGCTGCCTTCTGGACGCTGAATTGTCTGATCTAGATTACAGAGGCAATACCTTTATCTGGTGGAACAAATCAAAGGACAGACCTGTTGCAAAAAAGCTTGACCGCATCCTTGTTAATGAGAGCTGGAGTGATCGATTTCCTTCATCTGTTGGAATATTTGGGGATCCGGTTTTCTCAGATCACGCCTTGTGTTGGGTAGTTCTTGATAGGGGAAAAATCATTGCGAAGCGCCCTTTCAAGTTCTACAATTACCTTTTCCAGAATGAAGAATTCTTGAATCTGGTTAGAGAACATTGGTACTCTACTAACATAGTAGGTTCGGCCATGTTCCAGGTATCAAAGAAGCTGAAAGCTTTAAAGAAGCCAATCAAAGAGTTCAGTAAGCAAAACTATTCGGACCTGGGGAAGCGTACCCAGGAGGCTCACGAAATACTTATCAGGTGTCAGCACCGCATGCTTGCAAATCCATCAGTAGTCCACACTACACTTGAATTGGAATCTCACCAAGCGTGGTCATTATTATCAGAGGCAGATGAGAGCTTCTTTCTCCAAAAATCTAGAGTCACTTGGTTTGCAGATGGAGATGGTAACACAAAGTACTTTCACAGAATGGCAGATTCAAGAAAGTCAATCAACACCATCCACAACATAACTGACGAGAACGGAAACAGATATGAGTCTCAAGAGGAGATAAGCGCCCACTGTGCTGACTATTTTGAAAATCTGTTCAATGATCAGGATGTGGCGACCTCAATGGAGTAAAGCGATATGAATTTGCTGCTATCCTACAAATGTACTCAGCAGCAGATTAATGACCTCGGGAAGGACTTCTCGGACTTGGACTTCAAAGAAGCACTCTTCTCCCTCCCTTAAAATAAAGCATGTGGTCCAGACGGCTACCCGGTGGAGTTCTTCAAGAACTCTTGGTCCATGGTGGGTCCAGATGTCACCGCTGCCATCAGAGAATTCTTCAGCTTTGGCTCCCTGCTAAAGCAATGGAATGCTACCACTCTAACACTTATTCCCAAGTCAGTGAATGCGACTACTGCTGCAGACTTCTGGCCTATATCTTGTTTAAACACGCTTTATAAAGTCATTGCCAAACTTTTAACAAACAGGCTCCAGAGTCTTCTATCAACGGTCATCTCCCCTTTTCAGTCAGCTTTCCTCCCGGGTCGTTCTCTAGCAGAAAATGTTTTGTTGGCGACTGAAATGGTGCATGGTTACAACTGGCGAAATATCTCACCTAGAGGCATGTTGAAGGTAGATTTACGCAAAGCGTTTGACTCGGTTAGGTGGGATTTTGTTATTTCTGCATTAAGAGCCATTCAACTTCCTGAGAGATTTATAAACTGGGTATACCAATGCATCTCCACGCCATCTTTCACAGTTTGCGATAATGGGTGCCATGGTGGTTTCTTCAAAAGCTCCAAGGGCTTGAGACAGGAGGATCCCCTCTCCCCCTATCTCTTCGTCCTAGCCATGGAAGTGTTTTCAAAGCTACTACAGACTCGATTTGACGCCGAATATATTCATTACCATCCTAAGGCCTCAGACCTCTCCATTTCCCACCTAATGTTTGCCGATGATGTAATGATTTTCTTTGATGGGGGTCGTTCGTCACTTCATGGTATTTGCGAAACGCTAGATGACTTCGCATCTTGGTCTGGTCTCAAGGTAAACAAAGATAAGAGTCACTTGTTTCATGGAGGCCTAGAAAACAATGAAAGCTTGATGTTGGAAACGTATGATTTCCCTTTAGGTGCGCTCCCAATCAGATACTTGGGCCTTCCCCTTATGCACAGACGATTGCGTATAGCGGAATATGAACCTCTCCTGGAAAAAATCTCCTCAAAGTTCAGATCATGGGTGACAAAGTCCTTTTCCTTCGCAGGGCGGCTGCAACTAATATCTTCAGTCATCTTTAGTTCTATAAACTTCTGGATGTCTACGTTCATCCTCCCTAAGGGCTGTATCAAAAGGATTGAGAGTCTTTGTGCCAGATTCCTCTGGTCGGGAAATATTGACGAAGGAAAAAGAGCTAAAGTTGCTTGGGAAGTGGTCTGTCTACCAAAATCAGAAGGGGATCTTGGCCTCAGAAGGCTTTCAGATTGGATCAAAACGTTGCTCTTGAAACTAGTGTGGAGGTTGTTTGAGCCATCAAACTCTTTGTGGGCATCTTGGCATCGTCTACACCACCTCAGGAACGACTCTCTCTGGGCTGTAAACTATCCAACTGGCGGTTCTTGGGCTTGGAAAACGCTGCTGAACCTCAGACCTCTAGCGGAAAAATTCATAAAATGCAGAGTGGGTAATGGCTTCACTGCTTCTTTTTGGTTTGACAGTTGGACATCGCTTGGTCCGCTTATAAATCGTCTAGGTGACTATGGAGCCCGAAGCCTTCGCATTCCCATTTCTGCAAAGGTGGTGGAGACTATTGAGGGCTCCGGATGGAGATTACCTCTCTCTAGATCCCTTGCGGCACGGGAAATCCATGACCACCTCCTCACTCTGCAACCCTCGTCGCCTGAACAAGACCAAGATGTTTATATTTGGTGTGTGGAAAATAAACCATACCACGACTTCTCTACAGCGACGACCTGGGAAGCCACGAGACCGAGGAAACCTAAGCAAAGTTGGACAAATTCTATATGGTTCAGAGGTGCGGTCCCTAAATTTGCTTTCCATATGTGGGTCAGTCACCTGAATAGGCTCCCCACTCGCCAAAGGTTGTCCTCTTGGGGGATAATTCAGTTTGATGCTTGTTGTCTCTGTTCCATCGCATCTGAGACTCGCGACCACATCTCCCTGGTCTGCGAGTTTGCTGCTCAGGTCTGGAAGTTAACCTTCACGAGGCTTTGCCCCCGCCAAAGGCTATTTAGTTCATGGTCAGAACTCCTCTCCTGGACCCGACAATCCTCCCCAACCGCCCCTTCGCTCATCAGGAAGTTATCTGCTCAGGTCGTGGTTTACAACTTATGGAGACAGCGAAATAACATCTTGCACAATTCCTCCAGGCTTGCTCCATCCATCATCTTCAAGTTCGTGGACCGTGAAATGAAGGACATCATCACATCAAGAGGTCACAGGAAGCACTGGGAGGACCTATTGCCACTTTGGATCCGCTAATACGCATCCCAAATTTCCTCTAACTCTATTGTAACCTTGTTTTATTTTTTTGCCAAGGTTGCTTTTCGAATAGGTATTTCAATCATTGTAAAACCTTTATTCATTCTAATGATATTTACATGCTTAGCAAAAAGAAAATGTTTATATCTAAAAAATTCTTAAATAAAAAAAAAAAAATTGACAAAACTAATAATAATATACAGATACCAACGGCCCAACGCCCCAACGCCGCATATATATAGGGTAAATATTGGGCTTCACTTTAATGGGCCTATAGTTTGTGTGAGTCGGCCTTTGAACGTAAGAGAGACATCGGAAACCTAAGGGAATAATCATAATTTTATAAAAATATAAAGAACGTGACAAGGACTGGAGTTGATAATCTTTGACTGCGTCTTCCTTGGAGAATCACAGAACATTCTTTTTTTTTTTTTTTTTTTGCAGAAGCTCATCAGAAGAAGAAGAAGAAAACCAAACTCAATGAAACAAACAAAGACCAAGACTTTCGCTTCCGTACACTTGTCGTCGTCATGTATCTCTCTCCTTCTCCTTCTCCTTCTCCTTCTCCTTGTTCTTCTCTTAGTCTTTCTCTCTCCAACAACCACGACGACGTGCTCTCCTCTCATTCTCTTTTCTCCTGACTTCTACTTTCTCTTCCCCCATTTAGTCTCATTCCCAAATTTCCTCCGACCCCTTTGATCATAATCATCATTATCCATGGATTCACAGCCACAGGTAATCATGGAAGACGAAGACGAAGAGGCATTGTCCACGCTCGTCCCTGTTCCGCCGCGGCGAAAGACGCAGTCTTTTAGCTTACAGTTCGATCAAAAGCCTCACCACCAGATCCGCAAACACAGCCTCGACGAGGTTCCTAGATCCGCCACTTTAGGATCCGAAACCGTTTATTTCGACTCCTCCGACGACGAATTCTCCACCGCGGCTAACATCGTTAGCGGAGATAACGCCGCTGATGGAAACAACGGCGGAGGAGGAGGAGCTGAGGATTACCTCATCGTTAATCCTCCTCCTAATGTCGGTCTTGGGGAAGACGATACCGAGCCTTTGCCGGAGTTCATCGGAGCGGGAGGCGGTTCCGGGATATTTAAGGTTCCGGTGCGTGCGGCGGTGCATCCCGGACGTCCGCCGTGTCTTGAACTGAGGCCGCATCCGTTGAGGGAGACGCAGACTGGGAAATTCTTGAGGAACATTGCTTGTACGGAGACGCAGCTTTGGGCTGGCCAAGAGAATGGTGTCAGGTTTTGGAATTTGGAAGATGCGTATGAGGCAGGGTGTGGGATTGGTGGCCAGGTACGCCGAGGGGATGAGGATACGGCCCCGTTTCATGAGTCTGTTACTACTTCTCCCACTATGTGTTTGGTCGCTGATGAAAGCAACAAGCTTGTGTGGAGTGGTCATAAGGATGGCAAAATCAGGGCTTGGAATATGATTAAGCAGCCTTCTGATGCTTCTGATGATGATCATGATGATGATGATTTGAATCCTTTCAAGGAACGAATCTCGTGGCAAGCTCATCGTGGTCCTGTCAATTCCATTGTCATTAGCTCTTATGGTTAGTTATTCTCGGTTCGAGGATTGATTGAGCTGAAAATTATGTTCTTTTTTATCTCTGCTTATGCTTGTGGTTATGATGTAGGTGATATGTGGTCATGTTCTGAAGGAGGTGTGATAAAAATTTGGCCTTGGGATCCATTAGAGAAATCTCTTCTGCTTAAACAGGAGGAGAAACACATGGCTGCGTTATTAGTGGAGAGGTCTGCTATTGACCTCAGGAGCCAAGTTACTGTCAATGGGACATGTAGCATATCTTCCTCAGAAGTCAAGTTTTTGTTAGCCGATTCAGTAAAAGCTAAAGTGTGGGCTGTGCAGTCACTCTCGTTTTCAATCTGGTAGGCTTTTTTTTTTTCTGTGTGGCAATGCACTTTAGCAGATGGACTGTTCCTCTCATTGTGCTTGCTGATCATTGTAAGACATTTGTGTGCGCAGGGATGCTCGGAGTAAAGACCTTCTGAAAGTTTTAAATGTTGAGGGGCAAGTTGAGAATCGTGTGGACATGCCACCCATTCAAGATCAACAAGTTGATGATGAGATGAAACTGAAATTTTTCTCTGGCTCAAAAAGAGAAAAACCACAGGGCTTTCTGCAGCGATCACGTAATGCCATAATGGGAGCTGCAGGAGCTGTTCGCCGAGTCGCCACTAGAAGTGCAGGAGCGTTTTCAGAAGATACTAGGAAGACTGAGGCTATCGTGTTAGCTGTAGATGGAACAATTTGGACTGGAAGCATAAGTGGACTCATTGTTCAGTGGGATGCAAATGGAAACCGCTTGCGGGATGTGAATCACCATCAACGTCCTGTTTTGTGCTTTTGCACTTTTGGTGATCGATTATATGTGGGTTATGCAAGTGGCTACATCCAGGTCTTGGATTCCGACGGAAAGCTAATTTCAAGCTGGGTTGCACACAATGAGCCTGTGATTAAGCTAGCAGCAGGGGGTGGTTTCATTTTTAGTCTGGCCACTCATGGTGGAGTACGAGGATGGTATGTGACATCTCCAGGACCCCTGGACAATATAATCCGAACGGAATTGTCTCAGAAGGAAACTTCATATGCCAGACAAGACAATGTTAGAGTTTTAATTGGTACCTGGAATGTTGGTCAAGGACGGGCTTCACACGATGCACTTATGTCGTGGCTGGGCTCTGTCACTTCAGATGTGGGCATTGTTGTTGTCGGGTTGCAAGAGGTGGAGATGGGTGCAGGCTTCCTTGCTATGTCTGCTGCTAAAGAAACGGTAACTCCTTTTATGACTAGTGTGATTTTGTTTGAACTAGAACTTTGCCGTCAGAGATGAAATCTAGTAGAGCATATGGTTATTGAGAGAACGGCATTCACTAGCATGTTTAGAACATTGTACTTCAATTTATATGCGATCATGCTGTCATCTACATATTTGGTTTCACACCATATTTGGATTGCGTGTGTAGGTTGGACTTGAAGGAAGTGCTGTGGGGCAGTGGTGGATTGATGCAATTGGAAAAGCACTTGATGAGAAGAAGACTTTCGAGCGTATGGGTTCAAGGCAGTTGGCAGGACTTCTGATATCTCTTTGGTATGTGAAAGTTCACTTATGACATGTTGCATTCTCTGGCTTATCTTTCCAACACTTTTTTACAAGGTTTACAATGAGGAGTTGTTTATCTTCCATGATTGACCCACTTAACTCTGTTTCACTTGTACTTTTCTATTTAGGGCGAGGAAGGATATTAGAACACATGTTGGAGATCTTGATGTTGCAGCAGTTCCATGTGGCTTTGGCCGTGCCATTGGCAACAAAGTATGTCTTACTTCATCTCCACTTCATATTTGACTATTTAAGTCTGATTAGGAAATACACACTTCAGTGTATATTTGTTCTCTTTTGTGCTTGTGAAGATGCAATTTATCTTATGAAATTTGTTGCTTGCTTGCAATGCATATGACCCACTTAATGATTACACAGGAAAAAGCTTAGCCTTTTGCCGCAATGTGTAGCTTCTCTTCTACCTTACTAAGCCTTACATTATTTGCGTACTTGTCAAACAGGGAGGTGTAGGTCTGAGAATCAGAGTTTATGACCGAATTATGTGCTTTGTGAATTGCCACTTGGCTGCACATTTGGAAGCAGTCAATCGCAGAAACGCAGATTTCAATCACATTTTTCGATTGATGGTGTTTTCCCGGGGACAAAATCTAAATAACACTGCAGCTGGTATGGTGCCGTACCTGTTTTTGTCTTGCTCACTTGGCTTTTCCACATATTTATTTTGGCTACTTTATTCTTCTGGTTTGCCATGGGCCCTCTCTCTTGCAGCTGGCGTGTCAACAGCAGCTTATACAACCAAGAGTAACACTGTATGTTCTCATCATTACTTATACTTATACACTTAAATTATATCATTGCTTCACAAGGTTGGTCCCAAGTTTATGCTGTTTGCTCCTTTCCAGATTCCAAGCACCGGCGCTGAAGAAACCAAGTCTGATCTAGCAGCAGCAGACATGGTCACATTTTTTGGCGATTTCAACTATAGGCTGTTTGGTATATCCTATGATGAAGCAAGGGACTTCATTTCACAGAGATCTTTTGATTGGCTCAGAGAAAGAGACCAACTTAGAGCAGAGATGAAAGTTGGAAAAGTCTTCCAAGGAATGCGTGAGGCATTAATCACTTTCCCTCCCACGTACAAATTCGAAAGGAATCGCTCAGGCTTAGGAGGTGATAATGGATTTGAAATATAGATACATTAATATATGAATTTGAAAAAACTGGAATTGGTTCCATAAAAACCTAAACTTTCTGTGCTGTGTACTCTCCAGGATATGATTCAGGTGAGAAAAAGCGAATTCCTGCATGGTGTGACAGAGTTATCTATAGGGATACTCAATCCAGCCCATTCTCAGAGAGCAATTTGCAATGCCCTGTAGTCTCATCGGTTATAATGTATGGTATCATGACGAGCTTTATGATGTTTCTCGCTTTTTCCTGTATCTTCAATTTGTTTTGCACATTCTAACATTTCTACCTGCCTGTATCAACAGGTATGAAGCTTGCATGGATGTTACTGAGAGCGATCACAAACCCGTGCGCTGCAAATTTCATGCAACTATAGCTCACGTTGATAAATCTGTGCGGAGACAGGAGCTGGGGAAAATAGTAAGGTCTAATGAGAAGATACTATCCATTTTCGAAGATTTAAGATTGGTTCCAGAAACTACTGTGAGCACCAACAACATTGTTCTTCAGAGTCAGGACACAGTCATCCTAACAATCACAAACAATTCAACCACGAACAAAGCCATTTTTAACATTCTATGCGCCGGACAAGCTATAGTAAAGGATGATGGAGAAGATTCTGACTATAATCCACGAGGCTCCTTTGGTCTGCCACGCTGGCTTGAGGTATTAAATTCTCTTTCGACGCCAAATGATGTTCATGTAGTATTCAAGATTTAGTGATATACAAGAATTTTGTTCTTTTAGGTTTCGCCTGCAGCCGGGATAATACATCCGGAAGGATCTGTGGACGTGAAAGTTCATCATGAAGATTTTCACTCATTGGAGGAATATGTTGATGGCATCCCACAGAATTGGTGGTGCGAAGATACTCGAGATAAAGAAGCCATCCTGGTAGTGAACATTCGAGGAAGCTGTTCAACTACATTGACAAGCCACTCTATCAAAGTCCGTCACTGCTTCTCAGCCAGAGTATGCCTCATTGAGAATAGACCCACAAACCTAACAAAGAACTTAGGCGGTTCACGTCGTTACCCAACAGATATTACCCGTAATGGAAGCACTAGACCAAAAACTGAAGACTCGGTTAAACGAGGTAAAAGCCGGTGATGAGCTCTTGTAACATTGACAGTTTTAACTAGAACTTAGAGCAGAAGGACAACAAAGACATCACAAGATATGCATCAGGTGAAAGAAGAATCGGTTTGATTTATTCTTTGATTCTTTAGAAAATCCGTTGTGTCAAAAAATTGTAGATTTGCTTCGAGACTATTCCTCAGGTAGCATGTATTGTATCTCCTCACTTGAATTAAAACGGTTCACAGGTACGTGATCCGCGTATACATTTGTTACTCTCTTACATTAAACTGTCCATTCCTGAGATTTTAGTCTCAGAGTGCATACATTCTCTTGTTGAATTCGCTATTGAGAATCTCTGACTCTGAAGGCATACGAGACAGTGAGAAAGACTTCGATTTGCTTCTCTCTTTCCTTAAGCTTTTCAGTTTAGATTCCTCAATCCTATGCATGACCACACAGTAACACATTGCACCTATCGTGGTTAGCATAATCGTCCCGCCTATAATCGTCGCACAAATCGCCAGCCAAATGTCCTCCTTACCCACAACGATAAATGAAAGAGAAACAAATGCAATGGATATGAACAAACAAGCCAACCACATGAGCTTGTTGATCACAAACACAAGCTTCTTCTTGGCCTTTTGCTCAATCACCACAACCGAAGTCTGCACCACAACAACAGCCAAAGATATGAACAGTGCCAAGCTGTCGAATATGAAGAAGACTAAAAACGGGGCTTTGTTGGCTATGCGGGCTTCTCCTAACGACAACGGTCCCTTTGTTCTTTCTTCTTCATATTGCCCAGGTATGGTGAAGATTGCTGCAAATGCAACTGTTGCAATTAGGACAGCCACAACGGTTGCTGAGTTTATAGCATTATTTAAACCGCTTATGTGAAGCTTCTTCAGTCTCTTTGCGATTTTCTGAACCCTGACACCCGTTTGGCGAGACTGTTGGAGCTGAGACTGTACCTCGTGTTTAATGTCGCTGACTGTTTGCTTAAGTTGTTTAGCCGGGTTTTGAGGCTTCCCAAGATCTTTAGCTGTTGCAGCTCCTGCTTCTTTCAGAACCGACACAAGCTCTGAGTTTCCAGTCTTTTCAGCTATATCAAGTGCGGTATCTCCAGCCTTATTCATAGCATTGAGGTTAATTCCATCAAATAATACCAAACATCGAACTATCTGCAAGTAAAGACAATAAGCACTTTCATTAGTATTCTCATTCAGACTTTGAAACTCGGGGGAAAGCAAATGATATTTGATACCTTAGTACGGCCTTTGTTTGTGGCAACGTGCAATGGCATATTCCCTTTGTTATTCTCAACACTCAAAACCGCAGGGTCAGGTTTCACCAACTCAAGGACAATCCCTTCGTTTTGACCTTTGACAGCCATGTGAAGTGCCGTTTGTCCCTTTTTATCGGTTCTAAACCCAATACTTGCATCATTACCTATCAAGGACTTAACCACTTCTCTGTGCCCCATCCGCGCTGCAGAATGAAGTGCGGTTTTACCATTGTTCTTAGCTATCTTAGCTAAATGAGGATTCGTTTTCAAAAGAAGATTCACCACATCAATGTGTCCTTGTGTAGCAGCCGTGTGCAATGCAGTTGTACACGATGAATCCGTCGTCATAGCCAGATTTGGAAATGTCTCCAATAGTTTCTTCAACGCCTCTGCAAAAGACAGCGCACATTCAAAGGTTCATGTAAAAAAAGTGTACACAATAAAACAAGTTCTTGAGCTATTATCAGATATCAAAAGCTTCGTTTACCAAGATGGCCTTGTTTTGCTGCGACATGGAAAGGATCAAAACCGTTTCTAGCTGCAATTGATGCGGTATCAAGATCCATATGTTTCAACATCTCTTCAACAACTAACGAACACCCGTTTTCTGATGCAGTGTAGAGAGGAGTCTCTCCTTCTAGATTCTGCTTTGACAACAACAACTTCAACTGATCTTGGATACTGTTACAGTCTCGTATCAACTCCATAACCTTTCCCAAATTCCCCGTTCGAGCGGCAATGTGAAGAGGAGAGTCTCCTCTTTTACCAGGTGACTCATTCTTCTTTTTCCTCTCACTACCACTACCACCATTCATGAAACTTAACTGTCTCTCCATTATTATCCGGAAGCTTTTCTGCTTCTCAACGAACCCACGGAAGCTTCCCTGCCTCTCCATTGGCTTCTCTTGTTTCTCCAATGCTCTCCCTTTGATTCCATGCTTCTCTGCATTCCCAGCTTGGAAACTAACTTGCTTCTCCAAAGGTATTCCCTTTCTCGCTTGATTCTCTGAACCAACGCATCTGAGACTCTGCTGTTCCTCCATGGAACTACCTCGAAAACTCTCTTGCTTCTCCATTACAGTAGTCAAAGAACTCATCTCCGTCTCCTTTAGATTCGTACTACTAAGTAAGTATCTAAATCAAATTACACAAAGATCTTGAAGAAGAGTTTCTTTTTTCCCCCAAAATCTAAAGATCCCAACTTTGATCGAAGCACTGGTTGGATCTTTTCCAGCAGCACTTAATTCGTAATAAAAGAAACAGCTTTAGTAATGAAAAACCTTTACTTTGCCTGTGATTAACCCAGATTTCTTCTAAAGATTCACAATCACACGTATGTGACGAGAGGAGACAAAAAGGTTGCAGCTGATTTAAGTTGAGTGAAGTATCATTGCATCTGACAAACCCAACAGAGCTTGAGTTATGGAAAAGGGTTTGTAAATCTCAAGGCTTTTTTTGTACGCACACATGTTTGATTCTTAGTCCTAAGCCATTGAGTGACAGCATCTTCAGCTGTTCAACTAATTTAGCAGCCATCCTTTTTTATTTTCTTAACATATTCGTTAAATTTCCAAAATCTATAATATTGTATTAAATTTCTCTATTTTTCATTTTTTTGGTAGTGATTTATCTATTTCTCTATTTTTCATTTTTCCTCATGTTTCTTCTAGATTTGTCTTTTTTTTTTTTTTTGCTCTGTGCTGAGTGCTGACAAAGAAAAAAAAAGAGGTAAAAAGTGATGTGACGAGGCAAACTCTTCACATTATTAGTTATGATAATGATATTTTATTAACGAAAACAATACTATTTTTTTGTAGATCATAGGTTGTTTACAGAAAACTATTTAAAAAAGAGATCAATTTTCTAATAACATTTTACCGTTTCATCTCACACAAAATAAATTTACACCAAAAAATATATGATATTATCGGTTTAGACAACTAGTAGGTTGAATGACACCAAGATTTTTTCCGATAGCATTGAAACAATAGGAAGTAGCAGGTGTTCCTTTGTTGTAAGTAAGTTTAATGTCTTGTAATGTGATTCCTGTACATGGATTGCTCTTGCTGCACGCTAGCTTCATCGCTTGCTGTGTCGCCGACGTTCCTTGTATGTTCTTATATGTCACTTGGCTTATCTTCACCCCCGAATGCTAATACATACATAAACATAAAAAAAAAATTTAGTTATATATTGGACCACTAATTAAGTCGATATAATAACATATTGTATAGTTTGATAAAAAAGTATGATATATGGATATGTACCTCAGTAGGGCAACCTAGGTTGGAGGGACAATAGTTTTGGTCGATTATGATTGGGTTTTGGACGTTTTTCATAATTAGGTTTTGGAAGAAGACGTTTCTAACGAATCCCGTACTCGGCCTCGCCCATGACTTTATCCTCACACCGTTTTGTGTTCCGGTGAATACCGAACTCGAGAGTGTCACGTTCTCTACTCCGTCTTCGTTTAATTGCTTCGCCAAGCTCCCAATGCTGCCAATCGTCACATAATCATATGAGTATGACCGCTAAGTGCTTTACTTGCTTATTTTTTGATTTGGAAATTCATAATTTCTTACAAGTACCTAATAATATATATACATAATTTATGTTCATAAATCATTCTAAGAAATTAGACGGTGTGTGTATACCTAACCCCGTGACCTGGACCACAAGCAAGTTTGGAAATGAGGAAGTTGCGGGTACCAGGGCCGATAGCAACACAATCGTCTCCGGTCTGAATGGTGCTTCCCGTTAATGTGACTCCGGTAGAGAATTGAACGGTGAAGCCGTCGGTGTTTGGACTGTTTCCAGGAGCCACTAGCCTGATGTTACGGACGACCACATTCGTGCAACCGTTGAGGGTCATATGGCCGACCTGGCTGTTCATCGATTTCACTCCACTTATGATCACGTCTTTTGCCGCGTTGAACGATATTGACTACAGTAATGCATCAAAGATTTTAATTATGAGATTGGTTTGCCGGTTAGTTTACATATTTTTTATACAAGTATATATATGAAGAAGCCTAATAAAGTTTGATATAGATTAATGAATTAAAAGCAATAAATTATTGTAATTTGTATTGCGAGAGATGATCGAGTAAATAAGATTATAAGAATTTCATGTTATTTTGACCAAAATCCATTCCCTTCCAATATCTAATCATTATTATAGAACTACTATATGGTTCCTGTATACAACTTCTATAAAATAAAATTGAAACATAAGTGTGTTAAATCCAACTTCATGTTTTTAGATATGAGAAGGAAATAATTGGACGATGGATCCTGACTTTTAGTAATCAAAAATGATTAAAGCTATATATTATTGCTCTTTTGCATTATGGTGCTTACGCTTATGTAAAAATGTTAGAATGTTGTGTTTATTTACAGTAACCATTGATATATAGAGGAGAGGAGAAAGCATACCCTAACACCGGGAGGACAATTCTGACCAGATTTCCGGCAAGACCAGAACCCATCACCTCGTGCGTCGAAAGTCCCACCGACCATTGAGAATCTGCTAACCTTGTTGAAGAGAATCCAGTAACCGGAATTGGCAAAGGCCCAGTAATCTGCGGGAGCAACGACTGTTCCGGTCACTTGAAACTTGAGTTTGCTCTTGCATAGCCCTCCAAACGTTATTTGCTTCAACAGAAATGTCCCCGTCGGGACCACCACTGTGGCTGAGGCTGCGGAGCCACAAGCCCCTTGCCATGCTTTGAGGAACGCTGCGGTGGAATCGGTGACCCCGTCCGGTTT
Source organism: Camelina sativa (assembly GCF_030686135.1). Lineage (NCBI taxonomy): Eukaryota > Viridiplantae > Streptophyta > Magnoliopsida > Brassicales > Brassicaceae > Camelina > Camelina sativa. The sequence goes on from NC_141882.1 coordinate 2,074,360, forward strand.
GGCCCCGAAGCTAACTACGTTGAAAACGTTGGTGGCGCTGCTCGAGACATCGATGAAGGTGAGGAAGATGATGAGAAGAAGAAATGTTATAGCTGGTATTGTCATTTTTTATATATGTGAATATGAGTTTGTGTTATGTTTGTGTTTGTGTTTGTGTTTGAATTAATTTGATGCATGGCATATATATAGAGAAAGAGCAATTAATAATTGGTTCGTTATCGGAGTCTATGGTACAATTAAGTACATGTGCTATCTATATGATAAGAGGGTGTGATTATTTTATGATAGATAAAAGAGTTTACATTTTCAAATCATTAGCTGCACACATGATTGATAATATAATTTCTAGGAGCAACGGTCGTTGTATTTACGATGACATTTTTGCACATTATCAGTTTCCCATATAATATGGATCATATGTATGTGCAGCATATTTATATTTCATATGCTCGGTATGTCCGTAGTACCATATATTATTGATGAATAAAAATAAATACGTGGAAACTTACTCAGCGATCCATTAGAACAAAAAACTGTATATAACATGAACGCTATAGAGGATGAACAATAATAATTCAAGAAAAACTATCGATTTTACATAAATTCTCTAATACAAGAAACTCAACCAAAACCCCTATCTCAAAAGTCTATAGATATTTTTTTAAGTATTGAATATTTTTACAAACTCTTAATAAAATATGCTGTATTAAAATCTCTTAAAATCCTTACAACGATAATATAATCCATAAAATAAACAAATAAAGTTGTCGTCTGCCATTACCTTGCATCTTAATACCAAATTTCTGTTTTAAGATAATCAGGAATACTTTTACAATACAAATTTTTTAATTGAAGTCCAATAAAAATATATACCAACTCGAACTCGATCATATCTTGCAATCTTTCGATTATTCGTACCGTACGTATATGCACATCATCACGGTTAATGTCGTTATTACGCCATTTATACTTTTTTTGTTTGTTCTCTCTTTCTTTAAGCGACTATATATAAATAGAATTGCAAATGTAAGGTAAAAAAAGTAACCCACATATGTATAGATGATGACATCACCACAAATTTATTTGACGGGACATGTGATCAACTAGCAGTTGACCCCAAAAAAAAAAAAAGACATGTGATAATTAACTAGGTCACATTATTGAAACCAACCCAATCATACATATTCGTTAATCATTCTGGTAAGAATTACAGAAAGTCAATATCTATATATGGTTAGCTTAGTTTCTCGACATTTTGAATTCAACGTAACAACCATTGGGTATAGTATTCATTCTTGCGCCGCTCTCGCTGAATTATTTTTTATCCGTGACATTTATTTATTTTTGTTTTGTGTATTGGAATGGTTGTTGTGTGTTTATTTTATCTACATAATGAAAAAGAGGTTAAACCAGGGAAGAGACAACAGTCGAACCGAGAATCTGCTAGAAGGTCGAGACTGAGGAAGATGAGGGGTCTGATGAGAGTTAAGAGAATAAAAAAGGTTGGAGATTTTAGTAGAGCGATGATGTAGTACTACTATCCCCTGCATCTTTAGAAACCTAACAAAGTCTGATTTATGGAAAAAGGCTTTGTAAATCTGAAGGCTCTTTGTGCGCACTAAGTAGCAGTCATCCCTTTTGTTTTCTTTATTTCGTTAAATTTCCAAAATCTATAAATTTGATTACTATGTCAGTTATATGCAATTAGAAAAAGCACATCTAAGCTTTCTTTTTCTTCAGTTTCCTCTAGATTTGTCTTATATTTTGCTCTTTAAATAAATAAAAAAAGGTGCAATAATGTGATTGGGGCAGGTCAAAGTCTTCCACTTTCTTCGTTGCTGAAAACAGTATGTTATTGGTGAAGAAAATAACTAAATAATTTGTAATGTTACATATCATTATGATCATATATTGTTACAAAAACAAGTATTTTTGGTATTCTGTATTTCTGATCAAACCGGTTGGTATCCAAAATTATTTGGACCATCGTTCAAATTAATCTTATAATCGTTACAAAAACAACGGTTAAAAGATGAATACTAAAATCCCCTAATAACATTTTACCAATTCATCTTTCACCAAATAAATATACACTAAGATATTTGATATTATCGGTTTAGACAACTAGTAGGTTGGATAACACCGAGACTTTGCCCAGCAGCATTGAAACAGTAGGAAGTAGCAGGAGCTCCTTTATTGTAAGTAAGCTTAATGTCTTGTAATATGATTCCTGTGCATGGATTGCTCTTGCTACACACTAGCTTCATTGCTTGCTGTGTCGCCGACGTTCCTTGTATGTTTTTATACGTCACTCCACTTATCTTCACCCCCGAACGCTAATACATTCATAAACATATATCATTAGTTATTAGACCAAGTTGATTTTACATATTGGATTAGCCTGATAAAAAAAAAGATGATATTTATATACCTCAGTAGGGCAACCTTGGTGAGAAGGACAATAGTTTTGGTCTATTATGATAGGGTTTTGAACGTTCTTCATTATTAGGTTTTGGAAGAAGACGTTTCTAACGAATCCAGTGCTAGGCCTCGCCCACGACTTTATCCTCACGCCGTTTTGTGTTCCCGTAAATACGGAACTCGATACTGTCACGTTTTCTACTCCGTCTTCTTTCAAATCCTTCGCCAAGCTCCCGATACTGCGAGTCATCACATAATCATATAGTTATATGACCAATCTACTTATTGCTAGTTTTAAGTTAGAAATTCATGATTACTTAGAGTTAATAATATAAACACGTAATTTGTCCATAATCATTCTAAGAAATCAAACGGTGTGTATACCTAACCCCGTGACCTGGGCCACAAGCAAGTTTGGTGATGAGGAAGTTGCGGGTACCAGGGCCGATAGCAACACAATCGTCTCCGGTCTGAACGGTGCTTCCGGTGAATGTGACTCCGGTGGAGAATTGAACGTGGAAACCGTCTGTGTTTGGGCTGTTTCCTGGAGCCACTAGTCTGACGTTACGGACGACCACATTGTTGCAACCATTGAGGGTCATATGGGTGACCTGGCTGTTCATGGATTTCACTCCACTTATGATCACGTCTTTTGCCGAGTTGAAAGATATTGACTATAATAATGCATCAAAGATTTTATAAGTATATATATGAGGTAGTCAACTAGAGTTTGATATCATACATAATAATTAAAAGAAGGAATTATCATCATCAGCAGTGCCATAGAATTGTCCAGAAATTATTATTATGAAACTTACTTTTTTATTCTCCAATTATTATGAATTAAAAATCCTAATAAAGTTAGAGACAGAGGAGATCAGAAGCATACCCTAACACCGGGAGGACAATTCTGACCAGATTTCCGACAAGACCAGAACCCATTAGCTCGAGCGTCGAAAGTCCCGCCGACAAGTGACATTTTACTGACCTTGTTGAAGAGAATCCAGTAACCGGAGTTGCCAAAGGCCCTGTAATCTGCCGGAGCAACGACGGTTCCCGACACTTGAAATGTGATTTTACTCTTGCATGGCCCTCCAAACGTTATTGCCTTCAACAGAAATGTCCCCTTCGGGACCACCACTGTGGCTGAAGCTGCCGAGCCACAAGCCCCTTGCCATGCTTTGAGGAATGCTGCAGTGGAATCGGTGACTCCCTCCGGTTTGGCTCCGAAACTAACTACGTTGAAAACGTTGGAGGCGCTTCTCGATATATTGATGAAGGTGATCACAAGTGTGAAGAGTAGTGGAAATGTTATAGCTGGTTTTGTCATTTTTTTTTCTATGTGACGTTGAGTTTATGTTTGAATTGATTTAGATGCATCAAACCATTGGCATATATATAGAGAGGGCATGATTGGTTCGTTATCGGAGTCTATGGTACAATTAAGTACATGTGCTATACTGCTATCTATATGATAAGAGTTTCTGAATTTAACATTTCCAATCATTAGGTGCTCACATGGTTGATATAGAACTTTTTTAGTAGCAACAGTCGTTGATTCAAAGATGACATTATGTTGCACATTATGAATTAAATTAGCCCTATACATGTGTAAACCCTTTTCCTTTTAAATAAACGGCCATCATACCGTTAGTTATGAATTGTGAAATAATTACGTACGTAGTACTATAGATATATATGACGAGATCACACATAATATATACGGTATATGTCACATGACATGCATGTGATTAACTAGCTGTTGACCCAAAAAAAGACATGTGATTAACCATATGTAGGCATGTAGCTCACACACATTATTGAAACTAACATCAATGATATCGTTAATCATTCTAAATAGAATTATAGAAAGTCAATATATGTATGAGCTCCATTTTTTTAAATTTATCTTGTATTTTCCAAGTTATTTTATTCATCTTATAGTCGTTTTGTTTTGACAAGCTGTTGAAGAAAAAAAAAACAGATTATGTTGGGGAGATTATGTTGTGAAGCGAATTCAAGCGTTGATGAAACGCCAAACACAATTAACTTTCCCAACCAAACATTCCGATTTGGGCGATGGTTTTAAACATTGTTGGGGCCTGGGGGGTTCAAAAATGGTCTTTAATCTAAAACTAATTCAGATAAATTTCAACACATGGTTATGATGTGAAACAAAAGAATTGGTTTTTCAACAAGTTCATTGAATGCTTAGAAGATTCGGATAATATATGTTTGAACTTTGAAGTAAAAAACTACAATTAAATAAATGAAAGTAGCAAAAGAAAATAAACTTTAATGAATGGCATGTGACATGTGAGTGGTGGAGAGAGAGAAGAGGCGGAGCAGTTGACGGAGAAAGAGACGCCGGAGCTCTCGGATTATTTAAGCTACAACAATGTTAAGATTGTAACTTTTTGTTTTCTTCTTTCAAATATGACATAAACATAAATACATTTTGCATAATACATAATGCTCTGTTTTCTACACGTCATCACGCACCAAAAAAGTCTTGTTCTTTGGTTGGCTTCATGTGTGTAATGTGAACTTAAACCTTCAAATATGAAAGTTTCTTGATGTAGGTTAAAGGACTCCTGGGCATCATTTACATTATGTCATTATGTGGTGGTTCTTGTCTGCGAAATCCGAAAAGAGGAGAGTTATATTTTATCAAGTTGTCAGGCAAAATAAACTACTGTAAAATCTTTCCATATTCCCATTTTAACTGTAAGTAGATCAAGGACAAGAACCCTGGACATTGTCCCAAGTCCCAACTACCATATTCTCCATGGATTAATGTTAGAAAATCACACCTAAGCAGGTCTAACTTAGAAGAAATACAAGGGTGATTAGTCAGCAACCAAAAATCTGAATGGGCATAAGACTAGACTGCTATTAACGCAAAGTCATCGCAGATATGATATGAACCCATCAAAAAGAAGAAATAAAACTAGTTTAAGCTCTCTTACATCTTCACTGAGAAGTCCTCCGTGAGCATTAAGAACACGATGTACCATGAGATTAGAAGTTGGCTCAACAGGATCAATAAACATATCCCTACGATTAAAAACCAGGGATAAACAAACATGTGAGAAGCTTTTGTGTGATCAGAACTTTCAAGTCTTGTAAGCGATTGCAAACTGGACTGCAAACAGAAATCAAGCAAGAAAGAACTTTAAAAAGTACGCACCCTTGGATGTTATTTCAGTTGCATCAGCACCACTTCTCTTTCAGCAAATGACAAATCAGTAAGAATTAATGTGAACCTGCAGAATCCTCACACATAAGGAAACAAACAAGAACGTTCAGGGAGGAGTTCACATATACTCTTGTCAAGATGAAGTTGCGTTGGCAGAGAAGTAAACTCCTCATGAAGTCCTGTCGGTAGCTGCGCACAATTAACAGGGTCATCTGCTAACAGATTGATCAGAAGCTTTTACTCTCTGTGGTGTTTCATATGCAGAACCCCTTCAGCCTTTTTCAATCTAAAGAGCTCCTTAACGACCTGATGCTTTTAAGACTTGGAAGGAGGCATCATGTCTCCTTCAGAACCACATTCATTCTCAATAAGATGAACCTTTTGAGTTCTACCCTACCACCAGCTAATTGGCTTCCCTTAGTTCCTCATCCACAAGGTAACTCTCTATTATCTCATCAATAGGATCTACAACTGTATCTGGCCTCCTTCCCTTGTATTTTGTATCACTCAAAAAGTCGAGAATTTCTTTATCCGCAGCTAACCCTTCTTTTCTCATTTGGTCAAAAACTTCTCTCGCTTCCACAAATTTCTTCCTCTTCAAGAATCCTTTAATGAGAGCGGTATATGTGCTGACAGAGACACTAAATCCCTTCTCGTTCATTTTCTGAAATAAAAACCATGCTTCCTTCATGTTCCTAGCCTTGCAATGGCCTTTAACTAAATTCTCATACGTCTTACCATCAGGTCCTACCTCCCGAGAACACATGTCCTTATAAATTGTAGTTGCTGCCTTCAGGTTATTTCTAATGCAATATTGCTTCATGAGAGAATTATATGTGGTTGCATTAGGCGCTATACCTTTTGCCAACATCCAATTTAGAAGCTTCTCACCGTCTTCTAACATCCCATGCAAACAAAAGCCATTCATCAGGACGTTAAATGTGACAATAGTAGGTTGAATCCCTTTCCCGAGCATCACCTTCAAAATCTCTTGAGCTTTATCCATCTCCCCTGCTTTACAGTAGGCATCCATCAAGGTTGTATAAGTTACAGCGTCTGCATTAAGACCCGCAGCTTCAAAATCTCCAACAAGTTTAACTGCCTCCTCAAAACTACCTGACTTACATAGACCATTGACAATGGAATTGTAAGTAAAAATATTTGGCTGAAGACCTAATTTCCACATTTCATGAAGAAGGTCATTCGCTGAATCTAAGTCCCCTTCCTTACAGAGCCCATCAATTAATGTGGTGTATGTAACGACATTAGGGGAGCACCCAGCCTGAATCATGTGATTGTGGACCCTAAAAGCATCTTTCATCTGCCCTGCTTTGCAGTATCCATTTATAAGTTCAGTAAAAGTAATGCTATCCGGCTCTAAACCCCTGCAAAGCATTTCATGGAAAAGTTTACCAGCCTCCACCATGTCGCCAATCTGACAAAACCCTGATATCATAGCAGTATATGTCAAAACATCTGGTCTAATATCCAGAGAGTGCATCTCATAAAAAAAATTCGACGCAGCCCGAATATTCCCTTGCTTGCAGAAACCATCAATAAGAGTTGTATACACTACTGTGTCAGGAAGTATACCCTGCTCTATCATCTCTCGAAAAGCCTCCTCTGCTTCGGCTAGCTTACAAATCTTGCAGAGCAAATCAATTATGCTACCATAAGTATAAGAATTTGGCTTCAGCCCTTTCTGTTTCATTTCTGCAATGAGCTTCCAAACCTTATCAAGTTCCCCGAATCTACAATATCCATTTATCACTGTACTGTAACTGATTACATCAGGGGCGTAGCCCTTCAGCTCCATAAGCAGGAGCAGATGGTGAGCTTCGTTTATTCTCCCGAGTTGAGAAATACAATGAATAACAATGTTATAAGAAGAAACATTCCAACAAACACCCACTTCCGGAAACTCCCTGAATACTATGATTGCTGTTGCAGTAATAATACTGCAGTCTTTCGAAAGACGGCCAAGGTATACATTGCAAGAATCAACAGAGAGAACCAATCCGTAATTCAACATCTTCTCAAAGACCTTTCTCGCTTCACGGAGCATTCCATATTCAACTAGTACTTGGAAGAACACATCGAATACACGAGGATCCGAACCCCAGTCCTTGTAGGTATACACTAAAAGATCGAAAAATTGTACAAAGGAATCAGAAACATTCAACTTCGGTCTCTCCCAAAAGCTACTAACAAGAGACTGAGCCACTTTAAGATCCTTCGACGCCACAGCCAAATGAATGACAATACAAAGGGATTCAAGGTTGGAGTCTCTACGGGAGCGAGCCCAATCAAAGAAATCAAGAACCAACTTGTAATCACTCTTAATCTTCAACAAAACCCAAATCAAATGATCAGTCTTGAACTTGCATTCATAAGGCTTTAAACTCCGCCGCAGAGGCTCAACACGACGAAGCTTAATCACATTGGTGATTTGGTGAACCAATTCAGTGTCTCTTAATGAAGCTTTCTTTGGTGAATAATCAGGAAAAGGTCTAGTATCGGTTAAAGTTGAGGAACTGAGTCCACGAGACCGAAGTGCAAAGAGCTGAATGAAATTTCTGAAGCCAGAAAGAGTACCTCTCTTCATCACAGGCCAATGAATGGCTGCTTCATCGCTTCATCACAAAGCACCAAGTACTCGCCAAGAACTAAGCAGAGTCTTCAGGAGAACCAATCATTCGCTCGATTCGAGATTATAAAAAAAAAAAAAAAAACCCTAAAATCTCTGCGCCGGAACTTGACCCGCCCAAAGCGAGTGATTGGGTATTAACGAGCGTTAATGATACGAATTGCAACGAGATATATCAGAACACTCCCACCCAGAAGAAAAAAATACGAACTTTGTTCTTTCTCTCTCTCTCTCTTTCAGTGAAACTTGGAAAGGGCACAGCGTGCCATCGAAGACGATGATCGACTTTGGGAAACGGTCATTTTGATGAACAATACGGTGCGTTTTGAAACTACACCACTTAAAGCCCAGTCAGGCCCATATTGAACAACTTGGGTTCAACACTAGTATTTGAATATTTATTACAATGATGACTTCAAAAAGTTAATATAATGTATAACACCTAAATTTACCTGAACCGACCAAACAAAAAAACAATCAAACTCTAAACTTTATATATTTTTCAACCCTAAATTATCACTTAGGACTTTGCATCAGTTTCAAAATATTTATTCAAAATATTTTATTCTATAATCTTGTACAAGATGTGATCATATACAATTATTTATGTTTTATATACATAAAATTGAAGGTTTTAGATCTATTTGATGGCTACACAAAAAAAATTATCATACATATTAAAAAAAATAAAAAATTTGATATGTGGATATTGTTGATGCGTGGTTTCAATTAAATTTTTCTTCCAACAGTGTCATCTTACCAACCCAACCTAGCTCTCCTACCTAGTATCACTTGTACCAACATATCTCTCTTCTTGTAATGGACATACGAAGAGTTGGATTTTAAAATTTTGATCCATCAAGTATTAAAACCAAAACAAATAGAAGCAGCAAACTTAAGCCGCCTCAAACACATAATCAGATCTTAACAAAACATCAAAGCAAAACTTTTTTTTTAAGAAACCCAAACATGAACAATACGTTGAGTTTTGAAGATATAAAACCTAATCAGATTCATAAGCTCAAAACAATTTTTGTAATGAACATATTGAAGAGTTGGACTTTAAAATTTTTGATCCATCAAGTATTAAACCCAAAACAAATAAAAGCAGCAAACTTAAGCCGCCTCAAACACATAATCAGATCTTAACAAAACATCAAAGCAAAACTTTTTTTTTTAAGATATAAAACCTAATCAAATTCATAGGCCAGCTACAACAATTTTTGTAATGAACATATTGAAGAGTTGGGCTTTAAAATTTTGATCCATCAAGTATTAAACCCAAAACAAATAGAAACAACAAACTTAGGCCGGTTCAAACACATAATCAATCTTTGACAAAACATCAAAACCAAAAAAAATTTGTTGATACGAGGGATGGTTAATGGTTATGATAATGACTTGTCTCTGATTCTGAGCTACCTAATCCTATTAAATCATCGAGACTTGGATGGAAAAGGAGAGTTAAATTTTTCTTTGTTATTTTGAATCATTACGGCAAAGAGCTCCGCAGATCATATTGTAATGAACTTTTTTTTTGTTTTGTACTTTTACATTTATCTGATCCCATTGATTGATGAACAAGAAAAAGTCACAAATTTGATATATATTATGAACAGACAACGGGAGATCCCGTTTGTTCTGCGCTGAGGCCACAGAATGGGGTATCGAGGGTCTGTTGCCTCTTACCGAGCTTCAAGACCTCGAGAACAACATACTAACCATTCAAGTCTTCGTTGAAGTAGACGAAGTTGTTCATCAAGGTCAGTCAACTGAGAATGATCTATCAGAATTCCAAGGTGTCCGGGTCCTTGCTTCTTAAGTAAGTTTTGGAGCCTCCTACTAGATAGCTCTTCTTTCTGAATCTGGTGAAACCTAATCCAATCTTTTGTCAGGGTCAATCAGCGATCCGGCTTATGAAGCAGCACCAAGCATTTTGTTTAGATTTCGCTCCAAAGTACCCGGAGCTGAGGGCAGTATACTACACTCTCTTGTTCTCCCTCATCGAGACACTGAGCAAGTCTCCACAGAGCTTGTCTCTGGCTGAACTAACCAATGCTCAATCCCAATTGACCGAGCTGACGAAGGCAGGCTTCAAGCTCGACTTCTTGGAGTCAAAGCTCGAGGACCTTTCCTTGGAGAGGAAGAAAGCAGTTGTCCAACTCGAGGAACGGGTCAAGAATGTGGAACTGACTTTGGAGAAGATCAAATACGCGGCTGCTGCTAGATTTTCTTCGTTTGGGTTCATAGACTTCCTCGTAAAGAGATTCTTTCTCTCTTGCTTCTCAATCTGAAAGTGTGTAAGCTTAGACATGATCATCACATGTCATTACTAAAGCGCATAGATGACGATTATCTGTTGTCACTTGATTTCCCTAGCCGTTGATTTCGGTAGGTACGTGTAAACTAGTGGATGATCTTAGGTACTTGCTCTTTCTATATTACAAAAGGACTTTGATTGCAAACAAAATACTCAATTCTCTACGCTCTTTTTCACCACCATCAGAGTGGAGCATCCAATTTCAAATCCGATTTCTTCACCTGCAGCATTTGAAACATTTAGCAGAGTAGTGGGACCCTAGTGTATGTGTGTTAAAGCATTGGAAACCAGACCAAAGTCTTTAAAACTAGCAACCCACCCCATAGTACTGTAGCTTCTCGGTTCCTGTGAGTGCATCATCATCATCTAGCCACTTAGAGCATCAGACCTTTATAATTAAGACACAACTACACCGTTTGGTTTTGCCTTGCAGTATTATTGGTCGTCTATGAATGAAGGCGGAGAAACGACAGGAGCATCGAGCTTCCACCGGATCTTGGTCGGACCAAAGACCACAGACACAGAGTTCATCTTTCCGATTTCGCACCAAAGTCTTTCTAACTTCCAATTAGAGACACTACTACTATATGGGTTTTGAAATAATAAAGAGAGAGAGAGAGTCAATAGACCGTGTACTCCAAATGGGCTCCATAACAAGCCAAAATTACCCATATCGCATTTTAAATGTAAAAGGCCCAAATTTTAATAGCAATTTTGTCTCTCTCTCCCTCCGTCTTCATCCTCCTCCTCCGGGGCATCAGCGATTTTGTTTAGTGGGGCCCGACCAGAGTAGTTAAACCCTAGTCCAGACTCTCAAGGGTTTCACTGATTACTTCTTCTTGGTCGTTAGAACATGAATTGTGCAAGTAAGCCACTCTTTCTTCTCTGTTTGCCGATTTAGGGTTTTACTTGCTTGGTCTCTGTTGGTAACACTGTGGGTCTTTTTATTCGGTACAGTTTCCGGCAAAGTTCCGGAGGAGCCTTTGGTTTCGCATATATCGGTAAGTGAGCTCTTTGCTTTTCTCCGTTCGTTCGACTCCTATTTAGGGTTTTTAGCTGTTCATCCTCTAGTACCTCTGTATTTGCTTCAGATATTTTCTTAATAAGTGTAAAACAGTAAAAGTTCAAATTTTTTTTATTGATTGCTTCTGATACTTTGTAGGATTATGGGAAATGCCCTGTTAATCGTGAACCACATACCCTTGAATTGTTGACATTGTTCACGTCAAAATAATTATTTCTCACAGAGCACTGTTTTCATCGTGATTGCTAGGCTTAAAATAGAAAGAGACGGATCACTACAATTGTAGAGATGTATCTCATGGCATAAGAGGTATGCTTCCTCATTTGCTACTCAAAAGCAAGTTGGCTATGTCGTCATATCTCTTGTAACAAGTTTGTATTCCTGTTGCAAATAAGGCTATAGATGATGCTGAACAGGGGCCTGATGCAAGGCCGGTTGATGTTATCACAGAACTGACAGATTGTTATGCTGTTCTTTCTCAGCAACGTGAAAAGAGTCAGGTAACACATACTGCTGCACATCTATCAGAATATCCCGAATATTTGCTGGAAAACAGAAGGCAAGAGACAACATATATATTATTGTCTGTGCCATACAAGGATATCTGTACTTTCGGACTTTAATTGGATTCGCGTGTGGTTCTTCTGTATGAATAATAACTCCTCATTGGTTCTCTAGATCCCTAAAACATTGGGGTCTGTGCTATAACAGGGAAATGAGCCCAATGCAGCCTTGCAGCCCTGGAAATTCAAGTACCCTTGCAGACCTGGAGCTGAATACTACGGACGCGGTGCCTTACCCATCTACTGGTACACAAATTCTCTTCTACTTTGAAGCTCTAGATGAAAACTTTGAAATCATACAAATCGCATTCTTACATACTCAATTTTTCAAGGATCATCAGATACACAAATTAAAACAAATTTTGTGGGTTTGCAATAGAAAAAATTACTTAATTTCAATAATTCAACAAAACATAGAAACAAACTCATTGATGCTCTTATCAGAGCTACCTCCTTCAGAAATAGCCTCTCTAGCCAGAACTTTCCATTTATCAGCATTCTTTCTAATCTCTTTCCCTATCTCTCCCTCCATAACTTCTCCTACACGTCTCACAATCTCTTCTCTTCTTACGAACCCATCAATGTCTGCTTTAACCCTAACTCCAACTTTCCACACATCCTCCATGAACTTAGCATTTGTGGGTTGATCTGCCCAATGTGGCATACCAATCATTGGAACTCCAAAACTCAATCTCTCTAACAACGAGTTCCATCCGCAATGTGTCAAGAAACAACCGACCGATTCATGTGTAAGAACGTCAAGCTGAGGACTCCAGCTTACAATCAGTCCTTTCTCACCGGTTTCTTCGACATAGTTTCTTGGAAGTTTGTTTTTCTCTGTGTCTCTCACAACCCACAAAAAGAAACGTCCACTCTGTTTCAGACCCTCCGCGAGTTCCATCATTTGATCTTCTTTTAAAACCACCAAGCTTCCAAGTGATACATAAACAACTGAACTAGGCTGCTTCGAGTTTAGCCACTCGACGCATTCAGCTACATTTGCATCGAAGAGGCTGAATCCGTAGGTTTTGTCTTCAGACAGTCGCTTGTCTAAGTACATTGATGGAACTGTTGGTCCTATGTTTAAAACTGGCCACAAGCTTTGGACCCATTTCAACAACTGAAAGCAAAGAGAAAGAAAATATATTAACTATATATAATCACATATGTATGTATATAAGGTTAGAACAAAATGATGCCAATTAGTATCACAACATTTCTTTAAGAAAAAAAAAACATAAATGGATATATATTTGGTACCTTTTCTTCCAATTTATCGAAAGTGTTGCACAAAACTATATCAACTCGATCAATATTTGAGAGCTGATCGATCACAACCCTTAGTATATTCGGGTAAGAGGACGATTCGCAGAGGAAAGACGGCAAATCATTCATATTCAGCATCGGGAACGAAGGGAATGATGCTTACGCAGAGTGACCATACTTTGTAGACGGTACAGAGAACGAGCCCTTAGTTACGTGATAGTAAATAGTTGAGACAAGCCAAGGCTGCGTGAAAAAGACGGCACCCCTCAAACCATAACTATGAGCTACATCAAGAAGCCATGGCATGGTGGAGTCGTACACAAGGGCTCTAGGAGGATTTCCCGACAGTTTCATATCTTCAATCAACTCCGGTAAGCGGATTTTGATGCTGGTTTGTACTCTTTCCATGTAATCATCGAGGTCTTGTGATCGTTCCTCGCCTTCTTGGAAACCATTGGAGATGGGGACGACAGTGATTGAGTCGTGCTCTGTTTTGTATGGCGGAGAGGGTTTGTCGGAGACGATGATAAGAGTGATCTTAAGACCTTTTGAGGCTAAGCGTTTGCAGAACTGTGACATTGGAGCTATGTGGCCTTGTGCTGGGAAAGGCAAGACGATAACATGAGATCCTTCTCTCATTTTTTTGTTTATTTTTGTGTCTTTAATTCTTACCTACTCTAGTTTGATGTGTGGGTGTGTCTCTGTGTGCGTGTATATATGATTGGATTAGAGGACGACTTTGATTTTACTACGTCTCTCTCTGTTGAGGAAATTTCCTGTGTACATTCCAAAAAAAGGTCAAAAAGATTTCGTGGCGACCAAGATTTGTGGAACAAGAGGTCGTTGATAAAATGACCTTTGACTGGACTTAAGGTTGTCACATTCAAGCAGAAAGGCTTTAAAGAAGAATTTTCAAATCATGCAAAACTTCTTTGGCAGCTGCCTAAAATTGGTGAAGCATGGATCGGATATCCCAAGTTTTTATAATATCCGTGATCCATTTTATGTTGATCAGTATTTAAAAAAATTTGTATATGTAAAATCCGGCTATATTTATGTAATTTTATAATTTTAGTATTGAAGAAAAAAAATTGGTTAAAAATAAATAAAAAGTCAAAATTTTCAGTTTTGCTTTAAAACAAAATAAAACCTTAATACTAAATCTATACCAAGATGTAAAAACAAACTGAACATTTGGAATTTATCTAACCATCAATCAAATGACTGGATCCAGAGTCCGTTAGCTTTGTAAATTTAGTATTTGAGAAGAAAAGAAAAACAAACTATTTTTTTTAAATCCGTATAAAAAAAATAAAAATTGTAATTTATTTTAAAGCATAATTTAAAACTAAAAAAAAATCTTGATACTTAATCTACAGTCACAATGCAAAAACAAATTGAACATTTGGAATTTATCTAATCATCAATTTAATAATCAAATGTCCGGTTAACTTTCACATGGATTTGAAAACAAAACAAAAAACTTTATTTGAAATCCGTATTAAAAATGGTGAAATATTTTAAAACTTTTATTGAGCAAGGGAAGGATGAAATATTTTTAAACCTTTATTGAGCAAGGGAAGGATAGTCACCTAAAAACCAAGTAGGATGATGAAACGCGCGAGACTCCTTCCTTATCTGATCGAAGTCCCTTTGGAGTTTGGAGAAACACCAAGAGAACATCAATAGTAATTGCGAGCACAGGAGCAGAATATTCCTGAGAATCATTATCCAAAACCAAAGGGCATTTAATGAAGAAAAATTGATAACAAATTAAATACACAAATGGTATGTGCATGGTAAAACAAGAGACCTGTAGCGTGAATACAACGCTCCAACAACGGCTTCTGAGATCCTGCAAAAGTGTCAAGACTTGCAAGTAAAGTAAGCGTAATTAGTTAATAATCCTATAGATAAAACAGAAAAATCAACTGGATTAAATTTCCTAGTGTTAACCCTTTAATAGTTCAAAAAGAATATATACCAAATTACCTCATCGAAATCCCAAGGCGGAATCAAATGTTCGTCGTCGTGCCTGTAAACAGCCGCAGATTAACCTATACGAAGAAACAAAATATTTTTTTTTAGCTTTCTCGGAGAATTCAAAATCCAAAACAGATGAGAGAGAGATACGAAGGAAACGAACCTAGTTGAATCTTGGCATGATGATGATTGATGACTCTGTGGATGGATTCAAAGCAGAGAACCCGAGAGGTTATTGTGTACTGTCATCACCGTACGTAATCATGATCTCTTCAATTCGATCCCCCATCCAAAATCAGTGATATGACGATTGACGACATCTCAAACCTCCGACGAAAAAGTTTCCTCTATCTCGTTCTCAATATCCGTCGATCTTGTTCTCTCATATCACGGTATCAACACTTCATCGCCGTAACCCTTCTGATCCCTTCGTTTCCCATGCCGAATCTCAGATTTCACCTTTCAACATCAATCCTTGCCCCACTCTGTAACTGTAATTATCGACTCAAATCGATCAAACAAGCCGAACAGATACAAACCCCAACGAATAATTCCCATACATGACGATGGTTTCGCTATAAATTTCTCCAGAAGAAACTCAGGTTTTTGTAAAGACGAAGAAGAAGAAAGAGCACTCTAGGTTAACTTAATGCCCTTGGAAGAAGAGAACGTTGCTTCTTAAGGAACACACTTATTAGAAGAGAGAGACTAATTTATAAGGAAAGTTTATGACCGTTAGGCTTTTTAAGAAAAAGAAAATTTGTTTTAATTCTTTTTGCATTTTACATATTTGGACGCACAAAAGGAAAATCCTTTAATTTATCATTTAAATAGAAAAAGGAAATCACAAATCTCTTATTAATAATGTACTTCGGAAAACTGAAACTCTTTTCCTCAACTCCGTTAAACTGAAATTAATAAACTGAAACTCTTTTCCTCAACTCCGTTAGATAGAGAGAGAGAGAGAGAGAGAGAGAGAGAGAGATACTCGAAACAGAGGAGCTTCGTCAAAATTGGAGACGGCTCATGTGAGTATGCCTGCTTTTCTTCTTTCTTGTACAATTGGTATGCATTTTGCAGTAGAAAAGTCCCCCTTGGCATCTGGAACTTGGACTAGGGACTTGTAACTTACTTAGTTTCAATCTTTCATATCAAAACATTGAAACAAACTCATCGATGCTCTTATCAGAGCTACCTCCTTCAGATACAGCCTCTTGAGCTAACACTTTCCATTTCTCAGCATTCTTTCTAATCTCTTTCCCTTTCTCCCCTTCCATTACTTCACCCACACGTCTCACAATCTCTTCTCTTCTCACTAACCCATCACCTTCTGCTTTTACCCTAACCCCAACCTTCCACACATCCTCCATGAACTTTGCATTTGTGGGCTGATCTGTCCAATGTGGCATACCAATCATTGGGACTCCCAAACTCAATCCCTCTGACATCGAGTTCCATCCACAGTGTGTCAAGAAACAACCGATCGATTTATGTGCAAGTACTTCAAGCTGAGGGCTCCAGCTCACAATCAGTCCTTTCTCACCTGTTTCCTCTTCAAAGTTACTTGGGATTTTGTCCGTTTCTGTCTCTCTCACAACCCACAAGAAGAAACGTCCGGTCTGTTTTAGACCCGCAGCGAGTTCCATCATTTGATCTTCTTTTAGAATCACCAAGCTTCCGAATGATACATAGACAACAGAGTTAGGCTGCTTTGAGTTTAGCCAGTCGATGCATTCAGTGACTTTTGCATTGAAGAGGCTAAATCCGTAACTTTTGTCTTCAGACAGTCGTTTGTCTAAAAACATCGATGGAACCATTGGTCCAATATTCAAGACTGGCCACAAGCTTTGGACCCATTTCAATACCTACGAGCAACAAAAATACAAATCAAGATCAAATTAACCATAAATTATGATACATAATCACATGAATAACTAAGCGATATCAACTTAACCATACCCACATAGTAAAAATAAGCGATATACATGATCTATAGTAGTTTAAAAAACTATAATTTAGGATATATAATTTCCTCAAAATACATATAAACATGTTCCTTCTATATAAATGGATATATTCTGTGTACCTTTTCTTCCAATTTATCGAAAGTGTTGCACAACAAAATGTCGACTCGATCAATGTTGGAGAGCTGATCGACCACAATCCTTAGTATATTAGGGTAAGAGGACGATTCGCAGAGGAAAGACGGCAAATCATTCGCACTCAGCATCGGGAACGACGGGAAAGATGCTAACGTAGAGTGACCATACTTTGTTGGCGGTACAGAGAATGAACCATTGAAAACATGGTAGTAAATAGCTGTTACAAGCCAAGGTTGCGTGAAAAAGACGGCACCCCTCAAACCATGATTATGGGCTACATCAAGAAGCCATGGCATGGTGGAGTCGTACACCAGAGCCCTAGGGTGATTTCCAGACAGTTTCATGTCTTCTATCAACTTCGGTAAGCTGTTTTTGATGCTGGTTTCTACTCTTTCCATGTAATCATCGAGGTCTTCTAAAGGCTCTTCGCCCTCTTGGAAGCCATTGGGGATGGGGAAGACAGTGATTGAGTCGTGCTCTGTTTTGTATGGAGGCGTGGGCTTGTCGGAGACAAGGACAAGAGTGAGCTGAAGACCTTTTGAAGCTAATCGTTTGCAGAACTGGGACATTGGAGTTATGTGTCCTTGGCCTGGGAAAGGCAGAACGATAACATGAGACCCCTCTCTCATTTTCTCTTTAGTTTTGTTCTTACTGACTCTAGTCTTTGGTGTACGGCTGTTGTAGATGTGTGTAGATATATATTATCGGATTAGAGGACGACTTTGATTTTAATACGTCTTTCATGGGGTAGGACTACAATCCAAAAGGGTCGAGGTTCCGTGGCGACCAAGATGTGTGGACCAGAGACCGAGGTCGATGATAATGCAACCCACCAATCCATGTTATCATAATTGTTTTGGTTTATTAGTTTATTGTTAGCATGTGACATAAATTATTATATATCTCGCAACATATATGTGCGTCAGTACGTGTTTATCAAGAAAAAAACAGAACATATGTACATACATATTAGATTAGATTCTTTTTGTCATCTTCCAGGAGAGAGCTGGGGTAGAGGACACTGCAGCATCTTTCACCTGTGTATTACTGTTGATGTCACTGCTTATGCAATCCGGATCCAAATTGTAAATCATTGATAGTTAAAGCTTAATATAACTGCTTCAATAATTTTTATTAGGGTTTAATAGCTTAACCGATAGGTTTTTTTTGGTATGAAGATTTAACCGATAGCTGCTTGTATGTTTTTGTTATTGTTTTTTAAACGTCAATACTCAATAGATTTACCATTTAACATTAATAAACTTCAAAATGACAGTATGAATAAAAAGAAAGAAAAGAATTCAATGAGAGAAAACGCAAACAAACATAATGAAAAGACTTTCACGTTGTTATCGTTTCAACGCCGTCCCACTTGGAAACCTAATCTGTCCACGTGGTATTCTTGTATTGGTCCTTCGCAATTCTCCTGAGCACATTGTAAGAAATAAAAATCAATTTAGCTGTTCCAGTTATGTTTTTCACTTTTACGTTTATTTCCACTGGGAAACCCGTGATAAAATTGGTTTAAATAATAAATCATGTAGTTAAAACAGGAAAATATTTTTGAAATTTATACTTTATGAAAGCAGTGAACTTTTTGTAGAAAATATGTTTACTGAAATCAGCCAAATTTTCTTTGAAACTTGTTTATTCAGATTCTTGTAACTTAAGTACTTAACTCATTGCTGCAAATATAGTCCACTGCAATAATAAGTTAATAACTAACTAAACTTACGGTCTAATATCATAAATCTATTTTATATTATATGAAACTGAACACTTTTTTAATGACTCAACTGGTTAATTATTTGTTCATTCTATCAGTCTTCAAGTTCTTGGAGCTATTATATATCACCAAATTCATAAAGGATGACTCGATCCTCTTCTTTTTTTTTTGATGACTCAACCCTTATTCAGTTATTTGTATCATATTATATGGTCGGTGTTATTTTTTTCACCGGCTATTCGGTAAGATATATAATATAAATCAACCGGCAGAGAAACATAATATAAGATATGGTGACAAGGATTCACTAACTTTAGTTCTTTAGTGCAATTCAAGATCAGCCATATATAATAATGTCTTTCCATCTTATATTCTCCCTCGGGCAGACGGTCTATTTCCCCATGGGAACTATCATATCGAACCAGATAGAGCCCGTTCTTTACCATCAGTCTATTTTTCTCCGAAATAAAAGTTTGAAACCAATTTCTCCCCGAGTCGAAAGTTCGAAAGCTATATCTCCACAGTTTAATTCTATTTCATCAATTAACCCATATATCGGTTTACTATTTACTTAACCGATTAGAAGAAAACTAAACCCAAATTAAACCAAAATAAACCCGATTTTGACCCATTAAACTTCGATTCACTATCCAAAAATCCCTAAAACTAAAAATCCCCAAATTTGCGAAGAACCCTAGATCAAGGGTATACACATCACTTGTTGATCTGATGATGATCTGGGGATATCAGGTTAGCTAACATGACTCTCTCTTATTACCACTGTCATATGGAGAAGGAATCATCATCATAGGTAGAGCGTCAGTGCAAAGAAAAGATTTCATGTGTTTGGACATCTCTTTTGGTTTCTCTTC
Source organism: Camelina sativa (assembly GCF_030686135.1). NCBI lineage: Eukaryota > Viridiplantae > Streptophyta > Magnoliopsida > Brassicales > Brassicaceae > Camelina > Camelina sativa. The sequence goes on from NC_141882.1 coordinate 2,094,483, forward strand.
ATTTATCGCATGTCCTGTCTTTTTTAGTAACACCAGTTGTGCTCTGTCTTCCCCTAAATATCTTTAAACAAAAGCAACTCACATTTAATTATCTGTTATACTAATTGAGAAAAATGATATGAATCGGAAACCAAGAAAAAAAAAAGGTTAAAACCTTTGCAATCTATGAGCTAATTCCACCGGAAAAACTTGATCTTCCACTCCCCATATTATCAACATCGGCTGCATATTTCAATCTTCACGTATTAGAAGAATTCAAAAAATGATCATCTCCTTGAGTTTATATCTTTATGAACTCAGATAGAAAGAGAGAGAGAGACCTCAGACCTGTGTTATCTTTGCAAGGTTGGAGAATCTTCTTTCCTTATGCAGAGCTTCCACAAGTTCTTTCCTTTCTTGAAGATAATCTTTACACATTACCTTTGCAATTGCAAGCAACAAATCCTCAACAAACAAAACCCTTTCGCATCGATTTGATATTTACCAAATACCGTACGACAGAATCAATCAATCAAACAAAGAAATATACTGTACCAATTAGTTTTGCAAACATATATGGTTTGTTTTTGGGACAGAATCAATCAATGATAAAGGGGTCGGGTAGGAGGAGGAATTTGGTTCAACAATTGATTTATTTTTGGGACATATATGGTTTGGTCTCTGGTTTAGACATTATACCGCTATAATCCAGAATCGTGGAGATATAGCTTTCGAACTTTCGACTCGGGGGGAAATTGGTTTCGAACTTTTATTTCGGGGAAAAATAGACCGAGGGTAAAGAACGGGCTCTATCTGGTTCGATACGATAGTTCCCATGGGGAAATAGACCGTCTGCCCTTCTCCCTCAAATAACTTATAAACGGCGACGTTTTAGTGTTGACGTTTTGAGTAGTATGCAAATTTGCTACTACTTTTCTCGTGACCTTTGGATTTCCTCTCTGTATTGTGATTTACTACGAAACCAACCCACTTGGCACCAAAGGTTGGTTCTTTCGCTTCGCTTCGCTTCGCTTCTATTTTAATTTTTGTTTCTTTTGTTGCCTTTTAGCGTTGAGTTCGTGATTCCAAAATCAATGGTTGTAATTTGTGAACCTAAACTATTAAACTAACCAGATACTGTATCTAAGAGATGGTTCTTCCGAGAATTGGGTAAAATCTCAGAATTCTGAGTTTCTGGGTAAGAATGATTCTCAAGCAATAATTGTTAAACAACAATGATCTAGGCTCTTCCTTTTTTTTTTTTCTCTTCTTGCTTAATGATTCTGTTTCTCTTCGTTTTCGCGTCGTTCCAGTTTCTGGTTTTGGTTTATTTCTCTCAGTAACTGTGAAAGTGTGAATCTTCCGTTTCATTCATGTTTTGATCTGTTTTAGTGGGTAACCTGGATGTTTTTGTTCTTCGTACTACTTTTACCCTCTTGGTCTTTATAATCTCTGTATCTGCCTCTGTATTTCTCACTGAGGGTTCATGTCTAATGAAGCTTACTGGAATACAAAGACAGAGTCTTGGAATCAAAATCGGGCTTTTAGTTCATTCCTGTTCAGGTCCATGTTTGATGTTTTTGAATCCAAAGCTGTTGCTTTCTTTGTGTTCGATGATTTTCTTAAGTAGGGAACTTCAGTCTTGGTTAGAGGGAAATTTGAAGAGAAATCTGAGATTGACTCTTCACTCTGATACATAACTCATGGTTGCTTTTTGCATTTGATCTCAACAGATTGGAGAACCGGTAACCTATTGTGATTTCGCGGGTTTGGTGGTCTGATGGCTTGTTCAGATGGTACATTTACGCGAGTGTTTGCTATAGGAGTACAAGGAGAAGAGTCTTTCTATGCTCCTCGTGATGATGTCTTCACTCTGCTTCAACCTACTTCACCACCAACGATGTCTAGTACCAAGAACATTCCAAAACCTCCTCCTCTTCCTCACCGTTTTCAAGCTTCCACAAGGACACCTTCGAGCTTATCACACCTTCTTGTGCCCAAAGAAGCCGTAGAAACTTGGGATAAGCTTTTCAAGGAAGGATTTGGTGCAGATACATATGTTGAAATCGATAACAAATCTCGGTTTCCAGCTCATTCAAGTGTCTTGGTGAGTTCTTTGTTAAGATATTACTCTGTTTTAGCTCATGGGAATATGATAACTCAATGGGGTCATTGGCCTCATTTTTCGGGCTTACTGATGATATATTAAAAGGTTTTGTCCTCTCCAGGCTGCAGCCTCACCCGTTATGGCGAAACTTCTGAACAAATCAAGGGATAAAAATGGGAAAACATACCTCAAAATCTTCGGAGTGCCTTATGAAGCAGTTTACATGTTCATTCGGTTTCTATATTCTTCCTGGTATGTTCTATGTGTTCAAATCGAAATTTCGTTTATAATGCTAGTTTCTCCTTTGAAGCATGCTCAATATTAAAACCTGCAGCTACGAGGAGGAAGAAATGAATAAGTTTGTGCTCCACTTATTGGTTCTGTCGCACTGCTACTCAATACCATCTCTTAAAAGAGTTTGTAAAGAGGTTCTCGATAAAGGATGGATTAACAAAGAGAATGTGATCGATGTGTTTCAATTGGCCCGGAACTGCGATGCGACTAGGATTTGCTGTGTATGTTTCTCAATGGTCATTAAAGACTTCAAATCTGTATCATCAACAGAGGGATGGAAAGTGATGAAACGAGCTAATCCTCTACTTGAACAAGAGCTCGTTGAGGCAGTCATTGAAGCAGACACTCGGAAACAAGAGAGAAGGAGAAAACTTGAGGACAGAAAAGTGTATCTGCAGCTTTATGAAGCCATGGAAGCTCTTGTCCACATATGTAGTGAAGGTTGTGGGACAATTGGACCTCGTGATAAGGCTCTTAAAGGAAGCCAAACCGTGTGTAAGTTCCCGGCGTGTAAAGGGCTTGAAGGTGCACTCAGACATTTCTTGGGATGCAAGTCTAGGGCTTCATGTCCTCATTGCAGAAGGATGTGGCAGCTTCTTCAGCTTCACTCTTGTATCTGTGGAGATTCAGATTCTTGCAAAGTTCCTCTCTGCTGGTACAAACTGTAATTAGTGTCATTTCACATTTCAGACAACTACAGTTTTCAGATACAGACTGTAATTATTTTCTTCAACTTGTAGGAATTTCAAGGTGAAAATGAAGAAACTTAGCAGGAAAGAAGAATCTACATGGCGATTGCTTGTAGAGAACATTATTACGGCGAAGAACAGTCTCGGGCCGTTCTCTTCACCTTCACGTCCTTCTGTTTTGAGATAAGAAGGTTTTAGTGTAGTATAGCCACAAAAAGAAACGTATATCTGCAGTGTTAAACGAAAACGTCTATGTGCAGTGTAAAGTGTATATTACATACGGCGCACATTAGAGGTCTTGAACGAACATTGTCTATACCATGTTTGTTATAATACAACATGCCGAATCGTGATCCGTGACAGTTAGATATTCAAATCTATAATATTATTGGTCGTAAACGACTTTATTTAGAGACAAACAAAGAAGATATACATGTTATTTTATTCATGTGATGCTCGTAATGACTAAACATATTTTCAAGTTGAGGTATCTAGTGAAAATATATGTTTCCAAATTCCAAGTAATCAACCTTCTTACGATTAAAAGTACTATAGTTTCTTTTTGTAAGGATGATAATTGATATAATACGGCGGGTCTCTCGTTGACTTTTGATGGTCATTTGACTTTGCATAGTCACCAAGAGCAAGTAGCTAATATTAATCACTAATTATTTTTTCCGTCTTTAAATGAACTTCTTCAAACTTCAACAACATCAAAAAAAAAAAAACACAAACCCAATTTTAGTTGTCTTTTTATTCCCTTGTTTTTCAAGAAACCAGACGAAAATGGAAACGTTTCGTTTTCTCTATTTGGTCTATTCAGCAACGTTTGGATTGGGTCTCATCGTTTCGGTTTATGCACAAGACCAATCAGGTTCTTTTTTTAAAACTATTCATGACTATTTTCTTGTGAAGAAAGTATAATCCTTTAATCTTTATTTGTTGCATGATCATAGGTTTCATAAGCATCGATTGTGGTATCCCAAGTGGATCATCGTACAAAGACGACTCAACGGGTATAAACTACGTCTCAGATTCATCCTTTGTTGAAACCGGAGTCTCCAGATCGATTCCCTTAACAGCTCAAAGACAGCTTCAAACCCTAAGGAGCTTTCCTGAAGGTTCTAGAAACTGCTACACACTGATTCCAAATCAGGGGAAGGGCAAGAAGTACCTCATAAGGGCTAGTTTCATGTACGGTAACTACGACGGAGAGAATGGTTCACCCGAGTTTGATCTGTTTCTTGGTGGAAATATCTGGGAAACTGTCTTGCTCAGCAATGGATCGGTCGTTGTATCCAAAGAAGTCGTTTACTTGAGCCAATCTGAGAAAATATTTGTTTGTTTGGGAAATAAAGGCAAAGGTACTCCATTTATCTCGACTTTAGAGCTCAGGTTTCTCGGAAACGACAACACGACGTATGAATCTCCAAACGGTGCCTTGTTCTTCTCTAGACGCTGGGACTTTGGCTCTCTCATGGATTCACCTGTCAGGTAATGCTCTGTTTCGTACTCTGTTTTCTGCTCTGTCTCATGCTTTGTTAATTGCTCTGTTTCTGAATGTGTTAAAACTTTGACATATGAAGACTTTTTTTTTTGTGGTGTGAATCAGATATGATGATGACGTGTACGACAGAATCTGGATACCTCGCAACTTTGGCTATTGTAGAGAGATCAATACCTCACTTCCAGTGATCTCAAACAACAATAGTTACAACCTTTCCAGTTTGGTGATGAGTACAGCGATGACTCCAACAAACACAACAAGACCCATCACAATGAATTTGGAAAACAGTGATCCAAATGTCAGGTACTTTGTTTACATGCACTTCGCTGAGGTTGAAGATCTTAGTCTCAAACCAAACCAGACCAGAGAGTTCGACATCAGCGTTAACGGTGTAACAGTTGCTTCTGGCTTCAGCCCCAAATATCTTCAAACTAACACTGTTTTTCTAAACCCTGAGAGCCAAACCGAGATTGGGTTTTCTCTCGTAAGAACTCCCAAGTCTACTCTTCCGCCAATCGTTAACGCTCTAGAGATCTTTATTGCAAACAGTTTCTCCCAGTCTCTCACTAACCAAGAGGATGGTATGTGATAGTAAAATGGCATACAAAGTTCAATCTTTTTTTTCTTGGTTTGATCAATTCACTTGAAACGTATAGGTGACGCGGTTACAAATCTAAAGGCGAGTTACAAAGTAAAGAAGAACTGGCAAGGAGATCCATGTTTGCCTAACGACTACATTTGGGAGGGCCTTAACTGAAGTTATGTTAGTCTTACTCCTCCCAGAATCACATCACTGTAAGTGTAGTTAAATTTTCATCTCTTCTTGATCAATCCGTAGATATTGTATATTGACTAGAAAATTTGGTTATTGGAGGCAGGAACTTATCATCTATCGGGTTAACGGGTCACATATCTCCATCCTTCTCTAACCTCACAATGATTCAGGAGCTGTGAGTTTATCTATACCTATACTTTTGTATATTGTTAAAGAGGTTTTTTAACTTGAACAAGGCAACTCTATTATCAGGGACTTATCAAACAACGGCTTAACTGGAGACATTCCAGAGTTTCTGTCAAAACTAAAGTTCTTGAGGGTTTTGTAAGTTATAGAGTATAGACATATCAATACAACGATAACAAATTAGAATGGTAACTACGGACTCTTAACTCTTAATAAAATCTGCAGAAATCTAGGGAAGAACAAGCTAACCGGTTCAGTCCCGTCCGAGCTATTAGAGAGAGCAAAGAGCGGATCGTTCTCGCTACATGTTGGAGAGAATCCAGACCTCTGTACAGAAATTTCTTGCGGAAAAAGCAACAGCAAAAAACTCGTGATCCCGCTGGTCGCATCATTTGCAGCATTGTTCATTCTCTTGTTATTGTCTGGTCTGTTTTGGAGAATTAAGAACCGGAGAAAAAAGAGTAAAAATCTATCTCTACTTCTATCTTTTTTACGTTTATCTGTTTATCACATAACTAAACCTACTGTTAAAACTTTTATTTTGCAAAGTAAACTCTGCGGTGGAAGAAAATGCAGAAAACGGAGCAAGAAACAATCTAATGGCGAAATCAGAGAACAAATTATTGTTTACCTTTGCAGACGTTGTAAAGATGACAAATAACTTCGGTCGAGTCCTCGGCAAAGGAGGTTTTGGAACAGTCTACCATGGGTACTATAGCAACCTTCAAGTCGCTGTTAAACTTTTATCAGAAACATCAGCTCAAGGATTCAAAGAGTTTCGCTCCGAGGTAATGTAGTAGAATTCTAGGTATTTATTGATTCCAAAAAGAGATGTAAATTAAAACTACTTCCTATACATATTATTCACATAGGTTGAAGTTCTTGTGAGAGTTCACCACGTACACCTAACTGCGCTGATCGGTTATTTCCATGATGGTGATCAAATGGGATTGATCTATGAGTTCATGGCTAATGGGAACATGGCAGATCATCTCGCGGGAAAGTATGACCAGACATTGAGCTGGACTCAACGGCTTCAGATTGCACTTGATGCAGCACAAGGTATGACCAAAGTTTTGATTTTTAGTTTTTTTTAGGTTATGAATTAGTCCGGAAGTTTTCATCTTTAACGAAAACGATCTCAATGAAGGGCTTGAGTATCTTCACTGTGGATGCAAACCTGCGATAGTTCACAGAGATGTGAAAACTTCCAACATATTGTTGAACGATAAAAACAGAGCAAAGCTTGCGGATTTTGGACTCTCCCGGAGTTTTCATACCGAGAGTCGTTCTCACGTATCCACTCTAGTCGCTGGGACTCCAGGATATCTCGACCCGCTGTTAGTTTTCTCTCTTTATATCTGTCATATTTACTTTACCAAACATCAATGTTTTAGTAACTGTATGATGTTTGTTAAACGATGTGTATAGATGCTTTGAGACAACCGGGTTAAACGAGAAGAGTGACATTTACAGCTTTGGAGTTGTTCTGTTAGAGATCATTACGGGGAAAACAGCGATCAGTGCTTCACAAACGAAGCGTGTTCATGTGAGTGATTGGGTGACATCGATCTTGAGGTCTACGAATGATGTGAACAATGTAATAGACCCGAAGATGGGAAAAGATATTGATGCAAACTCTGTATGGAAAGTTGTGGAGCTTGCTTTAGCCTCTGTTTCGCAGAACGTCTCTGACAGGCCACACATGCAACAAATTGTTGTAGGATTGAAAGAGTGCCTTCTTCAAAGAGAAGAGAATTACAAGAACTATTGATGTCACAAGACCCACAACACAAACAGATTGTTATAGTCTTATAGAAGCAACGGGTTTGTGTTGCTGCTATATGTAAAGCCCAAATTTGTTTATTTTTCTATTATGGTGCAAAGTGTAAACTTGTTTCCTTTCCAGTAGTTTTGGTTCTCTTATTTAAGGATTTTAGGTGAAATTATGCCTAAAAAAAACTATATGAAAAGGTAATAAAATTTCTGAAACAGAAATAAAATAAAATAGCTGTCTTTATACTGGCTCATAGGGGTAGTGCCGTGCTTAAGGTGTTGTGGAAAGGGCATTTGCCCTAAGCCACCAATTTTTTAAAATTTATTAGGGCACATTTTTTTCTATCTAGGCTTATATATGTCTAAGTTGATGACATAAATATGTTTGTAAAGTGGTGTTTTGTTTGAGAAATCCATGACATTATGTTATTACATAAAAATTAATATTTTTTTATGTATAAAAAAAATTCTGGACATAAAATAATTATGTTTTATAGCCATAACTATAGTATAAACATACTAATGGAAGACAATTAATAAAAAAAGATAATTAAAAATAAAAGAATTATGTTTTGGAATTGTGGCTGAAAATATTTTTAGGAAAAAAAGATACAAAAGTTTGGTTAATACTATTTTTTTTTCATCTTAAGATCATTGTTGTCTTTGAAATAAAAGTATATATTTTAATATTTACAATTTTTATCCGTCGTAAGCCACAAATAGTCTGGCAGGGCACTCCATAGGGGGCAAAAAAGAGAGAGAGACCAAAGATAAGAAGAAAAAAAAAGGATGGAAGAGTACAGTCGGGAAGCGTCATACAGGATGGAAGAGTACAGTCGTACGTGGCTTCGGGACATCCAAGGTGGCTTGATGGTTTGTTCAGAGAAGAATGTGGGGAAGCTGCTGTTTGATTGTGAGTTTTTTTGGGCCATGGAATGGGTCTAATCTTTTGTATAGACCTGTAAAAAGGCTTAGGGTAGTAAGGGGTTCAAAGAAAGGCTATTTTGTTTAGCTAATCACAAGAGATGTATGTTTTTTGGTACAATCTAAATCAATATAATACAAGGCCAGTTGACAAAAAAAAAAAGAAGAAAAAACAAGGTAGTTCTAGTAAGAGTACCTAATCCGGTCGCCACAAGGAAAAAAGAGGACAAGAAGATAGTGACAACGAGACAAAGCCCAAAACCGCGTTGGCCCCCAAAAACCAAAAACGTACCTTTTCAAGAAAACGATGATTCCCCCTTTGGACTTTTGCGTCGCACGGTCTGTGCCCTCCTCTGTCCCCACAAATCTCTCTAATTTTTTTTTTATTTTTACTCACGCGATCGCTGCGTCTGCGTTTTGAAAAACAGCGTTTCTTCTAACCGATCCACGTGAGTTGATTCATCATCATCATTCATAGAGCCAGTTTTGGTGTTCGTGCGGCACACTCGCGCTTCTCCTGAGCGTCTGATGAGTCTCTCTCTCTCTCCTGTGAAATAGCATTTAATTTTGTCTTATTTGTCTCTCTGTTAATTTACTGGTGCTCCTTTATAAATTTAAAATCAAATCTAACTAGTTTACTAAACTATCCATGCATGATTTAGGATAACTAGTTACTAAAACAGTCGTACTACTAGTTAGAGAGAATAGTATATTTTGGGAAGTGATGTTTTTCTTACCCATTTTTATTTATTTATCAATGCAACTGACTGAATTGATTGATTGATTTACATATTTAATCTTGAAATATCAACAACCACTCAATATCTTGGTTAATTTCAAAAGAGAAGAGAACAAATCAAAATTCAAAGAAATAAGAAGCAGAAAAAGAAAAAAAAAAAAAAAAGTGGAAAAAAGTAGAAACAAAAAGATTGATGGCGCAGAGAGAGAGTTGGTCAAATATGTTGACAAAAATTAATAACCATTCCAAATGTCACTATCAAATAAAGAAAATAATAATACTACTAGTTCCTCTACGAACGAGCAATGTTGGAAAAAATATATATATACTAGTTGATAAAATAAAGAGCAACTTCTCTACCTGGGACTGATATTGGCAATACCTCTCCCTCTCTACGATGGGTTGTATGTTAGCTGTCAAATTATAATTAATTTAGTTCGTCTATTTCATGTACTTAAAACCATAGGTTAAAATTAATTCTGAACACTAACCTAATTATCTTTAGTCATGGTCTCATGGAATGTTATACTAATCTTTGTATTTGCAGATTTTGTCAACTAGGAGTAGATGGTGGTGTAGGGGCATGCAGCAGTCGTAACTACGTCACTAACTTGCATAGTCATAGATCTTAATGTTGGATTGGAGATCTTAAACAAACAAACAAAAAAAATCGTTTTATACTACGAGGGCTAGTTTATAGTTATACACTCATTAGACACAAACAATATTATAAAATATAGATAGTAGACAAGAAGACTAAAAAAAAGAACTCTATACGAAGTCACAAACTACTTAACCCAAAAAAAGAGTCGAGAGGAAAAAAAAAGACATATCCCATATACAAAAAAGCAGTTCCCATCTATTTGCTTTCGTTTGGAGCGACACAAGTTTCTTCTATCTCTATCTCTCTCTCCTTTTCTCACGCCGAGATTTCTGCTACTACTCTAATCTCTCACGGCCTTTTAAAAGAAACGACGACGCATTTTCTCACCAAAGCCTTCCTTGGCTCTTCATGGACACCGTTTAAGCTCAATGACTGATTACTACTAAGCAACTGGTGTATATAGTAACTTTGGGTTTGGAGTTTTGCTTTTTGGACTGAGAAAACTCAATTGAGAGAGAGAGAAACGTTTTCTGTGTCTTATCTATCGGGTTTTGTGTTGTCAGAAGCTCTAAGACAAAATAAAACGCAATTATTTTTTAGGGTTCAAACGAAGAAAAAATTGGAGCTTTTCGAGAACTTGTGTGTGGTGGCTTTTCAAAGAACAAAAGCTTTTCTTGGTTTCGTTATTGGCTCTTCTCCCAATTTGTGAATCCATCTCTCTCCGTAAGTCTCTTTACTCTTTTCTTTATTTGCTCTGTTTCGTTCTTCTTTTTTTGCTCTGTTTCTTTACTTAATTTTTGGCTTGATTATACATTTTTACATTCTTTACTCGCTTAAAGAAGCAGCTAAATTTCTAGAAATATTTATCCTCTTCTTGTTGGATAAGCTTTTGATTTCGTTTATACAATTCCCATGACCAAAAAAGTTACCATCTTTGACTATGTTACCAGTCTCTACTCATAGTTTTGTTATAAATTGGATTCTTGTTTACATTATTAAATTAACTTCAATACTTCTCTGAGAGTGACTTTTTTTTTTGTTCTCCTCTGATCCGTGGAGGATTCTGTGTTCTGTTTTTGGGGTTTTCTTCTCCTGTTTTTAGGGACTCAATGTGATTCATGCACATATGATGTTATTGTCTGTTTATGAGAGAGTATCTGGGAAATAATTTAAGCTTTGTTTGAGCTTATAATTGTGCTTATAAATCTTAAAATATATATATATATATATATATATATATATATATATCAGCTGATGTGAACTTGAGGCCTAGCCTTTGACCACAAACCCTTGCCTACTTCGTTGACCTTACCTTTGTCTTGGCTTGCTTAATATTCTAATCCTAATCCCAATGCATTGTTGGTTGGTCCAAAACAAGATCCTCATTTCATACATCCTGTTATCGTTTTGGTCTGTAATTTACATTTAGAGTGGTAACCTCGGAACGCATATGAAATGTTTTGGTCAATGTTGTGTTTAATGACTCTAAGCATTTTTTTATTGACAAAGGTATGGCATTCGCTAGAGACGCCGGAATGATGATGGAGAATAAGCGGAATGTCTGCTCTCTCGGAGAAAGCAGCATCAAACGTCACAAGTCTGATCTCTCTTTCAATTCCAAGGTCTTGCTTTACCTAGTTTTCTTGGATTTTATCAGTCTGTGGTTCAACAGACCAAATAACGCGGTGGTAATGATCCTTCCATCTTTTGTTCTCTTAATGATTAAAACAGGAGAGGAAGGACAAAGTTGGAGAACGCATCTCAGCTCTTCAACAGATTGTTTCTCCTTATGGAAAGGTAACTTTTTGTTTCTTTTGTTAAGCAAAACAAGAGAATTCATCTCTTAGCAGCTCATACTTATCTTTAATCTTCTTATATCACAGACTGACACTGCATCAGTTCTTCTTGACGCGATGCATTACATAGAGTTTCTTCATGAACAAGTGAAGGTCTGCAAGTTTCTCTTAATCAGCATTTTAATACAGAGCATGTTTCATTCATCTTTACTGAATAAACATCTGGCTTTTCATGTTCTTTTGTATAGGTGCTAAGTGCTCCATATCTGCAAACGATACCTGATGTTACGCAGGTGAGCATGATCTTGAATCTTAACCCCATTTATACTGACTTCACTATATATGTCCTGCATCTGGCAGATCTGCTGCACTTGGAACTTGATTATCTTGCAAGAACTGATCTTCCCGTTTTTTTACCAGGAGGAGCTGGAGCAGTACTGCCAGTACAGTCTGAGAAACAGAGGATTATGCCTTGTTCCAATGGAGAATACAGTAGGAGTTGCTCAGAGCAACGGAGCTGATATCTGGGCGCCCGTGAAGACTCCTCTATCTCCAGCTTTCAGCGTTACGTCTCAGTCACCCTTTACATGACCAATTCAGCTCTTCGCCTACTAAAATCTTTGTGTTAAGACTAATGAAGATGACCAGTTGTTACTATTCTGATGATGCCTCTGAGAGACGCATGAAGTTGGTTTACAATAGTGTGGCGATGGCTGTTATTATTTGACTGCTTAATGCATCCCCTTACTTGGACTTGTGTAATATGCCCAAATGATTCTAATGCAAAGTAATCTACTTTCTGTGAAAATTTGCTTAAGATATTTTACTTCTGTGGTTCTTACCAAAACTTTGTATCCTATACATCTTTCTAGTTCTAAAGATCCAAGGAAAGCTTTCTTTCAGTGTTGAAGGAAAGAGCGTTGCTCTCTCTACTAATACAAAGCACCTTGAATTGATAGACATACCACAACCACGAGAAACGACAATGAATTTGCTTCTAACTGTACCAAACAGCTAAGCACAAAATCGAGATTACCGTTTCGCAGGAACATTGAATTAAATACATGACCACTGAGATTGCAAAGGTTCAGAACATACAGACTGTTGATACCAAGGGACCAAATAGCTTGGAGAAAGATAAGATAAGTCAGTCATAATGTGTTTTTAACGACTAGATCACAATGCTTTGGCATATGTAAATGTGACAGGGAAGAGCATCATCTTCTTCAGCCCTACGATAAGACTAACTTGCTGCAGTAGGCTTGACCTTCTCCCTCATATACTGGAGTAGATGTTCGCGTTTCCAGTTGTCGATTCTGCAAAACAAGCAAATCAAGAAACAAAGAGAATCAGCTACAACTTTGGAGGAATGAAGAGGATGAGGTGTTGAAAATATCACTACTTTTGATTTATTCATGCTCTTAAAAATGATAGAATCATCCTCCCAAACCAACTTTTATTAAAGGTTTCAGTAATCACACATTAGACTGTATCAGAGCACTGAAAGAGTGAGATTTAGAATTGCTGCAGATTCGTGGATAGTTACATCGACACATTAATCTACTATGTTAACATGGGTATATACGGTCATCTTGAAAGTCCTAAATCAGGTCAACTCGAGCTCAACCCAAACTAATACTTAAGAATATTCCAGAGTAGTGAGTTGAGCAAAGAAGGGCAAAGCAAAATTACCTTATTGATTCCTTATGTTCACCAGATTCATCGAGCATGATCAACTTGGGTGGGGAGTTGAAAATGTACTGAACTTTTACGCTAGGGAACTTCTCTTTCTCCTCTTCAATAAAACCAACAATTTCAGGATAGAAAACCAACTTTCTCATACACACCTCTAATATAGCGCCGGAGTAGGTAACCTGCAGTCACAAACAAAATTGCAAACGAGTGAGTAGCCATCACTCTCCTTCTCTTCAATGAATGAATGTCAGAGAAGATGTTTCTGTCTCCACCTAATCTATTCAGCTTCAAAAAGCATTGAAAAGTACCATGGCTAGTAAATCATTACCTTGCTCATGGAATCCTCGGAATCATCAGCACAACACTTCAAGCAATCAGATACCAACTCTGCAATTCAGTCATAAGATTGATGATTTTAAAATTCAGTAACTCCCCTCCTCAACAAAACACTATGAAGAGATTGATCGATCTTAGCTCATAAATTCACAAAAACTAAACACATTCATCTCTCTTGCTAAATCTGGAGTCTTTTTCGGGGAAAAAAACAAAATTGGAAGAGATTAAGATCCACGCAATAGAAAGGAACGAACCTTGGTCCTTGACGTATTCAGAGAGTGAGTGGCAATCGGAGCAGAGAGCAAGACCTGTAAATCCCAGATCCTCGCATTCCTTAGCGCTTAGCTGCTCTTTTGCTGAGATCGTCGATGCCAACATCAAAACCATCACCGCCATCATCTTCGCTAATAATACAACCATCATCTTCATCTCTCTCTCTCTCTCTGGCTCATCAGCAGATCCAAAGTCTTCGCAGATCCGACGATAATGTAAAATGTTGCTTGCTGCTGCCTTGCTATGATCCGATCCGGTCAATTCCGGTTTAATATCTCAGTAACAGAAATAGAAAAAGATTTCATCTCCGGTTTATTAAATAGAAAAACCGGAAAAGTGTTTAACCGACTCGAAAAAGTGTTAAAAACCCAATTCACATGACACGCCTGCGATTGCCCCCCCCTTAAAACCCTAAAAATCAAAATCGCTCCACCGAGAGAGACGATGGATCACATAGCAGCAGCGGAGGAGCAAATTGTAACGGAAAGGATTAAAAGAAAATTCGAAGAAGTTAACGCAGCTGCTCAGTCGCAACTCTCTCCTATTCAAGATCACATCAATTTCACCCTTCAGGTATATTACATACATACACAAACTTACATGATTTTGTAGCATTCCCCTGCTTGTGAGTTTGGTGTTGCCTATATGCCTTCGCGTTGATTTTGGTTCGGTTGAACAGTTCATGAATTTAAAGTATCGCTCTTTCTCTATCTTGTACCAAAAGTAGCTATTTTTAGTGGCCAATTCATAGGTCTGTCTGTTTTAGTTAAGTTCTCTTGTGGTGAATCTCTTTCCAGCCATGCTTTAACTAAGTTTTCTATGCTAAATTTTTATACAATCTGTGTAGTTCAATCTTGATAAGAAGCTGTGTCTTCTTGTAGTTCCTGAAAATTGAACCTTGATATAGTTTTGATTATATCTGTTCTGTACAACAATATAACTCAAGTTTTATGAAAGTGTTTTGTTTCCATATCTATCTGTTTAGTTGATGAATTCGTGGATGAATAATCTAACCCTTGGAATAATTTGATTGATTGCAGCAAGCATATTTCAAATGTGCGTACGAGTGCTTTGACAGAAGTCGGAAGCAAGAGGAGATAGCCAACTGTGTTGAGCGCTGCAGTCTTCCAGTTGTCAATGCTCAACAGCATTTCGAAGGCGAAATGGCTCAGTTTCAGGTTCATATGATTTTCAAAACTCACAAAGACTGCATACTTTCTTTTTGCTCTCTACTGACAAACTTGCGATTGTTATTTGATGCAGGAAAGGATGAACAGATCTCTCATGGTCTGTCAAGACAAATTTGAGGCTGCAAAGCTCCATCAGAACAGAGTTGATGCCGTCAAAGCTATGGAGGGTTGTGTGAACAGATCCACTCAGGATAATCTCGATACATTGCCTCATATTGTGCAGAGAATGAAGACGTCATTCTCCATTGCCGACTAATAATCCTCTGTTGGGGAAAAGGGGCATCTTTACTTTTTGTCTCTTGCTAATCCTAGTTATGTCTTTTCATTATCACTCAATAGATAAACACAATGGGTGGTAGGAGTAGGGTATGGTTAAATATATCAGACTAAATGCTAAACAGTTTGTTTTTTACTTTATATAAGACTAGGTTTTGAACCCCACCATGCCCGAGTATATTTATATAATTTGTTTTAAAATATTTTAATATTTTTTTGTCTAATAGCTATACATTGATATTTAATAATAAAATAAATTACTATAGTGTTCTATTTTTATTCAATTTTACATAATTTTTTATAAAATTTTATTAACATTTATTCATGTAATTTTTATTTTAAAATTTTAAATAAAATTAATACTTATGAATATAGGATGTTTTAATGAAAATACGTATATTAAAAAATAGTTACTTTTAAAAAGTTAAACCAATCATAAACAAGTCTACATAATATAAAATATAAATTTAATCTAAAAGTTGTATAGAAAGTTAAAAACATCCTATATTATGAAACAAAAATACTTCTCTAAACATCCTATATTATGAAACGGAGAGAGTAGTAGAATTGTATAAAAAACATTATAGAAATATGATGTGTCATTTTCTCTTGCTTGCTATTAGAAATATCAAATTTAAAAATGTTAGAATTTTTTATTAGCTTATTAATAAATTTAGAAATATTAGAAATATTTTGACAAAACATTATAAATAACTACTATACTTTATACCAAAAAAAGAAAAAACTACTAAACTACCAATATAAAGTATTCATGTGTAAAGTAGTACAGTCTTGCCTCCAAAAGGTTGGTCTTTAGCTTCTGATTATTTCATGGACATCAAGTCTCGTAATGTCCTGTCAACCGCCTCAAATACGTACCGATGTGCCATGGGCGCCTCATCCCATATGATAAGATCAGTTTTCTCGATTAGTTATGCTAACATCGTTTCTGGCTTTATATGACATAATGAATCTTCATTGAGATCCATGGGAATTTTAAAGCATGAATGTGTCGTTCTTCCTGCAGGTAGAAGCAATGTTGCGATGCCTGATGAAGCGACAGGGAGAACAACTTTTCTTTCTGATGGAGGAAAAGTTGCAGGTGCCATTGTAATTTAATGAGCTCTCTGATTGATCGCGACGAACATAGAACTTGTTCCATTATCTGTTTAGATGGCTATTTATACATGAAATCTAAAGTAGAATTTGTAAGCTTTTTTTTTTTTTTTGGAAGCTAAGTAGAATTCTTCCGTTTTTGTTTTGAGCTAAAAGTTCCTTTTTTAATTTGAACAATCCATGATATAACATTTATTTTGAAAACAAAAACTTAAATTTACATTTTTTTTACAAATATTTACTTAAATTTACAAATATTTTATAATATTTATTTTATTTCCATAGATTAAAGTTTTTTCTATAAATTTTCGTTTTTGATTAGTTTTATACCATTTATTTATTTCCATAGATTCAATTTTTTCCTTTTTTTAAAAAATCTTTTAAAAATGTTAAATTACAAAAATCTTAAATTTACAAATATTTTATAATATTTATTTTATTTCCATATATTAAATTATTTTCTTTTTAAAAAATCTTATAAAAGTGTTAAATAATGAAGTGGTTTAAATAATGAAGTGGCTAATCTCTATTAGATGTTAACAATATAGTAAGTTTTGTGAATTATAAAAATGTAAAATAATAAAGTGGTTAATCTTTATTGGTTGTTTAAAATCCTATGTGGACAGCTTAAGAAGCTTATAGCTCTTAATTTTATTTAGTATAGATTATAAAAATCTTGAACCACAAGCTTTTCACAATATGTGTTATGAGGCATTAACATGTCAAAGAGTCTCAGAAACCGGATCTGTAAATGTTGAACTGAAAGATATTAAAACCAATGTGCTTCGAGCAGGACAAAGAATCCGTATAGCAAACCCTGTACTTGTTCTTTCTTTTAAGTTGAGATTCTTAAGAAACGTTGATACCAAAACGTAGAAGCTAATTGCTGGAACCAAAACGTTAGTCATCTTGGTCTTAGTCTCTTAGATAAACGAACGGAATGTAGATAATTTTGAATCGAACCAACCCGAAACTGCTTTTATTCGGTGTCGGTTTATCCTTTAGGGGTGTTTTTGTCTTGCTGGTCGTCGTAGAAACTCGCCTATATATATATATAATAAGATAGATGCCTCCAGTTTGAATAGCAGCTAAAACCCTAAAATCTCCAGAGAGAAAGAGAGACGATGGATCCCAAGGCAGTTTCTGAAGAGCAAATCGTATTGGAGAGGATTAGGAGAAAAATCGAAGAAGTAAAAGCAGCTGGGCAGTCGCAGCTCTCTCCTATACAAGAACATATCAGTTTCACCCTTCAGGTATATATAAATTTTTACGATCATATACAGGATGGATATAGTATATGTTTGCGTAGCGTTACTGTTTATCCTACTTTTATTAATATGTTCAAGTATTGCTCTATCTTGTTATAATTTTATAAACCAGGTCGTAACAAGAGTTTTATGAAAGTGTATTGTTTTCAGAATATATATTGAGCTTGCCATAAGATTCATGCCCCTTTTGAATAACAATGAATTGCAGCAAGCTTATTTTAAGTGTGCACACGAGTGCTTTGAGAAAAGAAGAACGAAAGATGTGACAAATAACTGCGTTGAGCTCTGCCGTGTTCCCGTTGTTAATTCTCAACAACGATTCGATAGCGAGATGGCCAAGTTTCAGGTAAAAATTAAAAGGTCCTTAACTAATTCCATAACTACTCTCCTGTTTCTGCCATGTACTGAGAAAACTTGCAAATATTGTTAATTGGAGGCAGGGAAGGATGAACAGATCACTCATGGTATGTCAAGACAAATTTGAGGCTGCGAAGCTAGTTAGTAGTATTAGCAGAATTGATGCCCCCAAAGATCTGGAGGATTGCGTGACCGATGCTGCGGCAGCATTACTTGGCAGCTAAGCAAGAAACGTGCTGTGTTAGTTAGGGTTTTATAGGTTTTTCTTATTGATTTTGCTTGAAGTAATCTTGAAACCGGACCAAACCGGATCCGATTTTACCCGGTCTTCTAAGTCCAATGTTTGGTTTAATTTGAGAAAAAAAGAAAAATAAAATCATAAATAATTAATCCATCACCGTCTCACACGAATGGGTTTCCTTCCCGTCGTCGGAATTAACTCGCCGGCGGTACCGCAACAAGTACCTTTCATCACCCGTAAAAACCACGCCAATCAAAAGATCCAGAAACTTAATCAATCTACCTCCGAAAACATTGTTTCATGGACTTCTCGCATCACCCTCCTCACACGCAATGGTCGGTTAGCGGAGGCAGCGAAGGAATTCACCGATATGAGAGTCGCCGGCGTAGAGCCTAACCACATCACTTTTATCGCTCTACTCTCTGGTTGTGGTGATATTCACTCCGGAAGTGAAGCCTTGGGCGATTTGCTTCATGGGTATGCTTGTAAACTTGGTCTCGATAGAACCCATGTCATGGTTGGCACCGCAGTTCTCGGCATGTACTCAAAACGCGGTCGTGTTAAGAAGGCTAGATTGGTTTTCGATTACATGGTTGATAAAAATTCGGTTACTTGGAATACAATGATCGATGGGTACATGAGGAGTGGTCAAGTCGATAACGCTGTTAAGGTGTTCGACGAAATGCCTGAACGATACTTGATTTCTTGGACAGCTATGATAAATGGGTTTGTTAAGAAAGGCTTTCACGAGGAAGCTTTGGTATGGTTCCGTGAGATGCAGATTTCAGGAGTCAAACCAGATTACGTTGCTATTATTGCTACTCTTAATGCTTGCACGAACCTAGGTGCTCTTTCGTTTGGATTATGGGTACATCGTTATGTGATGAGTCAGGATTTCAAGAACAATGTCAGGGTGAGTAATTCACTGATTGATTTGTATTGTCGATGCGGGTGTGTTAAGTTTGCTCGTGAAGTTTTTGCCAAGATGGAGAAACGAACTGTAGTTTCGTGGAATTCAGTCATTGTTGGTTTTGCTGCTAATGAAAACGCGCATGAATCTTTAGTCTACTTCAGGACAATGCAAGATGAAGGGTTTAAACCTGACGCAGTCACTTTCACCGGTGCACTTACGGCTTGTAGCCATGTAGGTCTAGTTGAGGAAGGTCTTCGATATTTCCAAACGATGAAAAGGGATTACAGAATCTTGCCTCGGATTGAGCATTATGGATGTTTAGTGGATTTGTATAGTCGGGCTGGGAGATTGGAAGACGCTTTGAAAGTGGTAGAGAGCATGCCGATGAAGCCAAATGAAGTTGTGATTGGGTCGTTACTTGCAGCCTGCAGGACTCATGGGAACAATACCGTCTTAGCAGAGAGGCTGATGAAGCATATTAGTGACATGAATGTGAAAAGCCATTCAAATTATGTGATTCTCTCGAATATGTATGCGGCTGATGGAAAATGGGAAGGAGCTAGTCAGATGAGGAGGAAGATGAAGGGTCTCGGCTTAAAGAAGCAGCCGGGGTTTAGTTCCATAGAGATTGATGATTGCACACATGTCTTCATGGCTGGTGACAGTGCCCATGTTGAGACCGCTTATATCCGCGAAGTCCTCGAGCTTGTTTCTTCTGATTTGCGATTACAGGGCTGTGTTGTTGAAACCCTTGCTGGTGATCACCTCAGTGACAATGTACCTCATACATATTTTCCATCTGATCAATTATTTAGATGAGTTTTCAACTTTTTGTTAAACATGTTCTTGTATTTTACCCCTACCAGACAACTTTGTTCTGGTTATGAGACCCAGACCTCCTGGTAACGCATTTTTCTCAAATAAATTTTGCTTTCCGTTTCTGTTCTCCAGCCTTTAGGATTCAGTAACTTGGTTTTCTTCTCCTTTTCATCCGGGCTTGCAGAGTCATCAACTTGCTGAAGACTTGGGTAAAGCTTTCACAGAGAAGGGAGGCCAAACTAGCTATACTGGCTCAGTAAAGGTTAGTAAATCTGATTATTATTTTGGATGTGTTGAACCTTTAGTTGAGTCAGTTGTTTTTGCTAGCTAAGGATCACGGATGGTACATCAGGCTTCCATGTCATATGATTAACGTGCAGAGTAATTGATGTTAAACAATAGGTCATTGCTCGATAGCTTGTAAAATGCTGTGAGTCTAGTGGGATCTTTGCTTCTCTAGGCACGATAGTAGATCATCCATCCGTTATCCCTCAGGTTTACAGTAGGGAAGCTTTGTTCTTTGTGTAGTTTATTTATAGACCACTACTACACTAAAAGTGAAGACTACCACTACAAGATGAACTAATCTCAACTAACTACGGTCATATATTTGATGACAGGATGTGTTGGGTCGTGTAAGATCAATGTATGCATTGATCAGCTTGGAAGAAGATCCATCGTTGCTGAGATACGGTTACCTCTCGCGGGAGAATGTTGGAGATGTGAGGAGAGAAGTTTCTGTGGAGAGCTTCGACCTCAGGCACTTGCACTCGTCACTTCATTTGGCATTCCAGGCTGCTTTTTGAGTCCAATTGCATTCAACTGGGTCGAAGCCAACGCTTGGTCTTCCGTTTAGTTCCTGCTAGTTGCAATCTCTTCTATAATTCCCACAATCCCACATCTCTTAATAGTTATGTTTCCACACACGATATCTACAGAAGCGGTTGTTTAAGCTTTTTCTAATAAAAGGGGGTATGTACCCAGAGAGTTTAATCTTTACTTAAACTGGTCCAAACAAAAAAATAGTTTGGTAATAATTTTCAAATTATATTCAATGATTGTTATGATTTTTTATTGGTTTTAGTTGTGGATAATATAATTTTGGAATACTTATATATTTGTAAATCGTCATTCATGTTTCATTACCAGCATTTATATTTTAGTTTGTTATAGTATTAACTTTTAAAAAAAACAAATAATTTATGTCAAGTGTAAAAAACATATTGAGTGTATGACATCTCTAACGATCAAATAAGTAATTAAATGACAGGAGTCTACACTCGGTTAGTTTTCACAATTGTATAAATCATTTGGTTTTTTTATTTAATTAATATGACAAGCTAAAGTTGTTAATTGGGGTTTTAGGTTGTGTATGAGTTTTACTTGTAGAGAGAGCTAGGGTTGTGAAAAGTAAAGAAGAGAAAGAAAAGAATAAAGAAGAAAAGAAAAAAAACTGACCTTTACGTTCTCATGCGGCGTTTCTCAATGCATATGAACCTCCAGATCAATCATCATCAGTTTATCCCCAATATCGAAAACTCTCGTCCGATCCATCGAGTTCACTGTTGTTGTCAGTAACAAGAAACAAGGTGAAACTGAAGTCCAGCCGAATTTCGAATGCCCTGCAACGCAAGAAATCAATTGAATAAGACCTCAATGTTTTTGTTAACCAAAAAAACACAATCAGAGAAAATAAGGGCATAAATAAGCGAATGAATAAAACACGTACGAAAAGGAGAAAATACGAAAACCAAATTATATAAATAAACTAAATATCGATTTCCAAAATTACTCCAAACGGAAAGAGAAGTGTAAATAAAGAAAACATAACCTGATGAGGTT
Organism: Camelina sativa; assembly: GCF_030686135.1. Taxonomy (NCBI): domain Eukaryota; kingdom Viridiplantae; phylum Streptophyta; class Magnoliopsida; order Brassicales; family Brassicaceae; genus Camelina; species Camelina sativa. Next base: position 2,116,185 of record NC_141882.1, read on the forward strand.
TTTAGTGGCGTGATGGAGGAAAAGAATCTCGTCAATGATATAACTTGCTCTCTCTCGAACCAAAACCTCAGTAGATCGAGGGAATTTGAAGATCTCGCGCAGGCAATCCCGCCGTTCATCTATGCGGCTACCCTAACGAGTGACACTTTAGGAGGAGGCCGCTCTTCGTACTCTTTGTTTTTCATCTTTTTTTTTTTTTTTAAAGATTCTGATTTCTGACCGAAGACGGACGAGTACTACTGTATTTAAAGGAAACGAGCATGATCCCCCCCCCCCCCAAAAAAAAAGGAAACAACATTACAAATACACCGACTTTTCTCAATTGGGCTAATCTTGTCAAGTTGATGTAACTAAGTAAACGGGCCTAATGGGCCTAGTCTTGTTTTTCTCTTCTTCATCTCCGTCGTGTCTTTTTTCTTTTTCTTTTTTCTTTCCGCAGGATGGATGATCCAAGACGACGACGCTTGATAACTTTTCACATCCCAATTTTTGTTCACGTCAGATTGGCGAATTACTGAGCTTCATTTTATACAGGTGATAATGATTCAAAGTAAGTGACAATGCATCCATTCGCACAAAATGGTTGACCTTATCGTGGTCATAACCTCACTAGCTACAAGCCATTAATGTTGCTTGCACCAACCTTACCTAGAAGTGATCGTTGCATAGGATTGATGCTGTTAAAGATACAGGTATTAAAGCATATACAAGACCTGCTAGCTTCAGAGTGTAAATATTCCAACAATTTCATTGTTAATCCCTTTTCTAAAGATAGTGTTACGTACTTACGTTGTTCTAGGTACATCCGATAATATTCATATTGGTACTGTTGTATCGTAAAGGTTAAATTATCTTTGACGATTATATGTAACACGTATCAATTTTATTCATAGAAGCATTTGCATATTAAAGCATGTATCATCGGAAGAACGCTATTTTGATATACAAACACTTTTCAACCCAAAACAATTTTTGACTCCGTTTCCTCTGTATCGATCTTGGGTTGAACTGTTTTAGGCTGGAGATAAACACCGATGTATTGTAATCCGGAGGCATCGTAAGTCCCATGGAAACCGCCAAACTGAGGAGATTTCCCGAGTTTAAAGGCGAATTTTTCGTAGCTGGAACCGGAGGTGCCAAAAGGACCGTACTCACTAGTGTTGGTAGTGAATTTGAGTGACCTTATGTGAGGATTGCTAGCTTCATACTTGTAATACTCTCCACTGATTCCAGTTATGTACTCATGCGGGTAGTTGAGCTCTATCTGCTGGGTCCAAATCACATGTTTAGTTATAACCACGTTTTACTTGGAAATTTAAAGAAGAGTAAAAAATCAGACTTACAACGTCAAACATGTTGCTGATAAATGGACCGTGACGGTCGGATAAAACAAGCTTCCCGTCCAGAACGAACTGGAATTGGATAGACATAATACCTCCGAGGCTATGAGAGAGAAAGATCTGAGAGATGAAGCCATCGTGTTTTCCTTCGTCCCAGTTTACAGTTGTGCTGCTTCTAGCATCATGCTTCCCTACGGGTCCTATCTTCATCTTTTCTTCCATTCTTTTACGACTAAATTAAGCTCTTAATTAAGCTTTTGATTGGTTACATAACAAAAAATATGATTACAGTACCTTAAATATATATGGAGATATCATCATAATTAAGTTTGAAGTCTTAGAATGGAATATTCCTATCCAATCTTGTATGACTTCTCATTGATTTCTTTAATCTGTCTTTGCCTTCCTCTTCGTTTGACGCCTCGGATTGGAATATTCGTTGCCAATCTTGCATATCTTCATCTGGCAGCAATCTACATATTCCTTTCTTTCTTTTGCTTTTGCAAAAATTAAGTTAGTTGAAAAGTCAACCTTTGACTATATTTCCTCTGTATTGCTAGTACCGGTTTAAATTGTAATATCAAACCGTCCAAAATTAAATGTTTGTACCGAAGTGGTTTAGACCGCTCTTTTTGGTTATTAAGATAGTAAAGCAAACAACTGAAAATGCCTTTTGTGTATGATAAAACTTAGACAAAAGCCTAATGCTAATGGACATAGCACAAACTTATAAACATTATTGACTTTTTCTATTCATAATATATATATATATATATATATATATATATTTTTTAATTCTTGAAAGAAACTAAAAGTTTTCAATTTGAACCAAAAAAAAACTACGGTTATAAAATTTGTAAGTCACACAGAATATAAACAAAAATAGGTATAAAATATTAATTTTATGAAGAAAAAAAAACAAAAAAATGCACATGTTATTTCAGAGAAGCGGTTCTCGTAGTTTTCTTCGGAAGAATCGCCAGATCCTAGCTTCTTCGCCCACTACGGTAAACTCTCTATCATCTCTCTTCTTCTCTGTTTTGAATTCGAGATTCGAACTCGAAGATTACGTTTTGGAATATTGTAATCTTTCGGGGGTTTCGTCTTCTATACCAGAAGAAATAATAAGTGAAAGATTGCAAATTTATGCTGCAAATTACAGAGAAAGAGGATTTTTTCTTCTTCTTAATGCGAAATTGATCCTTAATTGGTGCTTGGACGATGATCTTGGTCTCCTCTCAGTTTACTTTTTTTTTTTTCTTACACGGAAAGGGGAAACAAGATTTAAGGATCAAATCCTCTGTAGTCTCTAGATAAGAAAAATTTTAAAACTTTTTCAACTGTTAAGTCTCTCTGCCTTAGGATGTGATCATCACAGGTCAAAATTTATGTTCTTGTACGAGTCAGTTGTTTTCGCTTCTCACTAATGGTTAAGGGAGATGTTACTAGCTAGCAGCTACGCTTCCTTATGCCTTCTACATCTTTTGAAGCTTTTTTCTAAGCTTTGCTTATCTCAAAACTACTTTGTCCCAGCTTATATGCTGAATGGTGTCCTTTTTTTTATTCTGGCTAACAGATCTCAGACTCCACTTACCAAGATGGTGTACGAAATAACTGAGCAGAAAAGTAATAGTTTCTTCACCAATATGCTTCTGCAGCCACTGTATAACTTCTTCTTTTTTTAGTGAGTGATGTTTCTGTGTTAGAACTCTTTTGGCACCCGATTAAGTTATTTGTAAGCATTTTTTCAGTGTGGTGTCTGCGATATAAGTCGTTCACTTCTCTTTTTTCTTGACTTTTAAACATTACTGAACAGATGAAGGTAGAAATTTGTGTAGCTTTCTTTAAAGACAGTGTTATATTATATCTCTTTTATATGATTTATACCAGTAATAGAAAGCACAAACTTGATAAAGTAGGTGTTCTTTCGTGAACATGGTTTTTTTAGATTCTAACATCTTCTGTGAATACCTCTTACTGATTCTACTTCAATATTCTTTGGCTCATGGCATCCATTTCTTGAATTTTTGCAGAAGTTGGGTTGGGACTCATTGGCTTTGGTTTATCCTTTACGTTTCTCGGTGTCATCTTGTACTTTGACAGAGGTTTGCTCGCTTTAGGAAACGTGAGAATTTCCTTAATTTTCTCTAAACCAAAGCTCTGTCAAAACGAACATTTGAATCTACAGAAGGGTCCACCATTTGAATCTCATTTTGGCTTTGTCTTCAGTTATTCTGGTTGATAGGTGTTGGCCTTTTACTTGGTTGGCAGTCGACTTATAGACTATTTACCAACGTTAATAACTTGAGGGTATGCTAATCTCTGTTAAATTGTTTCTCTTGATGAACCTTTCATTCATAGTGACATACCAATTTGGTTACTTCCTTCTTGCAGGGCACTGTCTGTTTCGTCCTTGGACTCTTTCTTATATTTGTACGTTGGCCCATAGTCGGCATAATCTTGGAGATATACGGTGTTATTGTTCTATTCGGGTGAGAGCACTGTTTATTATTGAAAATCATCTTATATCAAGGCAGCTGAAATATGAGCAACCAATAAACCACACACGAATCTTTGCTTACAGATTGATTATGATTGTACTTCATTCAGCTTCTTGCTTGAATGAATAGCTTGTTACTGTGTCTAACTAGATACACATTTTACTATCTTTGCAGAGGATTTTGGTCAACGGTAAAGGCATTCCTTTCCCAGATTCCTTTCGTTGGATGGATAATTCAGTATCCTCTCATGGTAAGTGATCCTCAACAACACTTCTATTGTCCTCTAGTGATCCTTCCTTTTACTTTCCGAACATTCATAGCTTTCTGTCACGGCCTTGTTCTCCTGCATTGACTCATTCCGTCCCTTGTGGTAGCTAAGTTGTTAGCCTCTCTCTCGGAAATGGATAGAGCCAGCTAATAGTCCCTTGATATGGAAATGATCTGTTTTTGCAGGTTATTGAGCAACTTGTAAGAGGTTCTCGTTGATACAGATCAATCTCATGGCTCTTCAGCCTCTCTAGAAATCGAAAACAACTGCTGCTTACTTTTTTTTTTGTTTCCTTGTAAGAGGTTCTCGTTGCTTCTACTTGTAGAAAACAGCATCAATGCTTTTGCTTGCTTGCTTCTTTTTTTTTTTTTTTGAGAGCATGACAGAGACTTTGCTCTGTTTTTATCAATTTTTAATTTTTTTTAAAACAAAATATTTGCAACTAAATATAACTCTCTAATCTTTGTGCCAAGTTGTCAACTCAAATCTGTAGTTTATCTTTTCGTTGCCAACTCAATCTTGATTTATGTATGTAATGTGGGAATAATAATTAAGGGGAGGTATTGGTTTAGGATTTAGAAAGAATTTTAATGACTTTATGTTCTTGCTGATTGTTAGAATCATAGAAAATTGAAAGTTAAAAATGAAGGATTCTAAGAGATTGTTTAGGAAGTTTTTTAAAATCTTGATGATTTGTTTTTTCTAATCTTGTAAAATCTTTCTATTTGATGAAAGAATTTTCATGACTTTTGTTTTGAAGGAAATGATATAAAATCCTAAACCAATAACATAAAATTTGAATTCATTAACAATCCAAGATTCTTTTGTTTTACTTGAATAACATAAAACTTTTAATGACTTTATAAAACTCTTAATCTAATAACACTAGATTTATCAAGATTTTAGATAACTTTTTACAAATCCACAACCAATAACACCAAATTTTTAAAGAGTTTTTAAAAGTCTTGATTGAATAACAACATATTTTATCTAACTTTTAAAGTCATTAAAATTCTTTCTAAATCCTAAACCAATACCTCCCGTAAGTAGTTTGGTAACGAATCAACGACAGAGCTTTTTAAATAAAAGTGTTTTCACGTTTTATTTATTTATTTGTTTTTTTTTTTTTTTTCGTACGGACAAAAGCTTCTAAAAAAAACAGCCAAATAACAAATTCGTTTTGAGGATCAGACATATTCGTCAGAGATCGAGTGCGGGTTTTTTTTCCTCGGAGAGATGTCTTTGTCTCTTCGTGCTTTCTTGCTCGGCGAGACATTGACCTAACTAAACTCAGAGAGGGAACACCAAACGAAATCACATCACTCGGCAAATCAAGCAAAATCATGTGGATTTCGAGGCTGAGGAGAGTTAGGAGAACGATTATGGTTCTGGGCGTTGCCAATTTCCTCGTGATTGTCTCCGGCGGTGTTCTTACTCTCGTTTCTGAGTCTGGTTGCGACAGCGCCGGTCAACTATTTCCCCTCTATGCCGTTTGTTTAGCCGCCGCCGTCAAACTCGCCGCCATGGTTAAGGTCGGAACTACTCAGGAGCTCATGGCTATGACAATCATGGATTCTCCTACTCAGAACAGCCTCCAAAGAAAGGTGCTTTTTCACTCTTTCTCTCTCTCAATTGTGAATTTCTTCCTTTTCTTAAAATAGAGTCTTTCAAGAATGTCATCAGAATCGAGAGGGTTGTGTAGCGAACAGAATTGGTTCTGAGAGATTTTGCATTTCCTTTCTTGGTTTGTGGAGTCTGTTATGACAGCGGTTGTTATATTTCTTATTTGGGATATGCAGTTGAAGTATAAGACGTGGCTTTGGTGGACTCGGTTTGCAATGGTAATTACTGTACTGCAATTTATAGGTGCAACTTACCTTATGTTCCGTGTGGCCAAATATGTTTCCCGTGATGGATTGCCAAGGAATTGCGTTTTAGGTAAACTAAGACTTACATTGATTTGGTTGCCTAAAGTCTAAAGTCAACTACTTGGACAAGTTAAAATCTTCATGTATAACATATATGTCTACGTTAAAGCTTTAGTTGAATCTGTTTCTATGCACTTTTTCTTGCTTAAGAATCTGTTTAGTAACTTCCTTTGCTCAGGGTTATCTCCAGATACACGTGGGTGGAAGCAAACGCTGGAGGTTGCCTTCTTGATCACTGTTTGCTTTGTTGCACTTGCACAATGCTTTACTGGATCAGATATATTGCAATGGCGGTCTTTCTACGCAACACAAGATGATGCCTGGAAAGCTCACTATCAGGAGGTATTTGACCATGGAATCCGTGAAGTTTTGTGCTGTCTCGGACGTCGTGAATATATGTAAGTTTTGTTTTCTGGAAACTTATTTCCTGTTTATAGCAAGTTCACTAGTTCAGACTCTTAGAAATTGATTGTCTGCTCCAGGGGTGTTATCGAGGAGGACGAAGTGTGTTCAGTTGCAAGACTATTAGGTGACCTTGTTTCATATCGTGCATCGGGCACTGGCCATTTGGAATTTTTGGCAGGTTAAGATCTGAAACATTAATCACTTGTCTCTACTTTTCGTTCGATGTAATCTCAGTGTGTGAACCTTAGCTAACTAATTTTTTTCCTTTTCAGGCCTTGCTCTGCTACAGCATAATAGCCAGTATCCTGAATCATACGAGGACTGTATGGAAGCTCCAGCATTTCATCTTCAGGAGGCTGCTATGTTGCATAAATTTGCAGAAGCTGCTTATACTGTATGTTTGAACTACACGGGCTCCAAATCTCTCTTCTATAAATGGTAGATATCTCTAATATGCGAGTGTGGCATTGTGCAGGGACCACTGCTTGATGTCGGGAGAAATCCTGCCTTATTTTTATGCACATGGATTTGTAGACAAGGGATTTTAACACCTTGGAGCCGTAAATGGTATATTATACCTGGTTAGCTCGTTTGAAGAAACTCAACTTGTTTCTTTGAAGTTTACTATTTCCAGTTTCCGTGCTTTTTCCTTGTGACTGATCTTGATATATGACAAATTCCTATGTTCAATGTAAGAAACTTCCTTGCGATTATTTGCAGGCGGCCTAAACTTGATGGTGATAATTGGTGGCGAGGTCATGCAGCTGCCTTCCTTAAGTTCATAAATTTTCCTGCTCATGTTCTTCGACGAGGTCGAATTTGTAGGGTAAGCTTGTTCTCTTTCATTTTCTTTCCCAAAACCCACGACCAAAGCAGGTAATCTTGTATGCCTTGTTTTATCGTATGGTCTGACACAATCAATGGAATGGATTAACTGTAGATTTGTTATTTTTGTCGGAGTTGTTTGATATGTTTTAGCATCAATCATCAGAATCGCTCTCATAAATTCATGTTATTATTCTGGTGTGGCAGGAGAAGTGTAAAGCAACATACTTCGTTGTAGTCTTACATTATCTTAGATGTGTTGTAATTGCTGTTCGAGGAACTGAGACTGCTGAAGACCTCATAACTGATGGTTTAGGCCGTGCGTGTTCACTAACTGCTGAAGACTTGGATGGGCTTACAAAGTCAGTCTCTACCTCTGTCTTATTAGAAATAATAACTGTGCTTTTTGAGTTTAGATTCAAAATAAAATGCTTATGGTTTCACAACTTAACTAATTATTAGTTGATGGTAAATCTGAAATATTTATAACGCAAGTCTACAATATCTGATGTTTCGAGTCACGTATGCTCTGTCGTTCTTCTGATTTATGTTGAGATCCCACTACTCTGCGTCCCATCAGGAGTAATGATTATCTTGTCTGCTGTTTCATGTGTTGATTTGTCAGTCATTCACATGGTATGGATCCATCTCGTAAACACTACGGACATTCGGGAATAGTAGAGGCTGCAAGAGATCTATTTATGCAAGTAGAAGGAGACCCCGGAGGTAAGAGTTAAGCTATAACTATAACTGTGTTACTTGGTGCTGTACCTTTGCATGATACATGCTTCTCTAAAAGCTAATATACAAACGACTATGCAGAGTCAGGATCAATTGGGTTCTTGTCCTCATTGATTGGTGATGGGTGTGAGTGTGATGGCTACAGCATTCGCATTGTTGGGCATTCTTTAGGAGGTGCTATCGCCTCATTACTGGGAATCAGAGTATGTTTTCTATTCATAAAAAGTTACACACCGTTCTTTCATTTCTCATATTTTCCTTTCTTTTTTGGCGGGTAGCTTCGTTGCAGATTCCCTAACCTATATGTATATGCCTATGGACCCCTCCCATGTGTAGATTCAGAGGTAGCAGATGCATGTTCAGAATTTGTTACAAGGTAGAGTTTTGAGCCATGCTGATTTAATGGTTTAGATTCTTTTGTTTAAAATGGTTTAGACTAATTTTTTAGGCCCTTGATGCAATTCTTAACAGCATTGTACTCCATAACGAGTTCTCATCACGACTTTCTTATGGATCAATCCGGCGGCTCCAAGTAGCAGCAATCAAAGTACTGTCTCAAGACCCAAAAGCTGATACAGCACTCATTTTCAGACTCGCACGCCGGTTTTTGTCTGCGAGCAAACACCAACGAGAAAATGTGGAAGAAAAAACTTCTGAAGAACCAATGCTATCAACAATTGGTAACAACTTTACTCACTCTGACACTCATTCTCTTTAGTTTTCCATCAAGAGAGATTATTACTTAATGACTTCTTCTTGTTTTGCTTGGTGTAAGTTAATGAGTCACCGGAAAGCTTGCAACAAGAAGATCAAATTTATCCAATATGGGAAGAAGCTGAAGCAGAAATGCAGCAAGATGTCGAAGAGTTTATAAACCCGTTTCACGATATGGCCTCAGTGGATAATCCCGTGTCTCAGTTTATGGAAACAGTCCCAACAAGAGAAGATGATGATGATGAAGCTCCCGAGATGTTCTTGCCCGGTTTAGTCCTTCATATTGTACCCGAAGGAAACAACATGAGTGTGCCGATATGGCGAGGATGGCCAACCTGTGATGTGACTGATGGTTACAAAGCTTATGTTGCAAACAGAGAGAGCTTTAAAGAACTTATGGTTTCTCCATCAATGTTCCTTGATCATCTTCCTTGGAGGTAACTCTCTAAATTCACAACTTTGATTTTTTAGTAGAACTCTCTGATTCTTAGCTACTCATATTATTATTTTTTGTTAACTTCAGATGTAGACACGCGTTGCAGAAGGTTCTAGAATCTCGGAATCTCTTCTTCGATCTGACAAGTGAACCTGATATAGTATGACAAACAGGTTTCTCTAAACTTCGATTAAACAACACAATGTGCATATGTTTCTACTGATACAAGTTGTATCATACAACAAACAACTGAACATAATCTAAGAACTTTTTCATTTATCTTCACTAAGAATCTCCAGGTGCTAGGAGAAGGGATCGAACCTTTGACTTGTTAGGAAAATTTATAGATGTAGATTAGTATTTGCCGGCTGGTCGTTACTGTGGAAATGTTTTCAAATTTAGATTGTTTACTTTTGTAGCAAGTTACATAGCTTTATTTAGAATCAAATTTTAGAATCCTCACTGCAGCTTCCTTGAATATGAAGACTTGTCTCCCAATTCTTTAAAAGTATGGAAAAGATGAATAGTATAAACCAACCTAATTTGGCTGCAAACACTTCACAAGTTACACGAACAAAAAGAGACAAACATGAAAAAAGCAAAGTATTAATTTTCAAAAAAAAAAAAAGGTTTTTAGACTATTCTCGATTTTTGACAAAACTTCTTTTGTCAAACCATCAACATCGCAAGTCTGATAATGAAAAACCTTTATATTGAAGATTGCTTAGGATATTCTTGAGAAATCATAATCTTTAAGTTGGGAATCGAATCATTTGATGATTATTCCTTGGCATCATATTGAAGATTATTAAAGAGTTGAATAGAGGAGAAGCTGAGTATTTGGACTCTATGGAATGGACTATGGAGGCTCTTCTCCTTAAATAACCGAAAGTTTTTATCAGTTTTGAATCTCTTTTCCCAAAATTTGACAGTCTTCCACTAAATTATACTCTTGAAGATGACTGGTCAACTACCAAAAAAAAAAAAAAAAAAAAAGGTCTCACGAATGTTTCCTTTTTGGATTTCAAAGCAATTATTGAAGTGATGGTTTTTTCTTTTTTTTACATCGAGTGCAGCTTGTTGCTGAAAAAGATTAAAATCTTAAAATTTTACATAGTGTAGAAATTCCTAAGCTTCTAAGTTATCTGGATGCGAGCCATGCGATCATGCGATCGGCATATCTTGTGACTCCTTGTTCCTTAGTGAGGTTAAGCGGTTGCGTATCATCTTGTCCAGCTCGCGAATCAGTTGTGGTGGAGTAGACGGTGCTGCTCCATGACGACGACTGTTACGTTCTCGCCAAAGAGAGTAAACTGTTATTTGGAAAGCGTATCGCAGCAAAAACAGAGTATTGCCGAGGGATTTATCTATGAGGAGTTGAAGGAGATCGTCCCATGTGGTTGAGTAATGGCGAGAGAGAAGTTTACCAACTAGCCCCGACCATTGAAGTGATGGTTGTATGATCCTAACACGAGAATCACTTGAAAATTGTTAATTACACTTGAAAATTGTACATTTAAGGGCTGTTTCAAATTTGATCATTTAGATCCCCCGTCTGTATAAAAATTGCATGACACTACTATGGACTTCTCTGGTTTTGACTATCATTCTAAAACTTTTGAACATAATTTTTTAAAAAAAACAAATTATATATATATATATATATATATACTTTAAAATAATATTTTAGGTTTTAACTAAAAATAAATAAAAAGGACTAAAATCTAAAGTCCACAAAACCTCTTCAAATGTTGTAATATTAATGTTTTCCAAATAAGTTTTCAAGAATTCCACCCAATTCCTCAAAGTTAATATCTGTAAAGTATTAATAGTAGCCCCCAAGAAAAAGAAAAAGAAAAAAAAACTTATAATGTTTATATAATTATATATGTATATATGGATGTATTATTACTTCACAAGAATATGATTACGTTACGTAAGTGGATATTTTTACGAATGATATAAACAATAAATAAAAAACGAATCTTAGTGTAGACGAACATATACAAAATATATATAAACATTCATTATGTTCCAAAAGAATATCTTTGACTTGCACTTTTCTGCTAAGTGGATCATGGTTCATGGAATTACCCCATTCTTCAATTGTCTACTTTTTCCCTTTTTATTAAAAGGAAAGAAGCTCTGTTACATATTTAAACATTTAACCTTGCATACACAATTACACATATATAGAGTAACATTCATATAAATTGATTTTGTTAGGGAAAAAAAAATAGAAACATATGCAAGCTTATATGTAGTTTTGTTACTAGAGTTATGGTGATAATTGTTTGGAGTTAATTGGTGTTTCAAACTTTAAATTGTAATCCTCAAATCATACTTTGATGTAAAAAAAAAAAGAAGAAATAAATTAGAATTCTAAATGGGAAATAAAATTGATAATAGTATAAAGAGTTAAAAAAAAAAAAGTTGGGAGTTCAACGGACACAAGAATAAGTCAAATAAGGAACAAAGCAAAATTTAGAAAACTTGTTTGTTTAGAGAGATCAGCTCTGTAGCTTTTTCAGTCTATGTCTCGCTGCTGCCTCCATTCCTAACATTTGCATTTATTTTCTATAAGTCAAACTCTATTTCCTTGCCGCGTAAAACTCTTCCTTGTAGTTCGTGCCCCAAAAAAAACAAAAAGTTACAATCTTTCTTGTTTATCTTTTCTCATTTTTCATTGGTTCTTTAGAAAAATGTTGTAGGAACACAAAAGAGTAAAAGACTGTCTCTCCGTTCGCAATAGAAAGAAAAAAAGAGAGTCCTCCAATCAAATTAAGTAGACAGCTATTGAGACGATAAAGGATGGATCGGACTAATAACAATTAATAGTACATTGAAGTGTGGGTTAATCCAACCAGCTGAACACATAACTGCAGTTTCGGTTTTGTTGATAACAAATGATTGTTTCGGGAAAAAAAAAAGTGCTTTTGTGAAACCCATTATCGTAAAAAAATGTTTTTGAATTAAAATAACATGCATGTTAAAAGACAAGTGACATACTGCAAAACTTTTCTTCTTATATTCTATTACATATATATAAATGTCAACGTCATCATGGTAAAAAAAAAATGTCAACCTCGCACGGAGAATGTCAAGATATGTGTTATAATTATATATTGTGAAAGAAGTAGATAGACCTTTATAGCTAATGAGGTGGGTGAAGTTTTCGACCTCGACTGATACCGTGGTCCGTACGTGTTTAAATTTTACCCTTTTTTTGTTCCTCCTTGGATAATAATGAATTTGCCATTAATCCTTTGCTTTCACATGACACGCGTAAACATAGACTATGTGTGTGTGTGTGTGTGTGTGTGACTGTGTGTTAGCGTCATTGATCACTGTATAGAGAAGAAACCCATAGTTCTCCTTCTTCTTTAACGTCACGCACCATAAATAAAAGGCATTACTATAGATTTTTTTATATGGGTCCTTTATACTCCAGTTGCCAATAGACTCAAAACATTAAATAATTATATGAAGTAATGCTTAAAATCTTTGAAAAATAAAAATCAAACGAAATGAAACAAAGAATAATTAATATCTTACATATATATAGTGGAACAGAGGGAATAATAAATAATGATGCATCGAATAAATATGAGGCTAGCTACCTGAATATGGGTTCTTTTATTGCCATCAATGTATAATGTACTTTATGAAAGAATGACCATGAACTTTACGTCATTTATGACGACAAATTGTAACTAATTCCTACGTTGAATTTTATTATACCCGTTAAAAGTGTTGCTAAATTGCATATGGCAGCACAAAGTTCACGATATACATAACTCTTAATTTTTCACTATTCACAATAATAATCAACAAAACTATTAGTTTTGGTTCAACTGTGGAACTTATTTTGTTACTTATTATTTATGTAAATACTGTAGTTCTTTAAAAAAAAACATAAAATGCCTCTAGTTCGACATATATATCACCACCACATGCGACACATGGTGATCCAGATCCGACAATTATATTTAGTTAGTTTTTTGACAACTTTCCTAACTGATTTTTTTTAAATGATGGTATTTTTTTACAAAAATGATTAATAATTTTTTTTTTCTTTTAGTATATTGAAATACGTAGCAAACAACAAATCCCAAACTTGTGAAAAAGATACCAAAATGAAAAAGTAAAAACGATAACGCAGAGAATAGAGAATGACGTTTAGCGTTAGGATTTTGACCTTTTTATTTAGGAAACAGCATCGAAAAAACCCTCACTCGACCTTTCTCCTCTTCCTTTTCAGTTTCAGATCTCTTTGCTTCTTTATTCTTTTCTTTTCGTCAGCTTAATTAAAAGGTTGGTACCTTATAACACTAGAGGATAATTACTATAATCCTTAATCTGGTTACTGTCAATCTTTTTGTTAGTTTTACACTATTAGTCTTGCAGTAAATTTTTACCTAAATCTATTATCTCGTTTTTTCCAGTATGATTTACCTGAAAATTTATGATCACGGCACGACATTGTTGATTAAGTTAAGCCATAACCATTTATTTTGTGGAGAATACTGTAGAAATGTTCTACGTATATACATCCCAGAGACATTTTTGAAAACTATGGAAAGACTTAAGAAAAAAAATACCATAATCAATTAATCTTTGGTTTAGCTTTGTTTTCCCCTGAATTAAACTTATTATTTTAAAGGTTCCGATTTATTTTTCAAAAATTTCTTTCATATCCATCATATAAATTTTGTAGTTGCATATATCAACGACCACAATTCAACTACCATATATAAATCTTAATTGAATACCTTAGTTATATTTTATTGTATTTTTTCTTTATTGTATTCTCTTTTTGTCCTGTTACCGAGTATAGTAAAGTAGTATATTAGACGAGAAGCATGAGGCGAGAACAGAAATTATAAGATTAGTACAAAAAATAATTAATAATTAGAACCGACCACATTAAAAATTAATACTTGTCTCCCAACAAATGAATATTATTATTAAAACTTGTACCAACGATAACTTTTGAATATTTAATGCCTCAGTCAATACTCGCCGAACATATATCTGTTGCTTTATCTCTCTCGTCCATCTCCCATTCACATTTCAGACTATAAATAAGCCTCTCACTCATTGTCTCTCTTTATACTTCAACCAACTGCTCTATATCTCTTTTGCTTCTCTCCCTCTCTTGACACTGCCGTCCATCAATGGCGGCCAAAGCCTTCACTCAAAACCCTATCTATTCTCCATCTTTAATTAGAGACAAAACTCCTCAACAGAAACACAATCTTGGCCATTTCTCCCTCTCCAAGAACACCGCTAAAAGACTCGTAGTCTCTTCTTCTATAATGTCCCCTCCGATTCCATCTTCTCCGCTCGCCCCTCCTTCCTTTTCTTCTTCTTCTCCTCAAGTCGCTCCTCCTTCTCGAACACCTGCAGCAACTCTACCGTTGTCTCGGGTTTGGAGAGAGATACAAGGAAGCAATAACTGGGAAAATCTCATTGATCCTTTAAGCCCTATTCTCCAACAAGAGATTACTCGGTACGGGAACTTACTCTCCGCTTCTTACAAAGGGTTTGATCTAAACCCTAACTCCAAACGTTACTTGAACTGCAAGTATGGCAAAAAGAACTTGCTAAAAGAATCCGGAATCCATGACCCTGATGGCTACCAAGTCACCAAGTATATCTACGCCACACCAGACATCAACCTAAACCCTATCAAGAACGAGCCTGAACGGGCACGTTGGATCGGTTATGTAGCAGTTTCTTCTGATGATTCAGTTAAACGTTTGGGGCGGAGGGATATTGTGGTGACATTTCGTGGCACTGTGACCAACCCTGAGTGGTTAGCTAATCTAATGAGCTCTTTGACTCCGGCTAGGCTTGATCCTCATAACACTCGTCCTGAGGTCAAGGTCGAGTCCGGGTTCTTGAGTTTATACACATCCGGTGAGAGGGAGAGCAAATTTGGGCTAGAAAGCTGCCGTGAGCAACTTCTCTCCGAGATCTCGAGGCTTATGAACAAGCACAAAGGCGAGGAAATGAGCATCACGCTTGCGGGACATAGTATGGGAAGTTCTCTAGCTCACCTTCTAGCTTATGACATAGCGGAACTCGGAATGAACCAGCAAAGAGGCGAAAAAGCTGTTCCGGTGACCGTGTTTTCGTTTGCGGGTCCTAGGGTTGGTAACTTGGAGTTCAAGAAACGGTGTGAGGAGCTAGGAGTTAAAGTCTTGAGGATCACAAATGTAAACGATCCGATCACGAAACTTCCTGGTTTCTTGTTCAATGAGAATTTCAGATCTTTAGGTGGTGTATACGAGCTTCCATGGAGCTGTTCTTGCTACACTCACGTGGGAGTCGAACTCACACTCAATTTCTTCGACGTACAAAACATTTCTTGTGTCCATGACCTCGAGACTTATATCAATTTAGTAAACCGTCCAAGATGCTCCAAATCGACGGTTAACAAAGACAATTTTGGCGGCGAGTTTTTGAATAGAACAAGTGAGATGATGTCCGGTATGGGACGACGTCGAGCTTTGCAGCTAAGAAACGCAGCGACTAATGCGGCATATTTACTGTGTTCTGTATCCAATCAGATGTTGTATTATAGTATATTTTAGGTTTATAGATTGATCCAAGCTAAAAAATTTGGGTCTCTTTTTAAGATAGGACAAATAATTGTAACCCTATCTTTTACGTAGCAGGTACATGTTGTTGTATATGCATTTAAGATGGTTTGTGCCAGATCAAATTTTTTTTTTTTTTTTTTGGTATGTGAATATTATCATTACACGAAGCACTTTACAAAAAAGCATAGATCGTTTCTATTTTCCAGAGCTAAGATTAATTCTTGTATCAGATCTATCAGCTATGTCAATTGTGAACACAAGTTTTCATTTTCTTTTGTATGTCCTCTTTGTACTTAATTATGATATATTCTTTGCGTTATCATTATATTGACTAATACAGACTAGTCCCTCTATATATACGTTTCTACCTTCTAAATGATAAGACATCATCAATTCACATTTTACATTTTAGTGTTTTTGTTGTTTTCTTTAAATTCACAGTAAATAATTTTCTTAGAAAAGAAACAAGTGAATAAAAATAAGAAGTTTTTATTAATTTTAACACAAAAATGTTTCATTGCGTGTCTTGTATACTGGATACTGTTGCTCTTGCAACCAACTACTACAATTTCTTTATTTATTATTATTATTATATATGAGTTCACAATATAATACTTTTCTATAGTTTATATAGTTCTCAACATTTGAAGTACAAAAACCGTCAAAACAAAACTGATCAAGATTATGAATGAAGAAAGGGACATCCAAATCTGGCGTGTACATATATACCAGCATGGTGTGTATGTCTCTATTCTATTTCTAATCCATATATGGCTATTTATATTTTTATAGTAGAAGTGACGAGAGAAACTAAAGTATTAAGAAAAAAATAATGGCCAAAGACAAAGCCATTTTTCAAAAATTCAACATCGTTGTAAGATAAAAATGGCCAAGAAGCAATCATTTGTCAACGTTTCAACATCGTTGCAAGATATAATGTAATGTTCCGATTTTTTCCAAATAATCAAAGTTTCATACATAAGTTGATTTATATGCTTAAATTTAATCATCGAATCTATACAATATAATAACAATGTTAACCATATATATTAATATATATCACTATAGTGTATGTCTATGTTATTTGTCAATGACTGCAATGGGTCTTATATACATGTACATATGTATCTACAATTTTCCATTTTGTATATGTCAAGTGTCTTTCTCTCGTGTTATGCGAGGACGGAGGATCTATATCTCATATTTTTAATTGCAAGCTTATTTACAAATATTATATATATATATATATATATATATCCTGGTTAAAGTAATATGCTATATATAGTACAGCTCTTTAAATTTTGAAAATGTTATTTACTAGAGAAATAATGAAATATGCTAATGTGAACAAATCGAGTTTTCGAAGGAAGTTATGCCGCTAATTTCCAATTTGAAAAAAACACAAAACACTCTTCATGGACATGGTAAAAACTAAGAATTGTGTTTGTTCAAAGTAATTAGAATGAAAGATTTATGATAGAGACCGGGTTTGAAAGAAAACGGAGCATATCAGGCAATGAAATCTTGAAGTTTGATTTGTTGGTATAATCCAAAATTTGATCTGATTGGCAAATTCATGAAGATGGGAAGATGTTCTTATAAAGTCAGATAATGTAATATGAAGATGTACTTATAAAGTCAGACAATGTAAATTGACTGAAGAAAAAACTTCATTCATTTTACACAAAAAAAACTTGACGTATTATAGAAATAAATAAACAAGAATCAAGAGAAGAGAAGAGAAGAGAAGAGAAGAGTATCTCCATCCGTGTTTTGTCGTATGCAGTGACGTGATTTTGTTCATCGAAGTCGGTCGTCTATGATTTGGACAATTTATAGTTGTCTAATTAATGAACTGCATATATGTGATATTCCATTGTAATATATTTTGCACGTGCATCGCTTCCTCAATACTTTTGCATGCTTAATTATATATATAGAACTACTTTCAAATTTTATACAAAGTCATTTAAATTAACAACAAAAACTGAAAGAAAAGAATCCAATATTGTAGTTTTTTTACAATTCAAAACTTATATATAGTATTAATTACTTTCAAATTTTATACAAAGTCATTTGGAAGTTTGATTACAGGTTACATCATTCAGCTAGAGATATTTCAAGGATAATAAAAAATCACATGCACATATATATAAGCAGAGTAAATTAATTCAACATTCAACTTCTTACGAATTACGAATCATGCACATGCCTATGGGGTCAATATTGTCAAATAAGGGTGGGGCTGGATTGGAAAACACAATTGGAAGAATGTCGTAAATATTGTTGCATGCGCGTCAGATCGATATACTTATCAAGTTTGTGTGTTTATTATAAAGGGACTTCACGTTTTGGAAAACGTTTATTTTATTTTGCATGCAGATATCATCAAGCTGTAAGTAATTAAGAGAGTCCGTACGCATCTTAATTACGACTTCCGTTTTTTTTTGTACTGTTAACAGACAACAGGAGATATATCATTATCATCTATACATTTGAATTTTCTTCTTTCCTTTTATGGATATATATATATACATACATATTTGATATTTGTTTCGAAAATGAGAGTCGTGTGAGGGAAGAAATGTCCACCTTCGTGAGCACTTCGTTATAACGATTACGAAGAAGGAAAACGTGGCTTTAAAGTAGAAATTTTTGGAGGTTTAAAGTATCGAGATAATAAGATATCTCCGCTGTTAGAGTATCTATTATTCTCAGCATATATCTTCTTGTTAATATGTACAGCTGTTAGAGATCTTATTGTAGATTCTCTTCCTAGCCTATATATATTGTTGTACGATTGTATCATATTTCTTAAGAAATCATATTGATCTTTCTCTATATGGTATCAGAGCTCTCCTTATACCTCCATTAAAACTTTCATTTTTTTTTTCTTTGTTTTCTTCATTTTTCATTCTCGCTCATGTCGACTTCCTCGTCTGTTGAGTCCTCTCTAGCTGATGTTCTTCCATCTGGCTCTTCTCCGGTTTCTGTTGTGTCCGTTAACATGGTTAACGTGACAAAGCTTTCCTCTCTCAACTACATCACGTGGAGTGCTCAGATCAGATCCCTTCTCTGTGGATATGATCTCCTCAAGTACATTGAACCCACCATTGTCATTCTGCCAAAGACTATTACTAAGTCTGGCAATGAGGAACCTAACCCACAGTACATCTCATGGCTGCGTCAAGACAGCTTACTGTTCAATGCTCTCATGGGCTTGATTGAGATTGCCAATCAACCTCTTATCGCCATGTCTGAATCCTCGCTTCATGCATGGACCACCTTGTCGGACACTTATGCCAAACCATAGGGAGGACACATTCGCCAGCTTCAAACGCATTTGAAACAGTGTGTCAAAGGCACTGCAACCATTGATGCCTACATGCAACACATCAAGGTCAAAGCAGATGCTCTTACCTTGCTCGGTAGTCCCATGCCTCATGAAGATCTTACAGATCTCATCCTTGCAGGTCTCGGTGATGAATACAAACCACTTATTGAAGGGGTTCATAGTCGTGATACACCTATCTCATTCACTGAGCTTCATGAGAAGCTCATCAATCGAGAACTTTCTCTAGCTGCGGCCATTCCACCATCTCAGTCGTTTCCCATAACGGCGAATCATGTTCAGCACCGCTCCAACAATGGAAGTCACAACAACAAGAACAACACGGGCCATAATTCCTACTTTCATCAACATGGATATGACCAACGTGTCTCCCGTCCATATCTTGGCAAGTGTCAGGCTTGTGGGATGCAAGGTCATAGTGTGAAACGATGCCCCCACTATCGTATCATGTCTAACCAGCAGCCTTCTACTCCGCAACAATAACAATCTTCTGTTCCTCCACAAGCGTACAATGCCATGATGCCACAACCTGGAACTCCCTCGTGGCTGCTTGATTCTGGATCCACGCATCATCTCACGTCGAATCTAGCAAATCTCGCTCTTCACTCTCCTTATACAGGGGGTGAGGATGTCCAGGTGGCTAATGGTGCGGCTCTAAAAATTGCAAATATGGGTTCCTGTCTCCTTCCCTCTCCCACATGTTCTTTTAAACTGAATAATGTTCTTCATGTTCCTCATGTTGCTCGGAACCTTCTATCTGTTAAAAGACTGTGTAATGACAATTGGGTTTCTGAGGAATTTTTCCCGGAATTGTTTCAGGTGAAGGACCTTCAAACGAGGGCGCCAATGCTGACAGGGGGAACCAATGATGGAGGATATGAGTGGCCACGCCGAGACATTCCTACATCTTTTGCTTATTCAACATCAACAAAAAGTCTGTTATCCATCTGGCATTCGAGACTAGGCCATCAAGCTATTTCTGTTTTAAAATCAGCAGTTTCACCTCTGTTGTTTTCTGATTCTCAAAACTCTTCTTCCTTTCATTGTACGGATTGTTCTATCAATAAAACCCACAAAATGCCTTTTTTTCAATCGTCTTCCCTCTCATCCACCAAACCGCTAGAACTTGTCTTTTCAGATGTTTGGACTTCACCTGTCTGGTGTATTGATGGCTACAAATATTATGTCATTTTTGTTGATCATTTCACCCATTATGTTTGGTTTTATCCACTTCGTCGTAAGTCTGATGTTCGTGAGACATTTATTCGGTGGAAGGCATTAGTTGAAAACAGATTTCAACATAAACTAATCTCCTTTTATTCTGATAATGGTGGGGAGTTTATGGCGTTGGCAAGTTTTCTTGCTTCTAATGGTGTCTCTCATCTCACTACTCCACCAAATACTCCAGAACATAATGGTTTTGTTGAGCGTCGCCATCGTCATATCGTGGAAACAAGTCTCACTCAGCTTACACATGCTTCTATGCCAAGTAGCTACTGGACCTATGCACTGGCTGCAGCCGTGTACTCCATCAATAGACAACCGACACCAACACTTGCTATGTCCTCTGCATATCAGAAGTTATTTGACGTTGCTCCAAATTACATGAAGCTGAGAGTGTTCGGATGTCTCTATTTTCCATGGCTCAAGCCTTACATGAATCACAAGCTTGATCCTCGTTCCAAACCATGCATTTTTCTTGGCTATTCACTTATTCAGAGTGCATTCCTCTGTCTCGAACCAAGTTCTTCTAGAATCTATGTATCTCGTCATGTTCATTTTGTTGAAACAGTTTTTCCATTCCAAAAACTTTCTTATCATAGCCCAAACACAGATTCACCTTCTCCTATGTGGTGCCCGCCAGTCACCATTGTCTTGGTGCCGTCACTCGCCTCTCCATCTGTTCCTAGGTTTGAATTCTTCATCTCCTACTGCTCCAGTTACAGTTACACCAGCTCTGCCTGCAGGTACTGAAACTGTGCAGGAAGTGCAGAGTAACCCGTCACAGGAGCGTACTGCTCCGATCACCACTCAAGCCTCGGTCCCGCTTGAATCTGCTCTGATCACCACTCAAGCCTCGGTCCCGCACCGACTTCAGATGATGAACAAGCGACGGTGGTACAAGCTATGAAAGATGAGAGATGGTGAGCCTCTATATCAAAGGAATTTAACTCACAGATACAACTTCACACATGGGATCTTGTCCCACCTTCACCGCAGTATAATTTGGTTAGCAACAAGTGGGTCTTTCGGACCAAACGTCACCCTGATGGTTCTGTTGACAAGTTCAAATCACGTTTGGTTGCAAAAGGTTTCCACCAACGTCCTGGCATTGATTTTACCGAAACATTCAGCCTCGTAGTCAAGCAAACGACTATTCTGGCTGTCTAAGGTGTTGCTGTTTCTCGTGATTGGCCCTTACGACAATTGGATATTAACAATGCGTTTCTGCAGGGTCATCTCATGGAAGACGTGTATATGGCTTAACTGGCTGGTTTTGTGGACCGTGACAAGCCAGATTATGTCTGCAAATTCCGCAAAGCTATTTATGGGCTGAAACAAGCTCCAAGAGCGTGGTATTTGGAGCTTCGTACGTTTCTTATTCAATCTGGATTCATGAATTCTCTCGCTGATGCTTCTCTGTTTGTGCTCCGTTCTCGTTCTCTTTGCATGTATGTTCTTGTCTACGTTGATGATATTATCATCACTGGTAACGACTCAGCTAGGGTCCGACAGTTCATTGACCTTTTAAGCAATCGGTTTTCCTTGAAAGATTTGGATGAGCTAAGTTATTTCTTGGGTGTTGAGGCTCACCGATCATAGGCTGGTCTGTTGTTAAATCAGCGGAAGTACATTGTTGACATGCTCTCTCGCACCAATATGCTTGCTGCGAAACCAGTTGCTTCACCGATGGTGCCCACTGATCGTTTGCAGCTCACTTCTGGCACACCACTTGCTGATGGTTCTGAGTATCGTCAGATTTTTGGTAGCCTGCAGTACTTTCACTTTACGAGGCCGGACATTGCCTTTGCAGTTAACAAGCTCTCGCAATTCATGCATAGGCCTACAAATATTCATTGGCTGGCAGTTAAGAGAGTTCTTCGTTATCTTGCGGGGACCAAAGATCGTGGCATCTTTCTTTGTCGCAACAATACTATTTCCCTTCATGCCTTCTCCGATGATGACTGGGGAGGCAACAAAGATGATTACACTTCGACAGGTGCCTACATTATCTATCTTGGATCTCATCCTGTTGCTTGGTCTTCTAAGAAGCAGAAATCTGTTTCGCGCTCTTCCACAGAGGCCGAATATCGCGCTGTTGCAGACACAACCTCCGAGCTTTGTTGGGTTGTGTCCTTGTTACAAGAGTTGGGTCTGAAGTTCGTCACTCAGCCGGTTATCTACTGTGATAATGTTGGCGCAACGTATCTTGCTGCTAACCCTGTCTTTCACTCCCGTATGAAGCATGTGGCTTTGGATTATCATTTTATTCGTGAATTGGTTCAGTCTGGTTTTCTTCGAGTTTCTCACGTGTTTACCAAGGATCAGCTGGCTGGTGCTTTAACGAAACCGGTGTCTCGTTCTCTTCTATCAGTCAACTTGTCCAAGATTGGTCTTTCTTCTGGTCGTTCATCTTGAGGGGGCGTATCGAGATAATAGCATATCTCTGCTGTTAGAGTATCGTATCTCTGTTATTCTCAGCGTATATCTTCTTGTTAATATGTACAGCTGTTAGAGATCTTATTGTAGATTCTCTTCCTAGCCTATATATATTGTTGTACGATTGTATCATATTTCTTAAGAAATCATATTGATCTTTCTCTATATAAGGTAAGAGTAATTGTCATGACTTTAAATGATTTTATATATGCATGGTTTGAAGTTAATCTTCAATTTTGCATTTTTTAATTTTAATATATGGTATTTTGTTAATCAGAGTTGGTAAAAACTGTAACATGTTCTTTTAGTCCTTAACTAACCAAATTAAAACGCTAGATGATTTTGAGTGAGATCGAATCATGAAAATCTCCTGCTAGTTTGATATACTATGGGGGTGTTTATTCTCTTATTTGATTGATTTTTTTGGTTACAGATTATGAAACTCCTGAGTTCGAGCTAAAAAGAGAAGCCTTTTTCAATCGTGGCCCAAAGCCCAAAAGGTGACTCACCGTGATACAGAAAAAAAAAAAAAATACTTAAAAGGTCTGATTGGCTGAGCTTTTCTTCGTAAAGAGAACACGTGAGGCGCACATGTGACATCCATCGAATGAGCCAATCACTGAAAAGTGAAGACTTTTTATTACCCCCATCCAGAAAAAAAGAAAAAAAGAAAGGCATCTCTCTCTCTCTCTTTTTATTTTCTTTTCAAAAAAACCAAATAACTTTGCTTTGCATCTCTCTCTCTTCTCTCTTCTCTCTTCTCTCTCTCCATTTGGCGATAGAAGTCATGTACCAATCATCTTCCTCCACGTCATCATCATCGCAGAGATCATCGCTTCCCGGCGGCGGAGGAGGGCTGATCCGATACGGGTCAGCACCGGGATCGTTTCTAAACTCTGTGGTGGACGAAATCATCGGAGGGTCAAACGCTCGTGACTTCACCGGTTATAATCAGCCTTCTGATAACTTCATCGGTAATTTCTTCGCCGGAGCTGACTCTTCCTCGCTGAGATCTGATTCGACGACTTGTGGAGTCAACTCATCCGACGGACAGAAACATAATAATAATCACAATAAAGATGTCTTCCTCGACAGATCCTACGGTGGTGGTGGTGGTGGATTCAGTCATGAGATCTCGCAGCACAAGAGCAACGAACTCGGTGGAGGATCAGGATCAGGATCTTACTCTCTCGCTAGACAACGTAGCTCTCCCGCCGATTTCTTCAGCTACCTCGCCGCTGATAAAAACAGTTAGTTCTTGATTTTTTCACTTTTTTTATTTTTTTCAAGAAACTTTAATTCCAAACATAAAGACAGACACTGCGTTTTTACTCATTGTCTGAAATCTAGGACATTAGGATTTGCCAAAATCGGAATGTAGTTATGAGATGGTATGGGTTATGATCACATCATCCAATCCATTTGGCTGCTGAATCAAAAGATCCATTATTATTATTATTACATTTCGGTGAAATGTAATGAAATCTAACTAGGAGGCTATCTGCTGAGGGTATTTTGGGTATCTCACTATAACATACTGTATTATACGATACGAAGTCCATATATAATAAATAAGTTGACATTGTGTTCTTAGGGTCGTTGCTAGTTTTTTTTAGCTTGGTTGGTTGGTAAACTGTGCAGGACGTGATCGTCGTATTTTTAAAATGACTAAAACGCCCTTTGATCCGGACCACGTGCTTGAAAAAAATACAGCAAAAAATTGTGCCTCGGTTACCCTTGGGATATTGTTTTAAAAATATCTTCGACGAGGATTCCCAAAAAAACCAAGTTGCATTTTTATAACAAAGAGGATTGGATTTTTTTAGTTACTAACCAATAGTATTTCTGCTGACGTGACGAAATTTCATTGGTTCTTGGGTATTTAAATGGAAAAGCGATAGATCTGGTTGGTGGATCTGTTCCCTTTTATTTTGTGTTTCTTTCGTTGGTCTTGGTCCTGATGATTCGTGCCCTTTGCTTCGTTGTTGTTATCTCTTAATTATAATATCTTCCACCAAGCTTGGATGTGACTTCCAACACCTTACCGTGTCATCGGTCTGAACCGGCACTGAACTAAACCGATATTTTATAAATTTATTTGATGTTAATGTGACTTCCATATATATGATGCAATGTCGTCATTAAACTAATATAGTTTTACTTTGTGAATCAGATTTCGCAGTGAACCAACCAACGAGTGATTTTAGTCCGCAAGGAGGGTCGTCTAATGCGGGACGAGGACAATCGAGACTGAAGTCTCAACTAAGCTTCACGAGTCACGATTCTCTGGCTCGGATCAACGAGGTCAATGAGACCCCTGTCCACGATGGTTCCCGCCATTCGTTTTCGGCTGCTAGCTTTGGTGCCGCCGCTACTGATTCTTGGGATGATGGTTCCGGTTCAATAGGGTTTACCGTCACCCGACCTAATAAACGGTCCAAGGACATGGACTCAGGTCTCTTTTCACAGGTACATTTTGTTTGTTTCCTTCCATGTGGGTTTGAATTTTTTTTTGTCGTATATATTTGTTGGTGTGCTCAAAGTGGCAAACACTTGCTGAATCTTTCTATCATTGGTTTTGCAGTATAGTCTTCCTTCAGACACTTCAATGAACTACATGGATAACTTCATGCAGCTTCCAGAAGATTCCGTACCCTGCAAAATCCGGGCCAAGCGCGGCTGCGCCACCCATCCAAGAAGCATCGCCGAGCGGGTCAGTCAAATCACACATCTCTCTTTATTTAGCAGCAAATTCGTCGCTAACTTAACATGTACAATATGTCAATATGTATTTATATATGTACTGATGATTCATATAGGAGAGGAGAACGAGAATAAGCGGGAAACTAAAGAAGCTACAAGATCTTGTCCCCAACATGGATAAGGTTACTTTGAATATTATATCAAATTTAGTATAGCTATAGTAACATTATTTCTGGAAAAGTGTTTATTTACTTAAGGGTACGATATATTGCTTGTTATTGATTTTCTTAGCAAACAAGCTATTCAGACATGCTGGACTTAGCTGTACAACACATCAAAGGCCTTCAACATCAACTTCAGGTTCTCTACAAAACTATCAACTATCTTCTTTTTTCTTCTGTTTAGTTCAGCTGAATCCCTTTTCAGAGTTCTCTCTAATTCATCAGTTTATATTTATACTTACACATATTCATCCACAAACACAGAATTTGAAAAAGGATCAAGAGAATTGCACGTGCGGATGCAGTGAGAGACAAAGCTAGCTGCAACCCTAACGGTAGGGATTATCCTAGCTAACTTTATTTTTGTTGTTCCGATATTTAATTATCATATGTGGTTTGATAATATAAGAGAATTAGTGAAGATGTAAATAAATAGATTATTAAATGCCTAATTCTCTTATAAACTTCTCACTTGTTATCATTATAAGATAGAACATTGACAATTCTCTTTTCTTTTCCAAGTGTTGTCCTAATGATGTTGCTTAATTATATAAGAACTTTGCTATGAATTCCAAAATCGTTTTGAGTTACAAGTAACGCAATTAGCTTTCACTATTTGGTTTTCTAATCCTCTGTTTTGTGTTGTTGGTGTTGTCATAAAGTAAATTCCGAGACAAAAGGTTTGAGTTGTGTGACTAATTCCAAGTTTACTTCAACCAATAAATACATTAAAACGCAGAATTCACTGACACCAAAATGAATCTCGTTAATCATGCACTGGTTGTTTTCTCGGTGAAATAAGATATGATGACCATGGGCACATTTAGAAATAAAAGAATGCAACTAGATAGACGTTACTAAAGAAATGTAAGTATATATATTGCCTAAGCCAACATAACCGGTATTGTTTGCTATCAGCCTATCAGTAACAAATGAACAAATAATTCATTGTAGAGTGTAGATTGCAATCTTCTGAGCCATGTAAAGAGTAGTGGCTGAGACACTCAACCATAATTACCTGATACAAAACAATGACATGACTTAGCTCTTGCCTCGCATTATGCAGTTGTTCCAGTGAAAAATGCGATAGGGTCAGACTATCCCATCCCTACAAGCACAACAAAGGTATAAACTTTTTATTTAGCAACTTCTAGACCCTTGCGATTACGACCAACCTGAAGCAAGAATGCTTTTTGCAAGTGAAGAGAGAGTCTTGACTTTTTATGGAATGAACTTTTTTCTTCCCTGTTTGTGTTCATAAGAAAAGAATCTTACCAAACTTAGGATGAACGTAATTCCAACAGATAGTGGAGCTGGTTGAGCAGGACCTCGACCTGAGAAATTATGGAACACCAAATAATTTCACACTGATCAAGCATTAACAAAAGTGTCATGGAACACCAAATAATGATTCAACAAATTAGTAGCATTGACCAGTTAACAGAACAACCTCAAATCAGGAAACCCCTTAACGATGCTAATCCTATCTATGCTTCCATAGATTAACACTAACTAATTAATGCATGAACCAATTAACCGAGATAATCAACTTCCAGATAGAGGAAGTCGAATCATGCAATACTCAAAACTCCTACATAGATAGATGATGTACAATTACTAGATATAACAATTAAAAACCATAGGAGCTTGTACGCATAATCGTGACTTAACTTGTCCGATGAAGCAGTCACCACAAGATCAGCACCACCAACAACCTGCAAAAGGAACAATGCATGTCAAGCATACAAAGGAAAAAAAAAATAGATATATATTTATAAGAATGAAAGAGTACGGCAGAAGACAAACCTTCTTTGATTGACCAATCAACGTTGATAAGATGCTCTCTCCAGAAACGATCAAAGATAATTATCTCCCTCTCTTACGTTACCATTCAAGAAGTCCTACAACGTGGTGTGTATTAATTCTTTATAATAAAACCCAAAAAAAATTAAAAAAAAAAAATAATAAAAAGGAGCGGCGATATTTAAGAGGGGAAGGGGCACTTAATGCGCAGTATGTCCTCTTGCCAGCTTGTTGCACCGTCCTCCATCTCCTCTCTCTCTCTCTAAAACCAGTTCAACTTCTCTCTCTCTCCGGAAGAAACAGAGAGGAGGGAAACGATGTCTTCGGATGACGAAGGAAGAGAGGAATACCTCTTCAAGATTGTGGTGATCGGCGACTCTGCCGTCGGCAAATCGAATCTTCTGTCTCGTTACGCTCGGAACGAGTTCAGTGCGCATTCCAAGGCCACGATCGGCGTTGAGTTTCAGACTCAGAGTATGGAGATTGAAGGTAAAGAGGTTAAAGCTCAGATTTGGGACACTGCTGGCCAGGAGCGGTTCCGTGCCGTCACCTCCGCTTATTACCGTGGCGCCGTCGGTGCACTCGTCGTTTACGACATCACTCGCCGCACTACTTTCGAGAGCGTCGGACGTTGGCTCGATGAGCTTACGAGTAAGACTCTCGCTTTTTGATTCATTGGATGTATAGGATTTCATTTTTGAATATGGGATTCAGAGAGTATTGGGGGAGACTCTTCCTGCTCAATTAGGTCGTAGGTCTTGACTAGAACTGAGAATTTGAAACCAAGTTTGCTATTTTTGAGCCCCTTCAAAATCTATTAGAAGTCTTCTCATTATCTAAAAATTGTAAATTCATGGGTTCTTCTTATGTATATAAAATAAGTTTACTCATCATGTTTCTACTAAACACAACAGAGCATTGCTTTCGCCCAAAAGATGCTATATTGGCTTTAGAAACAGAGGAGGATGCTACTTCTTATGCACTTCATTCTCATGATTATAGCTTTATGCGATCATTGTTGATAAACCAACCAATATGTGGCGATTCATATAGACGTCCTTGTTTCTGTGTAAAACTATATATAGAAAGATTGGGAATTTTTAATCTGTTCTGAGTTCTAAAAAACAGTCAATTGATTTGCTCTGTTCTCAATCAGTCCATTCGGATACAACGGTGGCGAGAATGCTGGTGGGAAACAAGTGTGACTTGGAAAACATAAGAGCAGTGAGCGTGGAGGAAGGGAAAGCACTAGCAGAAGCTCAGGGACTCTTCTTTGTGGAAACATCGGCACTTGATTCAACCAATGTGAAAACAGCCTTTGAGATGGTGATACTTGACATCTACAACAACGTGAGCCGTAAGCAGCTTAACTCAGATACTTATAAAGATAAACTCACCGTGAATCGGGTAAGTCTTGTTAAGGACGATAACACTACTAATGCGTCCAAACACACCTCTGGTTTCTCCTGTTGTTCTTCCACTTAAACCAAATTAAAAAAAAAAAATCCAAAACAATCTATTTATTTTATTTTTATTTTTCCCTGAATTTGTCTATGTGATATGTTTTATATATATATATATATATATATATATATATATATATATATTGTTTCTTTGTTTTGTAGAAAGATAAAAAAAATCCATGAATTGTATTTTATTTTTTTGCCTCCTCCTTTTATAAAATTTTGGCAAAATAGTGAAATCATCAATAGTATTTTTATAAAGGTCTGAAGCTGGCTAGATGAGGATGATGCACTCACAGGAACCGAGAAGCTACAGTACTATGGGGTGGTGGGTTTGTTAGTTTTACAGACTTTGGTCTGGTTTCCAAAGCTTTAACACACATACACTAGTCTAGATACTCTGTTAAATGTTACAAATGCTGCAGATGTAGAAATCGGATTTGAAATTGGATGCTCCACTCTGATGGTGGTGACAAAAAGAGCGTAGAGTATTGAGTATTTTTGTTTGCAATCAAAGTCAAACACACAATGCCTTTTGTAATATAAAAAGAGCAGGTACCTAAGATCATCCACTAGTTTACACGTACCTACCGAAATCAACGGCTAGGGAAATCAAGTGACAACAGACAATCGTCATCTATGCGCTTTAGTAATGACATGTGATGATCATGTTTAAGCTTACACACTTTCAGATTGAGAAGCAAGAGAGAAAGAATCTCTTTACGAGGAAGTCTATGAACCCAAACGAAGAAACTCTAGCAGCAGCCGCGTATTTGATCTTCTCCAGAGTCAGTTCCACATTCTTGACCCGTTCCTCGAGTTGGACAACTGCTTTCCTCCTCTCCAAGGAAAGGTCCTCGAGCTTTGACTCCAAGAAGTCGAGCTTGAAGCCTGCCTTCGTCAGCTCGGTCAATTGGGATTGAGCATTGGTTAGTTCAGCCAGAGACAAGCTCTGTGGAGACTTGCTCAGTGTCTCGATGAGGGAGAACAAGAGAGTGTAGTATACTGCCCTCAGCTCCGGGTACTTTGGAGCGAAATCTAAACAAAATCCTTGGTGCTGCTTCAGAAGCCGGATCGCTGATTGACCCTGACAAAAGATTGGATTAGGTTTCACCAGATTCAGAAAGAAGAGCTATCTAGTAGGAGGCTCCAAAACTTACTTGAGAAGCAAGGACCCGGACACCTTGGAATTCTGATAGATCATTCTCAGTTGACTGACCTTGATGAACAACTTCGTCTACTTCAACGAAGACTTGAATGGTTAGTATGTTGTTCTCGAGGTCTTGAAGCTCGGTAAGAGGCAACAGACCCTCGATACCCCATTCTGTGGCCTCAGCGCAGAACAAATGGGATCTCCCGTTGTCTGTTCATAATATATATCAAACTTGTGCCTTTTTCTTGTTCATCAATCAATGGGATCAGATAAATATAAAAGTTATTGAAAAAAAAAAAAATCATTACAATTTGATCTGCGGAGCTCTTTGCCGGAATGATTCAAAAGAAGGAAGAAAAATCTAACTCTCCTTTTCCATCCAAGTCTCAATGATTCAGGATTAGGTACGCACAGAAACAGAGACAAGTCATTATCATAACCAGGGCATCCCTTGGTATCAACAATAACATGCCTAAAGACATGCAAAACCTCTCTTTTAGACAATTCGGGTAAGAAAGAGACGCTGGAGATAAAAAGAGTCTTGTCCATTTACCATTCGCACCCGCCGCATGAGAAGGGCGTCGACTTCATAACCTCTTTCCTGTCTGAGAAGTTGTCTACCTTCAAAATCCAACTCTTCCTCAACTCCGTCCCCATCTGTCCGAGAAGTTGTCTATCTTCAAGTGTTTGGATTCCTTCCTCTTTCATGTTATCAAGGATACAACAACAGGAGGCGTAAGACAAACAAAAACTTTACAGCTCCTCCGATTCTCCTACGTCAAACCATCCCCTATATTAAAGAGAAATTGAGACACATTTAGCAAAAAAAAATAATTACATTAACATGCCATCTTATTATATAAAGTTGGGTTTTCAAAGTTAGTCATTAACAAGATTTTGACATGTGTCAAGTTTATATCAATTTAAGATTTTTACATGTGTAAAAGTCAATATTTAATAGAAAAAATTTGAGATTACAACAAAAACAAAATATTTTGTTTTTTTTCAAAGTTATCCATTAACAAGATTT
The DNA here is from genome assembly GCF_030686135.1 of Camelina sativa. Classification (NCBI taxonomy): domain Eukaryota; kingdom Viridiplantae; phylum Streptophyta; class Magnoliopsida; order Brassicales; family Brassicaceae; genus Camelina; species Camelina sativa. Next base: position 2,147,336 of record NC_141882.1, read on the forward strand.
TGATATGTGTCAAGTTTATATCAATCTGAGATTTTGACATGTGTAAAAGTTAATATTTAATAGAAAAGATTTGAGATTACAACAAAAACAAAATATTTTGTTTTAAACAATATTAATAATGTAAAAAGATAATTATAAGAAAATTACAAAAATTAAAAGGAGATTATATATAATATTTAATAGAAAGAATTTGATTACAACAAAAATAAAATATTTTCTTTTAAAAGATATTAATAATGTAAAAAGATAATTATCAAATATTACAGAATTTATATAAAAAACAAGATTTTGACATGTGTCAAGTTATCAATCTCAGATTTTGCATGTGTAAAAGTTAATATTTAATAGGAGGAATTTGATTACAACAAAAATAAAATATTTTCTTTTAAAAGATATTAATAATGTAAAAAGATAATTATCAAATATTACAGAATTTATATAAAAAATTACAAAGTTTTTTAAAATAATTATAATGAGATTATATATATATATATTTCATAAAATTCAAAATTATAATATTATATACTTATTTTTAATTTTAAGTTATTAATTCTACAAAATATAGAAAAAGGGATTAAGTAAAATATACGGTTAATTATTAATTCTAAATTTTGTAAATACTCATATTTAAATAGTTTATTCAAAAACACTGCTTTCAACTTTGTTTAATTGGGAAAGTTTTTATAAATGGGAAAGTAAAATTTTCTTATTTTTTTAACCAAAATTTTCTTCTACTTTCTCCTTTTTCAGTTGGAAATAGGTAAGATTAATTTGTTGACCCAAAGAAAAGATTAATATATGCATCTTCTTTTCCTAATACTGTATTATAAAATTTATTGTAGTATGTTTAGATTGATTTATTTAAATTATATTTTCATCTTTGAATTATTTGGGATTCATATATTACCGTGCTTATAATTTTCTATTTTTTCTTTAATTATGTCAAATTAATTTTCTTCTAATTTCTCAACCTTGATTGGTTGGTCATAAACCTTCTTTTTTTGCAAACATAATCATTACCATTATTCAATCTCAAAGGGAGATAAAGAGTAGAAGCTCATAAACCTAATGGATGGATAAAATAGGATAATCAAACATAAGCTTACAACAAACATAGATAGATAAATTGGAAAACATAAATTGTTGTTGATAGATCCATATGAGCTTAAAGACTGTGACACTTTGATTTGCGGAAATGTTTAAAAGAATTGATTTGGCCATATATGTCACCAAAATACACTTATTTCTTGGTCAAAGGTCCTGAGAGAACTTCATGATGGGTGACCTTCCTGGAAGTGACTGTCGAAACTGTGCGAGTGAGGACAAACACACAGGAAAATATCATTTATTGATTTGTATAGTCGATAAACAAGTTTTTAAAGCCTCCCAAACGTAACAAACCGGCCATCGAATATGGGTGGGTCCACTTAGAAAGTGGGCCCATGGACTGAGAGTGGACATGGGGTCACTAAGCAATGTGGCGGTTGAGGCGTTACAGAGATAGAGGCTACATCATGGTGTGTCAAAGACACTTCCACGAATACATTAAGATATTTAACATTAGTTACTATCAAAAGATTTTGTGACGTTAGAAAAAAGTTTTTACATTCGTTGGCTGTCGGAGCAAGCCATTTTGAGATAGCAAAAAGACGTGAACATTTTCTCTCGTCACATAAGGAGGGCAGAGTCGAGGTTCTCTCTATGGTGGAGAAGGTTGGACACAAGTTTATCGCTCCAAAAGAAAAAGGTGGAGGAGGTTGAACGCAAGTTTATCTCCCCCAAGAGAGGATGACGGAGCCAAGGTTCTTTCCATGGTGGAGGAGGTTGCACGCAAGGTTCTCTCCATAAGGGATGAGGGTGGAGCCGAAGTTTTCTCCATGGTGGTCATATATTATTGTGATGATACATCATTGATTAGTATTTTTTTTTTCCAACTATTTTTTGAGCCAACAATCTTAGTAATAAAAAACCTACGCAGAAGTGAAAGTTAAATAATTAGCTTAATGTGTTCATATAGACATTTTCTAGGTAGTGATAAAGAATATATTTGTAACATAGAGTATATGTGTAAAAAAAACATTTTTAATAGTAACATACGTAAAAGATTTGTAAATTGGTATAAATCAGTGTATTATAACAAAAATAAAATTTATTAATAACCTACAACAAATTTTAATATATTTTTGTTAAATTTAATTTAATTTATAAAACTTTAAACCCGCACATCGGGCGGGTCCTCATCTAGTTATATTTATAAAAAAAAAACAATTAACTGAATAATAATTAGATATGTCATCAATTCTCACACAAATTTAAATATCACATATTAAACTAATTAAATAATTACATACTATTTTCAGTCAAAATTTCACTAAAATTTACTTACAAATATACAAGTCAAAGTTATATTATTTTTAAGAAATCAATATAAGTAAAATATTCTAAAAATGCTATAAAAACATATAAAGTTAATAAAAATAAAGAACATATAACTTATTAACAAAATCACATAAAAATGTTATTTTTATATTAGTATTGTTACCATAATAATTTAAATAATTAGCTTTTAATAGTTATTATAATTGATTATAAAAATAAATATATTATCCTGAATTATCTCCAACTCATTAAAGGAAACTTAATTCCCAATAAATATAGATTTATATATATTCATAAATATAAAAAAATAACAACAAATTAGGGGATATCATGATGTGTGATTATTTATATTTATCTAAATATGTAAACTAATTATCTCAACATTTAGTGTGATTATTCATTGAAAATGGAAATATTGATTATTGAATAGGAATATACGTTTTAATTGTACATTAATCTATGTGCTATTAAAAAGGAATGAGACAATAACCCTTATCATTATAAATAAACTTAGTACCCAAAAAATTATAATATATTTAAAATAAGTGATTATTAGATTATGAAAAATTGTTATAGTTACTGGATTAACCATAAATATAAAAATTTGATTTTTAAAGCACACAAGAAATTTATATTTCCATAAATTGTAACATTATATAAATATTTTCTTTACCACATTCACATAATTCACGGGTGAAACATATTCTTACACGAATACGTTGACTTAGAAATTTCATTAACTAGATTAGGACCCGCGGTACACAGCAGGGCGAAAATATTTATAACTAAAATATTAAAATTATAAATTGTATTTGTTGGGAAATATGTTATAATTATATAATAATTGTTAAATAAATCATATAATACTGCAGTATAATTTATTTTTTAGATAATATTTATTTAAATTTAATTAGATTTGTCTATTTTATGATACTAACAATGTTAACAAAATAATGAAATGATGTTTACCCGTGTAACACCGAATTACTGATATTTTTTAATTTATATAAATATCGATAAAACCCCGCTATATAACTCCGTCCCGAGATATTTTAACTCACACTATATCATCTTAACTTTTAATATTTATTGTGTATCTACGGTATAATATTTATCATATTTAACTTTTTAAAAGTTTTAAATATTTTTCATATTTAACCTTTTAAAAATCTTTAAAATAAAAAACCGGAATAAACCAAATAAAAGTTTTTAAAGTTTGAATGCCTGATAAATCAAGGATCTACTCATTTGTATTCAGAATCATTTTGGCAATTGAGAATATAATTAATGTCGTATTTATTGTAATGTAATTTTCCGGAAATTTTGTTTACAAATTCATTTTCTGGAAATTTTATCTAGAATATTAGCAAAATAGTATATTTTTGCGGATCCTATGAAATTTTGGACATCGTTTTGTCTACAATCTAAATAAACGGAGGCCCTTAAATTATGAATTATCAAGAGGCCCATAAAATACTAAGAGGTCCATATAAAATTGCTAGAGGTCGACACAATTAATTGCATTAGTAGCATTAATTGCAAAAACTTTCCTTATTAATATTTTTGAGCAAAAACTGCTGCAAAAATACTAGTATAGATTCTTCTAGTTTTGTTTTAATGGTGAAAACGCGATAAGATGTGTTAACCCGCCATTTAAGGTATGACCCACAACACATTTAATGATTTTAACCCGCAAAATTTTTATTACTTTGATTAAGAAGATTTTTTTTTCAAGTTTAAGTAAAGTTATATTTATTTAATTAATTATCAAATTAGTATTTAGTGCAAATAGTAGTGGTTCCTATTTTTAGAAAATTAGGATTATGGGGAATAATTGTTTACAAAAATCAGAAATGTTAACATAATTTAATAAATTGTAAATTAATAAATCAAAAAATTTAATACAAATGGCAGGGTTGTAAATAAGTTGGAACTTGAGGAATTTTTTCATAAATGTTTCTGAAAATGTATATATAGATTTTTTCATAATGTTTTTTTTTTGTAATAATCCGTTATTTATAGAAACTATTAACAAACCAATTAACTCAAAAGATTTAAATAGCCTAATCACAAATATTAAATCAATAAATAAATTATCTTCAGAAAATTTAGTTTAGAATCCGATTGTTACTAACATATAATAAAATTAATTAATTAAACTACCGAATAATTTAGTATATGTTGTTATGGTTTCATAAGAAACATGCAAAATTGTTATGATTACAAAATAAAACATAAGAGATATGAAATTGATTTTTAAACCATACATGTTGCAATAAATAGTAATATTTTATCAATATTTTCTCTTACACATTTAAAGATTTCACGTATGAAATATATTTTTTACACGAAAAACGCAGCTTTGAATTAAAAAAAAAAAATTAGTTACATATTATATTTGACACAAAAAAATATTGGTTCTAGAATAATAATTTCACTTATAATAATTTTCTTTAAATCGATTTATCCCGCATATATTGCGGGTTGTTCCCTGAAGTAGTTTAATAATAATCAGGGAGAGCTTGTAAATAATAAAAAAATTTGTAATAATAAAAAATCCATGAATTGTAAATTTGTAATTTATTTTTTGCCTGCTCCTTTTATAAAATTTTGGCAAATAGTGAAATTAAATATACTAGTGAAATTAAAAAATTTGTAAATCCATGAATTGTAAATAAAAAATAAAAACAAAAATTGTAAAATTTATTCATGGAGTTTAATAATAAAAAAAAAATCCATGAATTGTAAATTTGTAATTTATTTTTTGCCTGCTCCTTTTATAAATTTTGGCAAAATAGTGAAATCATCGCTAGTATATTTATTTTATCTTTGTAATAATAACTTGCCTATTTTAAATAAACTAATTTTGTCAATATATGGGAAAAGGGAGGGAAAAAAAGGAAAATTTCTAAAAAGGCAAAGATGGGTTTTGATGGAGTTTTCTCTGGTTGTGTAATAACGAAGATGAACGGAGAATAATTTCTTTCCTTTTTTTTTTTTTTTCTTCTACAATTCTTCAATTTTTGTTTTCTTCTCTCATTTTCTCTGTTTCCACGGCGGCGATGTCATTACCTCCGTTTGGCTGCCGTCTTCTCGCGGCGGCGGTGACCCTCTATCTAATAGGTCTGTTGTGCGTGTGTGCTGACACGAAAGGTGGTGGTACCGCTCCGAAGATTCCTGGTTGTACCAATGATTTTCAAATGGTAACACAATTTCCCCAATTCCAGTTCCTTATTATATAATTTCACGTTGAAATTTTCGGTACAGTGTTCATCAATAAACCGGAATCGTTATCTTCTTTATATATATTTTTTTTTTGTTTTGTGCCTTTTGTCGAACGCAAGTGTATATAATTGATGAAATAGATCAAATTTTGCAAACACATGTTTTGTTTTTAGCCTCTGATGTTATAAAATTTCAAAAAGTTAGGGTTAAACCCTTAATTGAAATCAATTATTTATAGGACGAGATTGATGGTACAGTCGTATTACTCATGCAACTACCGGATTATTGTAGGTCAAAGTCGAGAATTGGGTTAACGCAGAAAGCGGCGAGACTTTTACGGCTATGACTGCACAGTTTGGGGCACTGCTTCCCTCTGATAAAGACAAAGCTGTTAAACTTCCGGTTGCTCTCACCACTCCTTTGACCAGTTGCTCCAATTTAACCTCCAAGGTCTTCTCTTCATCTTATACACCATTCTACAGCCTTTGCTTTCCAAAATCAAAACTTTGATTAGAGAGAAATCTCAAACACAGAGAGTTTCATAATGCTGTTACTTAATGTTAATGTAGTTTCTCTCTTTTTTTTTTTTTTGCAGCTATCTGGTACTATTGCGTTATCTGTGCGTGGCGAATGTACTTTCTCAGCTAAGGCTGAAGTTGCACAAGCAGGAGGAGCTGCCGCTTTGATCTTGATAAACGATAAAGAAGGTTGAGATTTTCTAACCTTGCTATTTCTTGCTTTGTGGTTCTTGTTTTGATGAGACTCTGATTTCTGTTTCTGTTGTCTTTGCTTTTTTTCTTTAGTGCTGGATGAGATGGTTTGTGATGAGAATGCTACCTCCTTGAATGTTTCTATACCTGTTTTGATGATTACAACTTCATCTGGAGATGCACTGAGGAAATCCATTACGCAAAATAAGAAAGGTAAGTACTAACCCTTTTTCTATTTGTGACACTAGTATGTATGATCCTCATATCATTTCTGACAATTTCAGTGATCGTCTATCTGTTTTTGTTTGTTACTGTTCTTTTGATTGCTATGTGGTTTTCCTCTGTGTTTTTTGATGCAGTGAAGCTTTTATTGTATTCTCCAAAGAGCCCGATTTTGGATTATGCAGTGGTCTTCCTCTGGCTAATGTCTGTTGGAACAGTTTTCATTGCTTCTATTTGGTCACATGTCACCAGTCCTAAGAAGAATGAGGAGCAATACGATGAATTATCACCCAAGGTTTATTATACTTCGCATTTTGGGATTCTACCGAAACTAAACTTCGCTTTAATATCTTAGCATAGATGAAATCATGAAACAATATTTTTGTTAGAAATTACTTACAACATCCACTTATACACACTAATTCTTGTTCTTTTCATATCATCTGAATCTTTTTGGCAGAAATCTTCAAATGATGATGCTACCAAAGCTGCTGAAGATGAAACTCTTGATATCAGTGCTACAGGTGCTGTTATCTTTGTCATATCAGCGTCCACGTTCCTCATTTTGCTCTTCTTCTTCATGTCAGCGTGGTTCATCTTGATCCTGACCATATTTTTCTGCATTGGTGGTATGCAGGTAATGTTGGCTACTCTTGAGCATATCCTTAGTATTATGGCTCAATAACTAAATTTATGATCGCATTGTATTTTTATGTCAATATCCTAATTATTAATATCTGTTTCTATCTCAGGGAATGCATAATATTATCACTACACTCATAAAAAGGTACTCTCAGAAACCCAATTAAGTTGTTGAACCAGAAAAGCGCTCTATTCCAGCTAGTTAAAACCATCATGACATCATGTGGTGCTTTATCTTATTTCATGTTTTTATTTCTGCAGGAGATGCAATAAATGCGGCCAGAAGAGTGTAAAATTCCCTCTGCTTGGGAATACCTCAATTCTCTCACTCGTGGTTCTGTTATTCTGCTTGGTGGTTGCTGTCGTCTGGTTAATAAAGCGCAAAACTTCCTACGCATGGGCAGGCCAAGATATTTTTGTAAGTCTTTTTTAGCCTGCTCATTTTACAGTTGTCTAAAGCCAAATTATTATCCTTCGATTTGCCTGTCTGTCTAAACAAAACTATTGGCTTGACGTACTCAACATTTTCTTTCACTTCTTGTTCAAATCCAACTCAAGGTTCTGTTTTGTCTCAGACATTTATCGGTTGACAACTAAGTTGTAGCAATTACTTTAACATGCTTTTGGTTCACGTGACAGGGTATTTGCATGATGATAAATGTCTTGCAAGTGGCTCGGCTACCTAATATCAGGGTAAGTTTTCTGTATCACTGTATGTGTTTTCTTTGTGATTTCTTTGTATGTGTTCTAATGTGTGTCTCACGTTTAGGTTGCTACCATTCTTCTCTGTTGTGCGTTTTTCTATGACATCTTTTGGGTATTCATATCACCACTAATCTTCAAGCAAAGTGTTATGATTGCGGTGAGTTTTCGATATCTTCCTCCATTTACCAAAGTGTGTCTCACAGCTTAATACTTAGTTCTGTTTCTGCAAGGAGAAGAATATCTAATGCTCTTTGTTCAAAACTCCATCATTTCATATGATTTAGAAACTTGAGCCTCATCAAACCAGAGAATGTGTGCTGTCCTTTTTACTGCTGAGCATGATTTATATTTGCTCGAAATAGCCAAAGATTGAGTTTGAGTTCCACTTGTTATAATTTCATCTCAGTATAGAATGTTTGCACTTAGTGAGAGCTAAGAAGGTCGGATGATAGGTTAACCTCAACCACGTACAAGTTGGATACTAGATGATCATGTTTGTTAATCAATGGCATAGGTTGCACGTGGGAGCAAAGACACTGGAGAATCTATTCCCATGCTTTTAAAAGTACCACGGCTTTCTGATCCATGGGGTGGTTACAACATGATCGGTTTTGGAGACATTCTTTTCCCGGGACTTCTCATATGCTTTATATTCAGGTAGCGCTCTCGTGCATTGGCTTAACAATGATCCTGGTTCACAATTAAAACACTATCCTTATACAGTATGCGCCATTTCAATTTGGTTTGACTCTCAGATATGACAAGGAAAATAACAAAAGAGTCTCAAATGGATATTTCCCATGGTTGATGTTTGGCTACGGACTTGGGCTATTCTTAACATACTTGGGATTGTATGTTATGAACGGACACGGTCAACCTGCATTGCTCTATCTTGTCCCTTGCACGCTTGGTATATCGTTCATCTCAAGAAAAACTCTTGTTAGTCATTGTTTAAAACCCGACCATATATATATGCAAGGTTTCTTACAAAGGTAGTGCGGTTTGCAGGAATCACGGTCATTCTAGGGTTGGTGAGGAAAGAACTGAGGGACTTGTGGAACTATGGGACTGAACAGCATCCAGCTGCAGATGTAACTCCATCTCCATAAGCAGAAATTGCTTCAAATCAAACATGAGAACTCAAAGTCAAAACTCTTGAAATTGAAAAACAAGAAGAAGAAGAAAATCATTTTTTTTTTTTTTAATATATACAAAATCATTCTTTTTTAAAAAATTTAGCTCATGAATCTAAGAAATCTACACTTTTGATGCATATACATGTAGTCTCGAGCCCACCAAACGTATATAAAGTGTAATGTATATGTACAAATATTCCCTCACAACTTCTGTTTCTAAATGGAGACAAGTTTGTATATCCCCACTGTACAAAATACGAATAAACATAAGCCGGCTTTGTATTTCACCTTTGTGTTGATGTGTTCTGTTCTGTACATGGAATTAATAGAGACCAAAAAAGTCAAAGACAGATAAAAGAGACTTTTAAATCGAAACGGTGTCGTGTCATGTTTCTAAGTTGTTGCCCCCCGTCATCTACACATAGACGTACGTGTTTGCAGAGGTATGTTATAAAAGAAGTGAGAGAGAGAGAGAGAGAGAGGAGCAGATCTGGAAAGAAGAAGAAAGAAACTGTTAAATTTTTTTAGCCGGCGGGAAACCGATAATTCGTGGGGGAAAAAGCTCCTCTTCTCTCTCCCCTTACAATAACATCCCTCTTTCGCTTAAACCCTAATTCTCGAGATCCCTCAAACCCTAACTATTTTCAATTACAATTGGCGGAGAGAGCGAGAACCTTACCCAACAGATTTTGTTTACTCTCTTCCTCCGAATGATTTCAATGTCGTGTATCTCAAAACCTTTGGAGGAAGAAGAAGAAGAAGATACGCAAAGCAAAATCGAACTCAACGACCACCACCACGCTGAATCTGATCTTCCTGTTCGTTACGCATCTCTTGAGAGCGTCTACTCCGTTTCCTCTTCTTCGTCTTCATTGTGTCGTATTAGCGCCCCTACTGCTTCATCATCACATAAGCAATTCAGTCATGCGGATGGTGGTTTTGAGTTGCGCTCTCATCGCCGACCTGATATTGTTCACGTTTATTGTCGTCGTAAGAGGAGGAGCAGGAAGCGGCGTGAGTCTTTCGTCGAGTTAGCAATATCTCAGAATGTGGGAGTGGAGCAAAAGGGTGGGATTGTGAAAACTGAAACTACGGAGGAGGAGGAGGAGGAGGAGGAGGAGGAGAAGAAGAAGCCGAAGAGGAGGAGGGTTGGTAATGGCGAGCTTATGAATTTGGGCGTGGATTCTACTACTTTAAGTATCTCTGATACCCCGGGTTTAAGGGGGTGTCGAATCAAAGCTGTGTGTAGCGGAAGTAAACAAAATGGATCCTCCCGGAAGAAGAAGAGTTTTGTCAAGAATCAGGACAAGGTTCTCACAGCTTCTGCTACTGCTAAGAAATGGGTCAGGTTAGGATTCATTTACCATTTATTCTTCGGCAATGTAGACATTTTAGTGCTAATTGGTACACTATTAGTTAGTTTGATGTTGTATGACTGGCGAGTTTTGGGCATGGCAGGTTGAGTTATGATGGTGTCGATCCTACAACTTTCATTGGGCTACAATGCAAGGCAAGCGTTGAGCTATTAAGTTATCTGCTTTAGCTATTCCCTTCTGTCTTTATGAAAGGGACTTGTTAACAGTTGATTTTTGTCTAATATCTAGGTTTTTTGGCCATTGGATGCTGTTTGGTATCCTGGTTCCATCATTGGATATAATGTAGAGACAAAGCATCACATTGTAAGTTATTTCTTTCTATTGTATCTGGTTCATGTCATTATTTTTGGTGACTGATTGATTATCTAAATGCTTGTCTTTTTCACCACTATAATATGCTGCAGGTTAAATATGGAGATGGAGATGGCGAGGAATTAGCTCTTCGTCGTGAAAAGATCAAATTTTTAATTTCTCGTGACGAGATGGAGTTGCTAAACATGAAGTTTGGTACCAACGATGTGGCCGTTGATGGTCAAGATTATGATGAACTGGTTATATTGGCTGCTTCGTTTGAGGAGTGCCAAGATTTTGAGCCTAGAGACATCATATGGGCGAAACTAACTGGTAAATGCTTTGAACCAAACCTATTTCTGTATTCTGGTACATGTATTTTCTTACCTTTTTTTGTAGAAAATATCCAGGCATATAACCTCCCTTTATAGTGTTAGGAAGCATATTAGTCACCATCTTTCTCTTTAAGACCTAATTGCTTTAGAACTTTGTGGTACTTAGTAAGCATGTATTGCCTAGCCTTTAAGACATAAACTTAACTTATTATGCATACTGAGAACCATACTGCTGTGTGTGTTAACTTTTCTGGACAGGTCATGCTATGTGGCCAGCAATTATTGTGGATGAGTCTGTTACAGTAAAGCGGAAAGGTCTAAACAACAAGGCATCTGGAGGAAGATCAGTCCTCGTACAGTTTTTCGGCACCCATGATTTTGCTAGGTTAGCAAATCGTTTTAATATCTTTAGAGGTTTTGTTATGCTACCGAATTGTTGAAATTAATGTTACACAAACACATCATAATTTTGAAGTGGAAATTGACTATTTTTCTTTTGGTTATATAGAATACAAGTCAAACAAGCGGTCTCATTTCTTAAAGGGCTTCTCTCACGATCTCCCCTGAAGTGTAAGCAACCTCGGTTTGAAGAGGCCATGGAGGAAGCAAAAATGTAAGTTTCTCTTGCTTTTCAGTAGCATTCTACTTTTTCAATTTCCCAATGTAGTGAACTTAACAAACAGACCATTTCTATATGTTTATCCGAACAAGAATGTGATGCCTGTGTTAAATTGCTGTAACTGACTTCACCTAGGTACCTAAAAGAATATAAGCTTCCAGGAAGGATGGATCAACTTCAAAAAGTTGCTGATACTGATTGTTCGGAAAGGACTAATAGTGGAGAAGTGGACAGCTCAAACTCTGGTGATGATCACACAAAAGATGGAGAAGTCTGGTTGCGACCAATGGAACTTGGAGATTGCTTGCATAGAATCGGAGATTTGCAAATAATTAATCTTGGTAATGTTTGAAACTAATTAGTATGTTGGATCATCCTTAGTTGGAATGGACTCTGCCATTATGCATAAGCCAAACTAATTAGTATATCACTTGTCTTTGTCTGTCAGGAAGGATCGTGACAGACTCCGAATTTTTCAAGGATAGTCAGCATACTTGGCCGGAAGGGTATACAGCTATAAGAAAGTTCATATCACTAAAAGGTCAATTAGTTACCAGTTTCTGTGCTTTTCTATATTAATCTGCAATTTTTTCGTCTCATACATGCACAATTTCTTGTTTTGACTTTAAGCAGATCCTGACGCATCTGCCATGTACAAGATGGAAGTGCTTAGAGATGCCGAGTCAAAGACTCGCCCTGTTTTCAGAGTGACAACCAACAGCGGTGAGCAGGTTAGGTTTTTAGGTGAAGGCTTGTGTGCATAGAAGGTTTGTTATAGCCATATGTTAAGTTGATATTTGATTTTTTGACAGTTCAAAGGGGAAACTCCATCTGCCTGCTGGAATAAAATATATAATAGGATAAAAAAGATTCAGAGTGCTTCCAATAGTCCTGATGTTATGGGTAAAGGACTTCTAGAATCTGGTACAGATATGTTTGGCTTTTCCAACCCAGAAGTCGATAAACTTATTCAGGTATTTCTTCTTGAATCTGAAGCTATGTGTAGTGGTTATAGTTGACTCCTTTTACTCCTTCATTCACTGGACTCTCAGGAGTTTTCGCTAGATTCTCCGTTGTACTCCTTTAGGGACCCTGAAAACTTTGCAGTGATCTGCCTTCTGTTTTGCAGTTAAAATGCATTATTAGGCATTTTATGTTTGGCATGGAAGTTTTATATTATCAAGCTATATGTATTAAATCTTTCTCCTTATCTCTTTCCGAGAGCATTTGAACTCTTAGATAAACTAAGAGTGGGTCCTGGTCTGCATTCTTTAAAAAGGAACCAAGTTTCGCAGAAGATTTCACCATTACGATAACTAATTTCTGTAAAAAAAATTGTGACTTCTCTTTATGTACTTTTTTGTGTTGTAGATTTCCAATTTCTTACTTTGCAATATTCTTCAGCTTCTAGCAATCGCATTTTATGTATGTTGTGCCCTATAATAAGTCTTGACCTTACTGGCAGGGGCTATCACAATCCAAACCACCTTCGAAGGTTTCTCAGCGCAAATATAGTTCAGGAAAGTATCAAGATCATCCTACTGGTTACCGACCTGTACGGGTGGACTGGAAAGATCTTGATAAATGCAATGTCTGCCACATGGATGAGGTTAACAATGCTTCTTTCTTGATTGAACGGTTTGTACGCCTTAATAAGTTAGTTATGACTTAGATTTTCTTTTCTGCAGGAATATGAGAACAATCTGTTCCTACAATGTGATAAATGTAGAATGATGGTATTACTCTCTCTGAGTTGTTAATACTATTTTATACCCTTTTAGATCTATAGTGTATAGTGGCTGGCATACTATCTTTTTCTAGATGATGCTCAGTATATTTTGATCCCGAACTAGGTCCATACTAGATGCTATGGGCAGTTGGAACCCCGTGATGGCATTCTGTGGTTATGCAACTTGTGTCGTCCTGGCGCTCTTGATATTCCTCCTCGATGTTGTCTTTGTCCTGTAGTAGGTAATTTGACCAAACCTTTTCGGTATGGAGTCTTTATATGCCTTGGTTAATGACCAACAAATTATCTTTCAGGGGGTGCTATGAAGCCGACAACTGATGGGCGCTGGGCTCATCTGGCTTGTGCCATATGGATCCCAGGTATAATCTTCACCAGTTGATATGTTACACTGCATGTTTCTGCTTTCTACTAAGGATTTTGGGGCTTTACCTTTATCCAAGATGTATGAGATCGATTGTGATATTATACAGAAACATGCTTACTGGATGTGAAGAAGATGGAACCTATTGATGGGATTAATAAAGTCAATAAGGTTTGAGATGTTTCTCTTTCAGGTTCCTTTACATCTGTTTTCTTAGACAGAATTAGTTACCTTTTCAACGAGAGAAGCACATTGTAGTCTAATTTTTAGTAGCCACGTGATGCTTGAATAGTTATCTTTTTTTTTTCTTCACACTTAAAAACAGGATCGTTGGAAATTATTGTGCAGCATCTGTGGTGTATCTTATGGAGCTTGTATCCAGGTAAGACTTATTTTGATGGCAAAAGAAAGCTGAATCATTGTTTACTAATTCACACATGACAATATTTTTATTGCTTGCCTTGTTTAAACTCTCTCATAAATATTAGTCATTGAATAAAGTAATTAACTAGAAATAATGATTGCTCATTTCAGTGTTCAAATAGTTCTTGTCGGGTGGCCTATCATCCACTATGTGCACGAGCTGCTGGTCTCTGTGTTGAGGTACTTTCATATGCTACAGTAGATCGTAAGATTCTACAGTCGTTCATAGATGTTACTCAACCACACAGATTTTACTAAAAAGATAGTTCTAACTAAGATAGCATTTTGTAGCTTGCAGATGAGGATAGGCTTTTTCTTCTATCAATGGAGGATGATGAAGCAGATCAGTGCATCCGCCTGCTTTCATTTTGTAAGAGGCATCGACAAACATCAAATAACCACCTAGAAACAGAGTACATTATCAAACCTGCTCATAATATTGCCAAGTACCTCCCACCTCCTAATCCCTCTGGCTGTGCTCGAACTGGTATGCAGTTGCATTGATCAATATTTGCTACTGCTAGAAATAAAAGTGTAGAATTACTGCATCTATTTGGAATGGAATGTTTTGCTCGAAATGCTCTTACTATACTTGTGGAAATGTGCGTCTTTTTTCAGCTAAATGATCTTACATTATTCTCTTACACGTGTTTATCACATTGTGCTTGCTTGTATTCAAATCTAATAAAAGAAGGCACTGTATAAGTCAGTTTATAGCTTTATCTTGCTGGATTATTAATGTACTTTCCCTCTGTTTCTGGTAGAGCCATATAATTATCTTGGAAGAAGAGGACGAAAGGAACCCGAAGCTCTTGCTGGTGCTTCTTCAAAACGTTTATTTGTTGAGAATCAGCCGTTTATTGTTGGCGGGTACTCTCGACATGAAATTTCAACCTACGAACGCATTTATGGATCAAAGATGTCACAAATTATTACTCCAAGCAATATTCTATCTATGGCTGAAAAATATACATACATGAAGGAAACTTACAGGAAGAGATTAGCATTCGGTAAGCTTTTAATCAACAATCGTAAAAGATGTTACTACTAGTCAAAGTTTCTGCTATGTTAAAGATCAAATTAGTGAAATTTCTGTAAGAAGATAAAACTGGTAGGATTTTTTTCTCATTAAATTCTTGGGATGTATGGTGCTTTCTTGTGATCATTTTACGTTTTATGGATTAGACAGGAAGTGATTCCCATATAGCTTAACATATATATCAGAATTAATTTTCTCTGATTTTTTTGTTTTCCTTTAAATGGTTTACTTTCTTCTACAGGGAAATCAGGAATCCATGGTTTTGGTATCTTTACAAAGCTTCCGCACAGGGCAGGAGATATGGTTAGGAATTCATAAATTGAACTGTCCATTCTTGCATAGTAAAGCGTCAGTCATGACAATATTGTGAATTGGGTGGGTGCAGGTGATTGAATACACTGGTGAACTTGTTAGGGCGCCAATAGCTGACAAGAGAGAACATCTTATATACAACTCAATGGTGGTACGTATCTGACCTTGTGCATTTTATATCTATGGTAATTAATTCTTTTTTTGGCTCGAGCACTGAACATTTTGTTAGCATTCCCTTAAACAACCTGCGGTGTTAGTATCTACATAATACATATCTTCCTAACTTTCTCACTGATTTTTGGGATCTGATATTTTTGGCTATGAGTACTGAAATGTTAGGTATCAATTTACCAAATAATTTCTTTTCTGATATAGGGTGCTGGGACCTATATGTTTAGAATTGATAATGAGCGGGTCATAGACGCAACAAGGACAGGAAGTATTGCCCACCTGATCAATCACTCATGTGAGGTATGGTCAAGTAGTTTTGACAATTTGTTATATGATTTAGTTCGCACCTGCAATATCATCACATTACTTATGGATATGTCCTGTACAGCCAAATTGCTATTCAAGAGTCATTAGTGTTAATGGTGATGAGCATATTATCATATTTGCAAAGAGGGATGTCGCAAAATGGGAGGAGCTGACCTATGATTACAGGTTTCTCTTTGTGCCTTTCTTGGGTGCTTTTTTGAAATTGCACTATCATATGCTGATTTTTTGTCTTTTAACATTTCAGATTCTTTTCAATTGATGAGCGCCTTGCATGTTACTGTGGTTTCCCAAGATGCCGGGGTGTTGTTAATGACACAGAAGCTGAAGAACAACAGGCAAATATTCATGCTTCTCGCTGTGAGTTAAAAGATTGGACAGAAGCCTGAGAGGTAAGCTATATTTGTTGATATGTTAACTTGAGAAGAGTTTGTCCTTTGTAGTTATTGAAAGCTAATTTCCAGGTTAGTAGATGTCTATCTTTGTTGAAGATGATGAGTTCTTTAACGCGTCTCTATCTCATCGATAGCGGCCTAATTTCATGGTGAGGCCAGCCATTTCTATTGCAATTACATGCGTTCATTAGTCACAAAGAAAACTTTATCTCAATGGAAGTTATCAAATTTACTTACAAAATCCTTTTGTTTGCCATTCAATGGAAGCTCATAACCATCTGTTTCGACTTGCATGTGCTTACTTGATCCAGAGTCCAGACCTTC
This sequence comes from Camelina sativa, assembly GCF_030686135.1. Lineage (NCBI taxonomy): Eukaryota > Viridiplantae > Streptophyta > Magnoliopsida > Brassicales > Brassicaceae > Camelina > Camelina sativa. The sequence continues at coordinate 2,164,075 of NC_141882.1, forward strand.
ACATCTGTGTGTACACGAGATCTTTGTGAGGATGTCACATGTTTGTGGATTCTCATGAGCTGGCTAGCTTCCCCCTCTATAGAGGCCCATTAATCTCCCTGAACACATACTGTAACTCTCAGTACTCTTAACTTGAGATCGTTCTATCCGAAGGTTTTGTAACAATCCATTTCTTGTACAGATATACTGATAAGTACTAGAACCATATTAACCCTTTTTGTAACAAGAGGCACATTACAATCTTTGGGTAAATGAAAAAACCAGCATTTTCTTCTTTCTCCTGACCCGAATGAGCCTCAATCTGCTGTTTTTCTGATTATAAGTTTTAGCATAATGGTTCTACTTATATACGTATCATGGGGACTATACAACAATTGATTTTTTATCTGATAAGCACTGTGATTAGATATTCAACAAGGGATCAAGTTATGGAGTCGGAAATAAGAGGAGCTTAGTTTTCTTCAGTCTGACACAACATGTGAAGGAAAAAAAGTCGTTATCACTCTTTAAGTACTTTGTTGTAGTGTAACTTTACTTGCACCTTTATTTGGTTCTCTGTGCATGTGACCATTATTGGTCGTATCCCTTGACCCATTCCCCCACACGCGCGCACACAAGCACGCGTGTGTCACTGTGTATGTGTATATATGTACTTGCTCATGTTTGGAGTACAATGCTTCTGAAGCTCTGTTTAGTCGTGTCCAAATGTCAAAACCTCTGAAGTTTCTTCTTTGGTCATCTCTTGCTCTGTTGCTTCTTCAGATAGGTAACTTGAAAGCTTAAATACTTTTCATTGTAATTATTATCTGTAGATATGTGAATGGGGTTGCATGTATATGTGTATAGGTTCTGGGCTAAAATGTGAGAGCAAAAGCAGCGAACCAACGGTGAAGCAGACGCAGGTGAAGGGGAGACAAGGAATCAAGTTCAGAGTTGAGGTAATGAACAAATGTCCAATGTGCCCAGTCATCAACCTTCGTCTGAAATGTCAAGGATTTCCTCAGTCGCTTGTGGACCCCACACTCCTCCGTGTTCTCTCCTCTTCCACCGGAAACTGCGTAGTTAACGACGGCTTGCCCTTGAGTCCAATGCAAACTCTCTCTTTCAACTACTCCAACTCACACCAGTTTGCTCTGCGTCCTCTTTCATGGTCATTTCAGTGCGAGTAAACCAATAAAATAGTTTAAAATCAATAAAACAAGATATGTTTGTTTGTTCATCAAATCTGCTGCTGGTTTTTCTTTGTATTATCTTCTATATATTCAGACCATTTTTACCATTTGAGCAAAATGTCAGAGTCTATGTACAAAAGATATAACTATAAGGAGTCTCTAAAGAAGGAAAAGAGTCATAAGGAGAAGTAAGGACATTAAAAGCAAAGAGGTATTTAAAGGCAGTGCAGAAGAGATAAAATGTGAGCCTACTAAATGAACTGTTCCTGTTCCTTCATCCTTTACTTTTATGCTTGATGAGCCTGCCAAAGAGAGATGATAAAATTGTTCAAATTCCAAATCTTTCCCAGTCACAATGAGACATGAATATTTATATTGTTTTCGAGCGATATATCGCACTTACAGTTGTATTCAGTCCATCCAATGAGCTGATTTTCGAGATCGTAGAGAACAAGCTTGTTTGAAAGCACCAAATCTGCAAAAGAGAACGTAAGATACTGTGGGAATTGGATTGAATCACATGAGGCTTATATTCACTGAGAGCAACTGAGCAAGAGAACACAATGGGCATTTTTTCACAAACTGGATTGCAATTAAACTTCGTCACTTAGTCATGGTTTTGTATAATATGACTACAAACTAATAACTATGTATCCAACAAGTTACCTCCCAAAAGTGTCATGTTTCTCCTATCTCTGGATTGCATTGCGCTATTTTGCCAACCAATGCACCACATTCCTTCCTGCAAAGTTTTGGTGTTGAGTTAGGGGTGAATAGCAAGATTGAGAGCAAAATCAGGCTGAAACATGAAGATTACAAGAGCGAAAAATCAACCAGAAACGCTGAATATGCTTACATAAGGGAACAGGTAGTCATGAGGATAAACCCTGAGGAAAACCGAGTTCTCGAAATGGAAAGTGACATTTGGAAACCCCTCATCAACTCTGCAGCAAAGGTAAGATAATGTTCCATAAGAAAACCATTGTGTGATACGTCAGACATCACAAGGAGAAGTTGCTTACATGCAAACCATCCACAATGATGTCCAAAGATATTCTTGGTAGATGCATATTGAAAATTTTGCAGATGAATCATATAAATATATAATCAAGAAATATGACTAACCTTCCAGAGTACTGAAAGCATTTATAATCTTTATCCACTATGTGAACTTTCAGAGCAGGCTCCTGCGAGGTTATCTAACAAAAGAACAAGAATTATGAGAATAGACTCTGCAGTTTAAATTTCTTTAAGAACTGGAAATTTCTAGCAGTGTACCATCTTCACCAGTGGTTCATAGATTATCTCTGGAAGATAGGCCAAGGTCGTACCACTGTCAATTATTGCTCCTTTTCTATCTCCCGGTTGAAATAAATCAGCTGGAATATTAAGAAACTCCTGACCAACTTGAACTGCTGTCATATTGACATTGTAATGTGGTCTACAGTTCAAAACAATAATAGTCCGTTAACAAAAAAGAGAAAGAATATATTCATCATTTTAGAAGAAGCTTTAAAGTCAAGCACACTAATTCTATTTTCCTCCTCTATACAAGAACTGCAAGAAGGTTCACTCTACTAGAAGTAAAGTAAAAAATTCCACGATCGTCCAATGTACTTGAAAGAGCATTGAAACTCTAAACCAGGTCAAAAACAGAAATAACATGATCACTGCATCTACTGGTATCTCGTTGAGCTTCTACCCAAACAATATAGGCAATGATTGCATTTGAAGCATATGATTGCACAAGAAAAGGTAAAACAGTTTAAAGGGAAAACAATGTTGACATACTGATTGGGTACCAATGGTGTCATGTTTACTTTTGGTTGTACAACACGTCCGATAGCAAAAATACCACCTCCATTTCTTCCATCTAAGCAATGAGCAAATATCTTTTTCACTCTCCCTGATGAGGCCAGCTGGGAAATCATGGAGGAGTTAGCTTTCCCGAATCCAAGTATTCCATCAAGTGCTTCTTCATTAGACGAGTCTAGATCTCCTGACTGCCTAGCTCCACACCTTCAAGATCATATGAAAACATTAAGAAATGGAAGAGGCAATGAGGAATGAAGGATTAAGCTTTCTTGTCATAGGAATGGTAAAACGTTGTAATGGACAACTAGTCTACTCATTTTACAGATCTCTCAGGGATTATAAAGGTGACCCGCAATTCTCAGGCTCTTGAATGTTGCACAACAGTTAGAGGTTCAGATTTAAGTCGGTTCAGTGAGGGCCGCCAGAATACAAAACTAAAATATAAATATGGTATTTCTAAATTACAAAGTTTCCCAACGTGTAGATGCATATGAAATAAATGAAATGAGTTGTGCACGGAAATATACCTTAGCAAACTAATGAACTGCCACAATCAAAAGCACAATATCTTTCAGTATAAGCTATGGTCTGTTTCTGATATTCACTATATGGTGGAGAACTTATTCACATGTTACTTTCAAAATAAATAAAAAAGCATAGATGCCAGAGTACACTTTAACCTATTTCAGAATCTCAAAAAAAAATTCTTTAAGCAATCAAGTTTTATCTGTTTGGCTTCAAGAATTGTTATCAATAAAGCTTTCTTACAGCTATTTCCACGTCTTTTCTTCTGTGCACTTAAGAAAATAAGACCGTGGCCTCAAGCAAGGTGAAGTTGTGTTTTATTTCAGTGAGAACAGAAAAAAAGATCTAACAAAGCTGCAAGTACCATGTTGCAGCGAGATAAAATAAAAGTGAATTACCCAAATATGACACTCCCGTTAGCAGTTTTTGTCTTGAGATCACCAGCAACACTGTCATATTGCACAACATCTTTGACAAAATAACCTGCAGTAGAGCTACCATCTCCATATATCTCAAGATAAGGACAAGACATATTAGCTTTGCAGCCTGAGAGAGGACCACCACTTATCTGGTAGCAAAAATCATCATCACAAGAGACCAACTTCCCACTGTTTGATTCGTCTATGTTGTACAGCGTCAGCTCAATCTACAAAGGAGGAAAAACAAAAAAGCGCAACCATTGAGTTGGAGCAACGAAGGAAACTGTAAATGAAAATACAAAAAAAAAAAAAGACAAAAGAAGAGGCTTACACCGAGAGAGCTTCGTGTAGGACATTGTTTGCACTGGATACAGTTAACCCACATGATATCACTGCCTGTATCAACTTGAACATAATAGCTCTTTGCAGGTGTTCCAATTCCAATCTTTGCATAATAAAGCCTTGAGACATCACACAATGAGAAACAGAGATCAAGTAATCTAAAAATTGCAACTTTAATAACATTACGAGATTCCAAAAAAATTCCTCAAAAGAAAACAACAGTGATGAAGTAAGACTCCAAAGGAGGAGGAAGTGATGAATCTGAAACTCACCCGGGGATATCAGGGCGACCAGTTCCACCAAGGGGTAGATCGATTCCAGCGAGAATTGTGAGCTGGCGACGGTCATCGTGTTCCTTTAAGGCGCTCAGGGAGCCTTGTAGCCTTGGATAACGATACTTAACATTGAACACTCCCGGATTACAAGACACGGACACGAGCCCAGTGAGAAACCAAATCACTAGCGTGAATCTTGCGCAGATTGGGAACAACGAGACGATTGATGAGGTCATCTTCCTTCTTATCTCCTCACCTCCTTGCCCTGATTTTATGACGTCAGTCGTCTCGGCGGAGGAGTTGATAGAAACCACCGGACCGGCGACGACGACGACGAGGAAATTGAGAAATTTCAGAGTTTGTTTGTTTTGGTTTGGTCAGTTCCTTCCAACTAATATTATTTATTTATTTTTTATTTTCCAGCGTGTACTTTTCCTTTTATTTTATTTTTTAATTATTTTCAGGTAAATTTATGTGTTATACATTATCAATACAACTCACAGATTATGTGTACTGTACTGTATGGAGTATGTATATATCTTGTTGGTCGTTTCAACTGTAACCAAAAATTTGATTTTAAACAATTATGACATTTTTTGGCAAGCAAAACAATAATATATATAAATGGCGTTTTTTGAATTCAAATCAAAGAGAGATTGTATTCAAATAAGTTATATTTATTTATTTTTAATTTATTTTCAATGTGACTTCCCGAGAAAATATTTCAAAAAAATCTCCTATGATTTATTTAATGGGTTTTCTAAACTGTTGTGGAAAGAAATATAAAAATCAAAGGTATCATATTATATAATTAAGCGTTTATACCCCTCCCCTCCAATCGATTAACCCAAGACATGAACACTTTTTAGTTTTTACTCATATAGTATAAATGAATTACATGCTTCCATGATCCGAACAATATAGTTATAATAATAGTAATTTTTGTTTAAATAGTGGTAACTTAATCACCATCACATGAATCTATACTAATATTTTTTTGGAGCACCTTTTGTTCAAAATATATTTTAAACATTTACTATTGAATGTCTTTAATACTTTCTACTATTCTTATTATCAAACACAATTAAACTATTTTAAATATTCATACATAATATTCTACAATTAATATATAAATTTAAAATATTTATTCCAATTAATATATAAACCTTAGTTTTCAAAGTTAGTAATTCATATAATCGCGACACGTGTCAAATATATCGATAATATTTTGATAAGTGTGAAAATAAATTTTATTTAATAATTATAAGAAAATTAAAAAAATCTTAAAAATAAAGGAATTACAACTAATATTTTTGAAAGTATATAAAACCAAAAGTAATATATTATATCACTCATTCTAATAGAAAAGTTATCTATTAAATTACGACTTTCAATAGGAAAATATGTGCAATTAATAAGGAAAATATATGCAATCAATAAGGAAAATATTTGAAATTTAATTACAATTATTATTTATTATAATCATATAATAAAAAGAAATTTTTACAGAAAAGTGATAAAAGTATTAAAAGGTTTAATGTGTTAAAATTAGTGATTAACATAATATAACAAAAATAATAAATTAATGTAATCTTCTTAAGTTTTTAAATTGGTGAATGATTTGATAGCTTATTTAATATTATGTTGTTATATAAACCTTGGTTTTCAAAGTTACTAACTAATGTGATCGCGACACGTGTCAATTTTAACAATTAAAGATTTTGTTATGTGTTATACAAAAGCTTTGTTTTAACTTATTTGTAAATTATAAGAAATTAAAAATTTAAACAATTTAATAAATATAAAAAGATAGTTCATATATGTATATAAAATAATACTAATTCTAGTTTTAAATTACTAATTCTATAAGAAAAAGAATTAAGAAAATTATACAATTAATTACTATAATAGTTTTTTTGTATAACATTAATTTGATTTGGTTTAATTTCTTTTGTTCAGTCTCTTCGCCCGATGTTTCGGAGCCCCTGCCCCTGTGAACGACGTCTGGAAGACCTTCGTCAAGGAGTGTTCCCACGGCATCCAATGGGTGATCGGTACCTTGATTGTCTTTGTTCCAGCGAAGTTTCTCAGCAGCCTTCTCGACGACGACTCCAAACTTCTTTCCACCGATCTACCTCATCCTCTCCTACGTTGGGTACGTTGAAGCTCTTTTATCTTGGGTCAAGGGACTTTGATCTGGTCTCCTTATCTCCTCCATCCACTTTCTTTTATCTTTTTGTATAATCTCTGCTCTTTGATGTTATTACTTTTGAACTTAAGCTTTTTTGTCATCCTCTTTTGATGTTGTCGTCTCAATGAACAATTATGAATAAATTGGTAGGAAAAATTCAAAACTTTGCAGAAAAACGTCGTCATTAACGAATGTACAAATTGTGAGTGATTATAGATGTCCTTTTATTTAAATCTGAGTCATCGATGCTCAAATGAAAGTACTCTTCAAGAACTCCTCTAGGCGTCCTACCAAATCCCTTGGCCACTTCTTCCATTTCTCTTAGCTTTGTGACTTCTTATTTAATCTGATCCAATCTCTTCAACACAATCGTCATCAAGCTATTCACATCTGCACCTGATTACTCGCCTCGACAGCTCTGACTTCTCCTTCTCAAGCTGCCTATACAGGTCACCGAGACATTCTCTCTGAGCATAAAGGTTGCAATTTGGTACTCAAATTCCTGAGCCTTCCTCAGCGCGTTTAGAACCTCATTGATTTCTTCCTCGAGTTTGTGCATCTCGGCCTCATGATTGAATGGTATCGGCCCAATTGGAGTCACGTGCTGTAAACTTTCCAATGTATCATTGTCTTTGGCTTCTCCATTGTCAGAGATATCTACAACCAGAATAACCATAATATGTTATAATGAAATATTAAAGCAACTTCAACACATGATCAGAAACTGTGATTAGGGAATTGTACCTGACCATATAGCTGATGTATCATCATCATTCCAGAGATCTTCCAAGCTCGTGCCACATTTGAGCTGAAAAGATTATGCTTTAGTTTCAGGAACATCTAGTAAATATTACATTTTACAGAGTATAATGTACCTTGATGACTGTTGATTCGATACAATTTAATAATTCCTTAGCATTATCTCTTTGTGAGCCTCGCAGGATACAAGTACCGAGATCCAGGATCTTCTCCACGTCGCCTTGATATTCTACAGTCTGACATATATCTAGTAACTTGTTGACATGTGGAACCAAGTCCTTTTTGGCGTCACATCGCCTGCAGTAGTATTCAGCATCCAACCCGATGCTGCCCCCAATGGTTTCAGCCATGTAAGCTCGACGAGCACACTTCACGTGCGCAACATGTCCACATATATGACCCTCGGAAACCAAAGCCTAGCATTTGATATAGCTATAACCTCCATGCTTCAAACTTACAAATTTGCAGCAAAGGATGCAACAGCAATCAGAGCAGAATTTAGGTTCACCGCAGCAAATATCACAAGGCATAGTGGGTAAAGTTTCGGCTTCAATCTGTGGCATCAGGCTCCCACATTTTCATTACCAGCCTTACAAACCGCAATATCAGATCCATTATCATTCACTGGATCTACATCTGAGCTATACATTGGCAATGAAACCTGCTTCTGAGGCATAATGCCTATCAAACAGAGAAAACAGCTACTTATTTAGACTTCAGAATGATAAAACGTAACTGATACAGTTAAGAACTAACAGAAACATGCATGAGGCAAATAACCGGAGTTCTAATAACTCAGGAAGCAAAAGGAACCGTGTAGATAGCATATAAAATATGACTAGAGTTGATTGAACCTAACCATCTCTGCAGGGTATTGTCCAGCTGAAAGAAGCAAAGAACTTTGGAACATCAGCTCCAGGGAAGGTGTGACGAATGTAACGTTCGAGTGAGAGCCTGCTCCTAAAAACCTCGTTTCTCAGCATTGTTTCAGTATCTAAACCGGGAAGATGCTTAGGAGGAAACAAGTATATATCCTTGAAGTGGCCTTTACCGCGCTTACTCTCGGTCCAACCTTCCAATGCCAAGTATCTCCAGGATTAGGCCAATTCTCAGGAGCATACGGTAAACCTTCACCACATTCCAACGGATCTACTGGTTTCAGAAGAACCTCGGTTACTTTGATCAATGTCCATGGAGTCCATGATAATAAGACCTGCACTAAATCACAAAACCAAATTGGAAGCTTCAATAAGAAGAGCATGAAACCACAAAGAAGAGTGTTAAAACGAAACCAACATATAAGGGACATTAACCACATATGGACTTTTCCATTTCTTTTTATTTTTCCCCTTCTATTTTTTTTTATTATTATTTTCAGGTAATAGGTGTTATACATTATCAATACAACTCACAGATTGTAAGTACATGTATATCTTGTTGGTCGTTTCAACTCTAACCAAAATTTTATTTTAAAATATCATTACTGATCTTTTCATTGAAGAGAAAAGACAACCTGAAGAATCCCAAACTTTTATATAAATATTTTTAACGCTATTTGAAGAGAAAGACACAACTTGAAGAATAATTTCACACTGATCAAGCATTAACAAAAGTGTCACGGAAAACCTAATAATGATTCAAAACCTCTGTCTATTGGGACTTGAGAAATTTCTTCACGAGTCTTGTGCACAATTTTCCGTATTGAAGCGACTGCTATGTACTTGGAGTCGGGTCCAAACTCCCTGGAAAATCCATGGATTAACAATGTCTGCTTAACAGACTCGATAAAAGAAAGAAGAGCAGTGACTTAAAAAGCTTAATCATATAGCATTTACCCATACAGGACAGATCGGGATGAGTCTTGTTTGGGTTCCATTCTGCTTTTACACTAGGTGTTTGGAATACTCTACAACATTGAAACATAAGTTTTCTTTATTACATGATCTTCAAAAGAAACATATCCATCTATCCAAATTGCATTTTTGGTGATGGCAGGTTCTTTTGAGTTTGCACAACTAGCTTTCAGTAACTCCTTATCAAAGTTAGCCCCCCATTCAATTAATTAATTCCCTACATTGTGTGTATCAAAGTAAACCTCACCCTCTATCATTGCTTTTTAAATCGAACAGAACAAATACGAATAAATGGATAAACTGTAAGAGACTGTGTAGCCAGTAGAAATTCTTTCAATTTGTATATCCTAACCTCTGCAGAGTGATCTTTCAATGTATGTCTACATGAATAGTTCCCCATCCTCAGAACTTCCCCAGATATGGACTGTCTTCAGAGTGTCAAAACAGGAACCTGCTCATACAAAAGGTATTTGAACAACAAAAAATGAAACGAATCAATACGAAAGAAGCACGGTTTAGTATGAATAAATAGAGAGAATAGTATACTTTTTAAGCTAATTTTTTTCTTTCCCAAAGAATAACATTGATAAGCAGCATCCAACTGGGGATTCATGGGAGTGTACAGATTAAAGTAAGCGCACAAGTAAGCATGCCACTATGACTATTAATGCAGTGACTTCCCAGACCAAACAAAAACAACATAAAGTGATGAATGGAAAATTGAGAAATTCCAGATGTCTTAGAATGAAAATACCAGGTTTGTTGGTCTCGTGAAGTGGGTGGCTTGAGAGATGAACGTCTCCAAAGCATCAACTGAAGCCAATGTTTTTAGGGATCTAGCGGACCAATGAGGAGATATTATTACTACAGAAGAACCACACGCAAATCCAATTAAACTCCGAAAGTACAGATGTCTCTTGCCGTCTATTCTCAAGCTAATATACTGACAGATGTGCAGCTGTATGCGTTACCTGATTCTTTTTACGTCGCTGAGAAAGAGCAGCATTACAATCTGTCAGTTCTGTGATAACATCAACCGAAATTCCAAGACGCAGTTTCCTTGCATCAGGCCCCTATTCACCATCATCGATCTCCATATTGCAACAGCAAAACAAACTTGTTACAAGAGATTTGACCACATAACCAACTTAGTTTGAGAAACAAATGTGCAAGCATACCTCTTTTGCCATTACTAAGAGCAGGATACGCTGCGGAAACTTTCAGCCTCAGCGAGCAATTGCCGTGATTCGCCTCTCTTTCTTTATTAAGCCTAGCAATCACACAGAAAGCAGCATCGTGCTGCAAAATAGGAGGAAAAGTTTACCCCCACAAAATTCATCAATCACCGTTATCAATAGCAAAAAGATGGAAACATCCAGGACAAGAAAACTAGAGTAAGTGAATACATATTTGCAAGTCATGTAGTCTGATAAGGTAGTGGCAGATACACTTAACCATAATTACCTGATACAAAGCATGGCTTAGCTCTTGCCTCACAGTATGCAGTTGTTGTTCCAGTGCAAAATGTGATAGGATCGGATTATCCCATCCGTACATGCACAACAAATGTAAAAACTTCTTACGCATTTGTTTTGCCTTTGCTAACATATTGGTGAACACTTTTCTTTGCTATCAGCCTATCAGTAACAATTGAACATATAAATCAATGTAAAGAGTAGATTGCAATCTTCTGAGCCATGTAGACCACAATCAAGTTCATAGATCCCATATAAGTCTGTATGATACTTAACAGACAGAGGGAAATTTTCAGAGTGGGTAATCCTTCCAACAAAGAAAGCAAGCACAAAACGGAAAAACAAGGTACATGGGAAACAAGATAAGAACTTACAGTCTGGAACATTCCAGCAATGACGCTAGCAGTGTGTAATGGTCTCGGTTTTACAATATTCAAAATGGTCCCGGAGAGCGCTTCAAGCTTTAATAAGCCTTCTACAAAGAGTGCCGAAACAAAGAAAGATATTCCCACTCAATTACTCTCGAAATTCAGATGTTATCAACTTATCAATCAAACAAAATATTACTACTAACAAATCTTAGCATATTCATGACTCCATAGAGAGAAATCTTATAGCACAAGACAAGCTAAAAGCTCATCAATGGCGTTTCTTCTCAAAAGATACCTAACTCTCACAAGACGCACTGACTAAACAATCATTCTGACGTTTACACAGAAATCTCCTAGTGGCTAGTACTATGCAATAAAATCCTGCAATATTAAAAGGATACTCAAAACTCCTACATAGGTGATGTACAAGTAGTACATATAACAATTATACACATAGGAGTTTGTATTGTACGCATAATCGTGACTTAACTTGTCCGATGAAGCAGTCACCACAAGATCAGCACCACCAACAACCTAACCTGCAAAAGGAACAATGCATGTCAAGCACACACCTACAAAGGAAAAAAAAAATATAGATATTTACAAGAATGAAAGACTACGGCAGAAGACAGACCTTCTTTGATTGAGAGTTGAGAGTTAGGTGAACTTCTCCAGAGCATCAACCGAAGCCAATGTTTTAGGGATCTAGAGAACCAATGAGGAGTTATTATTCATACAGAAGAACCACACGCGAATCCAATTAAAGTCCGAAAGTACAGATATCCTTGTATGGCATAGACAATAATATATATGTTGTCTCTTGCCTTCTGTTTTCCAGCAAATATTCGGGATATTCTGATAGATGTGCAGCAGTATGTGTTACCTGTCTCTTTTTACGTTGCTGAGAAAGGGCAGCATTACAATCTGTCAGTTCTGTGATAACATCAACCGGCCTTGCATCAGGCCCCTGTTCAGCATCATCGATAGCCATATTTGCAACAGGAAAACAAACTTGTTACAAGAGATATGACGACATAGCCAACTTGCTTTTGAGTAGCAAATGAGGAAGCATACCCCTTTTGCCATGAGATACACCTCTACAATTGTAGTGATCCGTCTCTTTCTATTTTAAGCCTAGCAATCACGATGAAAACAGTGCTCTGTGAGTGTGAGAAATAATTAATTTGATGTGAACAATGTCATCAAGGGTATGTGGTTCACGAGTAACAGGGCATTTCCCATAATCCTACAAAGTATCAGAAGCAATCTATAAAAAAAAAAATTTGAACTTTTACACTTGTATTAAGAAAATATCTGAAAGCAAATACAAAGGTACAAGAGCAAAGAGCTCACTTACCGATATATGCGAAACCAAAGGCTCCTCCGGAACTTCGCCGGAAACTGTACCGAATAAAAAAGACCCACAGTGTTACCAACAGAGACCAAGCAAGTAAAACCCTAAATCGGCAAACAGAGAAGAAAGAGTGGCTTACTTGCACAATTCATGTTCTAACGACGAAGAAGAAGAATAAGTATACGCAGCATTAGAAGACTAATCGGTGAGTCCCTTGAGAGTCTGGACTAGGGTTTAACTACTCTGGTCGGGCGCCACTAAACAAAATCGCTTATGCCCAGGAGGACTGGAGGAGGATGAAGACGGAGAGAGAGAAAGAGGCAAAAATGCTATTAAAATTTGGGCCTTTTACATTTAAAATGCGATATGGGTAATTGGGCTTGTTATGAAGCCCATTTGGAGTACACGGTCTATAGACTTTCTCTCTCTCTCTTTATTATTTCAAAACCCATATGAACTCTGTCTGTGGTCTTTGGTCCGACCAAGATCCGGTGGAAGCTCGATGCTCCTGTCGTCTCCCCACCTTCATTCATATACGACCAATAATACTGCAAGGCAAAAAAACAAATGGTGTAGTTGTGTCTTAATTTAATTATAAAGGTCTGATGCTCTAAGTGGCTAGATGATGATGATGCACTCACAGGAACCGAGAAGCTACAGTACTATGGGGTGGGTTGCTAGTTTTAAAGACTTTGGTCTGGTTTCCAATGCTTTAACACACATACACTAGAGTCTAGAATACCTTGTCCCACTACTCTGTTAAATCAATGTTTCAACTCCACTCTGATGGTGGTGAAAAAGAGCGTAGAGAATTGAGTATTTGTTTACAATCAAAATCAAACGCACAATGCCTTTTGTAATATAAAAAAAGCAAGTACCTAAGATCATCCACTAGTACACGTACCTACCGAAATCAACGGCTAGGGAAATCAAGTGACAACAGATAATCGTCATCTATGCGCTTTAGTAATGACATGTGATGATCATGTTTAAGCTTACACACTTTCAGATTGAGAAGCAAGAGAGAAATAATCTCTTTACGAGGAAGTCTATGAACCCAAACGAAGAAACTCTAGCAGCAGCCGCGTATTTGATCTTCTCCAAAGTCAGTTCCACATTCTTGACCCGTTCCTCGAGTTGGACAACTGCTTTCTTCCTCTCCAAGGAAAGGTCCTCGAGCTTTGACTCCAAGAAGTCGAGCTTGAAGCCTGCCTTCGTCAGCTCGGTCAATTGGCATTGAGCATTGTTTAGCTCAGCCAGAGAAAAGCTCTGTGGAGACTTGCTCAGTGTCTCAATGAGGGAGAACAAGAGAGTGAAGTATACTGCCCTCAGCTCCGGGTACTTTGGAGCGAAATCTCATGTCTTATTCCAATGTGAACTAAGGTCCGTGTTAGAAATGCGTGAAAGCTCAAAACCATGTGAACAAATGTTATAATAAACCGAGTAGAGAAACAAAACATCATCATTAATTCATTCATTCATTCTCAAACCACATTTATGTTTCCTTACTTTTCTCCTTTTTACACACATTCTGCAAATACAATAATTAAATAATATGGTTTTTACATACAGAAAAATATATAAAATTTTGTTTGCATAAGTTCTAATAAGGGCTGAAAGGGACAAAATTAAAACACACTTCTTCTTTTTTTACCACAAGCAATTTTCACTTATTACGTAACATTTTATCCAGCGAAGCAAGAGAGAGACTTGATAACAATGATGACTTACGAAGAGGAAGAGGTAGGTACAGTCGAAGGGTTGAATGGTTTCTGCTCAGCACAACTGAGCTCCTCGTTTGGCCCTGCGTCTTCTCTTCCAATACCCAAGAGGTCAAGGAAGTATAAGTAGTGTGAGACTATGTTGTTCATTGGGTCGATGTCACCTTGACCACATGTGTACTCTCCGTACAAGACATTCATGGTGCTGCCAAAAGTCGGGCCACGTTTGGACAACGTATCGTTCTTTGTTGGTTTCCAGTTTCCGACGAGGATGTCGTGAGCCGAGGGCTGGTTTTTCTTGATTGGTGTCATCCATCTCCAGATTGCAGCTTGGAAGGCAAGTGTCGCGTTCTGCTCAATGTACTCAGGGTGGTTCAAGAGATCAGCTTTCAGGGCTTCTCCGGCTGCTCCATAGTTGAAGTTCCTTCATCAAATAAACACAAATTATATATACCTTAGCATCTGATGATCCTTGAAAATATGAGTATGTAAGAATGCAATTAGTATGATTTCGAAGTTTTCATCTAGAGCTTCAAAGTAGAAGAGTATTTGTGTACCAGTAGATGGGTAAGGCACCACGTCCGTAGTATTCAGCTCCAGGGCTGCAAGGGTACTTGAATTTCCAGGACTCGTCACAGTATGATTGCATTGGGCTCATTTCCCTGTTATAGCACAGACCCCAAGCTAAAGGCCCTCCTGTTGCAACTCCGTAGCCACCTATAAAAGACATACACAAAAACACTCATCATGCTGATGCAAAGCTTCTTACTACATAGAAACCAGTAACAGCGACCTAGGGGATATCCATTTTCATGATTATGAGTGTCGGGTGCGATCAGATTAATAAGGTGGAGTAAGCGATGGAGCTTAGCTTAAAGCAAACATTCTAACTATTTCATACCAGCTTCACAAAATGGATCAGTATTGGAGAGATACCAACTATATGCTTAAGAGACAGAGAAGTCAAAGGAAGAAAACTTACAGGACGTTTTGCTGGCGACATGACCAAGAAAGGCAGCCATTTCTTTCTGTCCCATAAGCTTTCCTCCAGTGGTACCAAAACCAAGAGGCTCATAGAGAGCAGCAGCAGTAATGAAGGACTGGTAGTCCCAGAAACCAACAGCGTGAGCAACGGGAGTGTTTCTCTTGGAAAAGAGTTGCTCAAACTGATAAACCTGAAAGTAATCCGATATGGTCTGGTTACAGCAGTATTTAGACCACCAGGCGCATTCCCATCCTTGGGTGCACACCTTCTCTCCCCTAACTTTCTTCACTTTAATGGTTTTGTCCTCTCCATTGGCAACCAAAGCCAGGAATGACACAGCCAGCAGAACTAGAATCACAATGGAACCACTCCGGATTGTCACCATAGCTTACAACTATGGAGCAAATACCAGCTCTACAAAGCTGCAAAACATCAACAAAATAACAAATTTAGAAACATGAATTCTTACTACTAGTAAGGAAATATTATTACTTCCTAAAAAAAACCCTCACTAGTAGCAAAAACAGAAGACAAATTTACATACAATTCAGCGATCTAAGTTAAAGTCAAGAGATCAAATCCGACAAGTCAAAAGCTAATTAGAAGAATCAACAAAGGAAGAATTAAATTGAGTCAGCAAAACCAAAAATATGAAGTTCTCTAGTCAAAAACACAAAACCCAATAATAGCTGTAAGATTGAACGATATCATACTCAAACTGGAGACATTGATGTATATATAAGATAAATAAAAATATAGAATTTGAAGACTTCAAAAAGAGAATGCAGATCAGAGATTGTGACCAAGTACTTGCTTACCCTTCAATGCAGATCAGCTACAGATCCAGAGAGATTGAGAGATTGAGAAAACTAGCTGTGATGATGATCCAACCGACAAAAACTAAACTCTTTTGCTTCGTTGCTGAGAAAATAAGAGATTCTCGGGAAAGAGAGAGGAAGAAGAAACACTAAACTAAAGCAGGTGACGGATCAGCAGTCTCTATCAACCGTTCGATCACAGAATAATCAACGGTAGAGATCGCGTTTGGTGTGAAGTATGTGTCGGTTTGAGAAGACAGGCTGGCTCTTGTTGTGGGCCCTACTTTACTGAAGTGGAGCCTTCCACCGACAGCCGCTACCGCGCACACCACCAGCTGACCTGAGCTAAACCAACCCGGTTTAATTCGATTTTTCGAACTTTTTTGATTCTTCTCGATTTATGTTATGGCCCAATGGGCTTTTTAGTTAGGCCTCTCTGTACGCCGAACTAACAACAACAAATCGAAACGAAATTTGCGGCAGTTTCCTCTCCTTCTCTCTCTCCTCCTCACGCCACACTTTCTCATTCTCTCTCTCTCGTTCGTTGTTCTGCAACTGTAACAATGGCGTCAGCTTCGAAGCAGAACCCTTCTTCTTCAAAACCCCCAAGGCATACATCTCCCATCACTACCTCAATTCCCTCTAAATCCGGTGTACCGGAAGATTCCCAATCTCGAAACCCTAATAATAACCCGTCGATTTCGATGGCGGTGGAGGATCAGATCCTGGGACGTTCCACTCACCTCACTCGCCCGGAGCTTCTCCGACGCAGATCGCACTATTTGAAGCAGCTCGCTAGATGCTATAGAGACCATTACTGGGCTCTAATGGAGGATCTCAAGGCGCAACACAGATATTACAGCTGGAACTATGGTGTTAGTCCTTTCAAAGATGAGAATCATCAGCAAAACAAGAGACGTAAGGTAGAAGGAGGAAACACTGGGGGGGATGAAATTGAAGGTAGCGGAGACAATGATAATAATAACAACAGCAACGATGGCGTTAAAAGTGGTAACTGTGTGGCTTGTGGTAGTGGTTGCAAATCCAAGGCCATGGCACTCACCAATTACTGTCAGCTTCATATTCTCATGGATAAAAAACAGAAGCTTTACACGTCTTGTACTTACGTCAATAAAAGGTTCCTTTCACGATCTCTTTGCTTTTTTTTGTGGTTGTTTCTAATTAGGGAATAATAGGTGCTTCAATGAATGCTATTATGGTTTTTGAGACTGGTTTTGTTTGGTGGTGAGGAATTGAAACTATCTTGCATTGTGAAGTTCGTCGTAGCTGTTATGGTAAATTGGTGGTATGAAAACATGGAGCGCATGTCAGATGTTATGTTCTTTGTTATTTCATTTGTATTTTTATATCCCTGATTGGAATGAGCTTAAATTTTAGTATTCTTAAGTGCAAACTAGTATGTGATGATTATGTAGTCAGCTCTATTCTAACTCTTGTGTGGTTTATATTGTTCATTACAGAGCTCAGTCAAAAGCAATAACTTGTCCAAAACCAACACTTGCATCGACTGTTCCTGCCCTGTGTAACGTGCACTTCCAGAAAGCACAAAAGGATGTTGCTCGTGCTTTGAAGGATGCTGGTCATAATGTTTCTTCAGCAAGCAGGCCTCCCCCGAAACTCCATGACATAGTAGCCGCGTTTGTGCATCATATTCAAACAAAAAGAAAAGATCCACGAAAAGAGGCCAAATTGAAAAGCTTAGTGAAAGAAGAAATTACAAGCTAAAATCAAACAGACAGGAAGCTGTTTGTTTCCACGATTGTGCAAAAAGTAAGGTAAGATACCTGGCTTTCTATATGTGAAAAAAAAGACTGGTTTTCATTGGAATCTGCTTTATATTTCTTCTGGTTTTTGTCTATATTGTTTTGAAGAATTTGGATTAGCTAGACTTGAACCCAATATTTTTATTAAGCATTAAAGCAACCACGTTTATAATATATAAGTTTGTAATCTCTATTCAAGCAGTTTATGTACCTGCATACCATTTGACCGACCTTGCTCCTGCAATGACATTGACAGATTAACCTTTACAAGGTTACAATTTACAAGGAGCTTCAGTCAAGCGGGTAGCAACATTGACTCAGTGGTTTAGTTAAGCCATCTAGATAGAGGATATCTTTGGATATCATCAGGTGCCAGTATCTAGGTCTAAAGTAGAATTCACAAGTCCCAACAGTGTGTTCCTGTGACAAAATTGTTTCAGACATAGATATAGCAGTTGACACTCGATGTTTTTGAGCTACTGGTAGCCTTCATGGCTATGTGAAAAAACGATGTCCTTTGTGTGATTTCTGCTGCGACCTTTCGCTACAACTCAATCTAAATCGATTTGTCTTTGCAGTGTTCTCTGAGATTAAGAATTAATTTGTTGCAAAACCCCTTTGTGTCCGATTTTTGTGAGCAAGGCGTACTTGAAAGGATTTGTAATTGGGCAAGTATATAACACTTATAAAGTTATAAGTACATTTTAGACTAACTGGTACAATAATACTCCTACATGCCACGACTTTAATGTTCAGAATTTCATTAATTAGACGGCTATGTAATTCGAAAAGCTTAGTCCGCTCAAGACTCTTGATTGTTGAGTAGAAGTCCGTAACATTGTTAAATCTGCATAACATCTCCAATCAATCTTCTTATTTTTCCTCCCATTGGATTCTTCATAAATGTTTACGGAGCATCGCCAAATTAGCCAGAAGAGTGTAAAGCTTCAACACACATTCACAAAAATGGAACGAGTCAAGACTGTCAGAGGACAGCAGTAATGTCAGTGCCTTCATAAAGAGGCTTACAGATCTAGCTACCAAGTTAAGGCTAGTTTACCTCAGCAAGTAGAGGTCCACATAACAAGTTAGTGACAGCTCTCGTAAAAGACAAGTCTCATACATACCACTGCATGAGGACAACAAATCTAAGCTTTCATATATCTCACATATAATAAGCTTTACAAGAAGCTTCATGACGAGGATAATCATATTGCATCACACTCAGTTAATAGGCACAGTTAGATTTGGTTACCTCCGCAGAAACATGACCAGTCAAGTTAGGCGAAAGGCTCTCACTACTGCATAAGGAGAAGAATCCAGCAATTAAGAAGTCAGATGTTAGTTAAGCTGTAGACGATGGTGAGACCAGAATTAGAAAGAATTTGATACTTTTTATTCATGAATACCACTTTTATTTTCCGTTCATAAATCATTAGACTAAACATTAACATACATATGGAAATTAAAGTCAAAATCATTGTCGGTGTTGGGTTAAATTTCAGACCTTCGAATTCTGAGATCTCTCCTCCTTTAGCTAACAATGGCTGACAAAATATTGTCCAGGTAAGAACATCTTCATACCCCAAGAATTTTTCTGATTCGGATTCATTTCTTCAGCTGCACAATTGAACAGTACATGCAACTGCTTGTGCCCAGTATTTGAGCCTTGCTTTCACATCATCCGGATTATCACCTAAAACCACAACAACAACAAAAATGAAAACCAAAATCAGACTTTGTTGTTTAACACTAAGCACTAAGCAACAAATCAAATCAAGGATGAGATACTATACCAGGGCTAGAGATCTTCCAATTGGCAATCGGAGCAGGGGAGGTGACCGGTGAAGGCGACGGAGAATCGTCGGCGGACGAATGATCCGGTGAGCGATGTTTATCGTCTAAGAACTTCTGGCTCATGGAGTAGCAAAGCTCTAAAGCAGGCAAAGTGTTGCAGAGCTCAGGGATCTCGTCGTAGCTGAAACCAAAACCTAGATCTAAACAACCTTTGAGATCTTCGAGATCGTCATCCGTCAAACTCTTGGATCTCGTCAGATCTTCTTTTTGATCATCGTCTGCGGAAACAGAAGAAGCACTACTAGTCTCGACGTAACCTTCGAGCAACACCTGGCTCTTCTTCCTCTCCAGCTTCTTCACACTACCTTCGCCGCAGACTCTCGATTTGCGGCTAGAGATCTCTAACCATGCTTCATTGATTCCAGATTCATCGGCGGAGGATTCGAAGGTGTTGTCAGAGTATAGCCATGGATATGATGATTTGCAGCGAACAGAAGAACCCATCACTCTCACTCTTCCTTCTTCTTCTCTCAGTTTTCTTATACAGTAGTATGTGTGAACGGGAGAAAAACGAAAGAGTCGATTTGTTTACTTATAATAGCCGAGGATGTATGATGATTGATGGTGATGAAATGATGATGATGATGGTGATGGTGATGGTGATGGGTGGCATCTTCTCGCGTGACTTAAATGGTCTTTTTAAAAATATGTGGGCGCTCGATAATTAAGATTGTAATTGTCAAATATGGCAATAATGAATATTGAAAATTAGTTAAACGTTAAAAATCTTGTAAAATATGATCCATTAAAAATGGCAATAATAAATAAGTTGAAAAATATGATCCATTAAAAATCTTGGTATTTTTTTAGGTGATGTTAATGTAAATCTGTTAATGATGATGTTAATGTGGAGATAAGAAGATATATACAAGCATAACTGTCATCATCTATTGTACAGTTAGAGTAGATGATAATAAGCTTTTTTTTTTTTTTTGTGGATGTGAGAAAACAGCACTGTCATTGTTACACACAGTTGGTGTTCTTGCTGCTGAGGGAGAACGAACGTGGCGAGTGAGGAGTGGAGAGATTGTAATTGGAAAGGGTGAAAACGGGCCAACGAACCCCGACGTTACGTTGTCGCTCGCTCCAATAATTTTTTAAGTGGGCGGAGAAATTTACAACGTCACAATCCAATTATTGTTGAGCTCTCTCCTCCTCTCTCAATTATTATTATATGGTCACCATGAAAGCCTTCGCCGATTGGATAGAAATTTGAAACGACCCATTTTTTTTCTACATTTAATTTCTCCTTTTCCATGCATATCTTATTATTAACAACTGAAATCATGTTTGTAATATATATCATTTGCAAATGAAGAACATTGCATTTTCTTCTCTCTTGTTTATGTTCAAAGCTCATCTTTATTAATCGTATATTTCATATCGGGTGATTTGGTATCAACCACACTATTCGTTTTAGGAATCACCAATAACCAATTTAAGGTTTTTTTTTCTTTCTTTCTTTCTAAAAAAGCGAATTATTGATTTTTGCACTCGTGGTGCGAGGCTGCGAACCACGGGAACACTCGTGGGAACCACATGATCTAACGCTTTCGGCTTTTTAGCCCTTTAGCCCCTAAAAAATTACACACGTCACTTTTACGACAACTAACAAATACTATACTATAAAATAAAATCATAAAAGACACAACACACGTTTGACAAAAAAAAAAAAAAAGACACAACACACTATTATAAACAAATACTAGTACTAAGATTATGAGTCTATGACTTACAAACAATAGATGGAGTTTATGTTATAATCAACATGGAGAGACCAGTAGCCCTTAGTCCGACGAACTACTACTACTCTATTTGATTTTTCTACCCCCATTTAGTCGTAGATTCCGTGATGCCTAATGGATGCTGATCTGTCAGTCCAACGACTCAGCTTGAGAGTTGAAATGTTGGGGTTGACGTCATACGAACTCAATTTGGTTTTAATTGAGGCTATATAGTTTCCTTGATCTTTCCTTCTCTTTTCTTTCATCCCCTCTTCGTATTCTCGCTGCAGGGAGACTCTTTTCTTAGAAGGAAATTAATGGAAAACTTACAATATTCCCAATTGCATACGTGGTCAAAATACTGTATATGTGTCTGACTTTTCCATGTTGACCCCAAAAATAAAAACTTTTCCAATATTTAGTAGTATATGGTTTTCTCACTTATTTTAAATCAAAATCCAAATTAGTCGTCTTAAAAATTATAAATATAGAATCTTTGTAGTTGTGATATAGTAATAAATAATAAAAGCGGTGGGAATTTCACATTGTCATCTCTAGTGATAATTGACATGGCCAATGTGACTATATTGTGTTTACTATGTTAAAGCGTATACGTTATGTGAAAAGAACAAATTTATGAAATAAATTAATTTCTATGTAGTTACATCTCTTATCACCGATCAGATCTCATATTGTTTGAAAACGTATCCAGTTGTCTTCGGTAATAAACTCTTCGTTTTAGGGAAGTAGAACAAGTGTGACTTCTCATTTGAATGTACTAACTAAAAAGACATCATCAGAATCTAACACACAGGGGATTAAAGAGATGGCTTGTCACAAAAGCAAAAGGGAAATTGCTAACACTTTTCTCACATCTATAATATATATATAAAAACGTCAAAGACATGGTCTTCTAATTAGTTGAATTTTATAAAAAGGTGAAAACGTCGTGAATACTTCTCTTCTCTCATTGTGTATTCTCTCGTATGGGTAAATATTCCGTGGTCAAAAGTCTGGGTGAGCTCGAAATCCGATCGGAGCCGGAAGCAGATGATTCGTACGTCGACGCAGCTTTAGAAGATGGTGGTCAGACGACCGAAGAAACATCATCAGTCCAACGTCGTTATGCAACTGTTCTGTCAGAGGAAGATATTCGAGAGCTTATGAAAATTGACATTCAGAGAGTTTCAGAGTTTACTTCCCTCTCCAAAGCTGAAGCCACACTTCTGCTTTCTCACTTGAGCTGGTAGATTTTTTTAACTGCGTCTCTATGATTTGTTTTGTCTTATTCTACAAGAAATCCTTTTCTTGATCTCTCTGTTTTTTTTTAATCTACTTAGGGATGTTAATGATATTTGTGAAAAATGGTTTGCTGATGCCAAAAAAATTAGAGAAACCGTCGGCTTATTGGAACTTGATCCACCTTCTGATGACGATGAAGTAATTATTATAATCTTTGAATTCAAATGTTTCTATTAAGTTGTACTTAGTTAACTCAAGATCCCTTAATGTTGGTATAGTTTGTTTTCGGAGTCTGTGGCCATTCACCACCCCCACATGAGAACTTTGCATCGGCCTCTTGTGGCCATCGTATATGCACTCTCTGCTGGACAAGTATGCATAAATAATTACCTCGTTCAAATCAAATTATTGTTCTTGATTTCTAATCGACCACCTGATTTATATCGATATGACATGTAACTTATAGGTCATATCAACGAAATCATCAATGAATATCTACCTTCTGAATGGAATCTTAGGCTGAAATGTCCTGTTCCTGTTGGTCTCCACGCTTCTTGTACTGCTTCTATTGGTCAAGATATGATTGAGAGATTTGCTTCCGAGAAAGACAAGTCCAAGTACAATCAACAGCTCCTTAGATCTTATGTTGACAACAACAAAACGGTAATAAAAAAAAAGGCATTAAGAAAACAACCTTAGATAGATAATAGAGATCACTATGAACTATGCATGTGTTTCTTATAAGGTTTCATTTATCTTTTCTCTTTTTGGTATTTAGATGAAATGGCATTTTATCCGGGGGTCTAGTTATGCGATTGATTTTGGTCCTGATTCTGCAAATTCCAGTGTCTCCTGTCTCCGTTTGCTTAGATTCTGCTGGAATGTGAGTCTTTTTCATTAACCTTTGATCAGTTTGGTTTTAATATCAAGTTTCTATTACTGTATACTGACTCTTAGCTTCAGTGCAAGGAGGACGCTCACAGTCCTCTGGACTGTACAACTGCTGCAAATTGGTTAGCAATACACGTTTCTGATGATAATTAAAAAAAAAACCGAAGATAGGTCTATTTCACATTTCTGAAATGGTTTAGTCTTGTTTGGATTTATGATTTTAGGGTACAAGAAATTACGGTGCCTTGTCCCAAGTGTCAGCTACGGATCCAAAAAAATCAAGATAATTCTCTGAAGATGAAATGCTTGCCTTGTAACTATGAGTTCTATTGGTAATAATACACTTATTCTTCTATTAATCCGTGTCTTGTGGTTAATTATTGTGATGATACTATTAAACTGAAATTGCTCTGCATGAAGGTACTGCCCTGTCGACTGGATTGAACATGGGGAAGACGATTTATATATTTGTGACTTCTATGCTGTCTCGGTACTCTATCTAATATTGAAGAGAGCTAGTCATGGTTTTGTGTGATAACCAATATAGTTCTTATTGATCTTTTATATACCATTTCTGATGTTTTGTAGAGTGATCGAATTGGGGAAATGGCAGAATCTGCTGCAGATAGTAGATACAAAGATTGCTATGAAAATTGGAAGAGTAATGAATCGGTATATATGCATTTATTTATCAACTTCAAATCCATTATTCACTTATCAAAAATATGCATTGATTTCTTTTGAGTTGGTTTTTTGGGCAGTTGATGGTAAAAGCAGAAGCAAACTTGAAGAATCTAGACACTCTTGTAAGAGACTAAAGAGAGTTCTATGCTGTCTAATTATTGTTCTGTTTTAGTCTCTGTAGATTAAAGTTGAATCAAGTGTTTCTTTTTTAAAATCCTTTTTTTGCAGATTGAGAATCTAAGTAACACACAGTTACCAACCAAACCGCAGCTTAAGTTCATCCTAGAAGCCGGGCTTCAGGTTAGCAAAAGTAACTCTAGTGCGAGAAACCTATGTATAATATTGTTTTGGTCTCCGACATAACTTTGGTGATGCATACATGATACAGATCATAGAATGTACAAGGTTCCTCAAATGGACTTATGTTTATGGATATTACCTTGGAGAGGATGAGGTCGGGAAGCAAAACTTACTGAATCAAATGCAAGGTCTGTAATTTCGGCCGTGTGCATATATGCATACTGATCAGTTTGAAACTGATGCATTATAAGAAAACTAATAATTTTCTTTGTCTCTCAGTTGATGTAAAGTCTCTTGTGGACAAGCTCGATGACTGTGTAAAGACTGACCTACTGTCGTTACTTGACGCGGAGGGACCATCAGAGAGTTTCCATCTCTTCCGCATCAAGTTAACTCAACTAACTAGGTTTTACTCAATTTCTCTGCCCTCGTTGTGTTTTTTTTTTCTTGTATTTTAAGCAAGATCCAACAGTTAATTGAAACCTAAAACTCAGTTCACTGTTTTTTTGCTTCGTAACAGCACAGCGCGAGCACACTGCGAGAATCTAGTAGGAGTCATAGAGAATGGCTTGGCTAGTGAATAGTGTTGTCTCTGCTTCAGAAAGGACGCTATTTGTTCGGGACATATTCATGACGATTTTCTTGATTTCCAGTTTATTTACTACACATATAATTGTCTCTTTTTCTTAAAGAGATTGTTGTTTTCGTATATCAACTTGCTTGTACATGCATATTTCTAATGTTTAAAATAACTATTGTAAAAAAAAGTTTGAATTCACTGAATATAATAAAAATATTCGGTGAGTCAAAAGGTACACCATTTTATCATTGAAAGATTAACTAAGGTTTGACTAACGCTGAAACTGGTTCGGCAATGTCAACACAAAGTTGAGGGTTTATTTTTCTAGCAAAACAAGTAAGATAAATTAGCCAAAAAGAGTTTGGAGATCTTGGGAATGAAACTGGCCATTGACAAATTTGAGAATGAGATTAGAGATAATTAACCTGCAATAAGTTTATCAATCTCAAGTTTGTCAATGGCCAGTTTGTATAGACACATGGACATAGAAGTTTTTGATAGTTACATCCAACTTCTTCTATGTAAGGAGGGAGGGACCAACACACCCTTTGATGCACAGCTCAAAGCCGACCACAGATCCTGGCCTCAATTGCAACCCATATTAAATACTCAAACTCATAAAAAGTTTTCATTTTACTAGTCAAATAACTTTAGCTGATTTCTACACGAACGCAATTACGGTTCAGTTTTGGCTTCATGGATACCTCTACGATTTCAATCTTGATTGCTGTTTTGATGAAGAGATCAGGGCCATCAGGCTAAAAAGTTTCGTTTTCACAAGTTGTTTGACAACAATTGACGTTATGATAACGTTTATTAATGAATAATGACCTTTCATATTAGCTTAAAACAACATTGAATTTCTCCTAGATTTTATACTCAACTTGTAATGATTTTTTTCTTTACATTACTATAATGACTTCACAAAAGAAAATGTCATGTTGTCAAAAGAAGAAAAAAAAGGGACAATTTTCTTTTTGTAAAGAATCAATTTCGTAAGTACAATTATAGACTTTTAATTTTGATAAAAACAGAAAAAAAATTACTAATAGAAATTTAACCTTTATTTTTTTTTGTAGTTGTTGGGTTACTAAAAAGGCAAAGTAAAAAAAAAACAAAACAACTAAAGCCAATAGTGGTACAAGTCCCATATAATCTCATCCTTTAGAGTCTCTCGATTTCTGAATCGCAAACCCCAGCGAAGCGATCCAGAATCGAGCTCGACCAATTTCTCGATCAGACTCTCTTCCCTTGCTGCGATTCTCTCTCTCTTCCTATAAAGCAGCAACCTTTTTTAGTTTTTTGGAAGAAACCCCAAACCCTACTTTTTAATCCAGCGAGAAAGAGAGGGGTTTGAGAGCGGCTGATCATATGGATTCCGAAGACGATATGCTCGATGCCTACGATATGTATTCTGGTGATGATGATGATTATAACAGCGGCGGTACCGATGATGACAACAACGATAGTGATGTTGATAATTACAACGGCCTCGTTGAAGAAACCGTCGATGATTCCGCCATCATCGCCTCGCTTCGCTCTCAGGTGGCTTCCACTTCTTCCTTACTTGTCTTTTTGTTTAGGAGGATTGGTTTGGTCTATGGCTCTTTTGTTTATTTGATTGTTAAAGTTTGGATTTTTTTTTTTCACTTGTGCTCTTATTTTACTGTGACCATTGACTGTAATGACGTATGCTTGCAGATAAATTATGCTGTTCTCAAGGAAGAAGATATTCGCAGACAACAGAAGGATGTTATTGGACAAGTTTCTCTGGTCCTTTCTTTAAGCTATGTCGAAGCGAGTATTTTGCTTCTTCATTATCACTGGTATATTCCCTTGACACATACTGTGTGCTTTTGTTTTTAGTTCTTGCTGTTTCCTGTGTGTTTTTTTTGATTAATATACGATATTGTTTATCTTCGAATTGTTTCAAAACGACCTCTCTTTCATTGAGATTCTTTTGATCTGCTTTATTAAATGGACTATATAGGTTCTTTGTGAACATATATAGATCTCCAAACTAGTGTGCTTTCTCTAGTTTCCTAATGCTCTGAGCAATGTGTCATTTTAGGGTTGTTAGTAAAGTTCATGATGAATGGTTTGCGGATGAGGAGAGAGTTCGGAGAACTGTTGGCATATTAGAGGGACCTGTTGTTCCAACACCTCGTAGCAGAGAAGTAATTTCTTCAATTTTCAACTCATAATTGTTTTCTTGTAATTATCGCTTGGTAAATCATGTTTCACTGACGCATTGATTGGATGTTTAGCTTACATGTGGAATATGCTTTGACTCCTACCCTCTTGAGGAAATTGTATCTGTTTCTTGTGGTCATCCTTTCTGCGCTACATGTTGGACGGGTACGTTTATCTTTATGTTGTTTTTTTTATCCCTTGTCTAAAGATGCTTACATCTCTAGCATCTTTGGAAACAGGGACTGTTGAATTTTTTTTTTTTTTGGATTTATCTAAGTTTATATCTAGTTAGCATTTCGGTGACATTGTTTCAAATACATTTTCCTATGAATTTAGTTTCTGCCATGCCTGGATTGCGTGGATTTAACTTGTATATACTGTTTTTTTTTCTGCTAAAACATCTCTTTTCTGATACATTCCGTTTTGCACTTTTATAGGTTATATAAGCACAACCATCAATGATGGGCCAGGATGTTTGATGCTAAAATGTCCGGACCCTTCTTGTCCTGCTGCTATTGGTCAAGATATGATCGATAAATTGGCCTCTAAGGAAGACAAGGAGAAGTATTGTAGATACTTTCTTAGATCTTTTGTTGAAGACAACAGAGAGGTAAGGCTTCCGAGATAACATATATCAAACTGCATATCTTCACGTGAGCAGGAACTACTTGATGCTCTTGCGAGTTCTTTCTATCTGTCTATGAAGTACTTTGTCATCTATATTTGTGTGTATGATATGGCGCTTGTCTCGTTTTAATGTTGCTCCTATTTTCTCTTCTGCTTCAGATGAAGTGGTGTCCTGCCCCAGGATGTGAGCATGCAATTGAATTTGCTGCCGGGTCTGGAAGTTATGATGTTCTGTGCTTGTGTTCGCATAGCTTTTGCTGGAATGTAAGTACTTGGAGTCAAAGCCTTCTTAATGTTCTTTCTTTTGCTTGTATAGTCATTTTGGAATTGTGATAAATCTGAAATTCCAGTGTGCTGAAGAGGCTCACCGTCCTGTGGATTGTGAGACAGTTGCAAAATGGATACTAAAGAACAGCGCTGAATCTGAAAATATGAATTGGTATATGCTCCTTTTGTTCATCTTCATGCTCCCTCATCTTCTGGTTATTATTACCATATATCTCGCTGAAGAAATATATTTGAAAACTTCTGTAGCTATGACATTTTTCATGCAATTTTTAATTCATTTTACTACTTGCTAATCTTATTTTGCCTCGTCATCCCAGGATACTTGCCAATTCGAAGCCTTGTCCAAGGTGTAAGCGGCCAATTGAAAAGAATCATGGCTGTATGCACATGACATGCACACCGCCTTGTAAACATGAGTTTTGTTGGTAATGCTTTGTCCCCATCTCTGAAGGCGTCTTAGTTTGGTTGTTACACTTTCTCTGCAATGTTGGACTGCAAGCTTGTTACTGTCATCTTAGGATTTAATCTTGTGATAAAAATGAAAGAGGTGCTAATGAGTATATCTTTATTTGAATCTTTAGGCTTTGCCTTAACGCATGGACAGAGCACGGGGAAAGAACTGGTGGTTTTTATGCCTGCAACCGGTATGAGGCGGCTAAGCAAGAAGGATTGGTAAGACCTCGTACTTATTTGATCATCTGTGGTGGGTTTTTGTGCACTCATTTGAGCTGATGGTTGTCAATATTGTTTTGTTGATGTCTATTAAAATTTTCCTGTTTTAGTATGATGAGGCTGAGAAGAGGCGAGAAATGGCAAAAAATTCGCTAGAGAGGTACACTCATTACTATGAACGCTGGGCAAGCAATCAACTGGTATGCTCAATTTCTATTTGATTTCTTATGTCATTTGTGTCTTTTCCATCATATATATATTTACTTTTTTGAGTGATTTGGCAGTCGAGGAAAAAAGCTATGGGGGATCTGCAGAAAATGCAATCAGAGAAGGTAAGAATTACGAATCTTATTTTCAGTTTTATACTTTTATCTACCGAATGATAGTTAGTTCTTCTCTGGAGTGGAGAATGATGTGAGCTAGTAGCTATTCCCATTGCTTTTATTTGCAACACCAAATTGTATCCAAACTAATTAGAGACTTCATTGTTGTTACTTTGTGTGTCTTGATTTGCATCTCTGGTGCTTATGTAGAAGTTTGAGCGTAATGTTTTTGGCAGTTTCTCACATGCTAATGTCAAACTTTTCTCATCTTTCTGCTAGCTTGGGAAGCTTAGTGACATACAGTGCACACCAGAATCTCAGCTCAAGTTTATTCCAGAGGCGTGGCTCCAGGTTAACAGCTAAATTTTTCAGAGAAATAAGATTTGTGTACAACATCTCTCTGAATGTTCTCTCATATAATTTATACTTTTGCAGATCATTGAATGCAGACGGGTACTGAAATGGACGTATGCGTATGGATACTATCTATCAGATAATAGTAAGCGGCCATTTTTTGAGTATTTGCAAGGTCAGAACTCTCATCTGTAGATTTTCTGTAACAGTAAGTTGTGTCAGTGAACCTTTGAAGTTGAAGTTTCTCTTGTTGATCTGATCAGGGGAGGCTGAGTCAGGTTTGGAGAGGCTCCACCAATGCGTAGAGAAGGAATTAGAGACGTTTCAAAATGCAGAGGGCCCTACAAATGAATTCAATCATTTCCGGACAAAATTAACTGGTCTAACCAGGTGATGGTCTTGTTTACATCTATCCGGCTGTGTAGTACAGAACAAGAGAAGACATAAGCTTTTCAGACAGATCAATATAGAATCCGTGTGGACTTTAAAATGAGTCTATATAGTCGTAAGGTTTTGCTATATTCAGATCGGTTGTTGCATCTATAGTCAGACTCTGTTGTAGACATGTAGGTTTAGCTGATTTAGTTGAGACTTTGAACAACCATATGGAATGCTAACCCCAATGGCTTCTTCTATCTGTATAAACAGCATAACAAAAACTTACTTCGAGAATCTGGTGAAAGCTCTGGAGAATGGGCTTGCTGATGTGGATTCGCAAGCTGCTAGCAGCAAATCAACAAACTCTAAATCTTCTAGCAAGACAAAAGGCGGTGGAAAAGGTAAAGGAAGCTCCAAAAATGGCGGGTCCAGCAGAAACCCAGATGACAACTGAGATCTCCAAAAAAGGCGGTGTGATGCCACCTCGCAAAGGTCGAGATTTTCTTGGAAGATAAAGAAAATACTTTTGTTCAGCAAATTGGAGAAAGGTTTGGGGTTTACAATACTTTTGAGTAGACTCCTCTTGAGTTTGAAGGCTGTTGAGGGACAAGCACGCACAAGTGAACTGTCTCTCTCTCAATTAAGGGTTCATGATAGATTTTACTTGCCCTCAATATTGTATAGTATAAAAGAACTTTGCACATTGTTACTTTGGCTTTCGCCTTTTGCCCTGCTAGTGCAATGACTGCAAACCAAACTGAAGTCTCTTGTCTGAAAACATTATCGAGGTGAACAGCAAATGGTACCTCCTTTGTGTTGTTACTTGTTAATCCTTCTCACCTACTATGATATTTACATTAATTGCCAGTAATATTGAGTCCAGAACAGCTCAAAAAAGTTAAAAATCAGTTAAATTTTTTGGGGCATTGAGTAAATCTTTACAGACTACAATAGTAATTATTTGTGAACACTGAGATCAAGGTGAGTTTAATAATGGAATGTTATCTGGGTCACAGTAGTAATACAGTCGTATGGTCAATACATACAATACATACATTGTTATAAGAAAGCGACATTTGGCTCTTGTACAAAATGCTGGCATGTCAGCCTGACATTGGTCAACGCACCCACTGCAAAGGTCAAAGAGAACCTTCTGTGCTACTTAAAAGTTTTATATTGTTGCCTTCGTAAGAACGCGCGAAACACATATCTTCTCTATCTAACGCAATAGTCAACTATTTGTTTTGATTTTCTCTGAAGCTTATTTGTGTTGACTCCTTCAAATTCTCCAAGAAGTTAGTGGTTTGTGTGTCATTATCTATACATCTACGTTTTTTTTTTTTATAATTGAATGCGACATGTACTCCTCAACCTATAATTTCAATGCTTGTTACTTGAAACATCTTGTTTGTTTTGTTTTTTTGAGGCTAAGTTTTACAGAAAGTGATTGGGCACTTCAATGGCTTTCACAATTGAAAAAGATGGATCTAAGGGATTTGTGAAGAGAGTGGCTTCATCTTTCTCCATGAGGAAGAAGAAGAATGCAACAGGTGAACCGAAGTTGCTTCCAAGATCGAAATCAACAGGTTCTACAAACTTTGAGTCCATGAGGCCACCTGCAACGAAGAAGACTTCAGATGTCACAAACAAAACAAGGATCAAACCATCAGGTGGTGTAACACCACAACTAAGAAGGGAAAAGATTGATGATCGTGGTGGTGGGACGAATAAGAAGTTTGGAAAATGGAGAAGCTTTGATGATAGTGATTCAGTTTGGTTATCTTCAGATTGTGGATCTCCTACTTCTCTTCTTGAGGAACGGAGATTATCTGTTTCATTCCGTTTCTCGGTTGATGAGAGTGTAGTCTCTTGGTTATCAAACCTTGCCAAATCTTCCCTTTCTCTGAATCATCAAGAAGTAAGTTCCACTAAAGACCGTCCCAGGATCCCAAGGAACACTAAAGGCAATGCAGAGAACGTTCAGAAGAAAGATTCATCTAGTTCTGCTCCAAATCTCACCGTTCTTTTTGATTCTTCTACTCATAGTTCACATGGAAAGAAAGTTAGCTTTTCACCATCTTCAGGTACAAATATTGATTCAGGGAATTCTTCTCCTGCTCTGACAATCTCCTCTGATTTGCCATCTGGTCCGAAGGATCAGACAGCAACTTCTTTGGCTCATGAGGAAAGTTTGGATGAGAAAAGTGCAGAGAGTGTGGATTCTAAGCACAGTAGTAATGTTGATGAGCCGCTTTTCTGGCCATATGAACAGAGATTTGACTGGAGACCTGAGGATATCTTGAAGCATTTCTCAATGTCACCTCGGAGAAAGAAGTTATTGAATGCCAAAGTTTCAGCTGCAGGTAGCTCTCCGAGATCCATGAGAGCACAACTTCTCCAAGCAAGAAAACTAGATCTTAAAGATGGTAGTAAGAGAAAGCTTGTGTTCAGTGGACCTATAACCAACGCATCCAAGATTCCAGAACTCAAAAGAAGTACCAGCAATAGCAGCAACATGAAAAATGACAGCATCAAGAAGGAGCCAATCAGGAACTGCGTGAAGAGGAACAAAAGTTTGCCATCAAGGTTGAGAAAATCGAGCAAAACATGTTCAAAGGTTGTACCTATTGAAGTGGCTGAAGGAGTGATTGCAGCAGCAGAGAGAGCCAAAGTGGAAATAACAGCTAGTAGTAAGCTCATAAACCGCAGAAGCAAGACTATGCTGGAAGACGATTTTGCATTGATGAATGATTTCTCAATAGAGAAGGCAGTGGGACTAGGTGAGTTCAAGGGTAGAGAGGGTATAGACTCAGAATTTAACTCTGACACTTTCTTGTTCGATGATTCTCTTTAAAACCACCATAGATTATCATTGAGTAGAACTGCAGGCTAAAAAGAATACAACCCTGACTTTGATTGTATGAGCATTTTTGGAGGAATATATATCAAACCAGTCAAACTTCTCAGTGTTATAAAAACACGACCTACATGGTGCATGTCTCAGTGGCACCTGCTCTTTTCAGAAGACTCACCAACTATTACATTATTATAAATATATATATATAATGTCAAAAATAAATATCGTCAAAAAATTAATTTTGATAAATTGATAAACAAAATTCAAAAGTATTTTTGTTTTTCAATCTGAAATTGGATGTAACACACAAAAAAAAACAAAATCGGGTCATCAGCGGAGCCGCTTCAAAATTTTCCATCGCCGGTCGTGTTTTAAACGCTATGAATCGCCGAAATTACTCATCTACACGATGCATCTCCGCAGAATCCCTAAATCCTCGTTCCGATGATTCCACTTCCGGTCTCCGAGCTTCTTCAAGGAAGAAAAGGCTGAAGAAGCAGGAAGATTTGGAGCCCTTGGAAAAAGATTTCCGTAAAGTAATTGTAATTTCAAAATTCTACTTCGAGTATGATAATGATTCTTAACCAAACCATATTTCTTAGATAAAGTTTTCGTTTTTATGATTGTTCCTTTCACTTTACTCTACTCTAAAAGAAGATATGTTTATTACGTAAATGATGCAGGGTACGTCATTACCTGATATAGAAGACACTCCTTACAAGAAGACTAATGGATATGCTTCATTTCGTAAGTCTCACTAACTATGGTTACATTTTGTTTGATTTAGTAACTCCTTCAACTCATTGCATCATTTCTTGTATGAATTTTTGTTTTGCAGTGACGTCAAAACTAAACTCATATATAAAATCAACTGAAGCTAGCACTTCTGCTTCTTCCATCAAAGCATCAGGTTTTCTTTGACGATACACTCTATTCTTAGTGGTAATTCGGGTACATTTATTCTTTATGGAGAATGTGATGTCCCTAAGATAGAATTTTTATTTAGGCAAACCACCTGATGACTGGGAAAAGGTGATCGAGGGTATTCGAAAAATGACATCTTCAGAAGTAGCTCCAGTTGACACTGTTGAACGTGATAGAACCGGAAGCTTTTTACCTCCTAAGGTAGGAACATCTTACTCTATGTGGGAAATGTGGTATCTTTGAGTTTGTGCCTATTGGTTTTAGGTGGAAGTATGCTATGTGATATGCTCATTGCTTTCTAAAATATGACTTCCCATTTGTTTTTTTTTTTGTCATTATTACATGGTGGTATTCTAAGCATAGATTGGGGACCAAGTTCCTCGTTGTTTACTTTGAAAACTCCCTAACCTTTTTATGTTACTGGTAACAAGTGCTAGCTTACGATTAGGAAATTCTCTTATCCTTGATTCTTGCGGCCTTTGTTGTTTTCACATTTCATAAATTCAAATTATGTTTAAAAGTAGAGAGATGATCAAATTGCCCGTCTTGTTTTCGCTTTTGACCTGATCTCATCCTATTTCTAGGAAAGGCGATTCTATGTGCTTATAGGAACACTTCTTTCAAGTCAGACTAAAGATCACGTAACTACTGGTGAGATTTGAATTACTCATCCCATGTTGAAAGAACGCTTACTTTCGCCATTGCAGTATCTCTGATATCATCTGGGTCTCTAAGTTTCCTGATATTATATCCAAACACTTTTTAATATGCAGCGGCAGTAGACCGTCTTCTTCAGAATGGCCTTCTCACTCCCGAAGCCATTGACAAAGCTGATGAATCAACCATTAAGGAGTTGATCTATCCGGTATTATTATCCCTTTACTTATCTTACTTCATGTAATTGAAGGCCTCACTGACTCGCACATTACCCATACTGCCATATTTTTATCATGAGAAGTATTTGAGAAATGAAAAGGAGAGGAATGAGAAACTATAAATGGAAATTGTTGTCATTTTTATTTCGATATGGAAACTTACCGTTTGCCCTTTACTCTTAGGTGGGATTCTATACTAGAAAGGCTACTCATGTGAAGAAAGTTGCAAACATTTGTCTAACTAAATATGACGGTGACATTCCAAGCACTTTGGAAGAACTACTCTCACTTCCAGGAGTTGGTCCTAAGATTGCTCATCTGGTAAAAGTAGCCCATATTCCTCAGATTTGTAAGAGAGATTCATGTTCCCAGAGTTCTTAAAATGTCTCGTCTGTTGTCCTGTGATAGGTTTTGCATGTAGCCTGGAATGATGTTCAAGGGATATGTGTAGACACACATGTGCATCGTATTTGCAATAGACTTGGTTGGGTGTCTAAACCAGGAACGAAACAGGTGCTTCTCTAACATCAGGCTTATGTTAAATATATATGAGATTGATAGAAATTTTGCCTCATCTTCTGTTTGCTCGTCTGCTCTTTGTCACCTATCTCTAATTTGTTGTTCTTGACCAGAAAACCTCTTCCCCTGAGGAAACTAGAGTAGCTCTGCAACAATGGCTTCCAAAAGAAGAATGGGTCGCTATTAACTTTCTGTTGGTACGTCATCCTTGGAGATTCTAACTTAAAGATGCATGTCCACACATAAAACAATCTACTTATGATTAATATGAAACAAATTCAAATGTCAGCCATAGAAATGGTTGAAACCTGTATAACCCCACGTAATCTTCGTCCTCTCTGTTTTTGTTGTCTGAAAATCTAAACACAGGTAGGTTTCGGACAAACGATATGCACACCGCTAAGACCACGATGTAGAACCTGTAGTATCACTGAGCTTTGCCCTTCCGCCTTCAAGGAGACCCCAAGCGCATCATCCAAATTGAAGAAACCTATCAAAAGCAAGAAACCATAGTAGCTTTGGTTCTGGATTCTCCTACTAGATCATTTTTAACCCATTTTGTGATTAGTCCTCGGTAAAAGTTAAATAGTGCCCAAGAAATTGTATAGGTTTATGGGGAATGCAAGAACATCCCACTTGTGTATAACTTATAGACTGAAACTTGCCATTGTGAAAGAAAGACACTTGGGCAAGTATACTTTTGATTGATTGATAAGAAAAAAGGCTTTAAAGATAATTCAAAAACCTTCCAATGTTTTACCATTACAAGCAAGTGATTTGGAGTTATCTATCTACCTTGTAATTCCTATACATAGAAATTAGCTGATATTCTTTTTTTTGGTCAACCCAAAATTAAATAATATTCCATGTTCAAAAGGTCATAAAAAATTAAAATTAGGTGTTTACTGAATGGAACAAAGTTATGGGGTTAATACATGATATATAACATACTCGGGGGAGTAACTGCAGAAATATTTTGAACTTGTAAAGAATATCCACGGAGGCACGGACTAGTAGAGGTAGGGATAGAGATATACTTACGTCCAAACAAAAGAGTGGGTTACAAAATTTTATTAAAGCAGCAGCCGGAAAAAAAAAAAAGCGAAAAAAAAAAAACAAAACGCTCGAAGAGAAAAAAAAAAAAAAAAAAAAAAAAGAGAGAGAAGAGCAACGAAGACGGACCTGCAAATTCTGCAGTCTCCACTGACACTTTCGATCTTTCTCTCTTTTCACCTTCTTCAATCTTCAGGTTTCTCCTTCGTCTTTATGTTACCGTCTCTCTCTTTACGCTTTCTCGATTTCGCATTATCTCCCGTTTCATTTCTCAGTTGATTGTCTCGCCCAGTTGTATATTTGCTAATGCAATCGGATAAATACTCGGTTTGGATGTTGATTAGCAAGAATCTGTTCGTATTTTATGCACTGTAACCGTTGATTTGATTGAACTGATCATTTACGGCTTCCGTTTCTAGGGTTTGGTTCATGATTTTGCTTTGTTTGAGTCGGGGGTTTAGTGGCTCCCTCTTCTGGGGTTTATCTTTATGAATGCATGTATATTAGGATATGTTGTAACGAGATTGAGTGTGGCTGTGAGTGGATGTTAGTTTTGTTCCTTCTGGGATTATTTTGATGTGTGGAAACTTTCTTTTCTACAATTCTTCTAGTATACGAGTGTTTCTACTCTACATGTGTGATTCCTTCTGGGATTATTTTGACGTATCATGGGTCTTGTTGTATTTTTAATTGAAAGTGCAATCTCAAATTGTTATTTGCTATAACTATTTTTCTCTGTGATTGTGGGTTTGTAGTTTATGGAAGGAGATACTCATCAGAGGTAGCAGTTCTCCATGCATCCCAAGCGATCTAGCCAAGGAGATGGGTCAGTTACTCAGCCAGTTAGAAGCAGTGATAGGCTTAGGAGAAGGCCCAAATCGTTTGGTCGCACATACTATTTTTACTCACCAAGTTCGTTACATAATAGGAAAAGAAAAACCAAGACAAGAACGGCAGCCTCCCAGATTGCAAAGATGCTGCACAAAGGGAACCGTCCAGCAAGGGCATCCAATGCCACGGTAAGCATTACATGGTTCTTCCTATCTTATTACATCACTGATATAGTATCTGGCACTTCATCGTGCTCTACCTCTATCCCTTCAGTATATTTTTGGTTAGTGGATCGATTTGATCATCGGTTTCTTGATCTTGTCTTCATTTTTGTATTTTTTACTGGCTAAATATTGTGTCTGCGGAGGGTATCAGGGGAACAACATGACAAGTCGTCTGGTCAATCCTTTGTTTTGTAATGCATACCGTTTATCTTTACTCTGATTCAACCAGAATGTTGTAACATTGCTAATGACGTGCAGCCAATTGCATCCGACCTCCGGCGTTCCACAAGGAAGAGAAGAATTTCTGTAAATCTTGAGGACTATACGGACAGTTCTGGAGCAGAGGATGAAGATATGATGGTTAGGATATTTTCCTCTTAAAACTGGCTCTTCTTAGTAAAGTAAAGCTATTATACTAGTACTGTGCTACTGGTATGCCTATTGAAAATGGGGTTTTGATCTTTTTTAGAGTCCAGCATATCGAACTTTGAGGAATCGAGTTAATAAAAAATTCTCAACTTCAAAAAGTAGAAAGGGCATGGAAACTGAATTGGCACCACGGCGTGAAGGTCTCCGTCCTCGTCGTTCAAAAACAATTGCTAACAAACGACTAAAAACAGAATCCGGCGCTGGTCAAGATACATCAGAGGAGAAAGATGGCCAGGATGAAACTGAGAATGGGAATGAATTAGATGATCATGATGTAGATGATGGTGAAGATGAGGTTGAAGTTGAAAACGAGGGTAATGGCGAAGATGAGGAAGAAGAAGATGGTGATGATGATGAGGAGGGTGATGAAGAGCAGGAGGGAAGGAAGAGATATGATCTGCGAAACCGTGCTGAAGTGCGGAGGATGCCTACAGAAGGAATTAACAAGCAACAACAACCTAGATCTCCGCGGAGAGTGTTGCATCAAGGCATGGGCACAAGGGTTGGAAGAGATGCTAGGAGAGGTGGTTCTCGGCCTCACAAACGCCATCGCTTTACAAGAACAGATGATTCAGATGACTCTCTTCTTGTGGATGAGTTGGACCAGGGCCCCGCAATTCCCTGGGCTCGAGGTGGAAACAGATCTGGACCACCTTGGCTATTTGGGGGTTTGGACACGTATGGGTCAAGTTCATTGGGGTTGAATGTTGGAGCTTCTGGTTGGGGTCACCAGAGTGATGGTTTGGCTGCTTTAACCTCCGGTGCTCAGACTGCTGGGCCAAGCTCTAAAGGAGGTGCAGATATACAGCCACTCAGATTAATGAGAATATTAATTTTGATGAGATTGGTGGACTATCTGAATACATTAATGATTTGAAGGAAATGGTTTTCTTTCCGTTGCTGTATCCAGAGTTCTTTGCAAGTTACAGTATTACTCCTCCCAGAGGTGTACTGCTATGTGGTCCTCCAGGCACTGGTAAAACTCTGATTGCTCGAGCATTAGCATGTGCTGCTTCAAAAGCTGGACAGAAAGTTAGCTTTTATATGCGAAAGGGTGCTGATGTTCTTAGCAAGTGGGTTGGTGAGGCTGAGAGACAACTAAAGCTACTCTTTGAGGAGGCTCAGCGAAATCAGCCTTCTATAATCTTTTTTGATGAAATTGATGGTCTTGCTCCTGTAAGATCTAGCAAACAAGAACAAATACATAATTCTATTGTTTCAACTTTGCTGGCGCTGATGGATGGCCTTGATTCTCGTGGTCAAGTTGTTCTCATTGGAGCAACAAACAGGGTAGATGCAATAGATGGAGCGCTACGCCGCCCTGGCAGATTCGATAGGGAGTTCAATTTTTCTTTACCAGGCTGCGAAGCTCGAGCAGAGATATTGGATATTCACACTCGTAAATGGAAGGATCCACCTACCAGGGAGCTTAAAGAAGAGCTGGCAGCTACTTGTGTAGGATATTGTGGTGCTGATCTAAAAGCTTTGTGCACTGAAGCTGCCATTCGTGCTTTTCGTGAAAAATATCCACAGGTTTATACAAGTGATGATAAATTTGCCATAGATGTTGGGTTGGTTAAGGTTGAGAAGAGCCACTTTGTAGAGGCAATGTCAGCTATTACTCCTGCTGCCCATAGAGGGTCTGTTGTGCAATCCAGACCACTCTCTCCGGTTGTATTGCCATGTTTACATCGACACCTCCTTGAATCCATGAGCTTAATATCAGATATTTTTCCCTCATCAGCCACGTCGTCAGAGTTGACAAAGCTGTCAATTCTTTCATTTGGATCTTCAATTCCTCTTGTTTATCGTCCTCGACTTCTGCTGCTTGGTGGTGAAGGAGTTGGACTGGTAATTGCTTTTCGTTTCTTGTGATTATATCAGAAAGTTTTATATTATGAACTCAGTTCACTTACGAGTTAGCCTAACAGGATCATCTTGGGCCTGCAATTTTACATGAGCTAGAAAAATTTCCTATTCATTCTCTGGGACTTCCATCTCTCCTTTCCGATCCTGGAGCAAAGACCCCGGAGGAGGCGCTAGTACATATATTTAGTGAAGCTAGGAGAACAACACCTTCAATACTTTACATACCGATGTTTAATAATTGGTGGGAAAATGTAAGTGTCTTTATTATGCCAATTCACTTCGCTGCAGTTACTTTTGGAGATCGTTTGCATGTTTACTTAATATAATATATTAGGTGGTCCTGTTGGTTGTAGCTGAAACTGCCTTGAGTTTTAGATTGCCAATCTAATGATCGTGTTACTGATGACTGCAGGCTCATGAACAGCTTAGGGCTGTATTCCTGACTTTGTTAGAAGAATTGCCATCAAATCTACCCATATTATTACTTGCTACATCTTATGGCGAATTATCTGACATGGAAGAGCAGTCAGTATTTGACAATAGATCTGTGTAAGTTTATGCTCTACTTGGAATCACTCTGTCCAGTACCATGCTACAGCTTTATTACTAGCTTTTATTTGTTTTCCCATAAAGCTGGTAGGTGACTTTCTTTGATTATGAGCCAACAAGTTTTTGAGTAGGTTCTCAGTATAATAGTATACTGTGCGAGCTTGTTCTGCAAGCTGGTCATCCCTTCAGTGTCAAAAGGCTTTCATCTCAGTAACATGCATGTTAGTCTCGAGTTAATATATGAAGCTGCTAACCCCTTGTATATGCTTATCAAGTTAATTTTTTTGGGTTATTGTGGTATTGATCACCATAAGGAACCTTAACACGAGGCAAGTAATGATCAGTTTAAGTTATGAACTTATATAATATATATGGCAAATTACATGGGAGTTCATAGAAAATTTATATGGAATGGTACTGCCTTTCTATCGGTCTCATTCCCAAACTTAGCATACTCTCTCCTAAAACACTCATTACAGATTTAATTTTGTTCATTCTTTTGGTTGTCCATGATATAGTCCTCAGGCTTGTGTTTTATTTACTCAGTTTCTCAGATTGTGTACATTTGCTTTCAGCTATAATGTGGACAAATCATCAAGCGAAGACAGGTCTTTGTTCTTTGACCGTTTGATTGAAGCTGCTCTCTCAGTCATTTCAGGCTTAAACGGCAAATCTGATGGACGACAATCCCTCCCAGAACTTCCCAAGGTTCCAAAAGAACCTACTGGTCCAAAACCCGCAGAAATAAAAGCCAAAGTGGAAGCTGAGCAGCATGCCCTTCGACGATTGCGTATGTGTCTCAGAGATGTTTGCAATAGGTAAATGTGTATGCGCACATGATATGTTGGTAACTGAAGGCACAAGCCTTGCAGTTCATATTGAAGCTTTATTATTGTCTTTATAATTAGATTAAGAAGGCCTTTTACTTTTTGCCAACTGGACGTCTAGTGATGAACAGTTTCTGATATAACAGTACTAAATTTTAGCTCTCAAAATGTATCTGGTAGCCTTGCCCAGTCTATAATGTTGAGAGTTATCTTGGGTTTTCTAGATTAGCGTGTTTAAATTGTCTCTTGTTATCTGTGCAGGATACTATATGATAAAAGATTCAATGCATTTCACTTCCCAGTTACTGACGAGGATGCTCCGAACTACCGCTCAATAATTCAAAATCCAATGGATACGGCTACTCTGCTGCAGCGTGTCGATTCTGGGCAGTATCTAACATGTTCACCGTTCTTGCAAGATGTTGATCTCATTGTGAGAAATGCCAAGGTGCACGCCTATTTTACAACATATCTCTTTTCCATGGTGATAGAACCTTTGTAATTCATAAAATATGGTCACTGCATTAGCAAAGTTATGGATAGAGAGTCCCACCTATTGGTGTTGGATTAGAGTTGAGTGGTGTCGACATTGTCCTTATTATCCATTTCATTTGATATATTTGAGGGAATATAGCTGTTTTCTCAAACAGAATGTTGTTTCTAAATTTATGCTAAGGAATTAGACTCTTATGAAGTATGTTTTGATGGTGGCTGACTTAACTTTTTTGGTTATATTATCCAGGCTTACAATGGAGATGATTATGCTGGAGCAAGAATTGTCAGTCGAGCCAATGAGCTTCGAGATGTAGTATGTTTGCAAGTCTCTTAGACTGCATATATAACTTTCCATAAAAATTGCTGCAAGTCTATCATCCTCCAAAAGCTGTTCTCTGAAGCCATAGTTATCATTATGTTTCAGGTGCATGGGATGCTGTCACAGATGGACCCAGCACTGCTAACATATTGTGATAAGATTTCCGCTGAAGGTGGTCCTTCACAGATACCAGATGATTTGGGTGGATCGATCCTTGGTTTAGCTCCTGTTGTGCAGATGGGAACTGTTACTAGAACCAGTGCCCGACTTCGAAATGTGCAGCCAGAGATTAATTTAGATCGAGATTATGAAGGTCTTAAAAAGCCCAAGAAAACCGTGGATACTGTCTGTACAGGTAATGCTACTGCAATCACTGATTTGGTTCTCGTTTTATGTGTGAAGTGTCCATGGTTTGCTTTCCCTGAAACTTTCGACTTTCTGTGATCTCGGATTCGTAGATGTAGAAAAACTCTTGGTAATGTAATGAGACTTCTCAATGCTCGTGGTGTGTGTTTACTTTGTGATGAACAGATTCAGCTGCAGACAGAGTACAACACCAAGATTCAGACCAAGAAATGCCATGTCAGGAAGCGACCAACTCAAATTCATCAGCTCCTTCAGCAGATGGTGATAAAGAAGACCAAAGCGAGCAGCCAAGAAAAGAGGAGGGTCCTGGGGAAGAAGTAAGTGGTGATTGTTCCCGCGATTCTGCTAAGCCGGATGAAGAAATATCAAAGCGAATAGAAATCGTAAAGGTACTACTCATGGAGCGCACTGACAAGTACAACATTCCGCAGATGGAGAGGCTTTACACCCGAATCATGAAGGGTGTTCTTGAGACTTTGGACAAAGGGCTTCGTGATGATGACAACAACCCTAAGCATTCAATTTTGAGATTTTTGTCGGAATTCGCTCAGCATGAGGCGAATTTCTGAGGCTTAAACTTTCTCTGATCGGTCGATAGGTTAGATTTTCCCCAAAAAAAAAAGAAAAAACGGAATGAAAGAAGAAATTTTTTTTTTTTGTTTTTTCTTGTTTTTTTTTTTAAGATCCGGATTTTTCTTTGACTGAAAAGTAGTTTATCTGTAGGATCCTCTTGTAAAGTCGAACTTGCACCTTTGAATCTAAAAACAGGCTTAAGAGCCATAAAAGAAACAAAAGATGAACGATATTTTAGTGACGGCAAGATAGTGTTTCTTCTCACCATTTTCTCAACTACTCTCTCTCTCTCTCTCCCTCTCAAATCGTTTATTTTAGAT
The DNA here is from genome assembly GCF_030686135.1 of Camelina sativa. Classification (NCBI taxonomy): domain Eukaryota; kingdom Viridiplantae; phylum Streptophyta; class Magnoliopsida; order Brassicales; family Brassicaceae; genus Camelina; species Camelina sativa. The sequence continues at coordinate 2,207,077 of NC_141882.1, forward strand.
ATTGCAACTCTTGTGCTCCTCTTCTCTACGCTAAAGCTACTTCTCACCCTGCCTAGAAGGAGAAGATGAGTTTGCCTCTGCATTTACAGGCGGATAAACAAAAAAACCCCAAGACTGTCGCACAAGTAAGAGAAAATAGATTGAATCGAATCTTTGATCACGTCCCCAGAAGAAAAAGAACTTGTCACGCATGCCTTCGCAAGGATACAACAGTAACAGAGCATCACGTTGCTTCTGTCCCCAAGACTACTGTCCCAGAAGATAAAGACGTGATATTGATGAGAATCTTGAGTAACGTCCCCAGAAGAAGAAGGATTACTTACGAATACGTCCCTCCGCAAACGCTAAAGAACACACCGCCGGAATGGCTTGTTCAGGTGATGAGTCGCATGGAAGGAACTCATGATCCGAAACTAATCATAGAGAAGACTCTGGACTTGAACGACGTTGATCCACGCCAAAACCGTCTCTCAATCCCTATCAATAACGTAATCCAAAACGATTTCTTGACGCTTGACGAGGCCAGAATGATTGATGACGACGACATCACTAACGAAGGGAATATGTGTGTGGGAGCGTTTCTTGTGGATCAACGAACGAAAAAGTGGAACGTGGGTTTCAAACAATGGTTTATGACGACTAGTTCAGGGAGCAGCTACTGGAGTTTTGTGTTGCGTGGTGAATGGAGCAACGTCGTTGAGACTAATGGATTGAAACAAGGCGACAAAATCAGTCTTTGGTCTTTCAGGTCCGGTGAAATCCTCTGTTTTGCACTTGTTCCTCCGACTAGCTCTGTTGTTGATTCTGTAAATAAGTAAAAAAGAGGGTTTTTTGGGGGACTATTAGGGTTTTGTTTAGGGTTTTTGGTAGGAAGTTTGGATGTTGTTGGCTCACTGAAACACAAATTAAGTCGTTTGTAGCTTCTCGTTCGTTCAATGGTGGTCACCATACTCTGTTCATATGAGAGATTGTATGATTTTGAAAACGAGGTTTCACGTAACTCATGGATGGTCTTAGTATGTTGGCACATTCTGTTTGATCAATCAAATTAAACGAGAGGGGTTGTTTCTATAGCCTAACAAATTTTTTACTCATGTTAAAACAGAATGCAGAAGACCTTTGTTCCAACGCATTACGTGATCGTCTGATAGTACCCTTGATCTAATCTGAATATTGATGGGAGGCTACTGGAAAATATAGTAAACCCTAAATCTTTCTCCAATTAAGAAAACAAGTCTTTCTTTCCAAATAAGTTAAAATAGCTTCTTAATGAGGAGACATAATTATGAACAAAACACAACAAAATAATAAAGGAATCCAATAATAAATATTGATAACTAAGTTGTTTCTGATCTATAGACTAAGTATGAATCTGGTTTTGGTGCGTGGTCTGCTTTAGTCACTGCATCCATAAATATACTTTGGTTTCTTGTATAATGATGTATGAATGTATCTCAAAGTGGTTCAACAAAATGTTTTGATACATTCTTCCTCGATATATATATATATATATATATATATATATATTTGTAGCCTGCATTTAAAATTCCCAAGTTACACTGTTTATTTCATGCTTAATACACACACTATTTATAGTCAGTGATTAATCAACGATTATTTCATTACTTTTCATTTCACTTATATTCTCATTCTCTCTCTCTCTCTAATAATCTCTTCCTCCCGCTTCTCGCTCTCTGAACTCAAGTTTGGGTTCCGATCACAATGACTACAAACGACGCGGCTGAGGCAAAGAAGATGTTTGCGAACCTTTATGTACTGGCGGATGCAGCGGCTATGGTGTATGATGAAGAACAACGCGAAAGAAAAGGAAAGGCCAAGATTGTCTCTGAGGAAGAAGATGAAGAGAGCAAGAAGAAGAGCTTCTTCAATCATGTCCCAAGAAAGATAAGGTCTGCGCTAAGATACTCACAACCAAACTTTGAAAACCTTAATGGGGCTTCTGCTTCTTCTTCACGCTTAGTCCAATCGTCTCCATCTTCGTGCCTAACTAATCCCACAAGCTCCATGAGCCATGCGATGTCTCAGAGGAGTCGTAGTAGTAAGGTTACTCTTTTTTCAAGAACTCCAAGGTGGCTTATTCAGGTGATGAGAGACATGAACGGAGAAGAGCCCAAACTCATCTGTGAGAAGACTCTGATCGTGGCTGACGTCAACCCAAAGGAGAGCTGTCTCTCGATACCATTCAACCTTTTAACCAGAAACGACTTCTTGACGCATGTAGAATCGAGGATCATAGAAGAAGACATCAACAAAGATGAGAAGATCGGAGTGGGAGCGCTTCTGGTGGATCAAAGGACTAAACTTTGGGGTGTGGTTTTGAAGAAATTTGATCTGAAGAACGGGAGCTGGGATTACAGTTTGGTTTGTGGATGGGACGACGTCGTTAAGGCTAATGGGTTGAAACATGGCGACTACATCAGTCTTTGGTCTTTCAGATGCCGTGGAATCCTCTGTTTTGCTCTTGTTCCTCCCTCACAGTGAGACAGAGTACCTCTTCCAATGCTCTCTGTTTCTGCTAATCTTCGTAGAGTTCGATCTACTTTTGTACAGCCATCCAAGTTGAGGCGATTCTATAGGTTGTTTGAGTCAAGTTAACTTCTTGGAGGTTCAATTATCAAAGTTAGGGGTTTTCTACGATTTGACAGATCTTGTACCTTTCCTCTATTAGTAAGTTTACTGTTTTTGATTCTCTACTATGATTGGATGAACACTTTGACATGAGTACGCTTATGTTCAGTTTCTTGGATTGTTTGATAGTGAAAAGGAATTCTGATTACAAAGTTGAACTGATGAAAATTTATAAAGTAACTCTGGCTTTGGTGCTCGGTCTACGCAAGTTATTGCATCAGTTAATACCTTTTGTATCTTGAAATATATCTAGAAGTATGAACAGTAGAATGGGGTCAATCTTGGCATCTTGCAACTGTTTTCTACAGACTTTTCTACTCATGATGGAAGTTAGTTTGGGTTCTGAGTTGCTCTTGGATCTCACTCAGTCACGACAAGTTGGCTGTTGTGTTTTGTAACTTAGTTAGCAAGCAAGCTGCCGCAGATTCCCTAGCTTCTTCAGCATCAGACTTTTCCTCTCCATGTACTGTATATGCGACATGATTCCCCTTAATTCTTACTTCAGCTTCATAGCCACCTTTTTGAACAAAGCAACAAGATCAACATGAATATTTTGAGTGAGTAAAGGAGATAAACTACAAACTTGGCATATGATCTCAAAACTTTACCATCTGATGGAGACACACGATAGTTTGGTAGTACCCAGTTATTCATGAGACAGATATCATCGAGTCTCTGCAATAGTTAAGGGGCAATGAATCATATTTCTTCGAACGTGAAATGATCAAAGTTACCATAAACTAACCTGACACAGACTTTTAGTAGTAGGAAGAGATTCACAGAGCTTCAGCCTCTTGTTGCTTTGGCATGCTGACTTATCAGAAGATTCTTGAAGGGTGCGGCTTGGGTATGTCTCGTTACAGCACTCGAGTATTGTTTCTAATTGCAGCTCCCAATCACCTAATAACACCCACGAGAAACACTCAGGTTCATATAAAAACAAAAGCTGTGGCAGAAAGGAAATATACATGTATATTAGTATATACATACCTTTGATGTTCTGGATGCGTTTATCGCATTTAGCAATCTCGTCTTCTACGTACCGCTGTTGACGAGTCTGCAGCCAGAGAAAAAGAGAGCAGCTCTTAGTGAAAAAATAAGGATATATGCTATTGCCAATCAGTATTTTTTGCTGTATTGTGTATCTATGATCAAATTCTACAGCTATTACCAGTTTATCTCGTTTGCAAAGAAGAACTTTCAATGCAGTTTCGGATAGTGATGTAGCTCTAGAAAGAAGAGACGTCTGTAGCTCCTCAAGGTTTTGGTTAGAGTTATGAGCAGAAACAGGAGCTACATTAAGCTTAAAAATGCTATTAAGTCTGTCAGTAACAGCTTTCTTCCTCTGGATACCTCTTTCTTTGTGATCATTTGGATCAGATGCAACCTGCATTTACAAAAGGGTGATAAAGGATACTTGAAGATGGAACTGAGAATAATTAGTTGCTAGTGTAGTAGAATTCAGACTCTACCTCCAAACCACCTTTCCCTCCATTCGAGTACCCATCTTTACAAGGGCTCGTTTCATTATCTACATTCTCCAAATGGACATTAGATTTCATACTTCCTTTAAAGTATCGATTATGTATCCCCGGAGTAGCTTTCCTTCTAGCTCTAGGATTGCTAAGTAGAGCGGCAACTTTTTTGGCCTGCAATTTAAATTACTTAGTTGCTTCGTACTACTATTTTTCCTTAACACAACCATACAAGTATCATTACCACTGCATACTTTAATTTCATTACGCCTTCTAGAAGCAGCATTTCCTCCTCTTCCAAAAATGTCAGAAAGTTCCAACTCATTGGTTGCATCTTCGTTGCCATTGCTTTCTCTGTCATCACATACAGCTTCTGATTCTTTCTCTATCAAAGATTCAGTATCTCCTCGCCTGAAAAAAACAGAATCAACTTATATTGCTATCCCCTATACAAGAAAATGTACCAAACTAACTCAAAAGTAATGTTAAGGAATAACAACTTAGGAAGAACATGAAAGTATTCCAACTTAGGGATTCAACTAAACCTGGAAAACCAATCTTGTATGAGGCTGGCATATGGGAGAACATGAAAGTATTCCACTCTGGAATTTGTAGACCACTCGGAGAAGCTCTTCTCAAATAAAGGACCCTGCATACTATTTAGTATTTACATAGAGAAGAGCAAAAGAGGCTGATTAGGAAATATCAATACTTCGTTAAAATTACAGAAAGTAGAAACTATCCAATCATGCAACTAATGTGAAGTAAAGTGAGTTCAAGTATAACATCTGAAAGACCATCTTGCCAACATTTGTGAGTCAATCTTTAGTTGAATATAAGGTCCTTTAAGTTGTCATAACTATTGCAGCTTAGGGCATTTCCTTTTCATACCAAAATCAACTTACCAAGTAAGCATTTCTTCGACGGGATTTTCTCCAGAAAACTTGTCTTGTGAAGTGCACTTCATTATGTAAAAGCGGATTGCAGTCTTCTCTTCACTCAAGGAGCATACCAAATGCCTCTCCAATATCACAATGTCCTTGTGATTAACACCTGAACAAGATTCAAAATTTTTGAGTAACTAACATACAGAAAAGAATGCTATTTACATATATAGAACCCCAAATGATCAGTCTTTCAAACAAACCTGTGGCCTCCTTAACAGCAGCAAATGCAACTTTTTGAAAGACGACCTCTTGTTTCTGATTTGCTATAGCAGTTTTGTCTTTCTCAATGGGGTTTTCAAGTAGTGACCACACACCTTGTGTGATGAAGCTGTGTTTAAGATAACAGTTCTTCTTCTCAGAGTCAACTAGCAGAACCGCAACTGTCCTTATAGGGAACTTGTTCAAGACAAGAAGATCTGAAGACGCATCTAAGCTCATGGATAAACTACACGCATCTTTAACAACCTTCTCCAGCAAAACGGTATGGTCTGAATCACCATCTCTCCCAGAAGAATCCTCCTTCAAATGCAGCAGCAGAGCAGGTCTCAGATCCGTAGCTAAGCTACTGAACGACTCAAAAGACAAACATTCAAGATGAGGGTTGTCTCTCCTGTGGTAATAATTGAAGAGCAACACAACAGCATGAACCTGAATCAAACAACGCAAAACAGAGAAGGCATTGATGTCTTAATTAGAGCTACATAAATCGAGAAAACCTAATTAGAGAGAGACTTGAGGTAAGTTTAAGAAATGACCTGCTTGGCGACAGATTCGCGGAGGGGCTTGGAAGGGACATCAAATGATTTGAATGGAAGCAAAGGGTCGACTAAGTAAACGAGTAAAGCTCGAATGGCGTCATCTGTGGTACAAGCATCTGAGGGTTCCGAAGTGGTCTTCGTGACTGGTAAATTGCAATCCACCTCCTCCATTGAAGCGAAAAGACGAAATTTCAGAGGAAGAAGACGCCCTGAGAATAGATTCAATGAGCAAAGAAGGAGAAGAAGCACAAAACAAAAAAAAAGTTGAGATTTTTTTAGTAATGGAAGTGTAAAGTGTGGATCTTTACCGGGAATGGAAAACCCTAGATTTTGTTCTGAGATTACCGTTTTTGGTAATGAGAGAAGAAGAGATGAGTTGGAAAATTTAGAAATGTGTCAGCTCTCTTCTCTCTCTCTAGTAAGAAGAAGAAGACCCAAGAAGATGGATCATCTAAAGTTCGTGTCATTTTTTTTATTTTTATTATTTTTTTTGTTAATAGTGAAAATTTGGAAAGGCGCCAATATTATTAGTGTAATATGGGCTTCACTCTGTTGTAGGTATGTACTGTGTCTGTGTCTCTCTTTCGAGGGTATGATGGGGAGTTTCATTCTTAGCTCAGTAATTGCTTTGCTGTATTTATTTGGTTTGATTGATCCATTGATAGGACTGTTCAGTTTGATTTTTTTTTACTTCTGAGACGTAAGAAAGTCGAAACTTTGAAGAACCCTATAACGGCTATATATGACGTTTGGATTTCGTTTCGAATTACGTAACCTGGCTGTGTTTATTGGGCACCAGGAGCACTCCAGCAGAACAAAAGAAGCAGCATGTACTTTGTTTTTTTAATAATTAAAGCATGTTTGTACAAGAGTCTTTTGGAATTATCTACTTTGTTTTTTTCCTTCAGTCCTGTGTGTGCCCCCTCTTGAAATGCAAGCTGCTCAAAGACCAACTAAATTATTATTCACCATAAAAAAACTACTTTGCAACTCATTTTATTCCATTATCACATAAAGGCATCAACAATCCGTCCAAGTTTGACATTCTCAGAGCAAAACCCAGGCACACACACATTTGACTGACCAATGAACCTGAACCCAGTCTAAAACCACCAGAAGACCACATAGAACAAAACACACGCAGCTCACAGACATATGAAACAATCAACAACACTTCAAAATCAATTGATCATTCACCCAAAAATAAAACAAAAAGACAATTCGAGTTTCTGCACGACTCTTTGCTGCTTCTGCTCTTCAACAACAGGTCGATCAGATTTAAACAATTGCTTCCTTGATGAGTATTACTATTACATCTTTTCACATTGGATAAATGGAATGAATCAATCATAGTTGCTTCCAGAAACAGCCAAGGGTTGACTAAGAATATACCAAGCAGCAGATTTTACACGTGATAATATATATATATATATATATATATATATTATGCTGTGTGTGTGTCTATATATATATGCAAGATTTAAAGAATGTACCGGGTTCAACACCCAGCTGCTTTCAAGAACTTATCGTAAGGGCTGGAAGGCGGTAACCGAAAAGAATTTTGTGGAACTTCCTGTGAGAAGAATCCGAGCTGGTCTTGAGGTTGAACATCAGCCACAATCATTGCCTTCTGATCATCTTCACCAGCTTCTTCTGTCTGCAACACACGACAAAACCAAAAAAAAAATGAACACCAAACTGATATTTGACGTTGATGGGATGACACTTAATGTCAATATAAACAGCGAACAAAGTCTCACCTCCTTGAGAAGAAATTGTTCCTCCTTTTCTTCGTCTTCTGAGAAAGCTATAGCTTTGGTTGCTTCGGGTTTGAAACTTCGAAGCACAGACATCTTTTGCTGCTTACCCGTCACAAGAGCTTCGCACTGATTCATCATTTGGTCATAAGGTACAGGAATGGAGGAAACAGGGAGACTTGCAACTTGCCGAGCAGTTTCTGATACCTAAACATCATGAATGAAAAAATTTACATTAAAAAGGAGGACATGGCGGAGACCAATAAAAACTATTACTATATACTGAGTGCAACTATTACCGATTCTAACAACTCGTTGACACTCAGAACATCTACTGGGTTAGTGTTTGCGGACAATGATGTTCTGTGGCCAGACTGACTCCCACTAGCCCCCGGGGAAATTCCTTCAAATGCGGCTATTTCTGAAAGCTCAACCTGAAAGATCCATCAAAATGCAATGAGAATGATTCCTAAAGCAAGTTTCTCTTAAAAGCATTGTACCTCTTCAAAAGCTGGAAGTTCTATTTGATTAAGAGGAGAACTAGGTCCTGGTGTATCCGTGAACAATTGTCCACCAAGCGGATGTGCATCATCTCGGCAAAACTCTGACTGAATTTCCTTTCTCAAAATTGATTGCTCCTCCTAAGAGCATTAAACATAAAAAAGGAAATCAGAACTAACGAGTGAAGTTATAGCATGTAATGATCCAGCGGTTTATCCTACTTTATTTTGTTTGACTATGCCTACATATACCCACCACATACTGAAACAGGCTAATATTTTGACTGATAAAAGACCAGGAGCTAAACTCATAGTTATTCTTCTGTTTAGGACAGCTTCATCTGATGTGTTGGATATAAGGTCAAAAACTCTCTCTGTTCTAAATAACAGACCCATCTTGAATTACATCATTTAATAATTTTAAACTAGATAAGTACCTCTGATAATGTCTGAAATTTCGATGTAAAATGAGTAATCACGATTTCCTTCAGACGTCTATCATCTGCGACTATCACTGAAGCATTGAGAGCAGCACTATCATCTTTGTCAGATCCATATGCTTCTTCTTGTGGAAATCCAGAACATACCGCACGCAGTCTGATATCTTCTTCCATCACAAGATAAGGATCAACCTATTTAGGTCATGACGAATTGCACATACAAATTAAAAACAAGAGATTTAGATAAGAGGAAACAAACGGATGCAATTTTACACAAAGCTCACCATTTGGGTAGTTAAAGATTCTTTGACGATTGGAACTATCTCCAGAATATTGGAAATCTTGGCACCAAAAATGAGCATATATGATGCAAATGTAAATATAGATCTTCTACGAGAAAGCTGCATACCACCTTCAAAATTATACCAGAAATCTATGTCAGAAATAACCTCAACAGAATGGGCAGTTCAGGAAAATTGAGTTACTCCTTTTGCATTTACAATGAAAAGATGTCGCCTCATTGGCGTTTCAGAACTTAAGGTACTTTTACTGAACATGAACGTTCTAGCACAAGCCAATCTGTAAAGATATCGCCTCATTATCCTATCTTTATAGGTTCACAATATGAAGGCGAGAGACTATGTATTATAATATTCCCCATTATCAAAATCACATCGCAAATCAACAAAAATGGCATGGCATACTATAATGGAACTATGTAATATCCTAGCGAACAAAGTAGATAATTTTCTTAATGGACGGGAAAAGCATTAACCACAGTCTTTAACTTACCATCTTGATTCAATGAGAGATTTCGAAGAGAGAATGCCAGCTGAAAACACCGCACCAGAGCCATGTGATTTGATCTCTGCTTTGCAACGACAATATCATAGCAAAATTCACAAAATCAGAACACCCTCCCATTAAATCTAGTTTCAAAAATAGAGTGTTGAATCTGAAAAACTCAAGATGTCCAGAGGTATCTAGAACTTTGAAATACATTACATTATCATAAGTATGAAAGAATACCAGCATTCCATCACCCTTTGGTATGATGGTATACCTAGAGCTTTAAAATACATTACATTAAAGCTAGAGTACGCTGTAAACACGATTTATGGTCCTTTTTTGCTGAACATAAGATGCATCGACTAACCTTTGCCAATGAAAACAGTAAGGTGATTTGATACGTGCTGGCCATGGCTTCAAAATTTTCAGGGGCATTCTCGGTAGAAGTTGCTTGGATCCATATGGATGAAAGAAGCATGTTCACTTGGTGACTACTCAGTCGCAGCGAACATAATGACTGTAACAGCATGAAATCTCACTATAGTCAGCTTAGTAAATACATTCAAATCGATAAGAAAGTAACAATTATTATAACTGGAGGGTGGGAGGGAGCGCAAAGAAACGTAGGTTTAGAAAACTAATACCTTTATACCATCTTCTACATCCGTTAAGTTATCCAAAGACTGACAACTTAACTGTTGACTGGTGTGGTTTACATCTTTACGCAGTTCACCATTTAAGGAGTTCTCAACTTTTTCTTTCTCTTCCTCCTGTAAACTAATATTCTGGTTCCTTACAGTACAGGTTCCATCAACTGACAATATGCCAGGAACAACTTCTGAGGTTTCCTTTTGTGGATCTGACCAAGGCAAACGAAGATTTCGAAGAAGCACAACGGAGAAAATATTGTGTGCCTCGAATCTAGTCTTACAATCTGCATGGGACATCGCAAGGAGCAGTTGGTGAAACAAGGCATCCGGAAATACCTGGGACAGGCCAAGTAAATTTGTTAGAACAGAATAACTACCGATAGTCAAATACAAAACTAAAGTTGCAGTAAAAGATTCAATTACTTTCTTGTGGTAAGAAACATTTGGGACCACGGATACTATATGTGCAGCTCTGAGAATGGCTGATGCTGTGGTTCTAGAAAGGACGACATTAGTGGATATCGTCTCAAGAACCACTGCCAACATATCAAGAATGGGACCGGCATCCCCAACCTTAAAAGCAAAACAAAAAAATTTAACAAATATATGGGGTTTGTATAAACATGCAGACGGGAGGGAAAACAACAATATTACACAAATTGCACTAGGTACCCACAAGGAGTTGTAGGAGTCAAGGTAGACCAAAACCATAAACTGAAAGAATATAAAATATATTACATAAGATAAGTAGAAGCTGCATGGTTTCGAAAGTATAATGTAATATACAGTATGGGGTGTTGAATTAGACTTAGGCTCTTGGCACACTACAATATCATATAGGTTTTGACACTATAACAAGAAGTCCGTTAATTTCAAATGCAATGACACCATAATGGATACTGACAGCTGAACATGGAACTCATAATCACTGGCTATCTACTAACACCTTGACTAGGTGAGAAAAGATTTAATTAGGACTGAGGTTATGATTCCTAATATACAAGGCTACTGCTGTTAATCTAGTGTGTATTTTCCTAAACAGTCTAATATTTTCATACAAGCAAATCGTATAATTTGAAGAACGAGTAAACTTGAGGCCTTGTTCGACTGTTGACAAATTTGTAAATTGTAACATCTGGTGTATTAGGGCATGTAATACACATGACGATACAAGCAATACTTGCGGGTAAGATCAGATCAAAACTCAAAGGAACAGAAACCAATCCAACTGACCTTATTAGAGAGCTCTGCCATGCAATTTTCTAACGCATGCTGGAGGTCTGAGTTCTGCTTTGTTTCATCAGCAGACACATCTGATTCAGCTTCATTTTGCAGGCATTTCCGCAACTGCTTAATCACGTCCGCTATTACAGCAGTCATCGCGCCTGAAGCCTGCTGCTTAGCATGTAGCACAAGGCATGTAGCTACATTAACCATGTTAATTTGAAGACCTTGTTGCTTCATTACATTTTTATGATCCAAGTGCTTGATCAAAGAAGATACCAACACATGACAATTCTCTCCTGCATAAATACTTCTTTAGTCCGTTACCACGTAGACAAACTAGAAATATACTGTAATGTCAGGAAAGATAGCAAATTAAATATATCATCTAACCTGATTCTTCCAGACGAGACTGCAGAAACAATAAAACAGAAGAGGCAACTCCCTTCTGTGGATTCCAGTAATCTCCACTGTCAAAAGCAGTCAAAAGCGGTTCCAGAACCCGACGAACAGTTGTAGTTTCCTTTGCTAATTTGGCTATATTGCAAAGGCAAACCATAGACCAGTATGAGGGGCTCTTCGAAATATCCCTGAATGGATTTAATGAATAAATTAAATAACGTATAGTATAGATGATGCATTTCCAGTGGTTGTAAAAACTAGTGAATAAATCTTTACGGAGAAGCTTTACATGTTTTCCAACTTATAGTCAGTCACCGGATTAGGTTTGAAGGAAACCGTTTTACTCAGGTTGGGAATCTTCGTTTCTGAAATTTGACCAACTTCTTTGATGTCTTCTTGGCCCTTCTCCAAATCCATATAATTCTCCAGAATCACAGAAATAATCTAATTCAAGATGAAAAAAGGATCACAATCTAACTACAACGCACCAGCAGTAGTATATCTATAAACCATGACCAGCAGAAGTTGAAGTGTCCGATGACTCACCTTATCCAAGTCTATTGATAGTTGGGAATGCTCACCAATGAAAGATACCTAGCAATTACTATTAATTAGTAGCGAAAGCTCCAAGTAGAAACAGGTGTGGACTTTGCACCACATAAGATGCAGCTCTAGGATGAAGGTCAAAGGTAAAATAGGATTTCAGTTAATGTGAAACTAACTAGTAAAACTAAACAGGTCGACAATGAATTCTAGACTAGCTGAATAAGGACTAGCACCATGCTTAAAATGCTTTCTTGAACCAAAAAAACTCATCAACAAGGGTGTCCGTTAACAGTTTTCAGATCAAAATTACATGTTCAAGTAAATATAAAATACCCCGTCACATGTTGCACATATCCATAAATCTTAGGATATGTTTTGTGTAAGGAATGTAAATCTAAAGGGCATGTTTTCTGTCAGTCAAAGAAAACAAAAGTAAAGAAAAAGAATAGCATTACCATGAATGCCAAAGCCTGCAATCCTGCTGAACGTAATTGGAGTGATCTTTCATCATCCCCCAATTCTTGAGCAAGTTGACAAAGTTTAGGGATTAGACCTTCTAAGTTGAACATCTGGGAATTCTCAGTCTGTGTTTAAACAAATGTGTTACCATATGTAGTCATAGCTGGACAAGTAGCTTACGAAGAGATATGCACCATGATGGCTCAAGAAAATGCTAAATGTACCTGTAAACTTATAAAGTCAACAAGGGTATTGCAACCCAAGATCTGAACTTCTTCCTCTCGTGTTTGCTCCAAAAGAGTTCGGACAATGCTTAACAAACTACAAGAAAATAGAGGCCTACAAGAAACGTTGATAGTTTCAGCGAAAACTCAAGCATTATTTCTGAAGATGTAATTTAACAAAAGCGAAAGATAATATACAAAAATTATAAGTAACCAGATAATGCTGAGCCGCGTTTATCACGAAGAAACTATGACTTACATCTGCTCTTTACATGAAGAAAGCAGTTTCTTATAAATGCATAAGACAACTTTAACTGATCCAATATTTCCATTCCGCAATTCTTTGTAACATTTTTGCTCAAGGTACTCTGTAATCTGTCATAAGAGATGCAACACATGAGAATAAAGTTGAGAGAAGCAACTTAAAAAAAAAAAAAAAACTCAAAAGGGGAAAAATGCAAAAACCTTTGGGATTCGTAAAGGATTCCTTGACGCATACTCACAAAGCTTGCCAATTTTTCTATCATTTGGTTCAGCTTCCTGACAAATCACAAGATGGGAAAATAATGTTGAAGCTTGTAAGAGTAGCCGTATGCCATGTCAATAAAGGTAAGTAGAATCCCTGAAACAAGAGATGAAGAGACCTGATTACGAGGGAAGATTTCAGCGAGCATTTTCTTGTAGCGTTTAACGGGATGCCTAGACCTCGCCCTCAAGGAAGGACAGAAGAAACAGAGGTTACCACAGGCGGGTAAAACCCGTCTGGACATAACCCCCATTTTCTTCTCCGCCTCAAATCCCCTCCCCCTGCAAAATTCCCATATCATATTAATTATATATCTTCAAACTAAAACTTAGAAAGCAACAATTCTTCAATCATTAAAGACAACAACAACAACGATAAAGAACAAATTGTACCCAGCAGCAGCAGGATTTGATGGCAAACCCTAAACTGAGTATCTAGCTACCGAGATCGCAATCCGCAGCACCCTGAAAACCCAGCCAAAAGAAGAACACACACAAAAAAAAGAAAAAAAAGGTGAGAAATTTAGATGATGCGATCCAAGAGAGGAGAAAAAGGAATCAAATTTAGAGAAAATAACGAAATCCAATCTCGGATTAATCAGAAGAAGAAAGAAAGAGATAGAGATAGAGATGAAGGGGGGAAAAAAAAATTACCAGGGAGATGGGAAAAGCCAGAGAGGCAGCTGAGAGGGGAGAAGAAGGCAAACCGCTCAGAGGTGGCATCGCTCTTCTCTCTCTCTCTCTCTCGTCTTTTTATCATTAATTTATTCCAATCTCATAATTTATTAAAAATCAATCCTTTCAAAAGCTCTCTCTCTCTCTCTCTTTCCGCCATTAATGTCGGAAAGTGTCAGTCCAGAAACCCTCTTAAAACTACCAATCTACCCCTTCTGGTTCTTATGTGATCAGTCTAGGATTCTTGTCATATTGACCACTGTTCCTTTTCTTAATGATTAGCTCGAATTGCAAATATCATTATTATCTTCTTCTTCTTTTTTTGCAATCATTATCATCTTTGATTGAACTTTTAAGACTTCGATCGAAGTCATGTATATTTGGATTTTACATCGGTTTGGATTTTTTTTCAACGTTTTGTTTTGGCTCATGAGAACAACATTTACATGATTAAACCGAAATTTACAATTTCTGTTATACACAATTTTTGGTTTCGTTACAATGTCTGTCTGCTCCAACATAGAAACCGTGTAGATCTTATCAGACTATCTTATTCTTATCTCTCAAATAAATGTGTCAACCGGTTCTCTAACTAATTTAGCTATGTTCACATGAACTATTCGATTCTGGAACTTTAGACCGGACTTGAGAACTATGAATGTAGACAACCAAACACAACAGAGAGAAGAAGAATATGTCTCCAAAGCTTAAACTATTGTTTCGCTTGATAATTAGGACTAGGAGAAGATCAAGGTTATATACTAAAAAGTAAAAACATTGTCTATAGTCCTCTGGAAAGTAGAAACAGTTCATCACAGAGACAGGTTTCAAATTCCCTGCAACTAATCTACGCTGAAGCACAAAGTATTCCACGCTTGTACTTGCTTCACATATAAATCAAAGTTGGAACAGCTAAAGAAGCTTCGTAGAAACTGTGGAGTAGACAGACACATATATGAGCAGCTTGGAACATTCTTCATTAAGAGTAAAAAAGGCTAAAAACGTAGCATCCAAAGCAAAAAGTCAGCTCAACCAGAATAGACTCTGCACAAACTAGTGGCCATAACAAAATCCTAAGCAAAATACCATCCCTGGCTTTTTTTCAGCAATTCCCCAAACAATTTGTCACTTACTAGTACTTAGTTACACTCTTATCACTCTTCAACCTTCTTATCGTACCTACACAATGGCAAAACACCCATCATCTCTAGGAAAGATGGTGCCTCTCTAGCGAAAAAATTTCATGTTGAAACGTTCAGCCAGCTTCTGAGCAACGCCATCGTGGAGGAGTTTACCACACAACTCATACTTCTTATGATGTGTTATCGTCGTCTCAGCTTGCTGTTTAGACAGCTTCTCCGCCTCCTCGAGCTGTTTCTGAAAAAAACAGAAAAACAAGAAAACACATTCACAAGAGCACCATAGTCCTCAACAACAAGAGAATAAAATACCCATCAAACACCATCAGATCCCATGCCACAGAAAGAAGAAAAAAAAGCACCTTGAGCAAAAAAGAAGCTTCAGCGGAATGTTTACGAACAAGCCGCTTCATTTTAACAGCCTTGTCGAAATCAGGATCATTAGGCTTCATCCAGCGAAAACGGATCTTTCTACCAGGCTTCTTTGGTCGATCACAAAACATGTCAGGATGAGCAGGACTAGCTCTCACAGGCCTAGGCATTCCAGCAACCATGAAAGGCAACTGAGTCACAGTGGCGATAACATTCTCAGCCATCTCTTTGGTCTCCATCTCAACGAGGGCACCAATTGGAAGCTCCTTTGGACCCAACAAGTTTGGAACGAAGCTGACACTCTTGACCGTTCCGAACTGGTTCACAGCAGATTCAACAACGGGGACTGTGGCTAGAGGCGTGAGCTCGTCTATATACACAGTACGCTCAACTCTCTCTCGAAACTTGTCATACTCTACTTCTTCCGGAGTAGCCATCACTAAACCAAAATTATTAAAAAGAAACGAATCAGAAACTCAGAGAAGCACCAAATTGATTCAACATAATCAAGTTTGATTCGTAAAATTCAAAGCACCATAAGTCCTAAAGAAACATTCACGGCGAAAATAAAAATCTAGGGTTTATAATACAGAGATGAAAATCAAACCAGATGAATAGCGAAATCAACCAAGGTACTGAAGAATCGAAGTATAGAGATCAAAGTATCACCTCTCACAGCGGCAGAGGAAAATATCGAAACTGGGTTAAAGCCGCGATGATCGTCTGGGCCTGGGAGAATCAAATAAGGAAAATGACTCAGTACCAAACTTTCACGGAAGAGCGATTACAAGCAAGAAAAATCTAGGGTTAGTAATGACTACCTCGATTACAAGCAAAGAGCAGCCGACGAGACAGTGGTTGGTTCCGGAGAGTGGTTTAGTATAAGATGATTGAAAGTCTCCTTCGGCCTTTGGGGAATCGTCCCGAGAAAGGTGTAGATAGATCACAGATATTATTTATATAGTTATAATTGACGTTTATGTAGCAAAGGCCCGTATAGCTCAGTGGTAGAACGTCAGTCTTGTAAACTGAAGGTCCGTAGTTCGATCCTGCGTGTGGGCACTTTTTAAAAATTTTCCAAACTTTACAATATTTTTTAAAATCATAGATCTTATTCTTTCTTTCTTTTGGCAAAGTCATAGATCTTATTCTGAAAAATGAAAATCGAATGCGACTCGCTGTAATTCAATTTAAAAAAAACAAAAATCTTTTCCGGATACTTTCGTTGGTCATAGCCGCAATGTTGGGTGGAGTGTGCATAGTGGCTCACCACTTCGTCAGGTTTTGGTTTTTGTTTTTTTTTTTTGTGGCTGTCTTTTTCAACTATAAAATATTAAATCAAATTATATATATATATATATATATATATATTAGTACTAATTATAAATTTGTTTTTTTTAGCTAATTACTAAATATAAATGTTTAAACTGATGATGTGAAATTTGTTTTGACCCAAACGTGCAACCAACAAAAATATGTCTAGATATATGATTCTTAAATCTAGATATACTCCTTTACTTCCCAACCATTTACAATCTAGATATATGATTCTTAAATATGTCTTTAACAACAACAAAAAAAAAAAAAATTGATTCTTGCAATTGTCTCATTTAAGAGTAACTGAATTATTCTTGATTACCTCCCAACCAGTTATCATATGTTTTGCTACTACTAATTACTAAATGATAACTGGTTGTTAACTCACTCATCAGATACACAGTACTTGTTATTTTTTGGATAACTTATCTACCCTAACTCTATAGCCAATTGAATCATATGTTATTGTAGGTGCATGTATGTAAGCATTTTTGTTTAAGATGTTCATTATTCTTAAAGTCATAAGAGAGACATGCAGCAGATAACTCGAACGCCGTTAGAAAAGCACATTACATTGCCGAAAAAATAAAACAAAATATGTTATAACGAAGTGGATGTCTGTGTGAATTGTTTGTTATAACGAAGAAGCTAGCTGAATTTTGTTGCTCTTACGTTTAATGTTAGTCAAGGCTTCAAAAATATTATCCTCTTTTTGTAATTGTCTCTGATCGATGGCCCATCGGCCAATCCGTCGTTTTAGAACTTTGCAGACTTTTATTGTTTTGTATAACTTTGTTTGTGTGAACTTTCTATAGTCCATTAGACTACGGATGTACCAAACTCTTTAATTTGGTTCGTTTCCAATATGATGTTACTACTTACTATATGACTTCTAATCATCTGTTGTGGTGAAAAGGAAAAAACTTATAATATGATAACATACATGTGAATTTATAGGTCAACATAATAACATATGAGTGAGAGTAGAGTAAGAGTGTGTTCTCATCCACTATCCAACGTTTACATGATCTCAACCATATAGAAATGTTGAATTCATTGAACCTTAAAGCAAATGAAAAGCAGATAGAAGAGTTATTTTTGCAGAAATGTTAATATATCTGGAATTCATTCAAGATATAGTAGTATATCTACAATTTCTATAAGCTATATTTAGTCCACGTTCCGACGATATATTCAATATTACTATGTTTCTAAAATGTATTTACTACAGCCTTATAATGGTTAAACATATATCACTTAATATTAGATATTACTACAAAAAAATATATCATTCTTATGTCCATCAAAAGAATTAATCTGAAGAAAAACATCAAAATTGCATCTTAGAAGAGAATATACGTAAACAATGAACTGAATTCTAAATTAAAACTTGTAATCTTATACTATTATTTATGCTAAAAGAGGTGAGCTTTTTTTGTACACTAAGGGTATCTCCATCAATGTATGTAAAACAAAGTTGATTAAAACATATTGTAATATTAATTTTGATTAAGAAACTATTAATTTGATGATTGTTAAATTTGGAATTCTTAATACAATAGTTCTTTTATTTCCATAAATTTAAAATTTTCCTTTTTCTAAAAATTTTTAATATAGAAAATTTTGGAAATTTAAGTAATGTTAATGAATGATATGTTAAGTCCTAATAGGTTGTTTAAAATAATTTTTAATATAAAAAATTCGAAAATTTTTAAAAATATTAATGAGTGACATATCAAATCGCGATAGGTTGTTTACATATTAAATCAAATTATATATATATATATATATATATATATATATATTAAGAATTTTTGATTACCTCCCAACCGGTTATCATATGTTTTGCTACTACTAAATGATAACTGGTTGTTAACTCACTTGTTATTTTTTGGATAACTTATCTTCCCTAACTTTGTAGCCAATTGAACCATATGTTATTGTAGGTGTATTTAACTATCTAAGCATTTTTGTTTAAGATGTTCATTATTCTTAAACACATAAGAGAGACATGCAGCCGAAAAAAAAATATATGTTACAATTGTTTTGGTTATCTATCTTCAAAAGATACACAAATCGATTAGATTGCATATTATTTGATAAGTTGACTCGACTTTTCCCGTAGTACTGTTTCTTGTTTTTTTTTTGTTTGGTAAAACGAATTAAATTCCCACCATAAAACAAAAATTAAGAATGTAGTAATACTATAAACAAATTAATTTGATTCCATAAAGTCATAGAGTTCCTTTTAAAACCCCCCCAACATGTTCTCTTCCTTTACCGTTTAACAATATCAAAGAAAGACAAATCTTCTATCTCCGTCTTCCTCCCTATTTTTGGCTAACTAATTTCTCTTTGACTCTTTTAAGTACTCCCACCTAGATTTCTTAATTCCTTCCCTTATCGGGGCGATTCATAGATCTCCAAGAAGCGAGGAAAGGGTAAAAGACGATCTTCCGGAGAAACCCTTTCTCGGCTTCACGGAGCCCTCACCATTCTCCTTTCTTCACCCACTCGTAAATCTACAACTTTATAAAGAGATGGATCCGACGGAGCTAAAACGTGTGTTCCAAATGTTCGACAAAAATGGAGACGGGACGATCACGGGTAAAGAGCTGAGCGAGACACTACGAAGCCTCGGGATATACATCCCTGACAAGAAGTTGACTCAGATGATCGAGAAGATCGACGTGAATGGTGACGGGTGCGTGGACATAGACGAGTTTGGGGAGCTTTACAAGACGATAATGGACGAGGAAGACGAAGAAGAAGAGGACATGAAGGAAGCTTTCAATGTGTTTGATCAGAATGGAGATGGGTTTATAACGGTGGATGAACTGAAGGCGGTTTTGTCTTCCTTGGGTCTAAAGCAAGGTAAGACCTTGGACAATTGTAAGAAGATGATAAAGCAAGTGGATGTTGATGGTGATGGTAGGGTTAACTACCAAGAGTTTAGACAAATGATGAAAGGCGGTGGTCTTTGTTCTTTGAGTTAAAATAATTTTCATGTTTTTGGCATTTTTTTTGTGTGTTTTTCTTTTTGTATTCTTGATTTAATTCTATTGTTTTAGGAATGAAAGAAAAAAAAAAAAAAAGGAATCGTCTTGGGAAAATATTATCATAAATTCATAATTAAGAATATGTTTAACGTTACGTACGTTATGAGAATTTGCATCGTGGGAAAGTGCAACGAAATCAAGAGATAGGTTGGTTTAATTCGGTTGTACGAAATTAAATATACCGGTTTTAAAATTCCGGTTCAATTTTTATTTAAACCAGATCGGTTACCACTTCTTCTTCTTCCTCACTCTTATCGAGTTTAGAAGAACTTGAAATCTAAAAAAGTCTTTCTTTGACATTTTACTCTCTGAATAGAGAGAGAGAGAGAGAGGACATATCCATCGCTTTCAAGCTCTGTGGGTCTCTCTTTGAAATCGAAAGAGGTATATTTTTTTCCTCTCTTAGCTATTTCCCTGATCCTTTCTATGTATCTGTTTCCGTTCCAAAACTTGTCACATTGGCTCAATATCGCTAATGTCGATTTACTCAAACCCAGTAAGCATTTTGGAGTTCACGAAAGTAGCAATCAGTTTTCAATTTTGTAAATTTCTAAATCTCCAATTACAGTTTCTCGATTTAGGGTTCAGGGTTTCTTCTAATCAAGGGTTTTGAAACAGCGATTAGTTGTAACCAGTTTCGTTTCTGAGGCTCTTATGTGTTGGGATTACATTCATACGAGATTTGTCGTAATCTGGCTTCGATTATGTTTATATTATCTTAGTCATTCAGTTTTAGGTGGAAGATGTTTATTGCAAAACTCGTTTAGATCACCTATAGCTTACTGCAGATTGGTTTCTTGTTTCGCAATGGTTGATTACTAAGTGAACCTTGTTTAGTTTCGAACAAACAATCCCCAGCTAGATTGAGTGCTTCTTCTTGTTTAGTTTTAAACCTTGTTACAATTGGGTTTTTGGTTTGGTGTTGCTCAAAGTTCTGGAATGAATTTGTGATGATGCTAGGGGAAATGGGGAGAGAGAAGAGTCCTGGCTTGAAGATCCTCTGGGTCTGGACTATCGGCACTGCAGCTAGTATGATTCTCTTTTCTGTCATTTTAATTACCAGAGTTTCGTTTACTAGTTCCTATATTCTCTACGGATAGATCATGAGATCATAGGTGTATGTGTAATAGTGACCAGTCTTTTACTTGTTTTCAGTATTGGTGACCAGTGTTGTCCGCACGAGAATGCAGGACATGCAAACCATGATGAACCAGAACCATGAACAAGCACCAAAACAAAACCAGAATGGAAGTGCAGGTGATTCTTCCGTCTTAACGGATGAAACAGTTTTGCCTGAGTCAGATCGAGAGATTGCGAAAGAACTTAAATAAAGAAGAGCTTGCTTCTGTGTTGTTTTTTCTTCTTCTTTTCGTACTCTTCCTTTACAGTGCTCCATGAACAGGATGAGACAGCAGAGTTAAATGGATTTTGTATTTGTAGTTTGATTAGAAGATTCTAAATGTTTCTAGGAGTATAACCTGAAAAGTGAATCGAACAAGAAGCTTGATGAGGAGTCCTTCGTAGTTTTTTTTGTCTGTGTGAATTGTTTGTTATAACGAAGAAGCTAGCTGAATTTTGTTGCTCTTACGTTTAATGTTAGTCAAGGCTACAAAAATATTATCCTCTTTTTGTAATTGTCTCTGATCGATAACATACATGTGAATTTATAGGTCAACATAATAAGAGTAGAGTAAGAGTGTGTTCTCATCCACTATCCAACGTTTACATAATCTCAACCATATAGAAATGTGGAATTCATTGAACCTTAAAGCAAATGAAAATCAGATAGAAGAGTCATTTTTTGCAGAAATGTTAGTATATCTGGAATTCAAGATATAGTTAGTATATCTACAATTTCTATAAGCTATATTTAGTCCACGTTCGGAAGATATCTTCAATATTACTATGTTTCGAAAATGTATTTACTACAGCCTTATAATAGTTAAATATATATCACTTAATATTAAATATTACTACAAAAAAATATATCACTCTTATGTCCATCAATCGAATTAATCTGAAAAAAAATATCAAAAATTGCATCTTAGAAGAGAATGAACGTAAACAATGAACTGAATTCTAAATTAAAACTTGTAATATTATACTATTATTTATGCTAATAGAGGTGCTCTTTTTTTGTACACTAAGGGCATCTCCATCAATGGATGTAAAACAAAGTTGATTAAAACATATTGTATTATTAATTTTGAAAAATATTAAATTAAGAACTTCTTAAGAAACTATTAAATTGATGATTGTTAAATTTGGAATTATTAATACAATAGTTCTTTTATTTTTATAAATTTAAAATTTTATTTTTTTCTAAAAATTCTTAATATAAAAAATTTTCGAAATTTAAAAAATGTTAATGAATGACATGTTAAGTCCTGATAGGTTGTTTAAAATAATTTTTAATATAGAAAATTCTGTAAATTTTAAAAATGTTAATGAATGACATGTCAAATCTCGATAGATTGTTTAAAATCTTATGTGGACGCCTTAAAAAGGCTTATAGTTTATACTTTTATTTAGTATAGATTAGATTATTTGAATTAAGTGTTTTATTACAATCTTTATCATGTAAGATTTTCAAAGGATGGTTAGTGATTTTCCAGTAAATCCTCCCTTGCTCCGCTTCTGTTTCGTTTAACATGCACATCAAAACAACAATTACGCACAAATATAACTTACTCACATAGACAAGTTACTCACATTCCTGTGTAGCAGCCTTCTCCTTCTCTGCCTGATCTCTGCTGGTGTATTTGTCTCTCGCCCCTGGATGTAAGCCAAGAGTTGAATGAGTTTCGTATCTGCAGCTTGATCCAAGCGTGTATTGGGCGGTCCTTGAAAGAAAATAAAAATTGATGTCATTTTAAGCCGCAGCAGAGAAAACAAAAAACAAAACAAAACGACACAAACTCAGTCTTGTATTGACGGACCTGTTTGTTTTCTTTTTTTTGGTAAAAGGAAATAATTAATTAAATTCCCACTGAAAAAATTAAATTCCCACTGAAAAACAAAAATTAAGAATGTAGTAATACTATAAACAAATTAATATGATTCCATAAAAGTCATAGAGTTGTTGTATCCTTTTAAAACCCCCCATCCCAACATGTCCTCTTCCTTTACCGATTAACAATATCAAAGAAAGACAAATCTTCTATCTCCGTCTTCCTCTCTATTTTTGGCTAATTAATGTCTCTTTGACTCTTTTAACTCCCACCTAGATTTCTTAATTCCTGCCCTTATCGGGGCGATTCATCGATCTCCAAAGAAGCGAGGAAAGGGTAAACGATCTTCCCGAGGCTTCACGGAACCCTCACCATTCTCTTTTCTTCCTCCACACGTAGCCATACAAATTTCAAAAAAGAGATGGATCCGACAGAGCTAAAACGTCTGTTCCAAATGTTCGAAAAAAATGGGGACGGGACGATCACGGGGGAAAAGCTAAGCGAGACACTGCGAAGCCTCGGGATATACATCCCCGACAAGGAGTTGACTCAGATGATCGAGAAGATCGACGTGAATGGTGACGGGTGCGTGGACATAGACGAGTTTGGGGAGCTTTACAAAACTATAATGGACGAAGAAGAAAAAGACATGAAGGAAGCTTTCAATGTATTTGATCAGAATGGAGATGGGTTTATAACGGTGGATGAATTGAAGGCGGTTTTGTCTTCCTTGGAGTTAAAGCAAGGTAAGACATTGGATGATTGTAAGAAGATGATAAAGCAAGTGGATGTTGATGGTGATGCCGTGATGGTAGGGTTAACTACCAAGAGTTTAGACAAATGATGAAAGGCGGTGGTCTTTGTTCTTTGAGTTAAATAATTTTCATGTTTTTGGCATTTTTTTTGTGTGTTTTTCTTTTTGTATTCTTGATTTAATTCTATTGTTTTAGGAATGAAAAAAAAAGAAGAAAGAATTATGGGTGAATTTGCTCACTGATAAAGAATATGTTTAACGTACGTAATGAGAATCTGCATCGTGGGAAAGTGCAACGAAATCAAGAGATAGGTTGGTTTAATTCGGTTTTACAAAATTAAATATACCGGTTTTTAAAATCCAGTTCAATTTTTATTAAAACCAGACCGGACAGAAGAGAATGAACGTAAAATTAAATATACGGATTCTGTTTTTTTTTTTGGTCTTCTTTTCGTACTCTTCCTTTCCAGTGCTCTATGAAACAGGATGAGACAAATAGATTTTGTATTTGTAGTTTGCGGATATGATTAGAAGATTCTAAATGTTTCTAGGAGAATAACTTGAAAAGTGAATCGACCAAGCAGCTTGATGACTGATTAGGAGTGCTTAGCAGTCTTTTTTTTGTCTGTGTGAATTGTTTGTTATGAATGAGAAGCTAGCTAAATTTGGTTGCTCTTACGTTAAATGTTAATCAAGGCTACAAAATAGTATCCTCTTTTGTAATTAATTGTCTCTCATCGATGAGCCAGTCCCATCTTTTAAAAACTTTGCCAACTTTTATCGTTTTGTATCAACTTTTTTTTGTGTGAACTTCCTATATTCCATTAGACTATATGACTTCTAATCATTTTTTTGTGCTGAAAAGGGAAAAACTTATAATATGATACATATGAATTTATAGGTCAAAGAGAGTGAGAATAGAGTCAAGAGTGTTTTGTTTTTATCCACTATCCAACATTTCCATGATCTCAACCATATAGAAATGTTGAATTCTTTGAACCTTAAAAACTGCATCAACTACAATTATGGAACAAATGAAAATCAGATGGAAGAATTTTATTGCAGAAATGTTAATATATCTGGAATTCAAGATATAGTTAGTATATCTACAATTTCTATAAGCTATGTTAGTCCACGTTCCAACATATCTTGAAGGTTTGACTGGTTTATGATTTGTTTTTTCTTAAGAAAAAAGAAAAGAAAAGAGACCACAAAATATCTAAACCATATCCTCACTCCTTATATAAACTAGTAAAACCTAGTCTTAACGTCGTTCACTTTTCAATCTTCAATCTCTCAAACGCAAAATCGATCTCGTTCAAAATGGCATCATCCACCGGCGAGAAAGGCCTCATCGTGAGTTTTGGCGAGATGCTCATTGACTTTGTCCCTACCGTATCCGGCGTCTCCCTCTCTGAATCCCCCGGATTTCTCAAAGCTCCCGGCGGTGCTCCTGCCAACGTTGCCATCGCCGTGTCACGTCTCGGAGGTCGTTCCGCCTTCGTAGGAAAGCTTGGTGACGATGATTTCGGTCACATGCTCGCCGGAATCTTGAGAAAGAACGGTGTTGCTGATGAGGGGGTCAATTTCGACAAAGGAGCAAGAACCGCACTCGCTTTTGTGACTCTGCGTTCCGATGGAGAACGAGAGTTTATGTTTTACCGGAACCCCAGCGCCGATATGCTTCTCCGGCCAGACGAACTCAATCTTGAACTAATCAGATCCGTACGTAAATCTTTCTCTCTCTGTTTTTAAGATTTCAAGATTTTAACTCCTTTAGTTTCACGTGTAAATTTAACCCTTGTTGTATTTGTTTGTGCAGGCGAAAGTGTTTCACTATGGATCAATAAGTTTGATAACGGAGCCATGTAGGTCGGCTCACATGAAGGCAATGGAAGTGGCGAAAGAAGCCGGAGCTCTTTTGTCCTACGACCCAAACCTGAGGGAACCTCTTTGGCCATCCCCTGAAGAAGCTCGGACTCAGATCATGAGCATATGGGACAAGGCTGACATCATTAAGGTCAGTGACGTGGAGCTTGAGTTCTTGACCGAAAACAAAACGATGGATGACAAGACAGCAATGTCTCTATGGCATCCCAATTTGAAGCTCTTGCTTGTTACTCTCGGCGAAAAGGGATGTACTTATTTCACAAAGGTATTAATAACATTGTTTTTTTGGTTTCTTGTTGATAAAGAAATCTTACTTATAAATAAAAAACACACACACTCTGTAGAAATTCCATGGAACTGTTGAAACTTTCCCTGTGGATGCGGTGGATACTACCGGAGCTGGTGATTCTTTCGTTGGTGCGCTTCTGCACCAGATTGTTGATGATCAATCAGTACTCGAGGTGAGTACTCATCAATATTGAATGAATCTTCCTTCATTCATTGTTCGATCAAAATATGATTTACATGATTACCGCTTTATTTCATTTTCTTAGGATGAAGTGAGATTGAGGAAAGTTTTGAGATTTGCAAACGCTTGCGGAGCCATCACGACGACTAAAAAGGGAGCCATTCCAGCTCTTCCCTCAGATAGTGAAGCTCACAGCTTTCTTAAAGACAAAAAGAAACGTCAAACTTATCTTAAGTTCTCAAAATTATGTTGTACGCCTTCTCCTTGTCAATTGTGATTTTTGTAATGTGTTTAATAATAAGAGACCATAGGAGTTATCGACGTGTCCAATAATTATTGGGTGATACCTTTTAATATAAAAAAAAAAATCAATTTGTTTTTCTTCTTCTTCGGTTCCGTCTCTCCTCTCTCTCTCTCTCTTTCTCCGGCGACGAAAGCAAACCGAGAAGTGACGATCCGTTCACCAAATCGGAGATTCAAGTGACCAAAATCGGACAGTTTTGTTCAGAAAAATTAGGATTTCATTTTTAATTGGGATTTTATGTTAGCAAAAATTAGGGTTCGTTCACCAAATCGGAGATTCAAGTGGCCAAAATGGGACAGTTTGGTTCAGTGATGCTCCAATCTCCTTATCTGGTAAGAAACTCTCTCTGAATTTCATTTGTAATTGGGATTTTTATGTTAGCAAAAATTAGGATTCAACGAATTGAGAATTGATGTGAGCAAAATTAGGGTTCTATGATGTTAGCAGAGTTGGGAATTGAGAATTGGGAATTGATCAGATCTTACTTGCTTCTGCTGCTGCTGCTAACTTCACTCGTGGATAGTTTGCTACTGCTTTGAGTGAGAAAGCTCAGCTCTCTATGCTTTTCAATTTTTTCAGAATTTTTGGGATTGTTTCTGTTGGAATTTTTTATCTGAGATTTGGGGGAAATAAGGGTTTGTAATCTCTCTTTGCATTAGATGCTTTTATGATGAAATAGTGAGTTTTTAGTATATGTATATTGCTGCTCTTTTGATCTTGAGCTTTACTGAATTTTTCCATGTTTTCTTATTTGCAGGTCTGAGATATTTTGTACCAAGATGCAAAGAGAACACCGTTTGTTCTGTTTTCACTCGTCCAACCGTACGTATGGACTTCTTGTTATTGATTTGGATTTCTTCTGGAATCTTTTTTTTTTTTTTTATCATAACTCAGTTTGATCTGTGATGTTGCAGGATCCACAAGTTGTCACTGGATCCCATGACACGACCATTAAATTTTGGGACCTTCGATATGGTATGTCTTATCATTCTAACCGTCTGCTTTGGACTTAAAAGCCATACTTATCCCTTCTCATTGTATAATCACTGGTGCAAGTGTATGGTTTCATTTGAATAATGCTGGATTATATTATATGCAGGCAAAACGATGGCAGCAGCACTAACACATCACAAGAAGTCTGTCCGAGCAATGACTCTCCATCCTAAAGAGTATGTATAGTTGCATGGCATCCACCTTGTCAGTCTTTCCAACAGCCGAGTCTTTAAGACGCTCATCCTAGTTTTCCTAATGTTCTCTCTCTTTGTTTGTAGGAATGCATTTGCTTCTGCATCAGCTGACAACATCAATAAATTTAGTCTCCAAAAGGAAGAGTTTTGCCACAAGATGCTGTAAGTCTTTGCTGGATAGATATATACCATTCGTTGGGCATCTCTAGTGCTTTTGAAATAAAAGAGATTTCATATAAATTAAACAGTTTTATTTAGTTGATGTGTTTGAACAATGTTGTCTTTCTCCATGAAACAGGTCACAACAGAAAACCATAATTAACTCAATGGCTGTGAAGAAGCAAGTCTATCAACTCCAACAGAAAAGCCAGAAAAGCCAGACTTACGGGCTTTAATTTAGGCCCACTAGTTTGGTGTATATATAGGGGAGTACATCACACTTGGAGTAGAAGAAACCCTACGGATCGAGAACTTTGTGTCTGTGATTTGTTGAAGTTGATAGAATGGTTCAGATGAATGCGGAGCCTGAGTACGCGACAGCTAAAATAGCGGTGTGGTGGGACATGAAGGGCTGTCCGATTCCCCGCGAGGGTTATGATGCTCGTCAGGTCCGTCCGAGCATAGAAGGGGCGTTGAAGGAACTAGGCTACTCGGGTCCTGTCTCCATCACCGGGTATGGCGACCAAAGACAAACCCCTTATCACATCCTGAAAGGGCTCTCTTCCACCGGAGTCGGTCTTGCACACATCAAACCCGGTTAGTCCAATTGCTATATCGATCTCTGAATTTAGGGGTTTAAAATTTTCAACAAATCTAAGTCCCTTTGCCTTTTGATTGACTGAAACAGAAAGCATATACTCACTCATGTATTCGAATATGCTGGAGTGGCGAGATGATAATCCTCCTCCGGCTTCAATGATGCTCATATCCGACCAGTGGCGAGAAGTCTTCTCTTGGGATCTGGCCCGTCTACAACAGCAGACGAAATACGACTTTTTTCTGGTTTATCCATCAAGGACTCGGGGATGCTCGGCGCTGGCTACTTGTGGAGAGTGGACCTGGGAAAGCTTACTTGAGCCCAAAAGCTCACTTGTTGAGGACAACTGCAGTAGTGAATTATCTTCTGCCAAGTTTTATTGCAAATCGTGCTGTTTCGAATGCCATACCCTGAAGGGTTTCAGGACTCATCTCTCGAGAAGAAAGCATGCAGTGCAAGTAAGCATCCTCTCTCTCTCTCTCTCGTGTACATTGTCCAACTATACTATTTGAGCTGTTCGTTTCCACTCGCAGGAGGTTATGAACCCTATACATCCAGATCTTGACGAAGTAACGAGGAGATGGGGAAAGAACTATGCTGCGAAGCCTGAATACGCGACAGCTCAAATAGCGGTGTGGTGGGACATGATAGACTGTCCGATTCCCGAGGGTTATGATGCTCGTCAAGTCCGTCGGAGTATGGAAGTGGCTTTCAAGAAACTAGGCTACTCTGGTCCTGTCTCCATCACTGCCTTCGGCGACCACAAACAAACCCCTGATCACATCCTGCGAGGGCTCTCTTCCACTGGAGTCGCTCTTGCACATACCACTCCCAGTTAGTCCCTTTTGGTTATCCATCTCTGGAATTTTTAGGGGTTTAAAATTTCAACTATCTCTACTGACGCATGCTTTCCTGTTACTGAAACAGGAATCCAATACAACCGCATCTATGCAGATTTGATGACGTGGCGAAAACATAATCCTCCTCCGGCTACAATTATGATCATATCCTCCCCCGATGCTGTGGAGATGGTGTTCTCAGAGATTCTTGCCCGGGCACAACAACGGACGAAATACAACCTTTTTCTGGCTTATTCATGTAGGCCTTACAAAATGTCAGCCCTGCTCACTTCTGCAGAGTGGCTTTGGGAAAGCTTACTTGCAGGTGTTTGTTTGTCCTCTCCTCATTACCCAGTAACGGTTGAAACTAATTACGCTGTTTCTGAGCTGTAGTTAATATTTTCTTGTTCTTTTCCACTTGTTTCAGAGACACAAAGACGCGTTCTTCAGAAGTGCAGTGAAGGGGGTGAATCTACCAAAATGTTTTATTGCCAATGCTGCTTTTGTGAGTGCGAAAGCCTTGAAAATTTCAGGAAGCATCTCTCGAGCGAAAAACATGCAAGCAATGTAAGCATCCTTTCCTCTGTATCATCAATACGTTGTCTAACCATTTGAGCAACAACCTCTTTAACCTTTTCCATTCGTTGTCAAGCAGGAGGGTGTTGATGTTCCTGGGGGTATTAGTTTGAACCACTACTATCATAGGCTACATCTCAAGGCAAGTTTTTCTTAATGATAATTATAGATTTTCAACAAAGAAAAACATCCGATTTCTTATAAAATGTTCATGTTCCGTATACTATACGTACGTATATATCTTGTAGGCCAAAGTACTAGAAAGTTTTCCAAAGACCGTACGTACGAGGAAAGCATACCGGACGGGATTTGGCCATCTTCATAATCATTTACGTCTTACTTATCGTTGAGCTCGACGTAGGCCTTGAATATTTCAAACCTGCAATAAAGAGATTCAAACCTGCAAGAAAGAGTGGTGAAGTTGTTAAATTACTCGAGTGATAAGTCCTGGAAGCTCTTCGTTTTCGTTTCTGCCAATGTTTTCAATTTGAACTATTTATTTTTCATTTCGGTTTGTTTGCTTTAAAATACTGGTTATATATATTTAAACAAAAAGTAAGTTAATTCTATTTTTTACTGAAAATATTCTAGAAGTTAAAAAAAAAACAATGGCTCAAACCCTTCTTAGGAAATGTAGCGTGCAGTGGAAAAATGGGTTATGAAGGGACCTTGCACTTTGAGCAACCCATCCAATGAGAACAGCTGGCATTCCAAACCCACGAATCTGAGGATGAGACAATCACCAAATCAAAGGATGAAAGTGGAAAGTTGTCATGAATAAACAATACTCAAAAGGCTATATAGTATGAACCTGAACACATGTATTTGCCGCCGGGACAATCTCAGCATTCTTTGCCCAGGTAAAAGGTAAAACAAGACCAAACAGTCAACATTCAGTTGACTAAGCACTCGTCATAAACTTGTTACTCATCTCTCCGTTGTTACCGGTTAGTGCCCAGAAGCCAAACCGTCTTGTAAAAACCATGATCATGAATTCACAAGCCAACCCGATGAAAAGCAAGATCGATATCTGATGTTGTACTTCATCCTTATCCTGCTGCATAAGCATTATTCTATTAGGAAGTTGCTATATAATGTGCACCTAACACTGACATTCACAACAGAAATTTCTTGAAATTGCTCTCTAATAAACTGACCGGGCGAGCAAGATAGGTGGCAACAAGATTTGAAGCCGCAATAGAGAGAAACATGAACGTATAACAAAAAATAATAACAGACGACGCTTGAAGCACATGTTTCATCCATAAATAAATTTGGATAACTGTTACTTGAATCAGTAAACCAGCCAAGAGCATATAAAAGGGAAGAAGGCAACCGCATGGCATGTTCTGCGTTCGAGATAAAACATGAAATCAGAACCAAACTTTTAGAAGGCTTGAGTTGAGTTATCTAGAGAGCTACCATCTGTTTTCTGGAACCTAAAGATCCTGTTTTCCCTTGGTGTTTTACACTGAATCAAAAAAAAATGAAGAGAAAGCTAAAGGAGCAACATTTTGATAAGTCCAACACACCGTTAAATCAAAGAATCAAAAGCTCAAGAAGAACCAACGATAAATGATGTACCATTGAGTTGCTTCAGGCAACAGTAAAAAAAATGATGTACCATTGGTTTCAACTGAGTCAATTTTCACCAACAACGGGCTTACTTTAGGCAAACTGCGATTAACTCCGAATAACAACAACTCAGACATGAAGGACTGTGCAGTTTGAGAGAGAGAGGCTCCCTCAAAACCGTACTCATGGTATACGTCTGAAGCATAACCTAGTAACCAGGAGACATGGTTAGTTGTGAAATGTACAAGGACATATCACCTAGTGAGCGGCTATGACGCTTTGTACCTTTTTGATGTGGCAAAGGGACCTTGCACTTTGAGCAACCCATCCAATGAGAACAGTTGGCCTTGCACTTTTGAAACGATCGCCAAATTAAATAATGAAAGAGGAAAGTTGTCACAAATTAACAATACTCAAAAGGCTATAGTATGTGTATCTGCCGCGGGGGACAATCTCAGCATTCTTTTCCCTTGTAAAAGCTGTAACAAGACCAAACAGTCAACATTGTTGGTTAAGTACTCATCACAAATTTGTTACTGACCCCACGAACCAAACATACTTTACTGGGCACTCCGTAGGTTTCATGACGAACTAGAATCTAGAACATAACGAGACAAACTTCCTCGTAGTTGCTAAAGTCATCCCAGGGAAAGACACGGGTTTTCTCAATCTTCTTGAAAACTTTGACATCCAGAGGTTACAATGTTTTCCTGGTAGTGCCTGGAACAAGTGCCTCGTACTGACACTGCAGCCTTAGTATGGCGTTGGACAAATCTGTTCGATGGTGGCTTTCCTATCCTAGACTATCTTGGTCCGGATACATCAAGTGATGAGGAGGATTCTGAGAAACGTATACGTGATGCTCCGGATTCCTCAAGAGACGAGGGGGCCAAACGTAAGAGGAAAGTTGATGGTGGTTGAAGTGGGAAGCAAAGACATGAATGTCATATAAAACATAGCCTCTAACGGATGTTGTTCGTATCGATTTTTGTTTTCTTGTGGCTATGAATTTCATGACGATTTCGGATTTTGTTTTCTTTGAAATATTGCTTGAAGAAGGCAATTGTATGTTCTCTCTGTTCGAGTTAACCTGAAAGTTACTGTCTACCTTTCTTCTCTCAAACATCCAAGTCTTTACTGTAACAAAACAAAAAGCAGCAAACAGAATTTTAAGACCTCTGCGACTTTTGCAGGACATGAAAGGGATCGATCGGTTCACCTAAATTCTTAAGACCGCTCAGCATCCTCCCTTCTCCTTCTCCTTCCTCTCCTTCTCCTCCCTCTTCTTCTCCTTCCTCTTCTTGTCCTTCTTCAACTTTCTCACACGGCTGATCTTCTTCTTCCCTTTCTTCTTGTACCTTTTCGCCTTTCTCTCACGGGCACTAAGGCCATCTGGTATATGATGGAGGAGGTCTCTCCATTCCCAAAAGAGATCTGCAAGCTTCCTGATCTCTGCTGATGTGTTTTCCTCTAGCCCCTGGACGTAAGCCAATAGGATATTGTGCTTGGCTTTCTTCAATTTTTGTACGACCGAACTGAAACCGTTATCACCAGTTATAAACATTATATTTCTCGCTGTTTCCTTTTTTTTAAGCCAAATTCGAATATCTTTAATGAGTTTCCTATCTGCAGCTTGATCATATTTTGAATTGACCGGTCCTTGAAAGAAAAGAAAAACCTGATGTCATTTTAAGCCGCAGCAGAAGAAAACAAAAAAACAAAACCAAATGATACAAACTCACTATTATATAGATACGCCCGCTTGATTTCAATTCTCGGGTCAAGACCAGCAGGAACATGTGAATTGAGATAGCCTACATATCCAGTAATCTTTACAGGACCCATGATTTTTGCTTCTCTCAGTGAACGCAGAATGTTTGGATAGACTTTCTCTGGGGGAAAACCTGAAGGAACCGGAGCATTTTCCATGTCCCAGGATATCTCCGTGGGTGTCTCACTGAAAGAAAAGATTTGCATTGTTAACAACCAAGAAACTTGAGATTGAACCTAAAAGCAGTTAAAGAGCAATGACTAGAGGAGGGCAATACCTAAATTTATCGTCTATCTTTCTCCTCTTAGCTCTGGAGTTGTCGGCCTCCCCTGGGAAAGGTTGGCTGTCATTCTTTGCGGAATCGTCTATAGTTCTCATTGTGGTATCTCCATCTGACTCAGCTTTCCTTTTCTTGGAAACTCTCGAGGTATTTATGGTGATAGCAGTGTTTTTCCCGTCCTGGTCGAGACAAAAGATTGTATCTCCAGAAACCTTGGTGATATAAATTGGGATATCCATGGTTTGGATGATTTTGCTATCTCCATGAGGACGCCAGTACTTGATATCAGTTGAAGAGGTGTACATAAAGGCACCATTGTCGTCCCATGCTCCGCTTTTCACAGGTATTGGCTCTTTAAGTGTGCACTGGAGGACAAGTTTTTTGCTCGCAATAGTTATTGCATATCTGCTGAGCAAAGCAACACTCTCCATATCATTCGCCCAAACAACATGTCTAACCAAAGAAGGTGTATGGAGTTCACCAAGAACACGGCTTTGCTGAGGATCGAAGAGAACCACTCTATCCTCGGAACTACAAAGCAACTTTCCAGTCCCAGCATAAAAGATAGCATCTACGGGAAAGGGCAGAGAACTCCTTTCAACAACCTCGTTCTCTAGATTCATGACTTGAACCTCTGTGGTGCTTTTAAGAACCGCAAATCGATTAGGGGAAATGAATACCGCAGAACCACCTTCACCCCTCTTTGCATCTATCACAACGTCACTCCTGCCAAGGACATCTTCTTTTGGTATGATGTACAACACGTAAGAACCTCCAACAAGATGGGAGCAGATCAAAACTGCAAGTTCGTCCGGACTGTAAGAGAGAGTCCTAGGATTTTCGTTCAATCTTGGAGTACCAGGACGCCGTATAGGAAGAAGTTGTGAATCTTTTTGAGTTGAATATTTGTAGAGCCGCAAAGAACTCTCTTTCACATATAAGAGTGAATCACCATTCAAAGCAAATGCAGGACGTTTTCTCCCAAGCTTGAACAAGATCAACCCCTTGCCATGTCCCGCTGCCAGTAAACCAACCTCAGGGTGAACTGTAAGAATCCTGAATCGATAATGGGCATAGCTGAAAGTTTGGATTTCAGTTCGCTTGGTAGCATCCCAAACACGAATGCTCTTATCCTTGGAGCTGGATACAATTATGTCCTGTCTTGCAAACATAACAGATGAAACAGTATCACCATGACCACGCAGAGTGGCTAACTCAGAAGCTTCAGTTTCTGCAAAAAAATTGAAAAGAACACATTTATTACGTCAAAAATTTGCAGTTCAGTGGACAGACGATGGTTCGTCAACAACTTTCATGTAAAGAAGGAAAGATAAATACCATCAATACGCCACAGCTTTACTTGAGAATCTTCTGAACCAGAGACGATGTGAGGAAGGGTGGGATGAAAAGAAGCCCAAGTGACTCCTCCACGATGAACAAGTGTGTGCCTGACTAGAGGGATACCCCCACCAATATCCCATATACGAACGGTCTGATCTAAAGAAGCAGTTAAGACAAGGTCATCCTCTTTTGGATGGAACGAAGCACACATGACAGAATGATTGTGATCATCCAAAACAAAAAGACAAGATTTTCCCCGCCCGTTCGATTTTATCCGCCAGTTCCATATGCGGACAGTGGTATCATCACTAGCACTCACAATCCTTCGGAGACTATGGTGAAACTGAACTGTGCGGAGCCAATCCTTATGCCCCTCTAGAGTTAAAAAACATTTGCCTGTCTCGTAGTTCCAAACTTTGACCTTGCTATCATCCCCTGCAAACACACAATGTTGTCAACGCCATCATCAATTACATATGCGTAATATAATAGAAGCCTAACTGTATTGAAGAAGTGTTACAAGGGAGATAACAATCTGATGGTTACACAAAAGGCTAGTGAATTGAGTTCAGTGAAAGGTGCAGAAACGTTTTTTCACTACAGCGAAGGGAATAAGTGATGTGATTGTTGATGTGAGGAAGATTCATGGTACAAATGAGAAACAGATCATAGGTTTGTCTATGTTCGAAAAAGTGCTCGGGAATGAAATGAGGCTTTCAGGATCTTCTGTTCCTAGCCAAGTTTGGGATCCTGGAGAGTTGCTTGCTGAACGAATTGACCTAGACTGGTTAGTGGGTTTCTGTGGTCGTGATAGAATTGTTGTTGATGCTAGTCCTGGGGTTGGTAATGGCATGAAAGAACTAACAGATCCTGGAAGAGCTAACCGTGTATGGGATCGTGGTGGTTTGGAGGATAGACAAGTTCTGTGGGATTGGTTAGAGAAGGATTACAAAGTTTCTAAAGAGTTAAGATTGAGGCTGAAGCTTCATAAGATTGAAGATAAGTTTTCTGACTCATATGTTTTAAGCCAAGTTTGGGATCCTGGAGAAATCATAGCTGAACAAGTTCTATTAGAAGGGTTAGTGAGATTTAATGGTGGTGATAAATTGTTGAAGCAGCCGCTGGGGTCTCATGAAGGCGTTTTTCATGAAAGCTTAAGTACGACCAAGGAATTTCAAGTGCCATTCCAGGATCAAATGTGTCCTTGTGATGAGGTCAATAATGATTAGAAAATATGCGGCTAAATGGGTCAAACATGCGACTAAAAGTAAAGAACAAATAATGTTTTTTCAACGTCGTCTTAACATGCATTTTATTTATTTATATAATGCATTGTTATTATTTTGTTTTTCACATGTTTCTAGTATTGTTCACGGTGCACCATAAAAGTGCTAGTACAACGTAACTTAAATAAACCCTTTGAGAAATGATCTGTACATGACTGGATATGTAAAATATAAATAATCATTGAGTTATACTGACACTTTGATCACCATTTTTGTATATAGTACAATTATTCATTCTAAGACATAGAGGCTAGCTAGAGTAATCACAATTCACAAGCTAATGAGATCTAAAAAATGAAGAATAAAAAAAATGAAGAATAAAAAAAAATGAAGAATATTTTGGTAAAATGTTTTGTTGAATGGTAGTCTTTGTTAGCTAGGGCTTAAAGATTGACTTGATGTTTTTTTGGCTTCGTACACGATCAAGAAGTTGAATTAATTGGCTGAGGTTTTATCGCCGCCACCTCTATAATTGGAGCCTTAACTAGTTCTACAGCATTTACGTATATAATGTATACAAGGCCAAAGCTTCTGCTTCACTATAATTGCTGGTAGAAAAGTATTTTCAACACTTGTTATGACTTGTCCCTTTATCTTTTGGTGTCCACACATATGCGCAACAGTCGAATAACTGGGACAATGGTTACCAAGAGTTTGTGAATTTAGGTCCTAACCATACAACTCCTGACCTACTCAGTCTCTTGCAACTGCCTAGATCCTCACTTCCGCCTTTCGCAAACCCGAGCCTCCAAGACATTATCATGACATCTTCCTCTGTCTCTGCCTATGACCGTCTCTTCCATCTGAATTTCCCTTTGCAGCATCCTAAAAAAATAAAATAGAAATACAAAATGTGTAACAAAATAGTCAAACTTAACGTGTACTAACAATCTTGTTTTGTTTTTTGTTTTTAACATTGTCACGAAGAGTTCTAAATTGAAGCATTTAATATGCTATTCTCCCTAACAGAAAATTTATGGAACAAAAAAGAATCATCGTGGCATTTAGGTTTATAATAAGGCCCTTTTTGCATGTTTTTTTACGTAAGACACAGCTCATTTGTTTAAGAAAATGTTACAAATGTTTGTCAATAAATGAGAAAATATTAAGCCTTTCAGTAGAAAAAAAGAAAGAAGTTTTTTTTTGATTACATTGAGTTTGATTGCATGATAATTTACGAGGTAGAAAGTAGAAAGATGAGCATACCCATATATATACAGTAATCAGAAAGGATTGATTGGACCAAAATGTGGGGTCGTCTTAGATGCAACTTGAAGGTCCGATAAATTTACGGTAGATAAGAAGGTTCGAATTCGAAGCCTACAAAAATCATTGGACCACTCGGCGATAACTGGCTTTGGATTCTTTGGAAGTTTTAGCCTAGGCTAGAGTGTTAATTAACAGGGATGATTAATTAATCTCGTGCTTGGTCCCTCACTCCCCCCTGCGAGTAATAGCTTTTTGGTGATCTTCATTTCATCAACCAGATTATGTGTTAATGTGTATATAGAATGAAGAAAACATTTACCGTGATTTACAAGATTAATATATTGTGGAAAACAAATATATATCTTGGATCGGAATTTTAAAACTGAGAAGATGGTAGCTACTACAATAATTCTAGAAAACGTTGAAACATTTGCTGAATCTAAATTTCATACGAATTTCATACGAATAAATCTCAATTTGTTACACATTTTGTATAACAAGATTCGATAAACACATACGAATAAATCTCAATTTCATACAAGTTGCTCAATTACATCAAAGAGTTGTTAAGGACGATCGATGAGTTCAAACTGCTAGTGGAAAAGAAGAGAATAAAGCAGCGGAACAGGGAAGGCCAGAGAAGAAAGGTAATGGTAAGGTTTATTGTGAAGAACCTCATATGGGTTTAACCATTGGAGGAGGAAAAAATTAAGAACTCTTAAAAATGTTTTTTAAGATTAAATTTTACAAAATAAATAACAAACAAAGAGAGAACATGTATTCTTTTTTGGTGTCAATGGACCATTGGAGATGATGTCATGTATTCTTTCTTTGGTTTTGTTGTATGGCTCTTTTGGGCTTCTAACCTCTGCGAATGTATCAGATTATCCATAGGCCACAACTTACGGGCTTTAATTTAGGCCCACTAGTTTGGTGTATATATAGGGGAGTACATCACACTTGGAGTAGAAGAAACCCTACGGATCGAGAACTTTGTGTCTGTGATTTGTTGAAGT
Organism: Camelina sativa; assembly: GCF_030686135.1. Taxonomy (NCBI): domain Eukaryota; kingdom Viridiplantae; phylum Streptophyta; class Magnoliopsida; order Brassicales; family Brassicaceae; genus Camelina; species Camelina sativa. The sequence goes on from NC_141882.1 coordinate 2,245,189, forward strand.
TGATAGAATGGTTCAGATGAATGCGAAGCCTGAGTACGCGACAGCTAAAATAGCGGTGTGGTGGGACATGAAGGGCTGTCCGATTCCCCGCGAGGGTTATGATGCTCGTCAGGTCCGTCCGAGCATAGAAGGGGCGTTGAAGGAACTAGGCTACTCGGGTCCTGTCTCCATCACCGGGTATGGCGACCAAAGACAAACCCCTTATCACATCCTGAAAGGGCTCTCTTCCACCGGAGTCGGTCTTGCACACATCCAACCCGGTTAGTCCAATTGCTATATCGATCTCTGAATTTAGGGGTTTAAAATTTTCAACAAATCTAAGTCCCTTTGCCTTTTGATTGACTGAAACAGAAAGCATATACTCACTCATGTATTCGAATATGCTGGAGTGGCGAGATGATAATCCTCCTCCGGCTTCAATGATGCTCATATCCGACCAGTGGCGAGAAGTCTTCTCTTGGGATCTGGCCCGTCTACAACAGCAGACGAAATACGACTTTTTTCTGGTTTATCCATCAAGAACTCGCGCATGCTCGGCGCTGGCTACTTGGGGAGAGTGGACCTGGGAAAGCTTACTTGAGCCCAAAAGTGCACTTGTTGAGGACAACTGCAGTAGTGAATTACCTTCTGCCAAGTTTTATTGCAAATCGTGCTGTTTCGAGTGCCATACCCTGAAGGGTTTCAGGACTCATCTCTCGAGAAGAAAGCATGCAGTGCAAGTAAGCATCCTCTCTCTCTCTCTCTCGTGTACATTGTCCAACTATACTATTTGAGCTGTTCGTTTCCACTCGCAGGAGGTTATGAACCCTATACATCCAGATCTTGACGAAGTAACGAGGAGATGGGGAAAGAACTATGCTGCGAAGCCTGAATACGCGACAGCTCAAATAGCGGTGTGGTGGGACATGATAGACTGTCCGATTCCCGAGGGTTATGATGCTCGTCAAGTCCGTCGGAGTATGGAAGTGGCTTTCAAGAAACTAGGCTACTCTGGTCCTGTCTCCATCACTGCCTTCGGCGACCACAAACAAACCCCTGATCACATCCTGCGAGGGCTCTCTTCCACTGGAGTCGCTCTTGCACATACCACTCCCAGTTAGTCCCTTTTGGTTATCCATCTCTGGAATTTTTAGGGGTTTAAAATTTCAACTATCTCTACTGACGCATGCTTTCCTGTTACTGAAACAGGAATCCAATACAACCGCATCTTTGCAGATTTGATGACGTGGCGAAAACATAATCCTCCTCCGGCTACAATTATGATCATATCCTCCCCCGATGCTGTGGAGATGGTGTTCTCAGATTGTCTTGCCGAGGTACAACAATGGACGAAATACAACCTTTTTCTGGCTTATTCATATAGGCCTTACAAAATGTCAGCCCTGCTCACTTCTGCAGAGTGGCTTTGGGAAAGCATACTTGCAGGTGTTTGTTTGTCCTCTCCTCATTACCCAGTAACGGTTGAAACTAATTACGCTGTTTCTGAGCTGTAGTTAATATTTTCTTGTTCTTTTCCACTTGTTTCAGAGACACAAAGACGCGTTCTTCAGAAGTGCAGTGTTCTTCAGAAGTGCAGTGAAGGGGGTGAATCTACCAAAATGTTTTATTGCCAATGCTGCTTTTGTGAGTGCGAAAGCCTTGAAAATTTCAGGAAGCATCTCTCGAGCGAAAAACATGCAAGCAATGTAAGCATCCTCTCCTCTGTATCATCAATACGTTGTCTAACCATTTGAGCAACAACCTCTTTAACCTTTTCCATTCGTTGTCAAGCAGGAGGGTGTTGATGTTCCTGGGGGTATTAGTTTGAACCACTACTATCATAGGCTACATCTCAAGGCAAGTTTTTCTTAATGATAATTATAGATTTTCAACAAAGAAAAACATCCGATTTCTTATAAAATGTTCATGTTCCGTATACTATACGTACGTATATATCTTGTAGGCCAAAGTACTAGAAAGTTTTCCAAAGACCGTACGTACGAGGAAAGCATACCGGACGGGATTTGGCCATCTTCATAATCATTTACGTCTTACTTATCGTTGAGCTCGACGTAGGCCTTGAATATTTCAAACCTGCAATAAAGAGATTCAAACCATGTGTGTAATTAATGTATACAACTTGTGTCTCCATGTGTGTAATTAATTAAGATATTTTGTTCGTTTCTTCCCGTTTTTTTGACGATGCGATGCTTTTACATATCTATACCATATGCTATTTAAACGTAATTTATATTCTTTCGTAGGGGAATAACGTGTATCTAAAACAAAATTAAACGTAAGATACAATTATCACTATTTCACATCCAACGGGGAGAAAAAAAACGCTTAGGACATCTCCATTAATGCATCTTAAACGAAGTTGCTTAACACATATTTTTATTATTAATTTTGAAAAAAGTTAAATTTAGAACTTCTTGACAAACTGTAAACTTTTATGGGACAATTGAAAGTTGTTAAATTTGGAGTTCTTAAAAAATAATTATAAATATTATATATTTTAAAAAAACTTAAAAATGATATGCATTTCATAATTATTTAAACAAACATGACATTAAAGTATATTACAAATAGATTACAAAAACGATTAATTTTAATCTTGGTATGTGCCAAACTTTTTTCATATATTCTCAACCAAAATTTTCCCATGTCAATTTTCACTTCCTTGTCGATTTTGTTTATTCCATGAACTTCAAAACGCTTCAGATGTACCATTAGAACACAAAGGGACTTTAAAAACAATCCTAACCACTCATCCTCCACATTTATAACCATTATCTATAGACTCAACAGCAGTGTAATATGAAAGTGTTTTTTCCAATGAATCTGCCTCTGAAATATCTAGACTTAAGTCAATAAATGGTTCCTTTTTTACGGAGCTATGGGAACAGTTCTCACATAGAAGGCTGCATGCATTCTAGTAAATTAAGATTACTATGTTTTGAAAATGTATTTACTACAGCCTTAAAATGGTTAAATATATACCAATTAATATTAGATATTACTACAAAAAATATATATTACTCTTATGTCCATCAAAAGAATTAATGTGAAAACATCAAAAGTTGTATCTACGAAAATAATGAACTGAATTCTAAATTAAGATTTGTAATCTTATACTATTATTTGTGTTAAAAGAGATGCACTTTTTTTGTACACTAAAGAATAGTGGCGGATGCAGAAATATTTTATGTATGGGGGCACAAAACATAATAATACTAATTTTATATTATAAAATATTAAATAACTAAATATTTTGACATCAAAATAATATATATTTTAATAACATTATTGTATGTTTTGAAATATATATATATATATAATGTATTTTAATAGATTAAACTGAAAATAAGCCAATTTTTTTAAGTACTGTTTAAATTGGTTTATAAATATACTTAATTACATATAGTATAGATATGTTTAATTTATTAATTAGAAAAATAAACATTTACAAACTTACAATTCACTATAAAATATAAATACATATATTACATTTAACTTTATTTATCTAACCATATCACACGAATTTTTCTTTAAAAAATAAATTCATTAACTACAAAAGAGATAATTTATATAGTTTAATGTTACTAATTTAATAGATTTACTTACAGTTTTCAGTAAGCTATATGTATACTATACAATATAAATATATGAATTTTAAATTTGTTAATGTTAAGCTGGAAATGGGAAAACAAAATATAGCTGGAAGCCCATAATTTTGTTTAAGAAAAAAAGTGAAAACAATAAAGGAAATGCGGAATGTAATAAGTTCCAAGTGTTCAACGACATATTCGAACCTACAACCAAAACGTTACATAAGGTGTTAACTATCCAACAGAGCCAAAGAGTCTTATGTGTAGTCATCCTAATTTATTTTCCATATTTTTAGTTTAACTACTATTTTGTAAATCTTCATTAACTCTCGTTACTATTACTTTGTAAATCCTCATTAACTCTCCAGATAAGAAACACGGGGAGCCACGGCATTGACAACCTCGTCCACGTATCTGTCCATGGGTACATAGGAATTGGGGGTAAAGAAGAGCGGAAGCTTTGATTTATGTTCTGGACTAGAGAGATGCTTGATGAAATTGTCGAAGCATGGGCCAGTAATATCCTCGCACACATCGCAAACCCAGGAGGCAGGTTCAACCGTTTCAGTGCATGTGTCCTGAGAGAGAGAGGAGGAACACACACCTGACAGAAGAGAGTTTTCCCAGATGGACTTTGCATCATCAGTGGAGGCGTCGAAAGGAAACATTGTGTTATATCCATCTTCTTTGAGATAGCTCAGCATGTCATATACTTTTGAGACAGGGCTAGATATGACCATTATATTAGCTGGAGGAGGGTTATCAATAAAACAATCAAAGACAAGTCCAAGCAAGGATCTGAAACCGTGTGAGCCGTTATGAAGAGAGATTCCACTGGAAAAGAGCGCTTTAAGGATGCCACGAGGGACTTTTGAAAGTACGCCAACGGCAGTGATGGTGATAGGACCAGAGTAGCCTAGCTTCCTCAAATTCCGTTTGATACAGGGACGCACCTCACGAGGATCATAGCCTTCGGGAACCGGAAACCTCTTAATGTCCCAATAGACCAATACTGCAGCCACAGCTGACTCCTTCATAGGCGGAGGCGGAAGCATCATTCAAAAAAACCCTAAAGAGAAAGAGATTACCGGAGGGATAAGCTAAGCAGAGTTGGTTGGATCTCGATACCGACTAGACTACTAGCTATAGGGTTTTGAAATCCCTAACTGGAAAATTAAAAATATATAGAGATTTTAGAAAATTTTCCAATTTAGAAAATTTCTATTTTCTAAAGCATGGCAACATGTATAAAATTTCCAAAATTATTGTATACATAATTATGTTAGTATTCCGATTACCTTTTTTTCCTTTTTTCTATGTTAACATACATTTTTTTACATCTCTAGGTTTATTGGTTTATTTATTTCAATTAATTTGAAAATTCGACTCAAAATCATGTACGTTTGATACACGGACCCACCTGACGAAGCCTAACTTCCTCAAATTCCGTTTGATACACGGAACATAGCCATCGATCGGGTGGGAACAGGAAACCTCTTTTATGTCCCAATATAACGATACAGCTACCTCCTTCGAAGGCTTCTGCATTATTCAAGAATCAAGATCTTCAAACCGTGAAACAAAAACAAATTCAAAACATCGGATGGTACGTGAGTAGAGTAGTTACTTCAATCGGTCCATTATATATGAATTAGAAAATTATTAGAGTTATTTAATTTGTCTATGGTGAAAAATAAATAAATAGATAGTACATATGAATTTTATTTTATTTCAGTCAAAGAATGAGTGAGCAGATTCAAGAGTGTATTGTTCTTATCAACTATTTTTTAATTTCCATGATTAACTTTATACAGAACTTTTTATCATAACCATATAGAAATGTTGAATTCAGTGAACCTTAAGATATATGATAACAAAAAAATTGTTTCAAAACCGTTTATATTTAGAAAAAAAAATACACAATTTCTTACATGACAGGTAAGATCCATTGAACCCTAAAAGAAGTATTGACTACAATTAAAAATCATATAGAAGAATCTTTTGCAAAAATGTTAAGAAATCTGAAATTTAAGGTATAGTATATATGCAATTTCTATAAAACTAATATATTTAAAGTTAAATCATATCTTCAAGGATTAACTTTGCTTTTGCTTTTTTTCCAAAGATTTATTATGTGAAGAAATGACATCAAAACAAGATATTATAAACCCTGTCTTCACTTTCTTAGAACCTTATATAAACTACTCCAACCTTCGTTCACTTTTCATTCTCTCTATCGTTTTCATTCTCCGATATTTTGAACGCAAAATCGATCTTGTTCAGATGACAACATCCACCGTCGATAAAGGTCTCATCGTCAGCTTCGGTGAGATGCTCATTGACTTCGTTCCTACGGAGTCCGGCGTCTCCCTCTCCGAATCTCAAGGGTTTCTCAAAGCTCCCGGCGGTGCTCCGGCCAACGTGGCTATCGCGGTGTCGCGTCTAGGAGGTCGTGCCGCCTTCGTAGGGAAACTCGGTGACGATGAGTTTGGCCATATGCTTGCCGGAATCTTGAGGAAGAACGGTGTCGCCGATCAGGGGATCAATTTCGACAAAGGAGCAAGAACTGCACTCGCCTTCGTGACTCTGCGTTCTGACGGAGAACGAGAGTATATGTTCTACCGGAACCCCAGCGCCGATATGCTTCTCCGTCCAGACGAACTCAATCTTGAACTAATCAGATCCGTACGTAAAATCTTTCTCTCTGTTTTCAAGATTTCAAGATTGTACGTATTTGGTGGTTTTGTGATTTTGTTATTCGTTTGTGCAGGCGAAAGTGTTTCACTATGGATCAATAAGTTTGATAACGGAGCCATGTAGGTCAGCTCACATGAAGGCAATGGAAGTGGCGAACGAAGCCGGAGCTCTTCTCTCCTACGACCCCAACCTCAGGGAACCTCTTTGGCCATCGCCTGAGGAAGCTCGGACTCAGATCATGAGCATCTGGGACAAGGCTGATATCATTAAGGTCAGTGACGTGGAGCTTGAGTTCTTGACTGGTAACAAAACCATCGATGATGAGACAGCTATGTCTCTGTGGCATCCCAATCTGAAGCTCTTGCTTGTTACTATCGGCGAAAAGGGATGTCGTTATTACACTAAGGTAATGTAACGCAAAAGTTTATGTTTCATTCATCATCATCATGACCATGGTTTGTGCTTGTCATTGATGTTCTCTTGTACACTTGCAACAATATGATTTGTAGGGTTTCCATGGATCTGTTGAAACTTTTCATGTGGACGCGGTGGATACTACCGGGGCTGGTGATTCTTTTGTTGGTGCGCTTCTAAACCAGATTGTTGATGATCAATCTGTATTCGAGGTAAATCTCAGTGATCTTGTATATACTACTCAATTGTGTGGATCTTGCTCAGTCCATCAAATTTAATTTACTGATGTCGTTTTTTAGGAGGAAGAGAGATTGAGAAATGTGCTGAGATTTGCAAACGCTTGTGGAGCCATCACGACGACTAAAAAGGGAGCCATTCCAGCTCTTCCTTCAGATTGTGAAGCTCTCAGCTTTCTTGAAAGACAAGTAGAAGCGTAAAACCTATCATCTTTAGTCCACAATTCTCCTTGTCCATTGTAATTTTGTGTGTTTTGGATTCTTGCTGATGTTTCTGATTTGTGGTAAAAAGGATCCCAAAGTTTTTCTTCTTTTGTCAGCTCTTTGTCTTTTCTTTTCTCGTCTTCAATCTATTGAATAAAACAGAATAGTGGTGTCTTATGTCACAAGGTCTATAAAAAGCAGAGTAGTAAACATGAAGAAACGAAAAACCTAAGATAAACAGAGCAGACACATTTAGATTCGAGTTTTTTTTTGCATCAAGCATTAAGCATTTACCATGTTCAAGAGGTATGAACAAACTCAACACACAGGCATCTCAGAGATTTGGACAAAAACGAAAAAGAGATATGTGATAAGCTCTCTCAACATATCTTACACGACTTAAAAGACAAAACTATAGGTATGACATTAACTCCATACATTGATACATCATTCTTATGCAGATAGGTTTCTTGTTTTAGTTGCAGATAGGTTTCTTGTTTTTGTTTCTTCTTATACATTGAAGAATGTCTACACATAGTTTTACATATAATAGCTCTTTAGCCAAGATCAGGAACAATGAAGTGCTCCTCATCATCATCATCATCATCTCTGATCTCAAACCTCGGCTTCTTGTTGGGAACACTAGACTTCATGGGTTTGTATGAATGAACATGACCTAAATGCGAAACAGAAAGCTCAGGAACTTCAGCTGCAGGAAGAGCCTCCTGATTAATCTGATCACCAAAGAATCCCATATCTGAAAACCAGTCTAACTCCCCGGCCCCAAGATCAAGCTGTCCTTTCTGCTCAATTTCAGACAAGAAGAAGTCAATATCAAACTTGCTACAAACAAAAAGAGTGAGAATGATCTAACATGAGTGAATATCAATCTCATGTCTACCTTATCAGTGGATTCAATATCAGAGAAGTGGAAGAAATCGTCAACAGCCCACGGAAGCTGAGTAGCAGAAGAAGTTTGTTGCTGCTGCTGGCTTGGGGTTTTAGCAGGAACCTGATTAGCTTTCTGTTGGTTGTTGGAAGGCTCAGATTGATTCTTCTCCAACTCTTTAGTGCAGCTAGTTGAGGTGAGAGCTACTTTGATCCCAGTGGCTAAGAACCTCTGGTGATTAGCAGATCGAGAATTAGCAACGTGGATGGACTCATCGCAATCCCTGCAAAGCAGAGCTCTATCCTCTACACAGAAAATGAAAGCTGCCTTCTCCTGCAGGTCATAACAGCATAACGAATGAGCAAACCCTAGTCTTTCTTAAACAACAAGGCATACATACAATACAAATCTGCTGCAGTTTCTTCTATAACATGTATAAAAATCACAACTTTATAACCAAACTAACTAATCTATCAAATCTTTGACGAGATCTAATCAATAACAACCTTGAGAAAGAGAGATCTATATGTGACTTACTTGGCAGATATCGCAACGAGGGAATTTGGTAGAGAGAGAGTTGAGATGAAGGCGTTGATGCTTGCTAGCGAGTTTGTTAGCAGCGTGAATCTCGATGTCGCATTTAGGGCAGAGAGCAGCTTCGTCGGCGCAACATATCACCGTCGCCGGAGCTTTCTCACACACATCACACTGTATCTTCATCTTCAAATATAGCAAATATAAAAAAAAACAGAGGTTTTTGATTGATACTAGGGGAAGTAATCAGAATCAGAAACAGAATGATTAAAACAGAGGATGTTTGTTTTGCTTGTCTGGCACTTCTTAGAGTAGCTAAACAGAAGATTAGGTTTTGAGGAAAGGCTATGAGAAATGCCTACAGAAATGGAGATGCAACAAGTTGGTTGGTGAGCTAATGGTTGATAATGAATGAAAGAGAGAAGAAGAAAGAAGAAGATAAGGAGGGGATTTGATGAATCTCTGAAAATCTGTTTCTGCGTATCAAAAGGAAACACTCTGCTTCTTCCAGCAAGGTCCCGTGGGTCCCACGCTTCTTCTGTGGCTCTCCTTCGTCCTCTCTCCTTCTAGATATTATTTTTTATATATTCACCACTTGCTTTTGCTTTATATAATTATGTCAGCAGAGAGATTTTGGATTTGTTACTTTGTTCTCCTCACCACTCACCAGTCAAATAATTCGACTAGACTTTTCTTTTAACTTTTAATCTCCGTTTGCGAGCTGTTGCTTGTTGCCTTGAATTTCAAGTTTACTGAACTTTCTAATAAGGAATACAAGAAAGATATAGAAAAATGGGCTTTCATCATGAAGTATAAGTAAAGAGAGAGTTGGGTTTCAATCAAATCATCAGTGAGAGAGTTTGGACAAAAGTGAGACTCTCTCTCAGAAGTGGAATACTACACGACCACTACACGTAATCTGGATATGGACATGTGAATTTATTCTTTGTTATAATGACATGTTGTGTACTATATACCATTCGATCAGATATTTTTTTCTTCTTTCGATATTTTTGCTGCTTTTCTCAATCATGAAAACGATTACAAATATACTGGCAAATGGCACGCGTAATGTTAAAAGCCTGTTCTAGAAAGAAAAAAATGATCCGCACTCTAGAAGAAAATTTTGACATGGTTTGGGTCACATGAATTGGATTATCCATACTAGTAAAAAACCAATCTATACACATTTGCAGTTTTGGTCAGAGTTGAGAATTCTTTTTAGTTTTGCTTTTCTTTGGTAATAAAATCGAAGAAATTCAAAGAATTGATGAAGCTTTACTCCCAAAAAAACACCTACAGCTTCTGTACATGTTCATCCTTGTGGATATCCCCATGAGAACTAGTATTGTTCATTTTTGCTGTATCTTGATTAAGCAGATTAGAGAATCCATTACCAATTGATTTCCACCAGCTAGACCGCTCTAAGGTAGTTTGATCCTCATTACTGGACAGTTCAATAGACCTGGCTGACTCAGTCTGCAGCTCAGAGAATCTCACAGCTCCTAATAGCTTTTCCGGAAGCTCTGAGTCGGTCTGACTCTCAATGAGGAACGCTAGATCAACTGTCAATGTTGTAATATAGCCAGAGGCGAGATGAACAATGGCACTGGCGACCATTGACGAACCGATATCAACATCAACCTCGACAAAGTTATCCCCTGTAACATATTTGCAAGACAGTGCACGTCCAATCACACAGATGGCTTGCTCTCCAACAGCTTTTCTTACAATCCAAGGGCCTTTGACTATATTTGCAATCAGCTTAAGCCTCGATTTCTTGAAACCATCATCTCCTTTAAGAAACCGATCCATCAGGGATCCTTCAAGAATAGGCTCAGTGGTAACAAAGTAAGCCACAGCACTGTAATTGTCTTTGTGAGGAAGCTGGAGATTGAATGCCCAAACAAAAGGCTTAGTAGTTCCATTCGTTTGAGTCACCTCATCGATAGCTTTCCTGATACGGCTGCTGGGATAACTCATGATCTCAGAAAGCTTGTTAGGACCTTTAATCCAATCAAAACCAAGAGGCTTAAGAAGGAAATCACCAGCAGGTATTTTAGCTTTGTCAGAGAAATAGTTTGGTCCTCTAACCATAAATGTGTCAGGAGATGGCGTAGTCCAACCGTTATTGCAGTTATCTGGGTTAAGACATGGAACAGCTCCTTCTGATTTAACTCTTTTAATCCATTCTGGCTCAGTTTCTTCGCCTACAGAGCCAGCCATATCTTGTAACAAAACCTGCAAATCACAACTTAAACCCTTGAGTAATCCAATGGAGTCTAAATAGACAAGATTGCTCAAAGAAACAAGAATGAGAGCAATGTGTTGGTAACTTGAGGTTCAATTCAAAGCTACACCAGAAAACTAGAATCAAATTAGTAAATTGATTAAAATCACAATCAAAATTCAACACAATCACACATGATTTGTGATTTCGTAGAAACCCTAAGCCCTTGATGATCTGTTAATTTAACATACAAAAGACAAAAAAAAAAACACGGGGCCTAGTTAATTGAATTCAACATTCAATCATCATCTATAAAACACCAAGTAGAACAAGGAATTGAGGAAAGGGGATTAAAAAAGTTATTTTGATCTAAAAGAAACAGAGCAATCGAACCCTAGAAAAAAAAAAACGAAAACAAGTTTTAGAGATTCATACGAGGAATCTTCCACAATATAAGGAAAAGGACAAGGAGCGTAACTATAAACCACCTTATCAGCAGTAGTCGAAGAAGACAAGGAGGATCCTCCAAAAACCCTAATTCAAAGATGAAAAGTTATCAAAGAAAAAGAAGAAGAAGAAGAAGAAGAAGAAGAAGAAGAAGATTAATCCTATATTATTATTAATGTTTTTTTGGGATTATTGAAACAGAGAGAAGAAGCAGCTGTGATTAGAGAGAGAGATCCTAAATTCTTCGCTAGCGTAACGCTTTTGTTCATATCTACTATCTTATTATCTCCTTTTATTATTATAAACTCCAACTGGAATTATTTAGAATTTAAAATAAACTTTTTTTTCTCCCTTATATTTAAAATTAAACTTTATCAACTGGATTTAACACAAAATTTATAGTTCTTTTTTATGAATACTCTAAAAATAAAACTAAATTATATTGTTCCTCTCTAATCAAGTAATATTTTTTGAAAGGAAATTAATGTTAGCTTTGACCTACTACTACTTTTTATCCTTCTAAAAATAATAATGAAAATAAATGGAAAAAATCCAAATGACATTACTTAATAATATAAATTAAAAAAAATATAGTATTGATATATTTTTCTCCTCGCACATCGTAACTATTATATTTATTTATTAATCGGCGCCTCTCCTTCTCTCTCCGGTCATACGCCTCCACCGGATTGGGCCATCTCACCCTCGCTTCTTCCTCTCCGGCGACGGCAAATCATAATTTTTACTTCCTCTCACCGTCCGTCGAGTGGAGCATGTACACTGATATGGATCCTCGTCAATTCGAACACTCCGTAAGTTATTTTATTCTCTCTGCGTTTTAACATGTTCCCTCGAGATTCCCAGAAATCGGAATAACAATCCTGCTCCTGCGCTTTTGATCATTTACCGCTTTCTCATTCGATTCGATTGTGTTACTATCGATTATTCTCTAGGTTTTTGCATTTCTGCTTATCGTCTTGTGTATTTGGTCGCTCTTCGTAGATCCTCCCTAGTCTTCTCAAACTTTAAAACATGAATGCCTTACTCTACTTTGACAACTGTTGAAATTTTAGCTTTGCAACCAAATTTTTGTAGTTTCACTCGTGTTATTGGATTATTCAAGTACAAAAGAGGATTCTTTGATTTTTGGAATTGCTATGTCATATCCTCAAGCTGTGTATACTGTTACCTTATCCTCTCTAAAGGATTGTATTTGTTGACCAGGTTGTGGATGATAATGATATTCACAGCATTGTAATGTCATATCTTCTGCACAACTGCTTCAACGAAACTGCAGACTCCCTCGCTTCTTGTACTGGTGTTAAACAACCTTCTGATGATCGTGATAATATCCAGAGAAGAAAACGTCTCTACGACTTTTTTCTTTCTTACCTTTTTCTTTTTTTTACACTGCTGATTAACGAATGCTTATTATGCACTCTTCTTGTCTGTGTGTATATGTTTTGATTTCAGAAATCATACATTTTGTAATGGAGATGAAGGCATTGAAGGCTGTTGAACTAACTGAACAGTTAGCTAAAGACTTGCTTGAGAAAAACAAGGATTTGCACTTCGATCTTCTACGCCTTCATTTTGTTGAGCTAGTCTGTGCTCGGAAATGGTTAGAATATTTTATGATTGCTTTTCCGTTGAGGAATTATGTTTCTTATGTTCCCTAGAATCTTGAAATGGTTCTCTCCATGTGCAGCAATGAAGCTATTGAATTTGCTAAGACAATATTGGCTCCTTTTGGGACGGTTCATAAATACGTAGAAAAGCTTGAAGTTAGTCTGAATCTTGTTTGACCCCTAACATTCATATCTTTCCTGATGTCTTGGCATATTACGTTTTTTATGTTTTTCCAATTGATGGGAGACTTGTTCTTGTTCTTCCTGCGGCAGGACGCAATGGCATTGCTGGCTTATGATGACCCTGAGAAATCCCCATTGTTCCATCTCTTGAGCTCTGAATACCGACAACAGGTTGCCGATAATCTCAACCGCACAATTCTTGGTCAGTTCTTTTTTTTAACCTCCAATAAATTCTCTAGCCTCCTGTGACCTTTACAAATTGCAAGTTTTAACTCATTCTTCACATCGTCTAGAACACACAAACCAACCAAGCTACACACCAATGGAAAGGATCATACAACATGTGACAGTTGTCAGACAATACTTGACTGAGGAGAACGGCAAAGTAATCATAATATTTCAGTAGTTTATCCGTCTATCTATTATTGTGTAGAAACACCCTGGAAATAGTATGTGCCTGTGTTAATACGCTATTTCATGTTTTATGATAGGATGCGTTTCCTCCATTCTCTTTGAAGGATTCTCTCAAAGGCTAAGATTGGGGGACTACTCCAGAGTTTGCTAGGAGGAGGATATGCTAAGCATTGTCATGTAAATACCTAAAGGCTTTGCTCATCTCCATTTATTGAATCTGTCTTCATCTCCAGCAAACATGGAGACAAGGTTAGTCTTCCATGGCCACAGGAGAGAGTTCCGGTTTGCTGTTGCAGGAAATCAATACGTGAAGGGCAGTATCTGTTTGGTTTGGTTTGGTTCAGTTCTCTATCGGGAAATTGTTTCCTTAACTTTTGTGCGAGTTTGGTCGATAAATCTGTGATTCAAATCCTTGGAAAACATATTTAACTTTGTAACTATCGTTTATGTTTTGGTAAAGAACACCCACAATTCAAGATTCTTTGCAGACATTCAAAGCGAAGACCAAATGAAACTCTGCAAATAATCAAAATGAACAAAAGCGAAAGAATATGAATATGATTAAAGACTACAGACTTGGACTACCCCCAGTTCTAACCAAATGACCAAATCCAAGAACTTTTCAAGAGAGGATCATACAAAGGAACAATGACTTCCCTAACAACTTCTAAACACGCAACTTCTAAGCTTTCTTGTTTTTAATTCTAGAATGCAGTAAATCCCAAATCCATGAGCCCGCAATGAGAAAGGAGATATTTCAAGAGTAACTTGCTAAATTGGACACTAACACAGTCTACACTCAGTCTTTTGTCGAGGGAGCCTCAAGATCAGGCGATGGCACACTCTCTTTCTGACTTGAAGAAGGCATGGGCCTTCTTAGCTCTGAGCCCCCGTTTTGTTGTTCCTGTTGTTGAAGCCTCTGCTGCTGCTGCTGAAGCTGATACAATTGCTGGTGCTGAAACTGAAATTGCTGGTGCTGCTGTTGTTGTTGCTGATGTTGTTGTTGCTGCTGCTGTTTTTGTGACTGAATCTGGAGCTGCTGGAACTGTTGTGCAGCTAAGACGGTGTGCATCGACTGATTATTGGGATAAAATTGCTGGTTTGGTCCAAAAGAACCATAGTTCATCATTGATGCACCGTTTGATGTACCTTGCCCCGTCAATACCTTAAGATGCTGGACTTCCTCCTTCAGTGCATCATTCAACGCTGTCAAATAGAGAAAGACGACCAATAAGTTCAGCATTCACGACAGTTAGCAAGGAAACATGGTAAGAATTATCAGTCTGTATGTAAGTGTTTGTGAGGAAGATCCTCACCATCCTGTAGGTGAACCTGTTGCTCCATTGTTTGTACTCGTATTTTAAGCTCATTGTTTTCAACATTCATCCCATTTGTATCTCTCTGAAAAGAAGGAAGAAAAGAGAACAAGATTAAAAACCATAAGCTTACAATATGTTAACAAATATCATAGCCTAGAGTTAAATTTGGTCAGCAGGACCCTAAAACACTAATTTACCCAACCTGTAACAGAGTCAACTGGGCTGAGAGAGACGTTGCCTCTGTTTGTAAAGTCTGTACTTTCCTCTCGAGCTCTGCTATGTATCTCATCTTCCTCTCTTTTGACCTTGCTGCAGACTGCCTGTTTGCCCAGATCCTATCAAATGATAAAACAGGTCATGCATCTTCTCCAACAAAGAAGCAAACATACACAAATGAAAGATAAAAGATCTGTCTTCGGTAAAATAAAGGAACATTGCATAGGGCTATCAGCAAGGAAGGTCCAACAATCTCAGCCAAATATTATAGAAAATGTACCTCTTAGCACGTTTTGGATCAATGAGAGCAAGCTCAGAAAGTTTAGCAGCAGAGATGGCTTTCTTAGAGTCAACTCCAGAGACATCTTCATTCAGCATCTCAGGCTTGATACTTGTTGAACCGTCCATCGATTGGCTATGTTGGTGCCTGATTCTCGGTCTTTCACTAGAGCTACCAGGCGTACTCTGAAGGTTAGAAGTGGAGCCTCCTAATTCATTCCTCCAAGCAGGTTCAGATGGCTCACCCATTTGAGAAGTAGAAGTAGCAGAAGAATTGAATTTATCCATATCAAGATACATATACATCAAGTCCTCATCAGTATCATCAGAGAAAGAAGGTCCATCAGCAGCAGCACCAACAACACCAAGATCACTATCAAAGCTCAAGTCATCAGGGAGAGTAAGAATCTCTGAATGAGCTCGGCGATGGCCAAGATTCTTAGGTGGATTATCCGGCATTCGGCTTATATCATGGCTGAACCGGTTAGTAGCATCTGCGCTGCTGCTCCCAGTTGGAGTCAAGTGAGGAGGAAACGATGATTCAGCTTTCATTGCAAAGCTACTTGCATTTGGTGAAAACGTTGAGTAACGACCTGATGGTGGAGGTAGACCTCCACTAGGTGGTGCTGGAGCTTTCTCCTTATCCATTCCAAGAACTTAGACCTTAAAACCCTACTAATCTGCAGAACCATCATTTTCAATTATATTGTATACTATAGCTATCAAAGATTAAATCTTAAGCTATCACAATTCACACGCTTTATCTCAGCCCTAAATCAAAACAAACCCTAGATAATTTACACACGCTAAAGAGAAACCCTTAAGCAGATTGAAAGATGGGATCTTTTCAATAACTTACAGAGATCTAGTAGTGAGCAGCCTCCAGAAACCAAAGTAGCAAAACGGTCCAAAGAGAGATGGACGAAACCAAAGAAAAAGGTAAATAAAGGAATTATCTGGGAAAATTCTCAAAATCTGTGAGTAAAGATAGCTAATGGGAGTAGAGACGGAGAAAACACAGAGAGATCCTACGAGAGAGGAGGAGGAAGAAGAAGAAGAAGAAGAAGAATATTCATTCTCTCTCCATTAAAGGATTCGTGGAAGGAACTAGTGTGCATCGGAAGATTTGCGAAGTGACGTCGTATTGACTTAATCGGTCTGGTTCTGGTGGAACTTACAAGTGTTGTGTACAATCTTTTTTACTGCTTTGGTCGGAATTTGGGTAATAATCCCGTGCTTTATCGTGTTGCTATGAGTGATGTTACTGACCGTTGGATTGGATGAATAAGATGATTAGATGTCTGGTTCGTGATGAAGATGCAGAAGACGAATTGGTTTCGTCAAATTTGGTTCACGTGGTTGTTAATTTTTGGTTGGACCGTCTAGTGCTGCGTATTTTATATAGATTAAATTTGACGACTTTCTAATTATTTTATTAGGGAAATTACTAAGAGCAAATCCATTGCACCTCCTCAAATCACTTTTAATAATATTAATCTAAATTTAGATCTTCATATCCTTGTTTTTATGTTTTGTCCTTCCATTAGTCATCCTTGGGTGTCAATTTTTTTAAAAAAATCAGAAAACTTATTTTACAAGCAACAATCAAACAAACCAAAACCATTTTCCATCTAAACATGAACAAAGAAACAAACGAAACTGAAGACAAAACAAAAGAAGAACAAAACCACTTAGTTATAAAGCAGACACTCGCCCATGCTTCTTCTCGGATTTCCTGCGAAGACAAGAAAGACAAATAGTTTAAACCAGAACCAAACAATACAAATAACAGAACCAAACAAAAGGCAATTAAACATAACCAAACAATACTTAAAACTGAACCAAACAAGAGCCAAAGTAGACTTAAAACAAGAACCAACTGAACATCACTCAACTCTTTTCTCTTTTCCATTAGACTTAATATTGTAAACTAAAACATAGGATTTCAAAGAAACGATTCAGAGATAAGAACCAAACATAGTGATAAACAAGAAAGAAACAAGAACCATGGTCGTGCGTTTTCTTTGTCAATGCCAGGAGAAGAAGTTGTAAGCCTCTAACTCATATAGATAAATCATATATTATAAGCCTCTGGATCCACTAAATCAGTAACTAAACTGAAGACGCTAGCTGTTTACGTACGACTATGGTTAATCAATCACGAGCTTGATGTTCAAGACTCTAAAAAGAGAGAAACGCAATGACAAAAGAGATAAGTTTATTACCAGAACAAACTCTCAACACTTATGGTTTCATCATCATCTGGTACAATCAACAAACA
Source organism: Camelina sativa (assembly GCF_030686135.1). Lineage (NCBI taxonomy): Eukaryota > Viridiplantae > Streptophyta > Magnoliopsida > Brassicales > Brassicaceae > Camelina > Camelina sativa. The sequence continues at coordinate 2,262,750 of NC_141882.1, forward strand.
CGGTAATGTCATAATTCGTAACACCAAGATCTCAATAAAATTCCAATTGTCCTATGGTCAAAGGTATACCCACCCAAAATTGGCTACAATATCTACAAAGTTGACTCCTGACTGAAACTGGGGAAAACTGAACTTAAAATTAAAATATCAATGACACCATTCAAACAATCAAACACTACACTTCCCAGAAATCTAATTGCAAACTGCCTAAGTCAAATACCAAAGAGAGTATGAACCCAAAAAAAGAAAACACATCCCAACAACAAATTCAAAACCGCTACAATGATCAAAGTCACAATCAAACAAACAGAAATTAACCGCAATTGAAACAGGTTGCAGGATTGTAGAGATAAATACATCATAAACCCTGAATTAAAAAAAATCAAAAAATCAAAAAATCAAAAAAGCCGATCAAACAAAACCTGAGTTCGGCTAAGGAGAATCGATCTCAGGAGATTTTAAACAGAATGGGAAATTTTTGGGTTTTTAAGAAAGAAAGCCACATGATTTGTTCAAATCAATCCTTTGAAAGTTCTTTTCCGGATCATCTTTCACTCCCGAGAAAACCCCAATTCCATAATCCTTGATTTTGATAAATCGATTTATGCGAATAGTTTTTTCCTCGTTCGTATCGGGAGGGAGGAGCAAATGAAGAAAAGGAAAAGGAAAAACAAAAAATAACCAATGAATTATTGACACGTTTTGGTGTCTCAAGGTACCTAAAAGGATCTGGGCAGAGACACAGATCTCTGGATAATTACAATTAAAACATTATTTTTAAAAAATTTCTATTATTAAAAAAATGAAAGACATCCCAATGCAATGGATTAGAAGTTGAAACCATGTGATATTGTTTTCCTTGGCTTACGTATGATGTCTTTCAATCATTTGAAATATAGTATTTTTAAAGTTAGTTATTAAAGAGATAAAATCATAAAATAGTTTGAACTTTGAATAGTCATGGTTTTACGGTCTTATACATAGAGTTATTTTTTTATACATGCAAAAATTATTAATCCAAAGGAAAAATCAAGCATATCAAGCCATCAAAAACAAAGAAGAAGATGAAGCATATCAACTATAATAATGCAGCCATATATGATATATCTAGGAAGATAGTCAAGAGCACACGACGACGATGCATGAGTTGTATATGGTTCATATTATAAAAACAAGCCGATGATTTTATTTTCGATTCATATATATCTCAATGTCTATTATTGTAGAAACTAGGTTTCCACAATGAATTTGTTTATGGGGAAAAACAAATTCAGTAAAGTAATCTCTCTAGAAAACCGATCTAAGCTTTGAAATTAGAAGAAAGAGAATTGATTTCGAAGAATTAGGGTTTAGATTACTAAGAACAAGAAGAGAACTGAATAATTGTATTCCCTCCTGGATCTCTTACCATGGAGAAATCTCTCCCTATTTATACATATTCATAGATCGCATAATATATTAACTTCCCTTATGAGACGAACTGAAATAAGAAAAGTTGCTTTATCTCTTGAGTCGGCCGTCGGACGAAGTGGAAGTCGGTTCTTCTCCTTCAAGGCTGGGCTTCCTCCGTCCGAATTGGGCTTAAATGACCTAATTGAGTTCCTAACCGGATTCCCGGTTAAATAACCAAATTATCTTTCTGGTTTAGTTCGGTATGTCGGGGTGCTAAATCCCGCACCAACAATTATGCAGGATCATGTGATTTGTTTGAGACTTTGAGTCGAACTCTAACTGGAAAGATCATAAATATGGACCGTTAACTACTTGATTTTTTTAAAAAAATCTAATAATTAGTATTTCTAAACTTAGTTTTGATCTAGTATTATATATAGTTTATGTGCCATACATGGACAAAAACATCTATTCATATGGTGAAAAATAACTAATTGTTGTTGGTTCCTGAATGAGGAGGATGGATTGATAAAATGGTCTGATGTTCTTTCCAAATAAGTTGGAGTGGGCTTGATCAGTTATGGGCTAGTTTAGAGCGAAAAGGATCATACACAAACACAACATGATCAGCTTCTCTCACCCATCGACAATTGAATGGCCGCACTTACTCTCCTCTCCAAGTCTCAGCTACTTTCCTCTGGCCATACTTCATTTCATTTCCTAACTACGGAATACATTACGTGTTTCTTCTTGTCTTAAACATATTTTTTTATATAGTAATTTCAGCTCTGTAATTTTTTAGCAAATTCCTTACTCCAAAAATATCATTTTCGACAATGTGAATAGGGTTGGGCAAACTATTTATCAGATACATATGACTCCATATTCAATATTCGTATTGAACTATTGATTCATATGTTCATATCTGCTTTTTAAAAACAAAACGTATAACATATACAGTATAGCAGTGTATGTTTAAAACAGAGCATATCACAACTCGATTCATATGTTCATATCCGCTTTTTAAACAAATAAAATAAAATAAAGTATCTAATAGGAATAGCTAGATAGCAGAGCAGATTACGAATACTATTTTTTTTCTTTTTCAGAATGTATCTATACGTTGTTGGGATACAATCCAAGTCCCACATCTGTGGTGAGTGGTGAGGTACTGAGATCTCCTGTTCTAGCTAGAAGAAACCATTTACCGTAATTTCCTTATTAATCCATTAAAATTTTATAGGAGAGTAGTGTAGTTTTCTATAAAGATGGGTCTTATCTTACATTTTTAGGGTTGGTATCGTCCTGAATTGTAACGGGTGGCTTGCCTTTTTTTTACTTGGATAATTAATTAGTGTACTTACCCTACCTATAGATTGCTTTCGTACCTTCAATAATTCTAAATACTTACTATATTCTGCTTGACGGGGATGTATAAGTACAGAGTCTAGTGTTTGCTCGTGCTGCGGTGCATATCGGGTTTATTTGTCTGTAGCGCATTTTATCTTTTGTTCATATGTTTGTATAGTTATAGAAGTGTTTGTTTTCGTGGTAGATAAAGCACGTATAGAAAGTAACATCGGCTTTTCAATTATTGACGTAAAACATGTTTTCGATTGTTTCTATGGAGATGAATTATACTACTAGACAAAGACATGTTTAATTTATCTACTTAAAACACACATTAAAGTATATGCTCACCTCACATATTTGATATTTCTATGGCTCTTTTCATGTTTATCGCCCTTTTTTCTTTAATCAGGTGTGAGTAATCTAATACTAGTTGGGTAATGTGATCATTCACACATGATCAAAGTAAGTTAAAAAGAGCTATAAACCGGCTGCTTACGATTTTTTGTTCTGTATTTTTTAAAATGGATGGTGAATCTTCGGCCAAAAGTGATTACATGGGTACTTAAAGAAGATATACACTTGTGTTTAGAAAGCCATAACATTATACACAAACCCCAACTTGTTCAGACATCAGGATTTTTTTCGAACAAGGGAACGACAACTGATAGGGTCTGATCCTGTTCTACATTGGATCAGTGTTTTTGTCATAAAACTATCTTTGAATTCTTTTCATTTTCACGAGAAGAAAATGATGATAGAATATAATATCATGTTTTTTTTTTTTAATTTGCCTGATATATAATTTCTATTTTATTTCTGTAGTCCAGTAAAACAGTATCAGAGATTCAGAGGAGGTTCCAATCAATGGCGAGGCATGGCCTTGAATGAAGGCAAAACAGAGAGAACCGAAATGGACACCTACCCATATCAGATTGTCATTATATAAAATCCCAGAAATAGAGGAAATTAAAACGTTATAGAGATCTGTGATTCTTCATTTACTTTTTATGTTATAACCTAAGAGAATAGGTTAATTTTCTTTTAAAAAATGGTGTTACTTAAACTTATGGTAAAAGGTAATGAAACAATGGGTCGACCCCTTGTGGTTTTTGCAGGTGCATCATTGACTTTTTTGGCCCCAAATCTAATTAATGTCTTTTGTAGTTATGGTGCTGAATCTACCACACTGTGGCTTGTGGGTACTCCTTAGATCCTTTATATCTGCAAAATAATTCTATTGCCTGGCTGTACTCTATGGTTTATACATTCTATGCCCAGTGGTGATTTGAATGTACTCATTTTCTTTCGAAATTTCCGATCTTACGTGATTCACTTTTTTTTATGTCTTAGGATTGCTAAGCTGATTGCTGGTAGAGAATTACAGTGTTATGGTACCCCATAAAACTTATATATAATTTCGATATATTTCACAAGAACTCATGTTTTTTTTTCTAAGCCCTGAGTAATTAATGTTATCTCGTTACGATGTTGAGACTGCAAAGATATGGATAGATATCACGGAAATCTGTTATTCTGAATTAATATGGGTGAGGTATACATTTTATATAGAGATGTTTCAATGGACCAACAAGTCATAATTTGTGTGCTGTGTGCATGTATACAAAACTCATCGTTACGAGTATACTTTTATACGTACATTGCATGTATACAAAAATCATTGTTACGTGTATACTTTTAGACATACCGAAAGAAAAATATGGCCATACACATGGTGTTTGCATTTAAAGAGGGTCGAACTTGCCCATCACCCATCCATGTTTCGCAGAAAATATGTAGGTATTCTGCATTCATATCAAGTTAATAAATATTTATTGTTGGACTATTGAATCTCTTATCGTATAACTAGGAAATTTCTATAGGATAAGCTTCTACATGAGCTTGATATGCATTTCTTGTATCTATTTGAGCAGCATGTGTTTTTGACAATCCTGTGGTTAGTTCTTTTTATGACGAGACTTTTTTACCATTTTTTTTTTCTGTTAAAGCCACGACGAGACATATGCATCTGTATGTTTTGGATGTTTAATGGGTTCGCCTGTTCCTTCCAAACTGAAGAAGAATATTATTCTTGCAACAACAACAAAAAAAGCTAATTTAAGAGACATGGCTGCTATATATACAATTTGTAATTGTTGAAAATAAATCCTTTAGAAGTATATAGACCAAACCGTGTATATCGGATACCAAATGAATCAACCTTGTTAAATGTTTCGTCGGTTATTAAGGTTTCTCACTGAAATTTATTTACTTAGTCTCCACTGAGATTGTTTGGGGGAAAAAAAGATTTATACTTCACAGAATCTATTGAACTAGCAAATACCTTTCTAAGTTATACGTTAAAGTACATTTATTTTTGGTTTGATGAAATAGTAGAAGCTATATATAATAAATAAGTGCACGTAATATGTTTTTTTATAAGAAAAACGAAGTCAATATCGAGCTCCGTGTCACCTTCACTCTTACATGCATCTAGGGCTTCCAATAATTATAAAATTATTACTACAAGTCTACAACAAGTTAATGAAGCATTATGTCGCCTACGTCCCAACTGCAACAGTTTACTGATACAATGAAAAGAGACCATAGAGAAGGAACGTATTAGCTAAGTAGTCGTCAGCTCGAACAATTTGTTTATAATTTCCATTTTTTGGTTTGAAAGGTTAATAGTTTGTTCATAAGTTTGTATATCTCTTTCCCACATAAACGACTTTTAAATCACTAATTCTCAAGAGTAATTTAAAACATTCGCTTAACTAATAAAAATTCTCTATAGTATTACATTTCAATAGGATTTTTTTATGGACAATATTTTACTTTATATATTTAAGGATTTTTCTTCTAATGACCGCCGTAAAGTAAACAACGATATATGAATCGCCACACCGTAATAAACGTTTTTTTGCCAGTGACAAAAAAATTCCATTTTTTTCTTAGTTTTTCTTCTGTGTTTTTTGTTTGTTGGTTTGTTAAATGCTTAGTATTGGAAATTGGATACTTGCTACGAATTTCTTCTAAATTCAAAAATTATTTAATCTCTTTAGTTAGTCTTCTCTAGTATATATGCATGTGCTTTCCATATCTTTCTTAGTTTGGAGATTAGATGGTTGGTCACATGAATCGATCTAATTTCTTGCTTATTCAAGAAAGAATCGTTAGTCTTCTTTGGAATATATGCATGTTCTTCTTTCCATATCTTCCTGATTTGTGGAGATTAGATAGCTGCTAAGTTAGATTACGTGAATTATTTCCTTCCAACTTCAAGAAAAAGAGTGGTTTAATTTGTGCATGTGCTTTCCATTTCTTCCTTATCACTCAGGATGAGATGGTTGCTAAGCAATTGCATTAATTAATTTCATCCAAACTCACGTAAGCTACTTAATTGGGTTTTGAGATATTGGAGTCATGATGTTGCTTTGTCCACATACTACGAAAATAGTGATAATTTTATTTTATTTTTAAATGATAGTCAACATATTTCAAAGAAATAAAAGTGACAAAAAACCTAATTTATAATATAGATGTATACATCGAATCAGCATCCAATAAAATAAAAATAGTCGTACAAAACTACAAATAGAAGAACTGCATAAAATACAGGTATATACAGTAAATCACAATTCTAAATCAATATCGAGGGCTGTGTCAGCTTTATGCTAACACAGTTGCATGCATCTTTCTATGGATTCCAAGTCCAACAATAATAATAATATTTTTATTATCGAGCAAGTTAATGAAGTGATAACGACTACGTCCCAACTGCAACAATTTACAGGTAGGATAAAAGAAAGGTATAGCATGCATTAAAGAATAAATTACGGCGTCGGTTAATAAGTCAGTTTACTCTATTTCATTTTTCACACTCACTCCATGCTACTATAAATTACAAGGACGATACTCACAAACCTTAACCATTACAACACTCCTTCTGCAATCTTCATATCTAACTAAGAGTTTTTGTTTTCTCTCCCTCTCTCTCTCTCTCGTTTGTTTATATACATAAGTTTACTACAAGATGTCATTGTCAACGTTGGAGAAGGAGGAGAATCACCGGAAAATGGCCGCAGACAAGGCAGAGAAGGGGAGGAAGAAGAGGGCAATGTGGGAAAGAAAGTGGAAGAGATTGGACATTGTGAAAGCTTTTGCTTCCCTCTTTGTGCATTTCCTATGTCTCTTGGCTCCTTTCAATTTCACTTGGCCGGCCTTAAGAGTCGCCCTTATTGTTTATACCGTGGGTGGGCTCGGTATCACCGTCTCTTACCACCGAAATCTGGCTCACCGGAGCTTCAAAGTCCCTAAATGGCTCGAGTATTTCTTCGCTTATTGCGGCCTTCTTGCCATTCAGGTTCACCCTCTGTCATTTCTTTTTATTTTATTATTGAAACCGCAAAATTTCCAACCTCGTATTTATATATTTTCGTCATATCCATACTCATGCACGAATGCAAAACTTACCTATTCTCTTAAAAATTTAGTTATTTTTCCACATATATGTTTATACTAGTTCAGAAGGACTCGGGTCATCGTCAATCTTTAACTATATCCTTAGATTTTGGTCACAATCAAGCTATAATATCATGCTTTTTAGTTTTTAAATTTACATTATTTATGTTCTGATTGGTTGAGTTAACTGTTTTTTATGTATAATCAAACATCTAGCTAGTTGTAATAATTTCATGGACCCACCCGCATATCCTATGATTCTTAAAAACACTTATATATCACATCTCATTATGAGTATTTGTTTTGTTATTGAAATTAGGGAGATCCTATTGATTGGGTGAGCACACATCGATACCATCACCAGTTTACAGATTCTGATAGGGACCCGCATAGTCCTAATGAGGGCTTTTGGTTCAGTCACCTCCTATGGCTATTTGATACCGGTTACCTTGTAGAAAAGGTAATTAATTCTTGCGAGTACTAGATTAGTTCTTTTTAATCACAATTAAAATTTAATATAATGTTGTAATGGCACAGTGTGGAAGAAGGACAAATGTGGAGGACTTAAAGAGGCAGTGGTACTATAAATTCCTTCAAAGAACAGTCCTTTACCACATTCTAGCATTTGGTTTCCTCCTCTATTACTTTGGCGGTCTCTCGTTTCTTACTTGGGGAATGGTAATTTCTCTTTTATGCCTTTTGATTTTAGTTTTACCTAAAAAAAACAAGAATTGTAACAATAGTTATAAATAATAAATGATAAAGCATTAAAAAATTCTAATTTTGGTATGGTATTGGCGTATTTGTAGGGTATTGGCGTAGCAATGGAACATCACGTGACTTGCCTTATCAACTCACTTTGCCATGTTTGGGGAAGTCGGACTTGGAAGACAAATGACACTTCTCGTAATGTTTGGTACGTTGAAACTTTAATCAATCATGAATATAAACAAATGTCATTGAGAGTATACATATGTGCAACTTTTAATCAGTCGAATTATTATAGAAGAGACTGAAATTTTCATTTTTTACCCAGTGATAGCTTTTTTTTTTTTTTTTTTTTTTTTTTTTTTTTTTTTTTTAATTTTGAATTTTGAATTGGTGGAAGGGAAGATGCATCAACCAACTACCTCTCTTTTAAAAGGTCAATTAGAATATTTACTCTTGGCACATTGCCCATAAAAAACGTTCATGCATGACTTGACTAAACAGGAAAAGTTACTTCTTTTCCATCCCATTACAGACATATATATATTTTTAAAAATATTTACCATGGGATACCTTTTTTTGGACCACTCCAAAGGCATTTAGTTTACCATCAGAAAAACACCCGACATATACGTAGATCTTTTTTTATTGTGTTTTCTTTTGTGTGGCCCATCTTATTACTGCATGCATGTTAAAACATAGTAAGTTTTATATTATTTTTTCTAAAAAAAGAGAGAGGAAAATAGCATATATGTAGAAGAAATTAAACTAATCAAGTGTTGTTGGTTTAAAATGGTTATATAGGTGGCTATCAGTATTCTCGTTTGGAGAGAGCTGGCACAACAATCACCACGCATTCGAGTCATCGGCGAGACAAGGCTTGGAATGGTGGCAAATCGACATCTCTTGGTACATCGTCCGATTTCTCGAGAGTATCGGTTTGGCTACTGATGTCAAGTTGCCTTCAGATAGTCAACGACGTCGTATGGCATTGGTTCGTTGAAGAATATGGAATATATTCGACTTCTCGTCTCAATTAAGTTTGAAGTATTAGCTAATGTCTACGTACGTTTAAAGTTTTTTGGGTAAACGTAACACTTGTAATATTGTGCTATGCGGTGTTGTTTTTGTCTTGTGGTGTGTTTTGAACCAGCTTGCTTAATTAAGATACGTTTGTTTCCATGTGCACGAAATTTTAATATGCGTAATGAAGTTTATCACGGTCTTCTATTTTTTTGGTTTGTCTCTAACTCACGCAATTATGACTTATGACACAATGATCGGGTACTTATGACATCACACTAGTAAATTGCAAATTCCATTCAACAACATTATGATCATTTCTTACTTAAATATATTATTGGCTTATGGTGATGTGTATTTTGCCGTGGTTCATTTTTATTGGAGAACATGCAAGAAAAGTAACTTTAAGTAACAAGAAAAGATTAGGCGGAGTTAACAGAAACGGGCCAAACGGCCAGAGAGAGCAAAATGGTTGCTACCTGGCAAAGCACAATATGCCGCCAATTCCCTCCACCTTTTTTTTAAAACAGATTTGACTTTTATTTTAAAAAAAAAGTAAAAAAGAAGTGCTATTACTGAAGTTTTAATGGGTGAAATACAATGTTCAACTGAGAAAAAAAAGTTCAAAATTAAACGTTTAATGAAGCACCAAACCTAAAAGGCTAAAACGCATCCAAACCTAAAATGCATTATTTCTTCATCCATCGTCCTCTACAAACTCCAAACTAACCGAAAATGTTAGAGCTCAAAATTAAAATTAGAATTTTCATTTATTTGTATGTGATATATCATAACAACTACAATTTAAAAAAAATCAAGAAGAGATTAGCATACAAATATATAAAAATTCATATCCATATATATATATATATGTGTGTGTGTGTGTGTGTGTGATAATACTGATTATAATAGAAACAGATAAACAAATTTATATCCACTACTAATAGTTGCATTTACAATTTTTGTGACATACTAGTTGATAAAAAAATGACAATGCATTATATTTTTTTTATTATATACTGCACCGTACTTTTACAATCTTAGGACAGTTACTAAATATATTAAAGGTTACAAATTTCAAAACCTTAAATGTGAAGAGGTATCAACCTGCGTGTCTTTCATGACGTAAAAGCATCCTTAAAACCATTCTTTAAAACAATTACAAATGTCCCAAGATTTACACATGTGCCTATTATGCTTAACTCTTAATTCTCGGATTAACCAATCAAACCCGGATCGTTACGCATAAAATTAAATATATATCTTTTTAGAAAATAAAAAAAAGTTAGGCCAACCAAGTGGCTATGCATGTTGTTTTCCTAGCTACATCCTCATCTGGAGACGAGGCAAATACGAGTTAAAGTAGAGTGTGCAACTTTATGTTTTCGTTGTTAAGTAGTGATGATTACTCAAATCCACCGATACAATCCTTAATCTCCACGACATTCAGCTTCAATACATCAACATAACATCCTCTCCTCCCCTATATAACCAAACCCTTGGTCAAAATCATATAACTCATCATATCTCAATAAACAACAAACCCATATTCCTCGACGGTCCAATGGGGGACACTACTAAGGGCGATGACTCCAGCCAAAGCAAATCGCTGCGTAGGGAAAAGAGAGCGTACTTTTTCAGGAAATGGACCCGGATCGATCTGATGAGAGCTTCCGCTGTTGGGGTTGTTCATGTATTGTGTCTGTTGGCTCCGTTTAACTTCAAATGGGAGGCTCTCCAGTTCGGTGTGATGCTTGCCATAGTGACTAGTCTCAGCATTACATTCTCCTACCATAGGAACTTGACTCACCGAAGCTTTAAGCTTCCTAAATGGCTTGAATATCCCTTCGCTTACTCTGCCCTTTTTGCGCTTCAGGTATATTATATATCGTTTATAACCAAATATAGATACACAGCCAACGTATATCCCTCAGTGCGTTACCTTTGAAATTAAACGTCTATATATATTTTTTCTTTTCAGGGTCATCCGATAGATTGGGTGAGCACCCATAGGTTCCATCACCAGTTCACAGATTCAGACCGTGACCCACATAGCCCTATTGAAGGATTCTGGTTCAGTCACGTCTTTTGGATATTCGACACCAGTTACATTAGAGAAAAGGTAGAAAAATATTTATAATCTCTACAGTTAAACCCAACAAATCTATATGATTAAATCTTAAGTTATTATGAGATTTTAACAGAATATAAATATAGTATAACTAATGGCGAACGACCTACGATGTAAACAGTGTGGAGGACGTAACAACGTGATGGACTTAAAGCAACAATGGTTCTATAGGTTTCTTAGAAACACAATTGGTCTCCACATCTTAACCTTTTGGGGCCTCGTCTATTTTTGGGGCGGTCTACCTTACCTAACTTGCGGCGTGGTAAATTCTCTATCTTTTTTTTTTGGGTGCAAATCGTTTGAGTTAAATAAAAAAATTGGTTTATACGTTATGAATATTATACAAAAATTTTGACGTTTTGAAATATATATCCCACGATGTAGCAAAAAAAAACAAAAAAAATTCCATTATTATTTTAACCATTCACATCATATTTCCGACAAATGGTTCCATTGCGCATGTTAGAAATATAATCACTAAAATAATTTATTAATCTACTAAAACTAAATTAAAAGCACCTTGCAAGACTTTTGTTTTCGAATATTTTATTGTTCTTGTATTTCACTATTCATCCAACATACTAACTAACTAGCACATATATATGGTATTTTTTTTGGCAACAGGGTGTTGGGGGAGCAATAGGTTACCATGGGACTTGGCTCATAAACTCGGCCTGCCATATTTGGGGTTCGCAAGCGTGGAACACCAAAGACACCTCTCGTAACGTTTGGTATTTTTATTTAAGAACTCTATTCTTTATATATAGACCATTAAACCATAACCAGAACTGAAGGGAGATTAATATTGAGTGAATGTGCAATGGCGCAGGTGGCTTGGGCTATTCACGATGGGAGAGAGCTGGCACAACAACCACCATGCCTTTGAGGCGTCGGCTAGGCACGGACTAGAATGGTATCAGGTAGACGTAACTTGGTACCTCATTCGGTTCTTCCAGGCTCTCGGTTTAGCCACAGATGTCAAATTGCCTACTGATGCTCAGAAACGCAAGATGGCTTTCGCTCGTTAGTTAGAGCTCTATATCTATCTAAATTATATGTGTACCTCATATATCACTCCCTCATTTGTTATTTTATGTTAAATGGTTAAGAATAATTCTGTTCTCTCATGAACTTGTAAACTAGTTGTGATCCAACACATTTTAATACCTGAGTACATTTCACGCTGAATGAACAATAAAACTTAACGCATTATATCTTGAAAGAGTAACCGGACCTTGTGCGAGAAGATTTCAGAAGATGTCCGGTATTTCTTGACTCCCTTTTGGATGTCTCAAGCTAAAAAAAAGGAATATTAGCTAAGTAGTTTTGAACAATAGCATGCATTATAGAATAAATTACGGCGTCCCGGACTTCTCGCCATGCATTCAGCTTCGAGCGCTCATTCATTATTTTTGTTGTGGATGACATGCATCGTCAAACCACAAAAAATCCAACCTCGTATATATCACGTCACGAGTGCAATAGAACTTTTTACAATCTCGTAATTAACATATATATATATATATACATATATATATATATATATATATATATTTCTTTTCTTGTTACAAAATATGGGTCGTCGTTGGACCAATCTTACTAACAGTAATTTCAGTAACAAATTGCAAAAAGAGATGTGAGCTAGCTAGCTGGGTCTCAAGAAAATCTGAAACACCCAACTACTGGTTCAGAATAATCCTGGCCATCGTCAATCTTTACATTTACAACAGTACCGTTGGAACTGGGCAGAAATCCATAGCTATATTGTAATAGCTTTTTCTATTTACTTTGTTACTTAGTTGAGTTTACCTTTTCTTTAAATTAATATGTACAGTTGTGCATATATATATAGACCCACCACAAATCCTTACCTTTATATCTTAAGACTTGTAGAGAGACAACGACGACGTCGTATTGCATTGGTTCGTTGAAAATATGGAAGATATTCCGACTTCTCGTCTTGATTAAGTTCTACCACTTCTACCCAATAAACTGTCTAATAATTGTATCTACATCAATTCATATCCATTAGATTCTATTTTCACTCTATTAACAACATATTCAAAAATATCCAACCAATGGTTCAGTAATAATATAGGCTTCCGTTCGCCAGCCGCATTCACTTGGTTATCCTTAGAGGCTGTATGTACATAGTGCCCCACAACTATCAATAGTATACCACGAGAGTGCCCGCCCATCATCATATTAAATATCTGAAAATTAGTAAGTGAATTTAACGATTACAAACGTATTATATGTAGCAACTGGCAACCATTTTGACAGTTAACAAGTACGTATGCTTTAATTTCGTTTTTGTTTGTACGAATGTATCATGTATGTATGTTTTTCAATATGATTGACCAAGTAATTTACGCTGTCAATTCATATATACATTATATCATTCAAAAGATATCAATTTCTTTGATGTGGTGTAAAGGGAACATGTGAAACTACACTTAATTCGAAATATTAGAAGAATATAAACCTATTACATGTACTATATATATAATACATCTACAATATGCTATATAATTTACATATTGTTTACAATGTTACAAGAACAATAATGTTCGCTTAAATTGAGCGTAGCACAATAAAACATCCCACATTCAACAAGATAGAGCGGGCATATTAAATACGAGGTAAAGTGTATTAAGTCTATCTTTTCGTCCTTAGAGCATTTGCAATGGTAGTTTTTCAAGAAAATCTTTCATCTAAACAATAATTAATAAAATAATAAGTAGTATTACTTAATTGTGAAAGTCTCTCAGAATAGTATAAATTAAAAGAGTCTCTCATATAAGAAATCACGAGAGACTGCCACCTCTTTTTTTAGAGATTCATATAATTTAAAAATATTTTATTATTATTTTTAATATTTATTTTATGTGTGAGAGATTTTGGTGGGAGAGTTACCACTGCTCATTACTCAAATCTACCGACAGACACATTACTCTCCACAACAAATCGACTAAAATTCCCAACATCTTCCCCTATATAGTCAGACATTTGGTCAATCATAAGGCTCAAAACCAAAAAAGTATTGGTACTATTCATATCTCAGAGATAACAAACTCATTTCTCGTCCGATGGGTGACGCAGCTAAGTATGATGGCTCTAGCCAAATCAAATCAGAGCGCAAGGAAAAAAGAGTGTTTTTCTTAAGAAAATGGACCCAGTTCGATGTGGAGAAAGCTTCGGCTGTTGTAGTCGTGCATCTGTTGTGTCTAATGGCTCCATTTTACTTCAAATGGGAAGCAATCTTGTTCGGTGCGGTTCTCAGCCATGTGACTAACATTTTCATCACATTCTCGTACCACAGGAACTTGACTCACCGGAGCTTTAAGTTACCTAAATGGCTTGAATATTTATTCGCCTATATTGCTCTTTTCGCGTTGCAGGTAAATACTCTTTCACAAGAAAATGTAAAATGAAATTATCGATCGTACATCCAATATGTATACTCAGTTATATTGTTTATCTCTTTTTTCGTTTCAGGGTCATCCAATAGATTGGGTGAGTACACATAGGTTCCATCACCAGTTCACAGATTCGGACCGCGATCCACATAGCCCTATCGAAGGATTCTGGTTCAGCCATGTCTTGTGGATATTTGACTCCGATTATATCAGAGAAAAGGTAGCTAAACGTTTACAAAACGCACGTAATTCACCTTATGAATCGATCTTAATTAGTGATGAGAGTCCAAGATTTGTAATTAACATAAAGGTGAATGTTGTAATACTTGCTACAGTGTGGAAGACGTAACAATGTGATGGACTTGAAGCAACAATGGTTCTATAGGTTTCTTGCAAAGACAGCCGGTCTCCACATCGCAGCATTTTGGACCCTCATCTACTTATGGGGTGGTCTACCTTACTTTACTTGGGGCGTGGTAAGAATCTCTATGTATCCTAGCAATTAATTGATCTCTTCATTTTTTTTGCCCTTAAAGTATTAAAACTGGTATTTTCAAAAATAAATTTAATTCTCATTTTCAATTTTTTTTTTTTTTCCTTTTTTTGGCAACAGGGTGTTGGAGGAGTATACGCTTACCATATGACTTGGCTCATCAACTCGGCATGCCATATTTGGGGTTCGCAAGCGTGGAACACAAAAGACACCTCTCGTAACGTTTGGTATCTTCTATATATTGTTTTTTTTTCGTCGAAACAAGATTATATTAATTTCTGAAATCATGACAAAGTCGGTTCTTTAGCCACAAAGGCTGACATATCTTTGTATTTATTTAAAAACTTATCTACAAAAGTTAATCCCTAAATTTTTTCGAAAATATCATTACTTCAAATTTTTGTTTTCTAAATATTTTACATTTCATTTCAACTAAAAAATAACAGCAAAATCAATATAAAAACATAAATTATAATATATTTAACCGCACGTTCTATTGTGTTTTGAAAATATTCTATCTCTGAATCATTTACAAACAAAAAAACAACAATTTGATTTCTATTTTGTTTTCCAATACCGGTGAATTTTGATTCTTAACATAAGAATAACTTCAATTCACATTTATTTAAATATTATAATTAATATATACAAATTTAATAAAATTTTAAAATATTACAAATATGTTAATATAATATATAATATGGTTATATAATAGATGTGTTAGAATTAATAAAATATTATATAATTTGTGTTAATACGAGTTAAATATTCATTTTATTATTTTTCAACACTATTAATATTAGAATGTTTCACATAGAAAATCAAGTTTATTTAGCTAAGATTAATAATTAAATCATTAGGAACAATGTAACTTAATCATAGCGTATAAATGACTTATTATGTATTTAGATCCCTTATCTTTTTGTTATAATAATTAAAATCAAAATAAAATCTCAAACACTAAACAAAACAAACTAAATATAATGAACAAATGATTATGAAGTATATTACGGATTAATAATTAAAATAAACATTAAACGATACAAACTGTCGAAAAATTTAGTTATTCCTCTATTTATAAAACATCTATTATTTAACAAACAAATACAACAAAAATATAAAAAATAATAGAAATTATATGTAAACGATATATTGCGGATTAAAATATAGTTTTATTTACAATCTAGCACTATAGACCTATTCAAGAAGCGTCGCAAAACCAAACTAAACTAACCAAACAAACAAACAAAATTTATCCGAAAGACCAAAACCTATCCACAATGGGCCCAGTTTCAATTTGATTAGTGATTACTAAATCAAACGAATCCAGTTTAAATCTGGTTTAATTATAGAACTTTGTAAACTGAAAAACTTATATAACTAATACTGAGTAAATGTGTAATGGTGCAGGTGGTTAGGGCTATTCACGTTTGGAGAGAGCTGGCACAACAATCACCATGCCTTTGAGGCGTCGGCTAGGCACGGACTAGAATGGTATCAGGTAGACGTAACTTGGTACCTCATTCGGTTCTTCCAGGCTCTCGGTTTAGCCACTAATGTCAAATTGCCTACCGATGCTCAGAAACGCAAGATGGCTTTCCCTCATTAATGTCAGCTCTAAATCTATCTATTTCGTTAAATTATTACGTACTCTTTTTTTTTTTTTTTTTTTTTTTTTTTTTTTTGTTAAAGGGCATTCAATTATTACGTACTCTTCACTCACTCTTTTGTTGCTTATGTAATACTGCTAAGAATAATCTGTTCTCATGAACTTGTAAACCAGTTGATCCAACACCTTTGTATTTTTAAGTACATTGCATGCTGTATAGACTATGAAAACCGATATAACAGATAATCTCGAAAGAGTAACAAACCTTGAGCAAGAAAGAGTTCAGAAGATGTAGTCCGGTAACTCCAGAGGAAACTCTGCGACTTTGACTTCGAATTGACTCCCTTTTGGATCTCTCAGACTAAGAAAAAAGGAATCAAAAAGGGTCAAGATTCCAGTTAAATTTCAAAACTACAACATATGGTGGTCTGGATTCTTAACATCATATCATGAAAGCATACCTTCCAGGCACAAAGGTGAAAGAGCCTTCAATTGATCCAGCAGTTGTTGGAAAACTGGAACAACTCTCATACACAAACTCTTCCCCTCCGGCTTGTAAGAGCGGGTACTACAAATACACAAACCCAAACAAAGTTCATATCACAATAATGCTCCTTCAACCAACAAATTGTTATCTTAAACTAAGGCCAAACTATTACATTTCCTATCACAGCTTCTCCATTAACCTTGTCTATCACTTCATTATCAGCTCGGATAACCCAATGCCTCCAATACAGTTGGCAAGAGCTATGATGTGTCCCATTCAAGATGCATCCTTCTGGAACGAGAGACATCCGGATTGAATATGCATACCAGTATGCTGGTGGCTGATCCAAAGGATTAGATATTTCCGGAATAAAATCAGACGTCAGCTAGGCACAACCACCACCATGCCTTTGAGGCGGCGTCAGCTAGGCACGGATTGGAATGGTATCAGGTAGACATAACTTGGTACCTCATTCGGTTCTTCCAGGCTCTCGGTTTAGCCACAGATGTCAAATTGCCTACTGATACTCAGAAACGCAAGATGGCTTTCCCTCGTTAGTCAGAGCTCTATATCTATCTAAATTATATGTGTAGCTCATATATCACTCCCTCATTTGTTATTTTATGTTAAATGGTTAAGAATAATTCTGTTCTCTCATGAACTTGTAAACTAGTTGTGATCCAACACTTTTTAATACCTGACTACATTTCACGCTATATGAACAGTGTAACTTAACGCACTATCTTGAAAGAGTAACCGATCGAACCTTGTCAGAGAAGATTTCAGAAGATGTGGGCCGGTATTTCTTGACTCCAATCAAACTATATAAAAAAAGAAATATTAGCTTTAAGTAGTTTTGAACAATAGCATGCATTATAGAATAAATTACGGCGTCCTATTGCGCGTGGACTTCTCGCCATGCATTCAGGTTCGAGTGCAATAGAACTTTTTACAATCTCGTAATTCACAGATTTAATTCTTTTTTTTTCTTTTCTTATTACAAAAATATGGGTCGTCGTTGGATCCACCCGCCAATCCTACTAACAGTAGTTTCAGTAACAAATTGCCAAAAAAATTAGATGTAAGCTAGGGTCTCAATAAAATCTGAAACACCCAACTACTGGTTTAGAATAACTCTGGCCATCACAATTGTCTTTACATTTACAACAGTACCGTTGGAACTGATCAGAAATCTATAACTATATTGTGCTAGCTTTTTCTATTTACTTTGTTACTTAGTTAGTTGAGTTAACCTTTTCTTTAAATTAATATCTACAGTTAGTTAGTTAATTTGCCCACAAATCCTTAGACCTTTAATTTGTTTACTATCTCTCTTTCTGTAGCCTTCAGAGACACAACGACGTCGTATTGCATTGGTGCGTTGAAAATATGGAAGATATTCCGACTTCTCGTCTTGATTAAGGGCCTGACTGGTTCAAACGCTGCGGTTGCGGTTGCGGTTGCGGAAAATTGCGGAAGCGGGCGATTGCGGTTTCAAGCGTTATTAAGCGTTTTGAACGACTGGTTTAGCGGTTTAAAATTGGTGCGTTTGCGGGAGGTTTACGACTGGTTGATCAGCGGGTGCAATAGCGGTTGAAACATAATACATGTGATATATAATATATAAATTTTAAAAACACCCATTTTTTTATTAAACTTGATTTATAATTAAAATTTATTAAAAAAGTACTAAAATAATTATTCAAAAAACAAATAAATTTCATATTGAAATACTTATTCCTTTATGCATTTGGCTTTTCACTAAAAATTTAATCAAATAATTTGATAAATGACAAAACATATGCTTTAGATCGTAGATCTTTTCTCTTTTCTCTTAGATCTTGGCTCAGTAGTTTCATCGGTAGGAATAGTCATGTGAGAGTTGAGATGAGTCACTGGTGATTTGTTTTAATATTTTTTACAAATAATCTTATTTTCTTAAATTTCTGATAAAATATTATATTTATTTAGATTTTTTTTGAACTTATGTACGATGTGCCATTAAATTTACATCAAGTTTTTTGGGTTATTGTTAATTAGAATATTATTTAATTCTAATTGTTTATTTTATAATCTCTGCAATCATATTCGTATTTCATTTTTTTCCATCCTTAATGAGTAAAATGGATAGATTGAAGATATAACAAAAAAAAAATCATTATCATTGATTTCTTTTAAGTTTTTTTACAAAAAAAAAAAAAAAAAAAAAAAAATTCAATCGCAATCGCCCGCAACCGCAAACGCTTGCGGGAGACAGCTTTTGAAATTCAGTGGTTTGAAGCGATTGGAAGCGATTTGGAGCGACTGGGAGCGATTTGTGTGATTGGTTCCAATCGCTAGCAACCGCTACCACCCGCAAACGCAGCGTTTGCGGGAGGTAGCGGGAGAACCAGTCACCACCTAAGTTTTACGACTTCTACGGTTCTACCCATCATATTAAATATCCAACCAATGGTTTAATAATAATGTAGGCATCCATCCATCATATTTAAAATATCTGAAAATTAGTAAGTGAATTTAACGATTACAAACGTATTATATGTAGCAACTAGCAACCATTTTGACAGTTAACAAGTACGTATGCTCTAATATTGTTTTTGTTTGTACGAATGTATGTATGTTTTTCTATATTCTAAATTTCAATATGATTGACCAAGTAATTTACGTTGTCACTTATATCATTCAAAAGATATCAATTTCTTTGATGTGATGTAAAGCGAACATGTGAAACTACACTTAATTCGACATATTAGAAGAATATAAACCTATTACATGTACTATATATATAATACATCTACAATATGCTATACTTTACATATTGTTTACAATGTTACGAGAACAATAATGTTCGCTTAAATTGAGCGTAGCACAAGAAAACATCCCACATTCAACAAGATAGAGCGAGCAAACTATTATTATTATTATTTTTTTTTTTTTTAGAGCGGGCAAATTAAATACGAGGTAAAGTGTACAAGTCTATCTTTCCGTCGTTAGGTAGTGATGATTACTCAAATCCACCTATATATACAATCTTTAATCTCCACAACATTCAACTAAAATTACCAACATCTTCCCCTATATAATCAGACCTTTGGTCAATTGTAAGGCATAACTCAAAAAGTATTTGTACTATTCATATCTCAAAGATAAAAAAACTCATATCTCGACGGTCCGATGGGTGAAGCAGCTAAGTTTGATGGCTCTAGCCAAAGCAAATCAGAGCGCAAGGAAAAAAGAGCTTTTTTCTTAAGAAAATGGACCCAGTTCGATATAGAGAAAGCTTCGGCTGTTGTAGTCGTGCATCTGTTGTGTCTAGTGGCTCCATTTTACTTCAAATGGGAAGCAATCTTGTTCGGTTGGATTCTCAACGTAGTGACTAACATTTGCATCACATTCTCGTACCATAGGAACTTGACTCACCAGAGCTTTAAGTTACCTAAATTGCTCGAATATTTATTCGCCTATTCTGCTCTTTTCGCGTTGCAGGTACTGTAAAATACTCTTTCACAAGAAAATGTAAAATGAAATTATCGATCGTACATCCAATATGTATACTCAGTTATATTGTTTATCTCTTTTTTCGTTTCAGGGTCATCCAATAGATTGGGTGAGTACACATAGGTTCCATCACCAGTTCACAGATTCGGACCGCGATCCACATAGCCCTATCGAAGGATTCTGGTTCAGCCATGTCTTGTGGATATTTGACTCCGATTATATCAGAGAAAAGGTAGCTAAACGTTTACAAAAAGCACGTAATTCACCTTGTGAATCGATCTTATATAATAACTGATGAAATTCCAAGATTTGTAATTAAAATAAAGGTGAATAATGTTGTAATACTTGCTACAGTGTGGAAGACGTAACAATGTGATGGACTTGAAGCAACAATGGTTCTATAGGTTTCTTGGAAAGACAATGTGATGTGACCCCGGACTACGGACGTGGTTCACGGACGTACGGACGGAAGATACAGCGGAGCGGATCGAAGAAGCGGTTCGGTTAGGGACGAGAATGGACGCGAATGGACGCGGAACAGCGGACGTACGGACGGATGGTCGGACGCGGTGGACGCGGCCGATAAACGAACGTACGGACGCGTCGGATGGACGAGTGAGCGGATGGAACGCGGATGGGAACAGACGCTGCGTACAGACGAACGCCGCGGATGGAGCGATGTACGGAAGGAAACGGGACCAAGGACGACAAGAACGGACGGAGAGAGATTCGCGAGGAGATGCTCGACTCGTTTGTCTCTCGGATAGATGGGGATGAATGGACGGTGGATTGAGTCGACGACACACGGGAGATGGCTCGGCCCGTGATACGGTCGGACTAAAAGGTCATGAACCCGGTTCTTGAACCTTCTAGGGTTTCTCTAGAGCCAAGTCCCGGACTTGAGCGGGAGAGAGGAATGAACAAAGATCCAATCTTTGGGCCAATAATTTCTATATTCCAGTCTTTCTTTTACAATGAGGGTTTAGGCCTTTATATAGGCAAGCTTACATAAGGGGGACACTAAAACCCTAGACGCGCGGCCATGATCTGAACCATACACTTGGCCATACACTTTGTGGACGGTTTGTAGTATGAACCCAAGTCATCACTATCGGAATCATCGTATAGATTCATCCTTGGCTCGTTAAGGCGCGTAGCTCGTGACATAGACGGCCAATAGTAGCCCGGTGATCCATGCCCGTGGTCCTCTTGATCCAACCCTTCTTCATAGTATTCATTGTACCATGATGCGTCCTGGGTAGCCTCTTGTCCGGACTCAGTACCGTGGATTTCGTTGTACCATGGTTCGTCCTCGGTAGCCCCTAGTTCCGGTTCACTACCATGGTGTTCTTGGTACCATGGTTCATCATCGGAATAACGATCTTCGTGCTCCATACTTGATCAATGTCGAATCAAGCATTGGCTAACGATCACGGAATTGGAACTACGTACGATCAACGGTACGGACGGCCAATGGTGGTCGGACGTCGGTACGGACAACTGGTACGGATGGCGGTCGCGGTACGGACGGCTGTCGCGGTACGGCCGACGGTTGCGGTATGGACGGCGGTCGCGGTATAGACGGCGGTTGCGGTACGGACGGCGGCTGCGGTACGGACGGCGGTTGCGGTACGGACGGCGGTTGCGGTACGGACAGCGGTTGCGGTACGGACAGCGGTTGCGGTACGGACGACGATTGCGGTACGGACGGCAGTCACAGTACGGTCGACTAGTGCGAGCAACGGTACGGACAGCCAACGGCTGTCGTATGGGACGATGGTCAGCGTACGGACGGCGAGGGCGATCGATCGGAGACAATGGTCGATGATCGCGGTGCGTCCGGCTCTCAGTTTGCGGTTGCTTCTCGACCTTGGACGTGTGCTTTGTCTGTTGGACCACTCTTGCACACCTGTCCGCAAAATGACGCGTTTTGCTTTAGTGTAGGGAATATTCTAAGGCAAAGCGGATATTCAATGATTAAGAGCAAGGAACCAATGATGGAACTAAAGCAAAAAGCAAAAAGCAACCTACAAAACGACAAAAGAAAAGAACTTTGACGCAAAACGACTATCCTAGGACTGACACGCGTCTAAGGACCACAA
The DNA here is from genome assembly GCF_030686135.1 of Camelina sativa. Lineage (NCBI taxonomy): Eukaryota > Viridiplantae > Streptophyta > Magnoliopsida > Brassicales > Brassicaceae > Camelina > Camelina sativa. The sequence goes on from NC_141882.1 coordinate 2,285,426, forward strand.
CTAACAAGGAAGGCAAAATAAAGCAAAGAACTTTAACGATCTACACCCTAAAAACATCGAAACCAAAAGCAAGTCACCCTAAAAAGATATAGCACAAACAACTCAAGAACATAAACAAGAACAACAAGAATATAAAAGCAACGAGAACGAGCAAGAACAAACAAGAAACGAGATGGAATCTATCAACCTAGAACACAAAACGAAACTAACAACCTATAGCACACAAGATTCAAACTTTAAACAAAATGAGACGAGCGGAGCGGATCGGAGAAGCGGTTCGGTTAGGGACGAGAATGGACGCGAATGGACGCGGAACAGCGGATGTACGGACGGATGGTCGGACGCGGTGGACTTTAAACTTTAAGCAAATGATACAGCGGAGCGGATCGAAGAAGCGGTTCGGTTAGGGACGAGAATGGACGCGAATGGACGCGGAACAGCGGACGTACGGACGGATGGTCGGACGCGGTGGACGCGGCCGATAAACGAACGTATGTACCGGTTCTCACCGCGGTACGGTCATGACCCGGGTTCCATCACAATGGGTCTCCACATCTCAGCATTTTTTACCCTCATCTACTTATGGGGTGGTCTACCTCACTTAACTTAGGGGCGTGATATAATCTCTATGTATCTTAGCAATTAATTTCTTCATAAAATTTTCGTTAATCTACCTTACATAAATTCTCATTTTCAATTATTTCTTTTTTTCCTCTTTTTTTTTGGCAACAGGGCGTTGGAGGAGTATTCGCTTACCATCTGACTTGGCTCGTCAACTCGGCATGCCATATTTGGGGTTCGCGAGCGTGGAATACCAAAGACACCTCTCGTAACGTTTGGTATTTTATTTACAAACTGGAATCTCTATAGACCTATTCAAGACACGTCGAAAAACCAAACCAAACAAAACAAAATATTATCCGAAAGACCAAAACCTATCCACAATGGGCCCAGTTTCAGTTTGATTAGTGATTACTAAATAAAACGAATCCAGTTTCAGTCTGGTTTAATTATAGAGAACTTTATAAAATGAAAAACTTATATAACTAATACTGAGAAAATGTGTGTAATGATGGTGCAGGTGGTTAGGGCTACTCACGTTTGGAGAGAGCTGGCACAACAACCACCATGCCTTTGAGGCGTCGGCTAGGCACGGACTAGAATGGTATCAGGTAGACGTAACTTGGTACCTCATTCGGTTCTTCCAGGCTCTCGGTTTAGCCACTAATGTCAAATTGCCTACCGATGCTCAGAAACGCAAGATGGCTTTCGCTCATTAATGTCAGCTCTAAATCTATCTACTTCGTTAAATTATACGTACTCGTCACTCACTCTTCTGTTGCTTATGTAATACTGCTAAGAATAATCTGTTCTCATGAACTTGTGAACCAGTTGATCCAACACCTTTGTCTTTTTGAGTTTTAAGTACATTGCATGCTGTGTGAACAACAAAAACTGACATAACAATCTCGAAAAAGTAACAAACCTTGAGCAAGAAAGAGTTCAGAAGATGTAGTCCGGTAACTCCAGAGGAAACTCTGCGACTTTGACTTCGAATTGACTCCCTTTTGGATCTCTCAGACTAAGAAAAAAGGAATCAAAAAGGGTCAAGATTCCAGTTTAATTTCAAAACTACCAACATATGGTGGTCTGGATTTTTAACATCATACCTTCCAGGCACAAAGGTGAAAGAGCCTTCAATTGATCCAGCAGTTGTTGAAAAACTGGAACAACTCTCATACACAAACTCTTCCCCTCCGGCTTGTAAGAGCGGGTACTACAAATACACAAACCGCATTAGAAAACCAAAGTTTATATCACAATTATGCTCCTTCAACAAACAAATTGTTATCTTAAACTAAAGCAAAACTATTACCTTTCCTATCACAGCTTCTCCATTAACCTTATCTATCACTTCATTATCAGCTCGGATAACCCAATGCCTCCAATACAATTGGCAAGAGCTGTGATGTGTCCCATTCAAGATGCATCCTTCTGGAACGAGAGACATCCGGATTGAGTATGCATACCAGTATGCTGGTGGCTGATCCAGAAGATTAGATATTTCCGGAATAAAAACAGACGAAGCACGTACCTGCATTTATTAATAAACAAACAAGCCTTTTCATTCAACAATCCACAAATCCGAATATCAAATTACTAAGTAAGTCATTTGCTTACCTGCACACCATTAGTTATGGAGACAGAACACAAGGGAGGAAGTTCCGGGAACAAACTGATACTTTTGACATTGTCCTGTACACAGATTTTTATAGTACCGGCTTGTAACCGCCTGCCATGTTCTTCCAACCAAAGCAGCAACGCATCCTGTGCCTGATCGCCGTTGATATCATGAACCGATCTAACCAAAGAATCCGGTACACAAGGAAGTAACTGGCGGTTACTTGTCCCAGTATAAAGCTTTCCGTTTGTGCAGTCTAGGAAAAAGATTTTCAGACTAGCCACTACGGATGCAGCCACAACGATAAGGTTTGAAGTGTTGGAGAAACCAAGGTGGCGCATGGTTTCCTTTGTCTCCCTTATGATTTCCTTAAGAGGTAGCAAGTAGACATTAACTTCATGAGTGTAAGCAGAGTAGCCACCTATAAGCCCCAAAGACCCATCAAGCCCATTAGAGGAAGAAAGCTCTTGACCATCAACGAAACGGTAGAGAAGCCTTGTGGGAAGAGGAAGCTTCACTTTGAGAAGAGTCTCGAATTCTTCAAGTTCATCTTCTGTAGCACATTTCCTTAGTGTTGCTTTTGCTTCAGGGAAGTTTAAGCTTAACCATAGTTTGAGGTTGTCCCAACAAAGTGTAACTCGTTTAACAAGATTCCAAGGGTACATTCTAAATGACTCCCTCCACAACTGATACGCTGTCTGAAGAATTAAGAGAGAAAAACAAAAAAATCAAAACTTTAAGATAGACACAGAGATCAAAACCTAAACTTTACAGTGTCAACAGCCCTCAAAGAACGAACGTTCGGACTCAGAACTGATCAAATTCAGGTAAATTTAAATACAAGAAAGGTAAAGAAAGGAGTGAAATTGACCTTGAAGGAAGGCACAGGATCTCCATGGGGATCGAGTGGAGTAGAGATATTAAGATCACGGGAACAAAAGATCGACCAGAGAGATTCCTCGGAGGCGGAAACCCTAAGGCTTTTACTGACACAAGCCACTCTCCCTGTGCTTTCAGGACCGATCTTGGATAGTACGATGTGGAGAACCAAATCTCCTGCATCCTCTAGCCCCATAGCTTTTCGTCTCAGACAACGACCCCCTTCTTGCTTTTGACTTTTGTCGGTCGGCTCTGTTTCAGTTCTTGGAATGTTTTCGATATCATCTACTTACTTGGTGTGTTGGCACTTGATTAAGTCGGTTACTTTAGTATCTCCACTAAATAAAATACAAAATTCGATTGTACACTAAAGAAACGTGGATACAGAGTGACCGAACCAAAACTTGTTCGAAAGAAGAAATTAAGGCAAGAAAAGAAACAAATTGAAGTTTTAAACTTTACAACAAAAGAAAATATAATCATCGAGTATGATGACTATGAATTCACTACTAGGAGTTTATGGTCAAAACTCGAACACATCTTATTCAGCAACATTACATATTAAACCGAATCTCAACATCATCATCTGTACAGAGGAGGAACCATTAGCTAAGCTTTGAAATTGTCCTTTGCTCTTCTTATAATACCCAGAGATTCTGCTTCATCTGCTGTCTCTGGAATACTTAAAGCCCGACGGATATCTGTGTTCCAAGCACGGAGGAACGGGTTACAAGCTTTCTCCATCTTCATCGTTGTTGGAATCTGAGATTTTGCAGGCACAAAATCAGTCAAGAAAACCATCTTGATCGTTTCAATTACTTTGGAGAAAACTAATCGGGTTCTAGGAGAAGCTAGTCCAATGAAGTAAAATGAAATGAAAGAAAGATTACCGTTGGTAACTTCTTGTCACGGAGCTCTTCAACGTAGGCTGCATAAGACTGGAGTACTTCATTAGTTGGTTCTATAGACAATGCAAACTTGGAATTACTCTGCAAAATTACAAATCATTCGATCAGATGGGATTTACACGTCTGTGGTATTTTTATATGGAAACACCCAATAAAGATAACAAACCAGTGTATATTCATGGCCACAATATACGCTTGTGTCGTCCGGCAAAGCAATTATCCTCTGGAGAGAAGCTAGCATCTGCAGAACAAGATGCAGGTTGTTGGAAAACCAATTTAAAAGAGTCAGGTTCAGAGAGAACAATAGTTACACATGAAAATTTAAGATAAATGATGTTTACCTGCTCTGGGGTACCTTCAAAGAGCTTACCACATGATAAGCTAAATAAGGTGTCCCCTGTGAAAATTGCTCGCGCCCCTGGAAAGTAGAAACTAATATGGCCTACAAACAGAAAAGAGGATATTAAAATGGGGACAAGACTAAGACATTCAGAGATGCTAACGCTTTTTAGACCATCAAAGCTCTAATCAGAGGACCAAGGGAAATACAAAGTTCTTAGAACCTCGAAGAATACTATGATTTATGATAAAACCAAAACTTTTTAGAATAGAAACTTAATTATGTGAATCTATAAAAAATATACAACATCTTGAAGCTCAAATTGGTAATTAATGCTACGGACGAATAAACTATACAGGGCATACAAGGAAGACATATAGCATAAGAATATGGATTGGATAACTAAATTTTGAACTAATCTGAATCAGAAGTATATAAACTAAAACTTTGAAAGGAGTAAACTTTGCATTTAAGACGAGACGACATGTAACCAACCTATTGTGTGGCCAGGAGTTTCCATAACATGTACTTCATGGCCAGCAAACATCCATTTGTCACCATCTTTTAAGGCTATATCAATTCCAGGAATCCGGTCCCTATCTACAGCTGAGCCAATCACCTAAGTACAAGCAACATCATAGTTTGGACTTAATTGTTACATCAAAAGTCTAGATAACATATTATCCACAATATGGACAGAGAGAGAGTGAAGTAACATTCTCCTACCTTTGCACCATACCTGTGTTTTAGTTCTAAATTCCCACCAGTGTGATCATAGTGGTGATGTGTATTTAAGATATATGTTAGATTTCGACTATGCTTCTGCAGCGCATTCATAACAGGTACAGCTTCAGAAGGGTCAACCACACCAACTGTACCAGTATCCTCATCATGTAAAATATAAGCATAGTTGTCCGTAAGACATGGCACCTGCAGAGAAAATTAGCTTTATTTGCCAAGAAACAAAAGGATTACGAAGCAAAATTAATAAGGAATAGAGTTTAAGGCATGTGAAAAAGCAACACACAGACCAGTTCAATCTGCAATGAGGAAGAGACATTGGAGACAGTGCAGAATCTTGAAACGCGAACGGATTTACCAGCACCACGGAGAGTTCTAAGAGGGGAAGAGAACAGCTTCATCACACCAGAGACAAAACCCTTTCTGAGATGAAGCTGTCTCACGCATGGACTTAGACATGGCTGAGTTGTTAGCTTCAGATAAAAACAGATAAAAAAAAGAGACTAATCAAAAGATATGGACAAGAAGGCTTCAAAAATATACATACAAGAAAAGTCACAGCCAAAGACTGAATATTTTTCAAACAAGAAAAGTCACAAACCAATATCTTTTAGCTTTTTAAGCAATGAGCTAGTGAGCTTGAATCAACACAAGTCATGTATTCATGTATACAACCAGAATTCTCAACTCAGTTTTTTCTAAAAAAAGAGTTAATAGACTGGAAAATTATAAATAAAAAATCATCCATAACGAATTAAGAAACTTTTGTATAATCCAAGCTTTTAAACATCGAAATTTCAAAACTTTGAACAAGAAAACAGTTACGAGTAATCTCTACTTAATTATGCATAGGGAAGGAGTGAACCCTAAAATTGGTGAGTAAATTCAATCCGGAGACGGAGACTGAGACAAGAATGAGTAAAATTCAAGAAATACAAACCCTAGAACATCGAAAGAAGGAGGCCGCAGAGGAAACTTTAGCGATAGCTTGCATCTCTCTTCGCTCGATTGATTATAGAAGAGTGACACTCCACGCGATTCTAGTTTCTACAGAGAGAGAGAGAGAGAGAGAGAGAGAGAGAGAGAGCTCACGAAAGTGACAACAGAAACCGACCCAAGCCACCCTTTTACTAAACCAGACCGAACCAAATCAAACCAAACCACTGTTAATATTCGTATATAATAATCTTCTTAATTAATGTAAAAAATAATAGGTTTATGACTTTGCACATTCAATAAACTGTACTAGGTTTGACTTTGAAATATATAACTTTTTAGATTAGTGATTTTACACATTCACATATATATTTTTCTTTCGAAATTTCCCGTTCGGTAAATACGTATAAAGCACGCGGCAGGCAGAAGTACAGAATGAGGTGTACACGTACATGAGGTGAAGGCAGGCGCGTACGCACTTGCTTTGTTAATGTTAGACCGATTATGTTAATACACTTCTTAACCTTGTAGAGTTGTAGTATATTTATATCCTATATTCCATGCGTTTGACTCGAAACGTGACTTTTACTTTTCAATCATTTTATTATTTAGTATAATCAACTTTTATTTGTACATCTCCAACCATATGTTCTTCTAACGCCATCTTGAAGTTCATCTCAATATGAAACCAAAAGAAACCCAAAAAGTACTATATTTGTATTGTTTCTTGTTTCTTGTTTAATTATACTATCTGATGTATGTATGTATAACAGAGACTACGTTGTCAAAGATAGACCAAGCTTAAACCGAAATTCTAATCTGGTCTTTTGTTGCGGTTATACGCTTATACTCCGCATTTTCCAGTGGTCTAAGGCGAGCCGACCGAGTCGTTTTGTAACTTGTTTTGATCCGTTTTCATCTCATAATTAGTCCCAAGTAAAGTCAAGCACTCAAGCCTTCAAACTTTCTTGTGAGACAAATTAATGCAAGTCAACCCAACAGACCTTGTACATATATACATACGCGCACACATGTGGCAGTTATATGTAGAGCCAATTTTATATAACTAGCTATAACTGAGAAGATAAACAAATTTTTAATGAAAAAAAACCTGTAAGCCAAGTAATGTTTCAATGTTTATATTAAACAAGGAATCTCTTTTCATATACTGAGTAGATTTGTTTTAAATTTCCAATTGTGTTTAATTATACAAAAAATATAATAAAATTTTTGACTAAAAGCGGCGAGGGGATTAGTCGTTTGTGGCTCATTATTGATTTATTGTACAATGACACGGATATATACAACATTTTTAAGTACTTATCATCCATAATCCATTGCAACATTGTAATGGATGACTGACGGATTTATGTTGACTCATCACGAAGCTAACTACAAATATCAAAAAGTCTAACTAGAAAATTCCATAAAATCGAACCAGCTAGCATTCAGACCAGGTTTTACAATTTCGTTTTGCTTTGTGTATATTCGAATTAGATGGGGACATGTGCCATTCGTTTCCGAGCAAAGCGAGGCCTTTGTCTAATACAAACTGGAAACCGTGTTAGAGTAACTCGTTTGATCAAATCCTACGTCTGATGTTTATCAAATATTGAAAATAATTTCTTTTGAAGTAAAGTCAAAGTCAAACTGCAAAGACAACCTAAAATATATATTCATATTCGAGTTAGTGAGGAAAATCCCAAAGTCAAGCCATGATGTGTTGACCAATAACTCTATATATATGTGCCATTATCGAATTAAAATGAAACCCCATGCAAAGTAAGGAAAAAAAAAAGCCCTACTGCCCTACAACAGCTTTACGTGCACACACACACACACACAAAAATAAGTCATCCTTTCCGGAAAAATTAAGATACGAAAGAAGATGAAGAAACAACTAATGATCGTTGTTATGTTAGTTACCTTTTTCGTGGTTTTCTTGGACGTCAATCAAGTTGAAGCCATGAGGCCGTTCCCAACAGCTGTAGATGAGATCCGGTTTGTGTTCCAATCGCTGCAAAGGGGTCCAGTAAGCGGGTCAGGTCGAAATGGTTGCACCAACATTCCCCGTGGTACACGTAGGTGCCATGGTTGAATCGAGTACCGGTCACTTGATTCTCTTCTTCTCAAAACACAACCAGAGATTCTTTGATTCATTTTAATTGAGATATATGTACATTTTCTTTGCTATAATTTTCGAGCCGAAAATCGTACTAGTCTTTGATATTTTTTCACCATATTGTAAATGATGTAATTATGTAAATTGCAAAACAAAAAAAAAGATGGTGTGTAAATAAATTGAATTTTAATGAATGAATTGGTTTGCTCCATAGTACGTATTACGTAATACACATATGTTCCTTTTTTCTAGTAAAATATATCCTTGCTCGTAATCATTAGAAGGTTACCAAAATTTTGCAGACATAAGCTACACTGAAAGACAAAAACTGATATGTGTACTATAATTTTTTCGACGATAATACAGTTTAAGTGCTTTTCCACATCCACATTTAGTAAAAATTTAAGTATATCACACAAAAAAATATATTCTTTTAAAAGTACATCAAGTGCATAATTGAACTAACAGTAGTGCTCGTACATAAAATATATACTCTACCGTTTTAAGTAGAAAAATTTGTTTAAAAATATCATTCAGTGCATGCGCTATGTACCATTATATTTTTCCGTTTGCTTGTTTGCTCGGAGGTTTAGGGTCTTGTCCCTTTCCTAGTTTCTCAGGTCCAAGAAAGGCGGCTGATTATACCATATAGACAAGCGTAAAATCGTCATGTCCCAAACAAAACTCGAATTATATATATGAAGAGAAAAAAAAAAACTCCTCCAAAAGAGGGTCGTGGATCGGGTCTACAACTATACTACCATATTTTGTAGTTTTAAATCTTGACAGCATATTACAGTAATAAATAATAAGAAAATTTCTTAAACTAAAGAATAATAAATACTTAATAACCAAAAAGGTACATATTTTAGTTTATTTTTAAAGTTACATATTTAGAGTTCATAAAACAAATAAAAGAATAGCTAATCTCATCAACTAGTTTTGGCAGATTTTACCAAGTTAATGAATACATACATTTGCTTTCGTATGAGTTACAAGTGCGTCAAAATAGAACCAATACACAAAACTGGTTTGTGTCTATGATAATAATAACCTTTAAAAAAATAATAAAAATGTAAACACAGACGCATGACGTGACGGCTCACGGGCGGCACCTGCCCGAACCTCCTGGGATGTTTGTGCAACCGTTTGGACCTGACCCTGGAACCTGACCCCGTTGTAGCAACTGAAACACGAGTCGGATCTCACCGTCGGGTCTAGCTGCTTCGACTTGTGTGGTGTTCAAGAAAATCATAAAGAGCCCGAGCAAAATCACCCCAAGTATCAATTGTTTCTTCATCATCATTTTTGTCTCTTGTTTGGGTATTCAAAGTGAAAATAAATACTTTTTTTGGTTTGGCACGTAAAAGTTTTTGTATGTCTTTTACTCGTTGTTTGCTTTGTATCACATTTAGATTGATAATGGCTTATATATATAGGGTTTTTGATTATGGTGATTCGTTAGCTTGGTATCTCTGTGTGGTTTCGGTCTTACTTAGATATTCTTGTGCCTTGACTTTTACTAGGAAGGACTTGGTTTTCAACATTTGAATCCATGCTGCCTATAAGAATTGATCAAACAAATAAAGACACGGTTCTTGCCTTGGACCGCAATGTATATACATTACAAGTAACTGAACCTGAAAAAAAAAGAAAAAAAGCTAAACCAAATTGCTAGACTTATTTACGTTAGTAAAATAGAGTCCGGTCCAGTTTTATTGGAGCAAAAGTATACTTTTGTAAAATCATTTAATTGCATACTCGGTGTGTCAAGATAGTAACAGGTTTAAATTGAAGCAATAGTGGTCAATTTGATATCCAATGCTTACTAGGTACAAAATTAGAATACATAATTCAATTCAATATTTATGACGACGATTTATATTCGAGTATGGGAAGTCAGGATGACATGATAACATTTAAAAAAACCGGAACCACTAAGCAAAGAACTTGGAAAGTGTCAAATGTCTCAAAAAGGGGAATCCCATAATTTAATAAGAAGAGCAAAAAAATCAATTGGCAATGTTTGATTCAGTCTTAACTCTTAAAAGTCTCGACCAAAAATAATAAATGAAAACATATAATATGGTTGGCACTTGAGCATGTGTATGAAATCACCCTATAAATTGATCACGTATAAAGTAGTACAGTATAAAACTAAACTACTGTATTGTATTCATTGTTTCACTTAAGTAAAAAAATACACGTGGTTTTACCATAAAGCCAAATTTACTACCTCTTTAAGGGCGTTGACTTTTTTCTCGCGGCGGCGCTAAATTACCGTCGATGTCACCGGTGAACAGAAGCAGAGCTCTTTTATCAATCCTGACCCAAACCAAAACGCTACACCATACCCAGCAGGTTCACGCCAAGGTCATAATCCATGGTCTCGAAGATGAAGTTGTTCTCGGATCCAGTGTCACTAACGCTTACATCCAATCGAATCGTCTCGATTTCGCCACCGCTTCTTTCGATCGAATCCCTTGTCGGAAAAGGAATCGGTATTCATGGAACACGATCCTCTCTGGTTACTCCAAATCCAAGAGTTGTTGTTATAGTGACGTCTTGCTTCTTTACAATCGCATGAGGAGGCATTGTGATGAGGGCGTTGATAGTTTCAATTTGGTGTTTGCGATCAAAGCTTGCGTTGGTTTAAGGGTTTTAGATAATGGGATGTTGATTCATAGCTTGGCGATGAAGAATGGGTTGGATAAGGATGATTACGTTGCTCCGTCGTTGGTCGAGATGTATGCTCAGTTCGGTGATATGGAAAGTGCGCACAAGGTGTTCGACGAAATTACTCTGAGAAACTCAGTTCTTTGGGGAGTTTTGATGAAAGGTTACTTGAAATACTCTAAAGACTCAGAAGTGTTTCGTTTGTTTTATCTCATGAGAGATGAAGGTATAACGCTTCATGCGCTTGCATTGATATGTTTGGTAAAAGCTTGTGGGAATGTTTTTGCCGGTAAAGAAGGCAAATCAGTACATGGATTATCCATTAGAAGGAACTTTGTAGATCAGAGTGATTATTTACAAGCTTCCGTTGTAGACATGTATGTGAAATGTAGACTGTTGGATGATGCTCGTAAGCTATTTGAAAGGTGTGTTGATAGGAATGTGGTAATGTGGACTACGCTGATATCTGGGTTTGCAAAGTGTGAGAGAGCTGTTGAAGCGTTTGATATTTTTAGGAAGATGCTTGGAGAATTGATACTTCCAAATCAATGTACTTTGGCTGCCCTTCTTGTTTCTTGCTCAAGCATGGGATCTCTAAAGCAGGGGAAGAGTGTTCATGGCTACATGATAAGGAATGAGGTTGAAATGGATGCTGTAAATATTACATCTTTTGTTGATATGTATGCTAGATGCGGGAATATTCAAATGGCTCAGAAGGTTTTTGATGTGATGCCAGAGAGAAATGTGATATCGTGGAGCTCGATGATCAATGCTTTTGGGATAAATGGTCTGTTCGAGGAAGCTCTGGAGTGTTTTGATAAAATGAAGTTGCAAAACCTGGTTCCAAATTCGGTGACGTTTGTTTCACTTTTGTCAGCCTGTAGCCATTCGGGAAATGTCAAAGAAGGATGGAAGCAGTTTGAGTCCATGACAAGAGACTATGGAATTGCGCCAGAGGAAGAACATTATGCGTGTATGGTTGATTTGCTAGGTCGAGCTGGTGAAATTGGAGAAGCTAAGTCATTTATTGAGAATATGCCTGTGAAACCAATGGCCAGTGCTTGGGGAGCTCTTCTGAGTGCTTGTAGAATCCATAAAGAAGTTGACTTAGCAGAAGAAATCGCGGAGAAGCTCTTAACTGTGGAACCCGATAAATCAAGTGTCTACGTCTTGCTTTCTAACATATATGCTGATGCTGGTATGTGGGAGATGGTGGATTGTGTGAGAAGGAAAATGGGCATGAAAGGATATAGAAAACCCATGGGACTATCTGCAACTGAAGTCGGCTAGGAAATTTAGGTATTGATTCCTGCAGCATGGTTTTGAGGAAGAACCTGTGAAGTATGAAACACCAGGGCAGACATATGATGGGAATTACTGTGGGAGTTGGGAAACTTTCCAAATTCAAGCTTCATGCAGTCAACCGTAAAAGAAAACCCATGAAGATTAAGATAAGACTGTTGATGAGAGGTGGTTGCTGCCGAGTCAAAGTTGCTGTCATAAGATACGTGATATTCTTAGAACAATTGAAGAGGTTGTCTCCCTCACTCACAAGGATCTTCGCTTATCCAAAGCTAATTGCGAGCTGGATTTTTCACACATACAAAAAACATGTGATTAAGCTAGCGATCAGGAATGTGGTTTTTGTTTTTGGAATGTTGGGAGAATCGATACCTCCAAATTATATATTTTGACGACCTTTCTTATTTCTTGCTCGAGCTTGGCATATGCACAACAAAAGATTTAATGGCTACTTTGTTACTTGCTCTAGTTTAGGAATCATAAACGCACTACAATGGGATACAAGAAACAGAGAAAAAGGAAAAAAAAAAAAAAAAAAAACCAGGTTTGCTCACAATCTCAAAAAAACCAAGAAACTGAGTTTGTAAAGTTGTTTGAGACGGCATAGAAGGCAGGTGGACAGTACGAAGCTCATGACTTTCTTTGTAACACAGAGAGTCATGCAAGTAAAAAACATCAAGAAGCAGCTTGAGCACCTTACCAAGCATAAGAACCGAACGATCTGTTCTAGTGCCACAGTTCTTCAGCATTGGAGACCGTTGCAAACAGAGATCGTCAAGGCTCTGCCACCAATCTGTTTCCTTGTATCATGAATTTCACTGTGACGAAGAAACTTGAGGAAACAAACCAAATTGCAGTGAGCTCAAGGACCACAAGATCTGCTCTTTTGCAGTAGCCCTGTTTCGACGTTGAAGGCAGAGCATCATGATCCAAGAATTTCACTGGCATTCCACCTCCAAGATGTACCACAGTGCCTGTAAAGCTCATGGCGGCAGTCTGCTTCATTAGAGAACCTGCAAAGACGGCAGTAGTTTTGGAAAGGTGACTTTGGATCTCTGTCTGCTCATGGTAGATATTGTAGACATTCTCTTAATTTTCTAGCTTCAACATATTTTGTACCGGATTACTCTGACATTGCCAATAGATAAATAAGGTATTCACAATTTGTTTCTGGCAACGATCTCACACCCTTTTAAAACCCTACTTTTATTGAAATCTAGGATACACATTCCAATACTTTCTGATAAAGCTTTCAGTTATCTGAGAAAGTTTTGGTTTACACATACCTGAGAGAATACGAAGGCTTAGTACTCCAGTCCACGATCGATCACAGGTGTGATTGCCAAAACTCACAATGAGCAAAGAAATGCCTTTGCGGCTCCAAGTGATTGTTTCTATCTGGTTATATGCTCCAATGATTTGTTTAGCTTTTAGTCACTTTAATATACATTCTCAGTTTCCGGAACATATCCAGCTAATCCCATCTGCTCATATATCTCATCAAGCAACAAGAAAACTTCATCTGAAGCTGAGTGAGACTTATCAGCTGCAGCAAACATATGATCTCGTTTATCTATCCGAATCGAACTTGTTCCAGGACATATCTTTTCTATACCCAACTCTTTCATCTTTCCCCTAACCTCTGCAACATCTCTCCACCTGTTTTCTTCTGCATACATGCTAACTAAAAGGAAATAATACCCACTATTCGTTGGCTCCAAAACCATCAGTTTGTTAAACGCAATTTCAGCAATCTCTAGATTCTTGTGAATCCTGCACCCATCAAGCAAGGCCCCCCAGATAACCGCATTAGGTTCAAACTCCATATCTCCAATCAATCCAAGAGCCTCATAGATCAACCCAGCTTTGCTGAACAGATGAACCATGCATCCATAATGTTCAACATTAGAGACAATGGAATAGTCATCAATCATACTATGATATATCATCCGGCCTTCCTCTACAAGACCTGCGTGAGTACACGCAGTCAGAACACTCACGAAAGTGACACTGTTAGGTTTGACTGACTCTGACTTCATCTTGTCAAACATTTTAAGTGCTTCTTGTGCACAACCATGAGCAGCCAGCCCTTCAATGATCGAATTCCAACAAAAGAGATTCTTTTTTGGCAAATTGAAGAATATCACAAGTGCCCGCTCTAAGCTACCACATTTAGAATACATATCTACTAGCGCAGAACCAATGTAAACATCAAGAACAAACCTTTTCTGTACCATGTACATATGAACCTCCTTACCTATTTCTAGCACACCGAGATGAGCACAAGCTGAAATAACAGTTGACATAGTAACCTCATCAGGAACAATCCCTTCCTCCGTCATTCTGTAGAACACTGCAACTGCTTCACTATATCTCTTGTTGTGTGAGTAACCGTTGATCATAGTGGTCCATGAGACTATATCCTTCACAGGCATCTGATTAAACAATGACTCTGCTATTTCCAGATTGCCTAATTTCGGAAATCCATCAATCAAACAGTTCCACGTAGCCACATTCTTCTTCGGCATTAGGTTAGCTAAGGAACTCGCAGATTCCATATCCAAGACCTTTCGATAAGCTGAAACCATCGTAGTCCAAGTAATATCATCTCTCTCAGGCATTTCATCGAACACTTTCCTGGCTTCTCTGATTCTACCAGAGCCTGAATAAAAACCGATTAGAGTCGTCTGAATCTGAACATGTAACCCAAACCCAAATTTCCAGATGTGCGCCTGAAGTGATTCACCAAACCCAGAAGCGAAAGCAGAAGCCTTTACCAGTGAAGAGTACGTGTAGCTAGATGGAGAAACAGAGTCTCTGAGCATACGAACATAGAATTCCAGAGATCGAATCGGGTGGGAACAAGTAACGAAGCCTTTGATCAACGCGTTGTAGACGAAAACATTAGGTGCCTGCATCTGGGTCATTGAGGAAACTGCAAGATCAAGACGGTTAAAGGAAGTGCAAGCAGTGATGAATTGGTTCATTAAGTGACAGTCTTCGTTTTGGCTTATCTTGATCATGGCGGCTAAAGCAGACTCCAGTAGCTTCGGGGTTGAGCATTGCTTGATTAGTTGTAGAATTGGAAGAGTTTGGAAGAGTGAAGTTGAGCAACCTCGGAGGAGAAGATGATGGTGAGAGTGTGCTGCCCGAAGACTACGCACATTGGCCGAAGCATTCATGTAAGAAGAATTTGAGATTGTCTGTCGATAAAGAAGATGCAGACTTTGAAATCTTATATTTAAAAGGTATCAAAACAAACTCTCTCAGAGAAACAGAGGGTTGCAATTTTATCTGACAAGACACAAAACTGTGCAATACTAAAGTGTTTCCAATAGAACAAGCCCAAAAAAAGAGTCACACACACACACACTGCACTATACATTCACAAGCTTTTTTTCTTGTCTCTGTTTCATCATGCTAGTCAATCCTTATAGTTGTTGATACATGAAGTCGAGTCTGTATGATTGCGACGAGTACGTTGGTGCTACATGTTAATTGTGGCCTTGGGTTGAAATATCTGCACAAGAGACCACAAGATGTCCATCCGGTGCATTACTTTGTTGTTTTGGCCCTGCCATTCATTAAGAGTATCCAGTTATTAGATGTGATATAGCAATACAACGATCAAGGAAAACTTTAAGAGAACTTTTTGTTTGCTTTCTTTTGGGATTTCAAACAAAATTAAGTTGTTTGGTTCCGTGTTTAAAATAGTCCAATGGATGGGTACTCAGATCCTCAAGTGTTGGGGTCTAATTCATAAGGTGTCTGACTTTAAAGTGGAGACTGTTCTAACTTATTCCCATGTACGTACCTCCACTACAAAACATATCCATGTTTTCTCGCCTTGTTTCTCTGTGATGCCTCTGAGGATGATGAGTTCCAAGCTCCTTATCAGGTTTGCTATCTCCAGAAAGTGGCTACACTCTTCGCATAACATCTGTTCAACATCCAAAACACATTCAAGCAATGAATTGCATACACTGGCAAAATTCAGGATGATAAATGCAGAGTTTGCCAGTCGTTCTGCCGAAGTGCTTCAAATACATGAAAAAGGTCATGACAAAAAAAAAGGCACACCTCGATAAGCATTACTCCATCTTTGTCCAGATTCTCCACCATGATTGAGCACACTTGAAGATGCCCTCCAATCTCTACTGCCCAGCTCGAACCTTGTTCAGTGCTAGATGATCCTAGGGTGCCGGTATCTTTGTGTTGCTTCTGCAACTTCCAATTTATAAACTTTTCAGAAAACTTCACAACCAAATTTGATAATTAATCATGAATAACCGGATATGTCCCTTCACAAACCATGGAGAATATAAAGCAACTTTTCTTGGGAAGACGAGAAATTGTTAAAGACACCTGAGTTTTTTACCTTTGAACTTGCACTTTTACTGAGCTTGTCAGCGTGCTTAGAGACATTCTGCAGAAAGAGCATGTGCTTGATCGTGCACTCTAGCAAAGAATCAATACTGCACTGTAAAATATAACAACATTGTTAGAAAATAGCATACCAAAATAAACAATTTATGACACTAACTGCATGAGTGCCGTCAATCACATTGCTTTGAATAAAAAAAATCACCTTAGATCCATTAGGCACAAGCTCCCTTAGTTCTTTGATACGATCCTGAATAAGTTGCCTGTCCCTTGGACGAGGCCGAGAACTTTCACCTGGTTTAGCTCTCTTTTTGTTCTTCTTGGGAATTTCCAGGGACGTCGGAAACTGGTCGCTGGAGGAACTGAGACATGTCGATGAAAACCCAATGGAAGAAAATGCCCCACAGATATTTGATGGATTCTGTAGGATATGCCCCTCTGCTTGAGACGACTGGCTAGTCACACTATCAACTGGGCTAACAATACTATGCTTTTTACGACCAAAAGGTACTGCCTCTGCCATTTCAGCAGTTGTAAGCAATGACTGCATCGACCTGCTTGACGATATTTCACGACTTACATTACCATCACCATTACTCATATTAGCAATCACAGCATCTAGAAGATTCTCAGGGCTGGAGTCGAATGTCAGGTGACTATGGCTCATATCATTTGTTCGTCTTATATCTGCAGCAGATTCAAACTTAGCTAGCTCCTCATAACCAGTGCTCGTTTTACTGAAAGCAGGCCCTAATGCCTCTAACAGCTCACTGCCAGAAAAAGAAGACAAAGATGCAGTTAAAGCATCCAACTGACCTGACTCAATTGTCTTCTCCTGCCTATATTCTGTGTCTTTTACATATGTACTTCCTTGGCACTCAGATGGTTGGAAAACCTCATTTTGATGAGATGAATCTGTAGCTGAATTGTGTTGTGGATATGATGGACCTGCTTTTAGCCTATCAGTCTGCATTGCAAAAGAAGATGAGCCTGCACTATCACGCACATGATTCTTCGAGTACTGTTGGAAATTAGGACCTGACTCTCTTGAGTATCGGTATCCACCAGTTTCCTCATCATAATTTACCTTACCCATATCATGTATACCCACTTGATTCACGTGTTTAGTATCAACCACATCAGCTAAAAACCCACTTGTAACACAATCATTTCTTCCAAACATGGAAGGTTGGACTGCTTCAAGCCCACCAATTACTTGAGTAGTCCTCTCCATCTGAAAATATGATGGAGTGAAATTGTATGGAAAGTCTTCACTTCGATTACTTGTGTTTTGAGATACAATATTTAACCCTTCCACATCCATAGCTTTGTCAAATTCTCCTGAGAAATCAGGGAATGCCTCATGTAAGCATTTGGAAGATATTTTTGGCTGCAGCAAAATTATACAACGCATCATGGTTATACTCAGCAATACAATTGGGGTCAGAGGCGATAAACAAAACCAAAAAACCTCTTCCATGTTTACGAACATAACTAAAACTGCAGACAAACATGAAACTAAATTTGCATGAGAAAATTCATTACCAGATCAGAAGGACTATTATTATCACATCGCATTAAATTTGACGCATGGTTTGCCAGTGGATCCTTAAGTGCCAAAAAAAAATGCCTGATATGAGTCACCAAAGCCGGGTTTTCATCAACCTGCTCAACCAAAAGTATACAGGAAGATCGCATTCAAATGTATATATTTTTCAGTGGGAAAGCTTTATTTCTGCGTACTATTATTGTATAAGCTACTCTGAACACCGTATACGATTACGGTTCGAACATCTTACTTACTTTACACAAAGAGCCAAGCTGCACAACTCCACAAGAACCAACAGCTACTATAAGAATAGTCTGCAGAGAATGAAGAACAAAACTGTAGTAAAAAACTTGAATGCAAACATTTAGGAAAACAAAATTTCTTGTCAAACGGATCAAAAAGACACAAATAGATGAACGTAGAAATATCTAATCTAAGTAGAAATACCAAGAAAAATTCAACAAGAAGAATATCTTAGGCTATAGATAACAATATGCAATTGATACATACCTTGATTCCAGCAGAAATTTGACTCTCCCAACCGTTGTGAACCTAAACGAAAAAACATTACTTTTAGACAAGAAGTTGTCACAGAAATAGATTCTCAAACACAAAGTCCCAACCTGAAATGTCGAGTGAGAGTCGTCCAAATATTCAGAGAAGATCCATTGATGTTGTCCAGAGATTGCCACTTGTCCTACAATCCTATAACAATGGAGAGATACGAATGAAGATGTTAGCATCATTAAGTAAAACTCAATCATCAAAACGAATTAACATATGATGTTCCCGTTAAAAGAGTAAAGTAACTACATTAATGTCAGACTCTTATACAACATCAATAACAGAACTCAAAGCAATGAAGATAGCAAGAGTAACAAGCACAGTTCATCAGCAAGCAAATTTTCCTTACCCTTCTCCAAGAGAGTGTACATGATATGACATCTTAGCTACAGCTAACCCAAGGGGGTCATGTGCGTAAGGCCCTCCATGCAAGTTCCCCGGTATCAAACTGCGCTCATGATTAACATAGTACACATCGTCCAAAGTAAGCACCCTGCAAATGTTTTAATAGTCGATAAATGAGAAACTTCAACTTGTCTTCTAGAAATAGAAGTTTTCTGTTTATCCTCAAATATACTAAGTTCTCCATAGTTGTCTCTAGATAAAGACTGGTCTCAACACAAGCACATATCTAAAAAGTCCCCTGTATGGAAACTTAACCGTCTAGTGCATGTATGCCTTTACTAATTCCATGAGAGTAAGCAAATAAGCAAACGAACTAAACAATGAAAAGCTATCCAAAATTTAAGGTTTACATTCAAAATTTACAAACATATTGACTATCCACCTCTCAAAGCAACCAGGCCAACCTTAAACCAAGCAGAACAAAGAGCATCCAATTCCCATATCTCCACGGATAAACAGTAAAGCAATAAAAATTTTGGGATGACTTACATTGGAGAGCGATGATTGAGTTTCCAGAACACAGCATAGTTCCAATCCGAGTTGGAGCAGAGGCTCCTCAGTATCTGTTGTAAGGTAGAACCCATCTAAACCACCACCCGTCACCACTAAAACTCAAAACCACCCCTCTAAAAACGCTTAAAAACCAAATCGTCAAGGGTCCTAAACCCTGATTCTTTATCAATCAATCCGACAAGAGAATCTGTGTCTAAACAAACAAAAAAACCCTCTTTTTTTTATTGGTTTCCTATAGATGAGGAGCACGAATCTACTAACTACCTCTGTAAGAACCTCTTCCAGCTTGTTCTCTTCGCAAACCAGCTCTCGGGTTTATTGGTGGACCTACTTCTCCCAGTGAATATTGCCTAGTTCCCATTCCTCTCCCAAACATAAAAACAACCCTTAGCTCTAAGAAGAAATTGAGATCGAAGAAGAAGAAGAAGAAGATGAAACAGAAACAGAGTCTAGCTTATGTCATGAGACATTGATCCTTTCTCTAGAGATGATGATACGCTCTGAATCTGCATCTATCAAAAAAAGCTCTATAAAGTTGGAATCTTTGTCGACAAATCCACCAATAAACGCAGAGAGTTGAGTTGCTAAAAGCCTAAAAAAGACTTCTCCTTCTCCTTTTTTTAAAGGGAGCGTTGAAGAAGAAGAAGAAATTGATGGTCAGAGAAACAGGGCTCACGTTAGCATCTGGGATAATATATCAGAGTTATCGTGCGCTGGGCTAGGTGCGTATGCTAAACCCTAGGGTGGTAGTAGTGTCGGGGGTTGATTAAAAACAAGCATGGGATTAATATGTGGGGGTAAACATTCGAGTGATATCATCTCTAATGGCCAGCAAAATCATTCACCAAGTGAATTTTTGTTCCTTAACTTTATTCTACTTTTTTATTTTTATTTTCTTATAGAATATAATTACACAATGTATTCCAGAATTTTGCTTTGGAAGTACTTAATTACATGACAATCTTTGGAATATAATGCCTCTCTATATATGTTGATCTGATCTGTTATGTACTTATGTGTATGGTTCGTTCTCTAAGCACATTTAAAAAAAATAAAAAATAAGAATGTATGATGGGATTGTGGTCCATACCAAAATCTATGGAATCTAATGATTGTTGGCATTTTAAAGATAAAAATCATAATCTCCAAACAAATTCCATATGTGTTTCTCCTCTCTCACTTATTTGTCTGGTCATGGTGTCCTCTTTGGCTGGTTGACATATGTAATGACTATTGACTAATGACAATACATGTGTGAATGGACAAAGTTGTGAGTCAGTAAAGTGTAACCCTAAAATATAACAAGATATTTTCTTCAAGTCTACATGTATGTATTTCGTTAGTCGTAAATGTTGGGGAAGTTGTTATAAAAAAGAGAGAGAAGTAGGTGATGATAGAGGAGGTGTGATTGTGAAAAATAACAAGTGTAACAAGAAAGAAGCCTCACCTTTCGCTTTCAGTTTCACACTTCTTTGTTTGACATTTTGTACTTGAGCACATTCCATTTTTCCTTTTCCTTTTTTTTTTCTCTTATCCTTTACTAATAATGATGTATAACACTCATTTCCTAATTTTTGCTGTGTAGTGTATACCGTCAGAAATAAGAGAGAATGGGAAAAAGGAAACCGAAAGTTGTATGGCTTTTACTATTGAAAATTATGATCTCTTTTTCTGCATGTTTTTGTGGACGAAGCCCCAGTACATTTATGATTCAGGTCTCCCCATATGGAAGAAAACTATAGATTATACAACTTCTCTTTTGGTCAACATTATACCACAACTTTTATAGTGTTTATAATTAACTTGAGAATAACATAAGAAAAAAAGAAAAAAAAAGGAGGATACTAAATTAGTTATTGTTTTTATTTAAATGGATACGTGCACTTAAGAAGTTTACATAATAAGAAGCCCATCGATATCACTACTTCATCTCATTAAAAGATTAGTCCATAAAGTTAATGTTGGAAAACAAAATAGGCCCAATCTAAATTTTCCCTTTGTTTACTGCGGCTCACGGAAACTTTGGAATCTATATGAAGGAAGCTTAGCTCGTTTTATTGCGCTTTCAACTTGTTTCCAAGACCACCCACAATTTATAATTTTTACAATAACGGACTAAATTAATTATTTGATCAGCTTAATGGTTTAACTTATTATATAATTGATTTGGCAGAAAACTAACTAGTTATTTCGTTATTAATTAATTCAGATTGAATAGTTAGATGGAAAACATATGTGTTCAATTTAGTTTTACTATATACTATTAATCTTAAGTCTTTTGGTAGTGTTTAGATAAACCCGTTAGCTTGAATTTCTTGTATCTCATTGAAACAATGAAACGTAAGTTTTCAGAAGATATCTATAAATACAGGCTTTTATACTAAAAAACCTTGTTGAATTTTCTAAATTACGGGTTACTTAATTTCGAAGCATAAGTGTACTAGTTAACTATTATCTTAAGTGCGACCAGATAGATAACAAGCAGATGGAATATTTTGGAGGCACCACCTTCAGAACCACCCCTAAATCATTGTCACTGGCGTCTAACGAACGATCAACGGTTGAAGGGAGACATTATAATATCTATATGTTTGTTAAAGCTATGTTTCAGTATGTGGCTATATATAATATATACAATAATTTATTTTATGTATTAATAATGCATACGTTGCACTCATATAGAAAGGGGCAAAATAAAAAGAAGAAACAAGCTTTCAGTTTTTATTGTGTGTGGCGACTAAATCATGCCCATATTAATAAGCACGTGTTGAAATTGAAGATGCATGCACTTTCTTGCATTCAAATGAAGGATAAAATAGAAGTCCATGTTCAGAAGATTCTATATTTTGTCCAAAAATAAAATTATTAGTCTGTCCACAAGTTTCAGTTTAATTCATACTTTATCAGGCAAGAAATTAAAATACATTATTCTAAAACTCAAACTATATATATATACCATACGTTATTTATAGTAGGAAAAGTGGATTACTCAAAATAAACTAAAACTTTTTCCTTTTCAACAGCTAATTTACTTCAAACCATTAGTTATATAAAATAATCAAATTTGAAAGTGTAGATTTAGGAACATAGATGCATGCTCTCTTTGACCAAACAGAAAAAAAAAGATGCATGCTCTCTTTAGTTAGTTGAGTTTAATTAGAGTGTTGCTGGTTTTGGAAAGATCAGCCTTTTTTCATAAAAAGAACGTTTTAACAGAAATTCGGTAAAAAAAAATTAATCATTTGATGCCAAAAAAATATCAATAGATTCCTAAAAAAGAAAACAAGCAAAAAAATTTATATGAAAAAAACCTCAATCGCTTTCCCTTTAGCAAGTTGAGCCATTATTATATATAGAATACTACACCAACTACTAGATTTGCTGGTTTTTAATAATTCGCAATCAAAATTTTACTTTCTTAATTTTATTGATGATGAGTAGGGTTATTGAATGGCATGCATGTCTGGATTTTCTTGGTCGCCAAGAAGAAAAAAAAAGTTTTTGACCATCACATGAATTTAATATTCCAAAAAGAAAAATGGGTTTACCTTTGACCCTAGCAGACTAGGAGAGGAGGCTCGAACAAAAAGTAAGATTACAAAGATTAAAACAAAATAAAAAGAGAAGAGTGTGCATGCACCCGTCTCTCTTGCGCTACAGGTTTATTATTGTATTTTCAAGTTGCGCGATATAATTAAGCCAATTATATTTCAATGGTCCACCACTAATAGGATCATCCCACTAAATTAGTTTTTTTTACATAAATCTTGATATAATCACTTTATTAGTTTGGTATTTCTTATTAAACTTTTCATAATTATCTTTCTAAACCTCACTACTTTTTATAAGTATCACATATTTAGTCCCCAAAATTTCTTATTAATCCTGAATTGGTCGAATTCAAATATGCCTTCCCGCAAATTTGATGCTCGCCCATCCTATATGGACCAAAACTCTAGTTGCGTACGGTAAATGGTTTACACGTAAATAAACTAAATTCAAACCCTAGTTGTATTAACAACCTTCATAATATATGATTATTTATTTTTTCCGAAATTACTTACATGGTCCAATTATTATATTGTTTAAATATATATATATATATATGTTCACGACACATGTGAGGATGAAAAGAAAGTTTTTCTGTACGTGATCACGAAAATTTTCCAATGTGGCAAGAAAAACTCTTTAAAGAGTTTCCAATGTGGCAAGAAAAAATTTAACCAAAAAAAAAAAAAAATGTGGCAAGAAAAAGTTTTCTTTTTGTTCGTCAATTCGATTGCTCCACGCCTCCAGCCCATATGTATTATATATAAAAAAGACAGTTAAAATTATTTGGTTGTCGAAGATAAGTAATTATTTTCTTGTTATTATTCTCGTTTGTAATATCAATATAGAAAAACTTTTCCAACAAAAACAATGAAAAATCTTTACAAAATATATATATATATATATATATATAGACCATCCAAAATATTGTTATGTACAAATAATTTTAAAACAAAAATTAAGAGCATATAGCCATATAGGCTGCATAGCTCCAACAGAATATAGCAATTTTGTTTGTGATAATGATATGACATTGTATGAACTATGAAGGGGTATGCACTTGGACATTTGAGTCAGTATCAATCTAGTTTATTTGGAGTAAAACTTAGAATATCTCTATTATTTTTCTCCCTTCTTGCCGTAGGTCCAACAATTGATTACTCTGCAAACTACCATGGCTTAATTAATTTATTCCCACGACTGTTAACAAAAAGGACAAGTAACTGAATTTTATTGTTTATATAACACATGAGATTTATTCGTATGAAATTGTATGATTCGTTCTCAGATAATTTTAGATTCAGCAAATGTTTCCACGTTTTCTAGAATTATTGTAGTAGCTACCATCTTCTCAGTTTTAAAATTCCGATCCAAGATATATATATTTTTTCCACAATATATTAATCTTGTAAATCACGGTAAATGTTTTCTTCATTCTATATACACATTAACACATAATCTGGTTGATGAAATGAAGATCACCAAAAAGCTATTACTCGCAGGGAGGGAGTGAGGGACCAAGCACGAGATTAATTAATCATCCCTGTTAATTAACACTCTAGCCTAGGCTAAAACTTCCAAAGAATCCAAAGCCAGTTATCGCCGAGTGGTCCAATGATTTTTGTAGGCTTCGAATTCGAACCTTCTTAGCTACCGTAAATTTATCGGACCTTCAAGTTGCATCTAAGACGACCCCACATTTTGGTCCAATCAATCCTTTCTGATTACTGTATATATATGGGTATGCTCATCTTTCTACTTTCTACCTCGTAAATTATCATGCAATCAAACTCAATGTAATCAAAAAAAAACTTCTTTCTTTTTTTCTACTGAAAGGCTTAATATTTTCTCATTTATTGACAAACATTTGTAACATTTTCTTAAACAAATGAGCTGTGTCTTACGTAAAAAAACATGCAAAAAGGGCCTTATTATAAACCTAAATGCCACGATGATTCTTTTTTGTTCCATAAATTTTCTGTTAGGGAGAATAGCATATTAAATGCTTCAATTTAGAACTCTTCGTGACAATGTTAAAAACAAAAAACAAAACAAGATTGTTAGTACACGTTAAGTTTGACTATTTTGTTACACATTTTGTATTTCTATTTTATTTTTTTAGGATGCTGCAAAGGGAAATTCAGATGGAAGAGAGGGTCATAGGCAGAGACAGAGGAAGATGTCATGATAATGTCTTGGAGGCTCGGGTTTGCGAAAGGCGGAAGTGAGGATCTAGGCAGTTGCAAGAGACTGAGTAGGTCAGGAGTTGTATGGTTAGGACCTAAATTCACAAACTCTTGGTAACCATTGTCCCAGTTATTCGACTGTTGCGCATATGTGTGGACACCAAAAGATAAAGGGACAAGTCATAACAAGTGTTGAAAATACTTTTCTACCAGCAATTATAGTGAAGCAGAAGCTTTGGCCTTGTATACATTATATACGTAAATGCTGTAGAACTAGTTAAGGCTCCAATTATAGAGGTGGCGGCGATAAAACCTCAGCCAATTAATTCAACTTCTTGATCGTGTACGAAGCCAAAAAAACATCAAGTCAATCTTTAAGCCCTAGCTAACAAAGACTACCATTCAACAAAACATTTTACCAAAATATTCTTCATTTTTTTTTATTCTTCATTTTTTTATTCTTCATTTTTTAGATCTCATTAGCTTGTGAATTGTGATTACTCTAGCTAGCCTCTATGTCTTAGAATGAATAATTGTACTATATACAAAAATGGTGATCAAAGTGTCAGTATAACTCAATGATTATTTATATTTTACATATCCAGTCATATACAGATCAATAGATGTTACCATCACAACTCAATGATTATGTATATGACTGGATATCCAGTCATATACCCTCTCTCTCATTCTTTTATATTATTCAGCACCAATTATCTTTTCGCCGGCCCCATTTTGTGTTTTTATGATAAATGGTGATAGAGCATTCGGAGGCAGCCTAATTGTCATATAGGACCCAATTGGAAATAAAATATATATTTAAATATTAATATTTTGAATAATAGCCCCTAAATTCAAATATCTAATCGGTTCATGTCTCTCGCTATATATATTTCCCAAACTTATTGCCACTGAAGAGATATGTCACAATAAGAAAACCGTTAAGGAAAAGATTGAAAATGGAATCTCAAACTTCCTTCTTAAGTGGAGAGTTTTCCCCGGAGAACTCTTCTTCAAGCTCATGGAGCTCACAAGAATCATTCTTGTGGGAAGAGAGTTTCTTACATCAATCATTTGATCAATCCTTCCTTTTATCTAGTAGCCCTACTTACTACTCTGACGACTTCCTCACATTTGGATCATCAATCATCAAAGACGAAGAAGAAGCCACCATAGCAGCCGAGGAGGAGGAGGAGAAGTCATACAGAGGAGTGAGGAAACGGCCGTGGGGGAAGTATGCTGCCGAGATAAGAGACTCAACGAGGAAAGGGATACGAGTATGGCTCGGGACGTTTGATACTGCGGAGGAGGCGGCTCTCGCTTATGATCAGGCGGCTTTCGCTTTGAAAGGCAGCCTTGCAGTACTCAATTTCCCCGTGGACGTCGTTAAAGAGTCTCTCCGGAAGATGGAGAATGTGAATCTTAACGATGGAGAGTCTCCGGTGATAACCTTGAAGAGAAAACACTCCATGAGAAACCGGCCTAGAGGAAAGAAGAAACCTTCTTCGTTGTTGACATCTTCTCCTTCTTCTTCATCCAACTCCTCTTCTTCGTCTAGAAGTAGAAAACAGAGTGTTGATACGACGCAACAAGAAAGTAATACAACACTTGTAGTTTTTGAGGATTTAGGTGCTGAATACTTAGAAGAGCTTATGAGATCATGTTCATGATCTTGATCAATTTTATTGTAATTTGAGTGAGCTCTGTTTTTTTCTTTATTTATATAGTTTTCTCTTTATTTTTATCCGATGAAAGAGATGTGATGGCGATGTTGGAAGTGTATTAGACGTCAAGTCTTGCGGAAAATCATGTATCATGTAATATATGTACATCTCTCTTTACCGTAATGCTTATTTTCTTAATATTTATTTTATTCAATATTTTCAACAAAAACTGATCCGAGGATATTTTAAAATATAAAATCCAAAATCCTCTCAACTATCCGAGGAAACAAAAAAAAAATAGTCAAAGGAAACCTAGATTGAGTACTAAAACTCTTATCACAAAAAAAAAAAAAAAGGCAAAGTCAAGTCAAGCTAGAAAGAAAAGTTTTAAGTACATATGCTCTGCATCCATATTCTCTTGGTTATTTGATGGGCTGAAATTTTTATTATCGAGATTTTGTGACGTAGTTAACGACACGTCTGCATCCCAGCGGACTATGAACCGATCAACCTGCAGAATTTATAGTTGAATACAGAACAATTTATGATCACAGGAGAAGGGTTTGATATGTTATGGACCTTGACGGCTTTAGCATTAACATGACCGAGCATAACTTAATTATGCTATTTTCTCTGTATATATATAAAGTTCATACGTACGTATTCTCGTCGGAAGAAACTGTTCTAGCTGGCGTAGCTTCACGATTCGATTAATAGCTAATTAGCCACCTTGACAATGACGCACTCGAAAGGATTGAATGTAAAAACTAGGATCCAATCATATTTCCCTGATAATCTCTAGACTGTAATGAAATTAAATTATGCATTACGTCACTGATGATCTTTCTCCTTAACATTATTAATAAGTACCATTATTACTTCTCTATCCGTTTATGTCTTTTATCTCGTACAAGTCTGTTTCAATATCTATCCGTTTATGTCTTTTATCTCGTACAAGTCTGTTTCAATATAAATGCTGTTCCGATAGTAGTTTTATTATGTGATCCAAAAAATAAATTGATTTATGAAGATCCTTGTTCTGTTTAATTATTGTAGTTAAGAATAGACAGATTAGATGATTTTTGTCAAATTTTACATTATTTTCCAAAGTGACACTTGTTACAAAATGAAAGGGGTAAACTTGAATAAATCTGCTCTAACCATAAAGCACTTGCAGAATTTAAACCGACTTCACTTGGGCCAAACTAACAACATTATTGGGCTTTACCAGAAAGAGGCCCAACCAAAACTAATCCTGAGCCAAAACGCACAGCTCCACCTTAGCTGTTGACTCGACGACCAAAGTCAACAATCAAGAACGCAAAACTTATGTTTAAGAGTTAAGACTTAAAGATGAACAACAGTTACAATGAAACGTTTGAGATTGTTTTTTTTTTAATTATTAAGATCAAAGGAAAAAGATGGAACTCTCACTCTCTCTCACATACAGAATCAAAAAACCCTAAAAAGGGGGAAAAACAGAGGCATAGCTAAAGCCTAAAGCCCACACAGCTAAGAACAAAAGTGCGAAAACATTACTACTAATGTGATTATTAAATCATCCATAATTAAAAGTAATAACCAGCTAGATATGATAAACGCATTACGGCATTAATCACTGGAGTAGCAGTGATAGCCATTAATCATCGAAAGAGCTTCCACGTATTGTTTCTCCAACACTTCCATTACTCTGTCTGCTATGGCGCTTGCATAAACACTTGATCCTTCACAAATCTGTTCATCACAATTAGTTACTCTAATACGGTCTTTTGAAACTGATATAAGGATTAAATTGAAAGATCTATGAGAATAACCTTGGTATTGAACAAGAAGCTGTGGTGTTCACCGATCTGTGCCCCAGCAACATGGTGAAGATCAAGCTGAAGCTGGTCAATGACTTTAGATACGAACAACAAACTATTGATTTTCTTCTTCTGCACGATCTTTATCGTTACTTCATCGTCTATGATACGTACATCAACCTCAGTGAACTTTGATTTCCTCTTGAGCCACGAGCATCTCAAGGCATTGTTCTTCTTATTGATCGAACTCTGTTCAACCACTTCGCTTTGAGCCTTGAAGTTCTCATCAACAACATCATCTCCTTCCCTGTTCCGCTGCTTTATTCTCTTCTTTTCCACTAGCAGTTTGAACTCATCGATCGTCCTTAACAACTCTTTGATGTAATCTATGGCTTCTCCCACGATTGATGCTCTGTCACTCTACATATAAAATTAAGGAAATACGGGTTTTAGTTTGTAAAGTTTATTACTTGAAAGAGAAGTAATTAAGTAGTATATTAGTATGATGACCTTAGTGGGATTTGGAATTAGACTCTTTAAGTCACCAAAGCGGTCTTTGAAGTGAACTCTTCTCTCGCGTTCGGTAGGGAAAATTTTCCGTTTTCTCGATCCTCTCCCTTTACGGTTAAGACCAACGTCGAGGTTGTTGTTTTCTTCATCATACAACAAATTCACTCCTTGGTTTGTCTCAGCTTGATCTTGATCAACTCCAAGAAAGGTGCCATTAGGATGCTGCAAAGGGAAATTCAGATGGAAGAGCGGGTCATAGGCAGAGACAGAGGAAGATGTCATGATGATGTCTTGGAGGCTCGGGTTTGCGAAAGGCGGAAGTGAGGATCTAGGCAGTTGCAAGAGACTGAGTAGGTCAGGAGTTGAATGGTTAGGACCTAAATTCACAAACTCTTGGTAACCATTGTCCCAGTTATTCGACTGTTGCGCATATGAGGAAGGATCTTGAAGTACTGTTTGATGCATTGAACTCTGGAATTGATGATGTTCACAGTTAGGAGGAGTAGCATTGATGTGAAGCTGATGAGCATGAGCTGAGGCAGGGGCAGCTAGAGAAGGATCTTGTGGGCTTAAGTGGAACTCAGAGAGATCTTCAAGACTGCAGTTGCTGTTGTTGTTGCTACCGACGACCGTGATGGTTGGTGGTGGCTCGGACGGAGAGACACTTCTCTCAGCCGTCAGTTCTGCCGGAGCATTTGGATCAAAACAACCAATTTCTTCAAACATGCCTCCTCCTCCTCCTCCTTCCATGAAACAGGTCTAGAAGTGTTTCAAAATCTGCAAACGTATTACATAATTATGATTTCCGGTAAAAATTATATATAGAGAGAGCTTATTAGAACCTAAACTCGAACAATTCTGCTCTAACCATCTTTATAATCAACTTGTTCAAAGCTCAAGTAGATTCTTGTAATATATAAAGATCAGCTATATACATATATACTAAAAAAGTTATTAGAAAATAAATGACTAATAAAAAGAAGATAATTATTGTTACCGTCGTTGGCTGATGAATTCTCGGAAGAACCTTTATTTTTTTCGGATTAAAGCATCCAGAACTCACGCGAAGAAGAGAAATGCAAAAACAAGTCTCTCTCTCTCTTTTTTTTTTAAATGCCTATACGTTTGCAAGTTGAGAGTACAATAAAAAGAGAGGATGGAAGCTGATAAAGATTATTTTTTAAAAAATAAATGTAAAATTGCATAGAATTACATATGCTATTTATTTTTTGGTCGATGAGGGGACAAAAAAAAAATGTTAATTTCAAAACAAACTCTTTTTATCGTTCAGTTCTTCTTACCGTCTAGTTTGATAGTAGAACTGTGTAATTGGAAAATATGATTACCCATTTTTTTGGTTCTGCAAATTCTAATGAACTTAAAATAAATGACATGTCCATATTTCTTTTCCTTTTTTTTTTTGTTTGATAAACAATGTTACACACGCATATATACATGTAATTTATGTATCACATATATATAGTATTAGTTGTTGTGTTATAGTAGAGTGGGTATATATAACACAAGGGATTGTTTTGTATTTGTGGTTGGAACATGAAAATAATCACTGAAGAGTGGGGGCACAAAAGACCGGCCGGTGATTAGTTACAGTCTGTAAGTTCCATGACGGATGATGATGGGTCCTATCACGATTCTCTCAGGGTTTAGGGGTATTCCCGTCTTTTCTGTTTTCGAGATATTAATTAAAGAAGATGCTTCTTTCCTATTAACAATATAGTTTTCCTTTTCTTTCCTTCTTGCTGCTAATGCTAACAAAGTGGGAGTCAAGTCAAACAACAAAGAAGATTCAGCTTTTGTACAAACATTTGTGTGTAAGACTGACTTCTCTGATTCATACTTCTGATCTATTACAGTGACCAGGACGATATTTTTTTTGTACATGAAATAAGTAAAATAATAAATTTTTGTAAAGGGTTTAGTAATTAAGGGACACTAGCTAGCTATTATTATTTTTATTATTGTTATTATTCATTTCTTATTGTTCTTCTTGTTTGTTGGGTCATGCAATGTGTGTGTTTTGTTGTTTCCAATGGCAAAAAAACTCAAAAAGCTGAATTTTCTCTTTTGTGAAAAAAAAATTAGAGCTTCGGGGGTCCCACGTGATGACGTAAGATGCAAAATTGAAAGAGAAAAAAAGAAAAAAACATTAATTTTGTAGAAAATTAAATCAAACAAACCATTGGAAATAAGGGAAAAAAATATCGCCAAGGGTAAAACGGTATTTTAATCATGCCGTAGTCGGATATATCCGCAGATCCCGGGTCGGGTCTGAAATTTTGCAACCTGAAATGAATCTACTAATTCCCTTTAAATATTTAACTCGTGTCTTTCTCGGTAAGATATTCTGTTGGTCTGGTGGTCAATGAATTAACGTAAAATCATGAAAGGGTCAAGAGTTCGACCAGTCAAGACGTCCAGTTTATATTTTTTCTTTAATTTTTTTTCCAGCAGTTAATTTTCACGACTGTCCTCTAGCGAATATTTTAAAGTCTAATATGGAAGCTATAATTCAAATGGTCAGCAGAATAAGTACATAGTTTCCGTATAAAAAATGTACTTCATTCCAGTCACTTTTACGTCATAGTTGACTCGTCATGCCTTTTTGAGTGTTATACTAGTTATGTGAATATTTTTTAAAAAAAAATAGTATTTCTGGAAAATAATATAAAAATATGTTTTTTTGAAATTTTTTCTAAAAAATAAAAAAATATATATATAACGAATAAATTTCATATTTGTCAACAATACATTTTATTTATTTAAAATCATATAATATAAAAATATACCACTTGTTTAAACAATATTATTAATAATAAAAATAAAAAGTTACTATGATATTGCATCTATAATTGTTTTTACAGTCACGAAAATTTTATTATATATATGTAATTAAAAATAAAAAATAATAAAAAAAAACAAATAAAAAAGGAATAAATATATTAAAACAAATAAATAAAATTGAATACAATATAAGATAAATCGAATAAAATATATAATTCTATACCATGAGTTTTGAATCAATAAAAAACATAAACAAAACAAATAAAATATTTAGAATTTGAGATATGGTGAATAATGATGTGAAAATAGTTATTTATAAAATTTAAAAGGATGGAAGTTAAATTTCTAAAATAATTTATATAGTTTCAGTTACCGGTGTAGATTTAAAATATAGATTAATATATATTATCAAATTTTTATTTAATTAAAAATAAATATTATTTTTTAAAAATTAAATGTTAAATAAACTAATAAAGAGGGGCTGAAAACTTATTTTTATGTATATAATTTTATTTTGCCCAAGAAAAAGATAAGCCACAAGCGGCAGAGTCGCAAGAGATCCGACGGCTGAAAAGAAAGTAGTTTATTGGAGAACATATCTCAACACTTAATAAGAGTCTCTTGATGCTAACCCTAAATGTTTCTTCCGCAAATCTCCAGTTTTCTCCCTCCCCGCTAACCATGGGAAATTATGGAGTAATGTTAATTTTTTTCGGTAAGTTATTTATCTAGAGTTATTTTGTTTTAATTTATCTCAATTTGTTTGTTTGTTTACCCAGATTTGGATCTGAAAAAAAGTTACACACTTGTGTCGCAGATTTTGAAAGATGCCGATTGTGAGTTTACAAACCATGGATCTCAGACCAACCTCGATTCCTATCTTTAGGCATTCTACGGTTATTTTTTCCTTCAAAGAAGAAATCATCTTCCTGTGAAATTTATTATTTTTTTGGTGGTTTGTCTGTCCAGATTCGGATATTAAGATACTGCCCACTGATGAAAGATGTTGATTGTGAGTTTACAACTGCTAATTTTCATTGCAAGTTATTTTGTTTTAATTTTTCTCAATTCGTATTTCAATATTATTATTTCTGGTTTGTGTGTCCAGATTTGGATCCGAAAGAGAAGTTATTCCACTTGGAGTTGGAGTTGGAGTTGAATTGTAGACATTGTTCTTACAATGGATCTCAGACCAGCCTCGATTCCATGTTTAAGCATTCTATATTCATATTTTCGTTTTTGTTATTTTGTTTACAATGGATCTTTCATTGCAGGTTATTTTGTTTTAATTTATCTCAATTCGCATTTCAATTATTATTTTTGGTTTGGGTGTCCAGAAAGAAAAGTTATTCCACTTGGAGTTGTAGGCAGATATTTTGAAAGATGTAAACATTGGTCTTACAATGGATCGATTCCATGTTTAAGCATTTTATTGTCAATTTTATGGATCTTTGATTGCGAGTTATTTTGTTTTAATTTATCTCAATTCGTATTATTTTCTGGATCCAAGTTATTCCCACTTGGAGTTGTAGGCACATATTTTGAAAGATGTAGACATTGGTCTTACAATGGATTTGAGACCAGCCTCGATTCCATGTTTAAGTATTCTATTGTCAATTTTTTTGTTCAAATGTCTCTTTGTTTCAGATTTGGATCCAATGATCCACATAAGGCACATATTTTGGAAGATGTAGACGGTGACCTTCAGGAAAGTTAACAACGAGATGCACTTCTCAACTTGGATCAATTTTCGGACGTTTTTCCGCACAAAAAAAAAGTTTACCAAGGTCTTTCAGGGATTTATTGATGCGTACGGGTAAGCTTCTCCTTTTTATTTATTTTGACAGTATCCTTTTAAAGGATTAGCGGATAGTTTTATAGTCTTAAGCTTTTGCCTCTGACACACACACTCGTTAGTAAATATGAATTTTCTTTTGGTTGAAGTGTTTTTAACTTTGTATTTGCTTTGAATTTTTACTGTAAGCCGTGTTATCCTTAATCCACCCAACTGCTACACGCAAACATTCTTGCTTACATATATTTTTATATTTACTGATGCAATGTGCATTTGCGCTTAGTGTTTTGTCTCTCGAATTTCACTGATCTCCTTTTTTTTATCGCCACATTGCAGTGTAGCACAATCAAAGTGTATTCACAGTTGTTACCTTCCCCTTCTGTTTGCTGTTAGGTTTGGTGACTGGGGTCATGAAATCTGTCTGCTGCTTGTAACTATGCATTTACTAACGAGTGTGTTCTTTTAGGGGAAATCAACTATCTAGCCAGTTAATATACGTAACTCGCAGCATCTCTATGTTCTTTTACAGATGTCATTGCTATGCATTTAAAGTTTCTAACAATCGTTTGGTTGCAGATAATTGAAAGTAGTACTCATGGAGATCAATATGATGGAGTTATTCTTTCTCAGCTAGTAAGGACGTCTTTCTTCTTTCATTGCTTAAGATAAGTTCTTTTTAATTTGTCATTTTTATTACTTTCTTTTAATTTGTCATTTTTTTTTTTTTTAAACTTTTGGGCCAAATAGAATTGTTTCATACACACATTTACACTGAAATTCCGAAAAGAGGAATAGCCAGTTATAATTGTTCTCTTTTCCCTTTCTTTTTCTTTTTTTTTTCACACATATACACTGAAAAGCCGCCGAATCCCTAATTTCTTCTTCCTAGCTCTCTACTTCCTTTTTTTTAGGTTTTCAATCGCTGTTAGCTTTTCAATCGCTGTTTCTTTTTCTTCTGGGAATATGTGGGAGACTAAAGATCGTAGAGTTTATGGTCTGAGTTTTCACCCTACTAAATCATGGATTCTTGCTAGTTTGCGCGGTGGTGCGATCCAGCTGTGGGATTACCAGAAGCGTAATTTGATCAAGACATTCGAGGAGCATGAAGAATCCGTGCGTAGTGTTGATTTCCATAAGTCAAAGCCCTTCTTCGTCTCGGGAGGTATGCTTTATCTATTTTTTGCAAGATCTGAGAACCTGTTTGGGATTTGATAGAAATCAGAAGAAATAGAATGAGAAGGAGTAGAACAATAGAGAAGAAAGAGTTTGATTGTTTCTTGATCTTTTTCCATAAAACATTACAAAGAGAAAGCGTTTACTTAAATACTTGCTTAAAGGATAAAAAGCCTACTTCACTATAGTTTCTTCTTTTAATCCCCTTTTGAAGAATCACCATGTCCTCATGGTGGAAGGAATTGAAACTGTGCCTTGTCTGTCTCAACATCTGCATTCCATGTTGCTTCGGTTATGACTGCTCCTGGTAACTGAGACTTGCTCGAGAAGATCCAAACAAACTCTATTGGCGTGACCCCAACCTGCTTCACTTCTCTCTTAGCACATTGTGGTTCCCATGTGAATGAGTTCTCTGTTGACACCACCCGCCTTGAAACAAACACCTTGAAATTCCTTGGTCGTACTTAAGCTTTCATGAAAAACGCCTTCATGAGACCCCAGCGGCTGCTTCAACAATTTATCACCACCATTAAATCTCACTAACCCTTCTAATAGAACTTGTTCAGCTATGATTTCTCCAGGATCCCAAACTTGGCTTAAAACATATGAGTCAGAAAACTTATCTTCAATCTTATGAAGCTTCAGCCTCAATCTTAACTCTTTAGAAACTTTGTAATCCTTCTCTAACCAATCCCACAGAACTTGTCTATCCTCCAAACCACCACGATCCCATACACGGTTAGCTCTTCCAGGATCTGTTAGTTCTTTCATGCCATTACCAACCCCAGGACTAGCATCAACAACAATTCTATCACGACCACAGAAACCCACTAACCAGTCTAGGTCAATTCGTTCAGCAAGCAACTCTCCAGGATCCCAAACTTGGCTAGGAACAGAAGATCCTGAAAGCCTCATTTCATTCCCGAGCACTTTTTCGAACATAGACAAACCTATGATCTGTTTCTCATTTGTACCATGAATCTTCCTCACATCAACAATCACATCACTTATTCCCTTCGCTGTAGTGAAAAAACGTTTCTGCACCTTTCACTGAACTCAATTCACTAGCCTTTTGTGTAACCATCAGATTGTTATCTCCCTTGTAACACTTCTTCAATACAGTTAGGCTTCTATTATATTACGCATATGTAATTGATGATGGCGTTGACAACATTGTGTGTTTGCAGGGGATGATAGCAAGGTCAAAGTTTGGAACTACGAGACAGGCAAATGTTTTTTAACTCTAGAGGGGCATAAGGATTGGCTCCGCACAGTTCAGTTTCACCATAGTCTCCGAAGGATTGTGAGTGCTAGTGATGATACCACTGTCCGCATATGGAACTGGCGGATAAAATCGAACGGGCGGGGAAAATCTTGTCTTTTTGTTTTGGATGATCACAATCATTCTGTCATGTGTGCTTCGTTCCATCCAAAAGAGGATGACCTTGTCTTAACTGCTTCTTTAGATCAGACCGTTCGTATATGGGATATTGGTGGGGGTATCCCTCTAGTCAGGCACACACTTGTTCATCGTGGAGGAGTCACTTGGGCTTCTTTTCATCCCACCCTTCCTCACATCGTCTCTGGTTCAGAAGATTCTCAAGTAAAGCTGTGGCGTATTGATGGTATTTATCTTTCCTTCTTTACATGAAAGTTGTTGACGAACCATCGTCTGTCCACTGAACTGCAAATTTTTGACGTAATAAATGTGTTCTTTTCAATTTTTTTGCAGAAACTGAAGCTTCTGAGTTAGCCACTCTGCGTGGTCATGGTGATACTGTTTCATCTGTTATGTTTGCAAGACAGGACATAATTGTATCCAGCTCCAAGGATAAGAGCATTCGTGTTTGGGATGCTACCAAGCGAACTGAAATCCAAACTTTCAGCTATGCCCATTATCGATTCAGGATTCTTACAGTTCACCCTGAGGTTGGTTTACTGGCAGCGGGACATGGCAAGGGGTTGATCTTGTTCAAGCTTGGGAGAAAACGTCCTGCATTTGCTTTGAATGGTGATTCACTCTTATATGTGAAAGAGAGTTCTTTGCGGCTCTACAAATATTCAACTCAAAAAGATTCACAACTTCTTCCTATACGGCGTCCTGGTACTCCAAGATTGAACGAAAATCCTAGGACTCTCTCTTACAGTCCGGACGAACTTGCAGTTTTGATCTGCTCCCATCTTGTTGGAGGTTCTTACGTGTTGTACATCATACCAAAAGAAGATGTCCTTGGCAGGAGTGACGTTGTGATAGATGCAAAGAGGGGTGAAGGTGGTTCTGCGGTATTCATTTCCCCTAATCGATTTGCGGTTCTTAAAAGCACCACAGAGGTTCAAGTCATGAATCTAGAGAACGAGGTTGTTGAAAGGAGTTCTCTGCCCTTTCCCGTAGATGCTATCTTTTATGCTGGGACTGGAAAGTTGCTTTGTAGTTCCGAGGATAGAGTGGTTCTCTTCGATCCTCAGCAAAGCCGTGTTCTTGGTGAACTCCATACACCTTCTTTGGTTAGACATGTTGTTTGGGCGAATGATATGGAGAGTGTTGCTTTGCTCAGCAGATATGCAATAACTATTGCGAGCAAAAAACTTGTCCTCCAGTGCACACTTAAAGAGCCAATACCTGTGAAAAGCGGAGCATGGGACGACAATGGTGCCTTTATGTACACCTCTTCAACTGATATCAAGTACTGGCGTCCTCATGGAGATAGCAAAATCATCCAAACCATGGATATCCCAATTTATATCACCAAGGTTTCTGGAGATACAATCTTTTGTCTCGACCAGGACGGGAAAAACACTGCTATCACCATAAATACCTCGAGAGTTTCCAAGAAAAGGAAAGCTGAGTCAGATGGAGATACCACAATGAGAACTATAGACGATTCCGCAAAGAATGACAGCCAACCTTTCCCAGGGGAGGCCGACAACTCCAGAGCTAAGAGGAGAAAGATAGACGATAAATTTAGGTATTGCCCTCCTCTAGTCATTGCTCTTTAACTGCTTTTAGGTTCAATCTCAAGTTTCTTGGTTGTTAACAATGCAAATCTTTTCTTTCAGTGAGACACCCACGGAGATATCCTGGGACATGGAAAATGCTCCGGTTCCTTCAGGTTTTCCCCCAGAGAAAGTCTATCCAAACATTCTGCGTTCACTGAGAGAAGCAAAAATCATGGGTCCTGTAAAGATTACTGGATATGTAGGCTATCTCAATTCACATGTTCCTGCTGGTCTTGACCCGAGAATTGAAATCAAGCGGGCGTATCTATATAATAGTGAGTTTGTATCATTTGGTTTTGTTTTTTTGTTTTCTTCTGCTGCGGCTTAAAATGACATCAGGTTTTTCTTTTCTTTCAAGGACCGGTCAATTCAAAATATGATCAAGCTGCAGATAGGAAACTCATTAAAGATATTCGAATTTGGCTTAAAAAAAAGGAAACAGCGAGAAATATAATGTTTATAACTGGTGATAACGGTTTCAGTTCGGTCGTACAAAAATTGAAGAAAGCCAAGCACAATATCCTATTGGCTTACGTCCAGGGGCTAGAGGAAAACACATCAGCAGAGATCAGGAAGCTTGCAGATCTCTTTTGGGAATGGAGAGACCTCCTCCATCATATACCAGATGGCCTTAGTGCCCGTGAGAGAAAGGCGAAAAGGTACAAGAAGAAAGGGAAGAAGAAGATCAGCCGTGTGAGAAAGTTGAAGAAGGACAAGAAGAGGAAGGAGAAGAAGAGGGAGGAGAAGGAGAGGAAGGAGAAGGAGAAGGGAGGATGCTGAGCGGTCTTAAGAATTTAGGTGAACCGATCGATCCCTTTCATGTCCTGCAAAAGTCGCAGAGGTCTTAAAATTCTGTTTGCTGCTTTTTGTTTTGTTACAGTAAAGACTTGGATGTTTGAGAGAAGAAAGGTAGACAGTAACTTTCAGGTTAACTCGAACAGAGAGAACATACAATTGCCTTCTTCAAGCAATATTTCAAAGAAAACAAAATCCGAAATCGTCATGAAATTCATAGCCACAAGAAAACAAAAATCGATACGAACAACATCCGTTAGAGGCTATGTTTTATATGACATTCATGTCTTTGCTTCCCACTTCAACCACCATCAACTTTCCTCTTACGTTTGGCCCCCTCGTCTCTTGAGGAATCCGGAGCATCACGTATACGTTTCTCAGAATCCTCCTCATCACTTGATGTATCCGGACCAAGATAGTCTAGGATAGGAAAGCCACCATCGAACAGATTTGTCCAACGCCATACTAAGGCTGCAGTGTCAGTACGAGGCACTTGTTCCAGGCACTACCAGGAAAACATTGTAACCTCTGGATGTCAAAGTTTTCAAGAAGATTGAGAAAACCCGTGTCTTTCCCTGGGATGACTTTAGCAACTACGAGGAAGTTTGTCTCGTTATGTTCTAGATTCTAGTTCGTCATGAAACCTACGGAGTGCCCAGTAAAGTATGTTTGGTTCGTGGGGTCAGTAACAAATTTGTGATGAGTACTTAACCAACAATGTTGACTGTTTGGTCTTGTTACAGCTTTTACAAGGGAAAAGAATGCTGAGATTGTCCCCCGCGGCAGATACACATACTATAGCCTTTTGAGTATTGTTAATTTGTGACAACTTTCCTCTTTCATTATTTAATTTGGCGATCGTTTCAAAAGTGCAAGGCCAACTGTTCTCATTGGATGGGTTGCTCAAAGTGCAAGGTCCCTTTGCCACATCAAAAAGGTACAAAGCGTCATAGCCGCTCACTAGGTGATATGTCCTTGTACATTTCACAACTAACCATGTCTCCTGGTTACTAGGTTATGCTTCAGACGTATACCATGAGTACGGTTTTGAGGGAGCCTCTCTCTCTCAAACTGCACAGTCCTTCATGTCTGAGTTGTTGTTATTCGGAGTTAATCGCAGTTTGCCTAAAGTAAGCCCGTTGTTGGTGAAAATTGACTCAGTTGAAACCAATGGTACATCATTTTTTTTACTGTTGCCTGAAGCAACTCAATGGTACATCATTTATCGTTGGTTCTTCTTGAGCTTTTGATTCTTTGATTTAACGGTGTGTTGGACTTATCAAAATGTTGCTCCTTTAGCTTTCTCTTCATTTTTTTTTGATTCAGTGTAAAACACCAAGGGAAAACAGGATCTTTAGGTTCCAGAAAACAGATGGTAGCTCTCTAGATAACTCAACTCAAGCCTTCTAAAAGTTTGGTTCTGATTTCATGTTTTATCTCGAACGCAGAACATGCCATGCGGTTGCCTTCTTCCCTTTTATATGCTCTTGGCTGGTTTACTGATTCAAGTAACAGTTATCCAAATTTATTTATGGATGAAACATGTGCTTCAAGCGTCGTCTGTTATTATTTTTTGTTATACGTTCATGTTTCTCTCTATTGCGGCTTCAAATCTTGTTGCCACCTATCTTGCTCGCCCGGTCAGTTTATTAGAGAGCAATTTCAAGAAATTTCTGTTGTGAATGTCAGTGTTAGGTGCACATTATATAGCAACTTCCTAATAGAATAATGCTTATGCAGCAGGATAAGGATGAAGTACAACATCAGATATCGATCTTGCTTTTCATCGGGTTGGCTTGTGAATTCATGATCATGGTTTTTACAAGACGGTTTGGCTTCTGGGCACTAACCGGTAACAACGGAGAGATGAGTAACAAGTTTATGACGAGTGCTTAGTCAACTGAATGTTGACTGTTTGGTCTTGTTTTACCTTTTACCTGGGCAAAGAATGCTGAGATTGTCCCGGCGGCAAATACATGTGTTCAGGTTCATACTATATAGCCTTTTGAGTATTGTTTATTCATGACAACTTTCCACTTTCATCCTTTGATTTGGTGATTGTCTCATCCTCAGATTCGTGGGTTTGGAATGCCAGCTGTTCTCATTGGATGGGTTGCTCAAAGTGCAAGGTCCCTTCATAACCCATTTTTCCACTGCACGCTACATTTCCTAAGAAGGGTTTGAGCCATTGTTTTTTTTTTAACTTCTAGAATATTTTCAGTAAAAAATAGAATTAACTTACTTTTTGTTTAAATATATATAACCAGTATTTTAAAGCAAACAAACCGAAATG
This sequence comes from Camelina sativa, assembly GCF_030686135.1. Lineage (NCBI taxonomy): Eukaryota > Viridiplantae > Streptophyta > Magnoliopsida > Brassicales > Brassicaceae > Camelina > Camelina sativa. The sequence continues at coordinate 2,326,492 of NC_141882.1, forward strand.
AAAAATAAATAGTTCAAATTGAAAACATTGGCAGAAACGAAAACGAAGAGCTTCCAGGACTTATCACTCGAGTAATTTAACAACTTCACCACTCTTTCTTGCAGGTTTGAATCTCTTTATTGCAGGTTTGAAATATTCAAGGCCTACGTCGAGCTCAACGATAAGTAAGACGTAAATGATTATGAAGATGGCCAAATCCCGTCCGGTATGCTTTCCTCGTACGTACGGTCTTTGGAAAACTTTCTAGTACTTTGGCCTACAAGATATATACGTACGTATAGTATACGGAACATGAACATTTTATAAGAAATCGGATGTTTTTCTTTGTTGAAAATCTATAATTATCATTAAGAAAAACTTGCCTTGAGATGTAGCCTATGATAGTAGTGGTTCAAACTAATACCCCCAGGAACATCAACACCCTCCTGCTTGACAACGAATGGAAAAGGTTAAAGAGGTTGTTGCTCAAATGGTTAGACAACGTATTGATGATACAGAGGAAAGGATGCTTACATTGCTTGCATGTTTTTCGCTCGAGAGATGCTTCCTGAAATTTTCAAGGCTTTCGCACTCACAAAAGCAGCATTGGCAATAAAACATTTTGGTAGATTCACCCCCTTCACTGCACTTCTGAAGAACGCGTCTTTGTGTCTCTGAAACAAGTGGAAAAGAACAAGAAAATATTAACTACAGCTCAGAAACAGCGTAATTAGTTTCAACCGTTACTGGGTAATGAGGAGAGGACAAACAAACACCTGCAAGTAAGCTTTCCCAAAGCCACTCTGCAGAAGTGAGCAGGGCTGACATTTTGTAAGGCCTACATGAATAAGCCAGAAAAAGGTTGTATTTCGTCCGTTGTTGTGCCCGGGCAAGAATCTCTGAGAACACCATCTCCACAGCATCGGGGGAGGATATGATCATAATTGTAGCCGGAGGAGGATTATGTTTTCGCCACGTCATCAAATCTGCATAGATGCGGTTGTATTGGATTCCTGTTTCAGTAACAGGAAAGCATGCGTCAGTAGAGATAGTTGAAATTTTAAACCCCTAAAAATTCCAGAGATGGATAACCAAAAGGGACTAACTGGGAGTGGTATGTGCAAGAGCGACTCCAGTGGAAGAGAGCCCTCGCAGGATGTGATCAGGGGTTTGTTTGTGGTCGCCGAAGGCAGTGATGGAGACAGGACCAGAGTAGCCTAGTTTCTTGAAAGCCACTTCCATACTCCGACGGACTTGACGAGCATCATAACCCTCGGGAATCGGACAGTCTATCATGTCCCACCACACCGCTATTTGAGCTGTCGCGTATTCAGGCTTCGCAGCATAGTTCTTTCCCCATCTCCTCGTTACTTCGTCAAGATCTGGATGTATAGGGTTCATAACCTCCTGCGAGTGGAAACGAACAGCTCAAATAGTATAGTTGGACAATGTACACGAGAGAGAGAGAGAGAGGATGCTTACTTGCACAGCATGCTTTCTTCTCGAGAGATGAGTCCTGAAACCCTTCAGGGTATGGCACTCGAAACAGCACGATTTGCAATAAAACTTGGCAGAAGGTAATTCACTACTGCAGTTGTCCTCAACAAGTGCACTTTTGGGCTCAAGTAAGCTTTCCCAGGTCCACTCTCCCCAAGTAGCCAGCGCCGAGCATCCCCGAGTCCTTGATGGATAAACCAGAAAAAAGTCGTATTTCGTCTGCTGTTGTAGACGGGCCAGATCCCAAGAGAAGACTTCTCGCCACTGGTCGGATATGAGCATCATTGAAGCCGGAGGAGGATTATCATCTCGCCACTCCAGCATATTCGAATACATGAGTGAGTATATGCTTTCTGTTTCAGTCAATCAAAAGGCAAAGGGACTTAGATTTGTTGAAAATTTTAAACCCCTAAATTCAGAGATCGATATAGCAATTGGACTAACCGGGTTGGATGTGTGCAAGACCGACTCCGGTGGAAGAGAGCCCTTTCAGGATGTGATAAGGGGTTTGTCTTTGGTCGCCATACCCGGTGATGGAGACAGGACCCGAGTAGCCTAGTTCCTTCAACGCCCCTTCTATGCTCGGACGGACCTGACGAGCATCATAACCCTCGCGGGGAATCGGACAGCCCTTCATGTCCCACCACACCGCTATTTTAGCTGTCGCGTACTCAGGCTTCGCATTCATCTGAACCATTCTATCAACTTCAACAAATCACAGACACAAAGTTCTCGATCCGTAGGGTTTCTTCTACTCCAAGTGTGATGTACTCCCCTATATATACACCAAACTAGTGGGCCTAAATTAAAGCCCGTAAGTTGTGGCCTATGGATAATCTGATACATTCGCAGAGGTTAGAAGCCCAAAAGAGCCATACAACAAAACCAAAGAAAGAATACATGACATCATCTCCAATGGTCCATTGACACCAAAAAAGAATACATGTTCTCTCTTTGTTTGTTATTTATTTTGTAAAATTTAATCTTAAAAAACATTTTTAAGAGTTCTTAATTTTTTCCTCCTCCAATGGTTAAACCCATATGAGGTTCTTCACAATAAACCTTACCATTACCTTTCTTCTCTGGTCTTCTTCATCAAAGACTCCAACTTGACTACGTTAAATGAACATAGAATCAATTTTAGTTGAAAATGAAAGAGATTCAGTAATAAAATAAATATCCTCCACTGACCATTACACCATCCTCGTCATAGCCATTGGAGTTAATTATGGTTTTCTGCTGTGACCTGTTTCATGGAGAAAGACAACATTGTTCAAACACATCAACTAAATAAAACTGTTTAATTTATATGAAATCTCTTTTATTTCAAAAGCACTAGAGATGCCCAACGAATGGTATATATCTATCCAGCAAAGACTTACAGCATCTTGTGGCAAAACTCTTCCTTTTGGAGACTAAATTTATTGATGTTGTCAGCTGATGCAGAAGCAAATGCATTCCTACAAACAAAGAGAGAGAACATTAGGAAAACTAGGATGAGCGTCTTAAAGACTCGGCTGTTGGGAAGACTGACAAGGTGGATGCCATGCAACTATACATACTCTTTAGGATGGAGAGTCATTGCTCGGACAGACTTCTTGTGATGTGTTAGTGCTGCTGCCATCGTTTTGCCTGCATATAATATAATCCAGCATTATTCAAATGAAACCATACACTTGCACCAATGATTATACAATGAGAAGGGATAAGTATGGCTTTTAAGTCCAAAGCAGACGGTTAGAATGATAAGAAATACCATATCGAAGGTCCCAAAATTTAATGGTCGTGTCATGGGATCCAGTGACAACTTGTGGATCCTGCAACATCACAGATCAAACTGAGTTATGATAAAAAAAAAAAAAGAAAGATTCCAGAAGAAATCCAAATCAATAACAAGAAGTCCATACGTACGGTTGGACGAGTGAAAACAGAACAAACGGTGTTCTCTTTGCATCTTGGTACAAAATATCTCAGACCTGCAAATAAGAAAACATGGAAAAATTCAGTAAAGCTCAAGATCAAAAGAGCAGCAATATACATATACTAAAAACTCACTATTTCATCATAAAAGCATCTAATGCAAAGAGAGATTACAAACCCTTATTTCTCCCAAATCTCAGATAAAAAATTCCAACAGAAACAATCCCAAAAATTCTGAAAAAATTGAAAAGCATAGAGAGCTGAGCTTTCTCACTCAAAGCAGTAGCAAACTATCCACGAGTGAAGTTAGCAGCAGCAGCAGAAGCAAGTAAGATCTGATCAATTCCCAATTCTGAATTCCCAACTCTGCTAACATCATAGAACCCTAATTTTGCTCACATCAATTCTCAATTCGTTGAATCCTAATTTTTGCTAACATAAAAATCCCAATTACAAATGAAATTCAGAGAGATTTTCTTACCAGATAAGGAGATTGGAGCATCACTGAACCAAACTGTCCCATTTTGGCCACTTGAATCTCCGATTTGGTGAACGAACCCTAATTTTTGCTAACATAAAATCCCAATTAAAAATGAAATCCTAATTTTTCTGAGCAAAACTGTCCGATTTTGGTCACTTGAATCTCCGATTTGGTGAACGGATCGTCACTTCTCGGTTTGCTTTCGTCGCCGGAGAAAGAGAGAGAGAGAGAGAGGAGAGACGGAACCGAAGAAGAAGAAAAACAAATTGATTTTTTTTTTATATATTAAAAGGTATCACCCAATAATTATTGGACACGTCGATAAGTCTCTTAAATCATGGATAGCATTGATCTCTTAACACATTACAAAAATAAATCACATATGTATTATAGAAATTGTAGATATACTAACTATAGAAAATTGGTAAGTATATAAAACAAATGCATAATCAATTGGTAAGGATACAATTCACTATGTAAATTGTTTCATCTAGTATTTTTATTCTTTCATAATAAACAAAACATTTTTAAAATTTTACAAATGATGCATAGATTATAGATTATGATCAGTTTGAAATTTGTAGAAAGAAACGGTATGTTCTATATTTTTTTACAAAAATATTTTAGTATTTATTTGTAAGATAATAGGATTAGTTTCTTTGAAGACATATTTTTAGTACCGCTTCCGGCTTCCATATCTCTAAGTACGACTGAGATGCTTGATATATACTAATAGTGGTGTCTTCAAATTTAAATAAAACTAAGATATATTCCGTGCTTAAAGCAATGATAACATTTTAAAAAAAAATTGTAATATAATGATAAAAATTATTGTTTTATTTTTTTAAAAACCTTATTTTGTTTGAGATAATGTTTACTTTTAATTGTTATGTAAATCTATTAGTCTATTTGAATATTAATTATTTTAGAATATTATAGTATTTTATTTTAACAGATTATTACAGTTTTATATTATTTGTCTGTTGTATTTGCATTATTATTTTATGAAATATAAAATAGTAATTTTAATATTATAATTATGAGCAAATAAAAATTATTAATTTATTATCTATATAAATTTAGTTTTATCAACCCGCTAATGTGGAAATTAAAACATACATTGTCATACATTGAGTAATATATTTTCGTTTTAAAAAATTCAAATCACAACATATGCAGAAAATATGCATTTTATTAATTATAAGTATTATAAGAAAATTCCAAACAATTGGTAAATAAAATAAAATAAAGATGATAGGAGAACCATAATTTGAAATCTTAACAAAATCTTCGAATTTAATTAATAAAAATAATTTTATTGTATACTTAGATATAAAATCTTAGTTTTTAAAATTCTGATTGGTTTATATATTAAAAAAAATAGTAATTTCGTCCATAATTTATAAGAGAGGGAAATATTTTTTAAAAAATTTTAATATTTGATCTGTGAGTGTTTTTTATTTTTAATTAAATATATTTACTTAAATTAGTTAATTAAGCTTAATTAATTTTTCTAATAGCAATTGAATGTAATTTTTTACACACTTTAAGGTTAGTTTCATATTTGTACTTCTCAATTAATATAGTAGGATGTAAGTTAATCTATGATGCAAATACGACAAACAAACAATAACAATATATATCAAACAAATAAAAATACTATGGTATTCAAAATCTTACATGATAAGGATTGTAATAAAACACCTAATTCTAATCAAAAACGAGTAGTTTGTATATACGTTGACGAAACATAAATACATTGATCTTCTAAATATATTTGTTGGTATCTCAAGTTATTTTGTTTTAATTTATCTCAATTTGTATGTCTACTTTTTTTTTTGTCAGACCACAATTTAAACATAAGTGGTCATACGTAGAATTAAAGGTACACATTCTCAAATATTTAAATCATAACAATAGTTTTCCGATTCATACGCTCATATCTCACTTTTATACTCAGTTAATCTTATTCAACAGTTTTGTTGTTTAATCTAGAGGTAAACAATTGAAGAAAAATTCAATTAAAAAAAAACAAAATATTAATAGTTGACTAAATGTGTACAAAAAAAGTGCATCTCTTTAAACACAAATGATAGTATAAGATTACAAGTCTTAATTTAGAATTCAGTTCATTGTTTACGATCATTCTCTTCTAAGATGCAATTTTGATGTTTTTCTTCACATTAATTCTTTTGATGGAAATAAGAGCGATATATTTTTTTTTGTAATATCTAATATTAAGTGATATATATTTAACCATTATAAGGCTGTAGTAAATATATTTTCAAAACATATTAATCTTAATTTTCTGGAATTGTTAATATAATTATGAAATATTAATAATATTATAATTTCTCTTATTGATTTAATTTTTTTTTAACAAACTAAAAAAAGCTAATGCAGAATAACTCTCTGCTGCTAACCAGGTTTGTCCGGTTTTAGTTCCTACTTTAATCCCAACGACAACACATACGATCTTTAAAGAGAGTATCAAACAAAACCAAAAAGATAAATTAAACGCCCCCCTTGTTTATTAGTATTGGTTCCTATCATAATTTTGAAAAAAAAAATTATGGATGGACCCATACATACTGTATCTCTTATGATTAATTGTTTTCCCTCCTTTATGACTTGATGAGGCTTGTTTTGGGCCTCAACAAATGTATCTGAAGTAGGGGTTATAACACGTTCCGTTATTTTGAGCCAGACACGGACACGACTCACGAGAGAGACAGAGAGGGTCTGAACCCAAACAACACATCATCTGGACCCATATGGCCATATCAATCAATTAAGTACGTACATTTTGTTAACACGGAGTCGTCCCATATCTAAATCCATGTTCCGATCATGATGTAAGTAAAATTATTATTTGCTCCATCATTATATCAAAATTCTGCAACGTACAACAAGATTACTGTAATTTTTACCGTCACGATTACCACCTACAATAGCGCGACTTCGTTTTCGACATATCTAATTTGGGCCTATAAAATCATTAATAAGCCTATCTATTCTTTGCCCCATTTTATTAATAAGCCTATCTATTCTTTTGCTTAAACGGCTAAAAACACCTTCACATGTACCATCATACAATTACTATTAAGTACCAAATTCAACTTTTTATTGTCTTTTCAAATTTAGATCTTTCATCTATATCTTCGCCCTGTTTATTTCCTCGCAGTATAATTATAAATTCATACAGATCAAAAAAAAAAATTAGAGAAAAAAAAAAAAAAAGAAAGGTGAGAGATGACTATTCATTGAAAAAATAAAGGAAAAGAAGTTGGGAGCATTGATATTTGTGTACTAAAATTAGAAAAATATTTTTTTTTGCCAGCTTGTCATTTTCCTATTGCCGCAATATACCTCTCTCTCTCTCTCTCTATATATATATATATTAACACACTAAAGCCATCGCCGCACACTACTTGCTCTCAACATTTGGCTTTCCTTTGCTCTCTTCACCAACACAAAAAAAAAAAAAAAAAAAAAAATGGGGAGAAGACCATGCTGTGAGAAAATGGGATTGAAGAAAGGGCCATGGAGTGCTGAAGAAGATCAACTCTTGATCGATTATATTACTCTCCATGGCCATCCCAATTGGAGATCTCTCCCTAAATCTGCCGGTATATATTATCCTTTATTTTTCTTATCTTTATGTATTTTTTTTTAGTGTAAAGGTTTTGTTTTTAAATGGTGGGGTGTTTTTGTGAAATGATTATTAGGGCTACTTCGGTGCGGCAAAAGTTGCAGGCTTCGTTGGATTAATTATTTGAGACCAGACATCAAGCGTGGCAATTTCACTTCTCTTGAAGAAGATACTATCATCAACTTACATCAAATCTTAGGCAACAGGTTCCTCCTCCTTTTTTTATCTGCTAAATTTTCGATTTTTTTTTTTTTATTTGTTTCTCAGAACCATAAATCAAAACAATACTACTACTATTATTTAAGAAATTAAATCCCTTTTCTCCAATGTTAAAAGGATGAATTTTGTTTTGTAGAAAAAAAAAAAGGTTTCATTACTTTGGAAAAATCGTTTCTAATTTGTTTTTGTTTTCTCCAAAGTTTTTTTTTTGTGAGTGTGACTAGATTTACTCCAAAATCTTTTTGAAATATTACATACATCTGTGTGGGGCTGATAACCGAGAAGATTCCAACCCGTGATTGCCTTTGTCCACTAAATAATTTCAATTTTCTTTTTTCTTTTCCTAATTATACTTTTTTATTTTATTTTTCTTTATAACAATTTTCACTACTAGACAAGATAGGCACATTCATCAGTGTAAAGACATGTGCAATATTTTGTTAACTATACCACATGAGGTTCTTCAATAGCTTCTCTGTTTGTTTTGTTCTCATTACACAATATAGTAGACGTATTAACATATTGATGATTTTTTTTATTCTTTCATTTATGTGACATTTTGCTTGATACCTTTTTTTGGTTTTGTAGATGGTCTGCGATAGCTGCAAAATTGCCAGGTCGAACAGACAATGAAATTAAAAATGTTTGGCACACTCATTTGAAGAAAAGACTCCACCAGAATCAAGATGGAGATAACAAGGAAACTGTCGTTACTACTACTACTACTACAGATGCAAAGAGGCCAACCTCTCCGGAACAACAACAACAACAATCAAGTAGTAGTGCTGACGTTTCAGCGGTTACAACATCGGGAAACAATAACGATCACATCTCCAATAATAACAACAAAGACTCTGCGACGTCATCAAAAGATGTTCCTGCATTGATAGATGAGAGCTTTTGGTCAGAAGTCGTATCGATGGATTATAACATTTCAGGCGATGATCATGTGAAGAACGAGATAAAGATAGAGAACTGGGAGGGCTCATTAGATAGAAATGACAAGGGTTTTAGCTTCTCGAAATTGTATAACCATGACATGGAGTTTTGGTTTGACCATCTTACTAGTTCTCCTATAGTTGGAGAAATCTCTGACATTTCTGACTTCTGATTTTTTTTTTCCTTTCTTTTTTCTTTTTGTAGTTGAGAGAGTTAAGGACGTATATCTTCTTGCTTTGTGATGCACATGAATAAAAAGTCCTTTAACTTTCTTATATCAGTCTGAAAATATCAATCTTAAGGTATTTTTGGTTGATTAAAAATTACGTTACATAAATGATATGATATAATTACTATAGGATATATTCTGAAATAATGTTCGAATCAAGCTTAACCGAAATTATGATTGTTTGTGTTTCATTTGACGTCTTATGATAATTGTTTAAAAAAAAAAAAAGAGGTTTTTCTTATGTTTGTCTTTATCTTTTAACATCTTTATAATTATAAATTTAAAATCATTGGTTCTGTAACTAAAACATGTTTAGTGGATGGCTAAACTAAAGAAAGCCAAGACTATAATATTGTTGTTTTAATAGTTGGATACTTTTAAAAGCATATTCCCTTTTTCTATGCACAATGAATTACTAATATAGTCACATTTTAAATTCTTCTGGTTTCACTATCAGTAATGGCAAACTAACAACAAAAAGATTGATTAAGATTGATTAATCATGGTCCACCTCTCTCATAAGTCACAACATACTTATTATACATGCATAACATATTCAGTAGCTCCAGTTGACCCAATTGTGATTTCTAAACACAAAAGCTGAATTGCACATTAATAAAACTCAAAACGAGATAACCTAAAAAATTATTACCCAAGAAGCACCATTGATATTATCGATGATCCAGCGATGACTCCACTATAGATTTATATCACCATCAACTAAACTAAATGGAAAACTTTGGTTCTTTGACACATAAAACCAATGAGAAAAGCATGAAATGATTAAAACGTGGTTGACAAGTGACAACTAAATGGGAAAATCAACCAGAGAATGGTGATGATATTTATCAATTTATCACTTTATCTGTAACTAGGTCCCGGACCTACCTCGGATGAGACGAATCCAGTTCACTTTTTTCAACATAGCATGGCCGACTTATAGAGTAAGTTTCTGAGCCAAAGAAACGGTTATTACAATAGTCTAATACCATTTCTGATGAGCTAACAATATGCAACTCCACCTTGTGAGTCTCAAAGCATTTGTGCTACTTCTCCAGAATTTGGAGCTACTAAGAGAGATTTGAGTCGACTATATATATCATAGAATGTTAGAACAACATAATCAACCGGTTTGTAATAGATTTTTGAAAATCCATGATTGAACACCAAATAGTGCCTCGTTAAAACTGAGTTGACAAAAGATTAAATCCTAGTAAACCAAGAAAATCACCGCCAGTACTAATTTCAAACAAATCAAAAACAGAGAAAATAACTCATTTCAAGTGGTGCATACTAGAGCAAGGGTTCCTCTGTATTTGAGTCTCTTTCAGTGTCAAATCAGCTGGAATCACTACCAAGCAACTCCACCAAGTCGGCTTTCTTCATCTTTGAAACCCCTTTTAGTCCCCGTGACTTTGCTATGCCTCTCAGTTCCATCAGCTTCAGTTTACTCAAGTCTTCCACGGCTTCCTCCTCGGCTTCTTCCTCAGCTTCATCACTATCTTCGTCAGCATCATCGAGGGACTCTTCATCATCTGACAACACATCTAAAATAACATCCTCATCATCTGATAACACCTCTAGAGTAACATCATCATCATCCTCCTCCTCCTCCTCTTGAAAAAATGATGATGACTCTGGCTTCTGCTCTGACTCTGATGCAAGCATAGTTGTCACAGGTTCAGGTTCTAACTCATTTTCAGGTTCATGCTCATACTCAGGCTCCTTCTCATGCTCCTTCTCATGCTCATTCACAGGCTCATTCTCAGGCTCATCATGCGTCTCCACTGTATCCTTCTTCTGGGTCCAAGTTACGCTGTAACTTGATTCCTGATCAAAAGTTGCCTCGCTAGAGTAAGCTCGCGGTGATTTAGATCTTGGTACTGGCGACTTTCTTCTGAAGCTTGATGTTGGTCTGGAAAAGGATGACGAATTATAATCCTTGTTCCCTGAATTGGCAAGGTTTCCATTGCGGTCTTGTTTGTCGACAGTATCTCCATGTACATCTCCCTGGCTGCTAAATTTGCTAACTTGCTTCTTGCTCTGCTCTCCCGAATGCTTCCTTAGTAACTTAAGAAGGGAATCAACAGTTTCACTTTCTTTTCCCTGCCCTTTAGAAGATTCTTCAATCTTTTTTTCTTCCTTCTTTGCAGCAGCACGAGCTCGAAGCTGAGCTTGAACCTTTCTGAAAAGCTCAACAATCTCTTTCTCTCTTGGTCCAGGGGATGAGGTAGCTTGGAATTTGGGGGAGTTAGATAGAGAGAGTAAAGGTCCATTTCTTGAAGACAACATGTCAGAGTTTTCGATGTCAAAATCGTCTCTCCCTTCGTTTTGCCTGTTGCCTCCGCGGGAACCATGCTTATTAAGTCTTGAGAAATCAGGATTTCTCCTATAGCCGCCAGAACTAGCTCGGCAAACAAAAGAAGTAGTATTGGGGATAGATTTCAGACGTCCATTCTTGTGATCCAGACAGGAAGACCAAGGTAGTATGGCAAGCGTTCTTCTTGAAACAGCAGAGTTAGAGAAGCAACGGCTGTCTGACAGTGTGCAACCTGTGTTACCAATGAAATATACCAACTAATAAGTAAACATAAGCATGTATAAACAGTCCACACACGAATAAGCCGAAGTATATTACATATTATACTCTAAGAAACATTTCATCGAACAACTGGTGGACAACAAAACAAAAATCAAATTTTCTTAAACACACCGCCGTTTCCGACTATAGTGACTAATGCATAAAACAGTGAGTTTTACTGAGAATTTAAGGAAGAACCCATTAACAAAAACTTCCCAGCAAACATATAGAGAAGCCTTAACATAATTATCAACGAGAATTATGGATTTACATTAAAAACAAAATTAACAACGACATGTTAGAGACAGGAGAGAGGAAGAGCCAGAGAGAGAGAGAGAGAGGATAGTGAATTACCAGGGACGTAATCACAATTCAAATGGAAAGTTCCCGACATCGCCATGAATAGACTTCGGCGAAAGAAGATAGATTTAAGCTTCTTCTTGCATTGCCCTTTTTCCTTCTCGACCCTCTCTTTGTCTTCTCTGTCTCTTCGTCTTGGTAACAACAACAACACTAATTCTTCATATTGGGCTTTTTTTTGGGCTTTGGACAACATTCGAAATTAAACCGAAGCGATAGTCCTAATTTCCCGGTTACAATCATACCAAACCGAAATCAATTTCATATTATTTTATTTTCGGTACAGACTTGTTCAGCTCGGTTTAAAACCGTGGTTTTGGATTCTCTAAAGAAAATGGTTGTTCATAGAGGATAAAGCCACCATGAATGAACCTATTTTCCTCAACACTCAAACAGTATCCGTATTAAGATTAGAACCAAGGGGGGCCAACATTTGCCACAAACATCTCCCCAATGACATCTACATTGGAGTTTAGAAACTGAAACAAAGAGACAGTGAAACGTGTTGCGAGATGTTTCCTTGTTATTATTACGCCTTGTGGTCTTTTGCCATTTCATCCACATCAAGTTCTACCGCCAGTATTGGAGAATCCTCTTCCATGGCAAATTCACTGTTATGACCAAACAGGATTTATTTTCTCTCTCCCAGTAAGAAAAGAATAAGAGAAAGATTTAAAGCTGATAGGAGACGATACCCTCTTCTCTTACCTGTTACTTACTGGACCATGATCCACAGCTGTCCTCAGACAATATATAGCTCTTCCTACTATGTCCGTCATTGAAATCGGACCAAATGTTCGACTATCATATGCTTCCTATTCAAACATATCATAAGAATACAGAGATTCAGTTTCTCTGATGTAACTCATCATTGCAAGAGCGCTACATAGACAACTGTAAGGGAGCTGGATTTTTACAAGTGTGTCGTGTTACGGAAAAAGTAAAATGGTGTACCTTAGATTTCACCTCTTGGTTCTCAGCTACAACCCAGCACTGATCCTTTTCAAGAACAAAGGGCTCTTCTTTCTCATCACTTGAAACCATTTCAGATCCTTCTAAAGCTGCCAATCTTCTGACTATATACTTATTTGTTTCATTCGGGTCCTTCAAGACAACAGCATCCCCAATGAAAACGTACCTAGACAAATACCACAAAAGTCAGATGGGCATCACTCATAAGTAATAACCATGCACATGATTAGTTAAGGCTTGAGAACTAGGGGGATTCAACTGATGTTTAGATACATCAGAAAGCTGAAATGCAAAATTCATATTTTCAGTGGCTCATCGGTGCCAACCTAATCAATTCCGTCCAATCAAGGTAGACATACATACGCCCACTATTTATCAGAGGATTCAGAGCAAAACAACAAAAATCTCTTTCTTTTTTTGTCTCAAGATCAGGGAAACTGAGAAACTTAGCTCTCCTCACAAAGATCCTACTCTTGTCTACAGTTGTGACTTCAAATACAAACTCCAATGTCAATCCTAGAATCCTTATGCCTACGTACAACCTCGAAATGCACGAAAGGAAATAAAAATAATCTAAAACCCCCTAGTAAGATATAGCAGTCCAGATAATTTAGAAGCAAGAAAGAAAACATAAATAATCTAAAGTTCATGACTTTATCCCGTTCAGATAACTAGCAGTCCAGCAGTGCAACTACAGAGTACAGAGCCACATTTCATGAAACACCAAGTGGTAACCTCATGGTTTATGTAAGTGAAACTCAAAAAGACGAACCCTTAACGCCAAGAAACATACCTTGTATCAACAACTGGTAGCTTACGGACAAGTAGCGTGTTTTCATTTGATCCCATGGTAGGGCCATCTCTTGTCCTTTATTGGAGTTGTGTAAGTAGGTTATCTTTCCATAAAATAGATTCTTCACGACTACACCAAAGAGTTCCCGGTCACTGAGCTTCTCTCGAGTATGTTTCTGAACAGACAGAGTAACCCAAGGATGGTAAATAAAACAGATTATACATGCACACTTACGACTCAATGAACTGAAAGAAACGGCTTGAGGTGCACCAGAAGATACAAACAGAGGACTATAAAAATCATGAAGGTTTGTTTTTCAGGTCACTGGATATAATCTGATCATATTAAAGAATGATCCCTTAGCAAAAAAATTTCCCTTTTTTTTGTTTTAACTTTTAACAAAGCGTGCTCTTTTATTATAGTAACAATCACCAACGAAAAGCATAAAGATTTAGTTTGCATAGCTCGGAAGAAGCAAAATTTGTTGAACAATGGCGCTTTACGGAAGCAATTCCCTTAAGATAAATCAAAATTGGATGGAAAAATAAAATCAGAAACCCTAGTCAATTTAATCAAATCCAAAAACCATTTTTTTTATAAATTACATAGAGAGAATCAGAAAGTTCAAAATTCCATAAATCCTGGCAGGCAAATGCAAGGAGTGAAGCATAACTCAAACTGAGTCACAGAGTGATAGAGTATAAGAAAGAACCTTGAGGCTGAGAGTGAGAGAGTACTCGAGCTTGTGAGCCATGTATCGGACCCAATTCGTGATGGAGGCCATCGTTGAATGATAATGACTCTAATCGGAATGGACTCCTTCGCCGCGTCGGTTTTCTCAGCCCCCTCGCCGCCGTGGTCGAACTAGTGTTTTATGGGTTCGTCGGTCATAAAAATCTCGTGATTTCCAAATATTTCCCAAAAGAGTCTAAACTTTTAAACAGTGTTTAAATTTGCCTCGGAACTATTTTTTTACTATTCGAATTTTCATCCTGAATTATATAATTAATCACATTAACCCCAACAAGAAAAGTCCTGACAAGAAGTTCGAGTTAGGCTTTGTCAACATGCCACGTGTTCATCTTCTCTTTTCTAACTCTCTCTGCTGAACATTTCGTTCCGACAGATTTGCAGATGGAAGCTTAAATAATCAAAGACAAATACCAAACACACAACACAACTTACGAAAAGATCTTTGACTTGGATCATCTGTTGGAAACTTCATCCCAGGTTCTCACTTTTTCTTTAATTCAATTTTCAATTTATATTTACTTCTCCAGTGTCAAGGATCATCACTTCTGATAGATCATAGATCTAATTTATTGTAATTTTTTTGCCTTCCCTGATCTTTGCTCATTAGATTGTGATCTTGATTTGGAATTTACGATTGTGTACTGTTTGATACTATTAGACTCGAAACTGAATCGGAAATCAAATTAGGGTTTTTCTTGAAATTAGAGAATTTTTTTTGGGTTACTTGTGTAGGTGGATCACTAGAATATGGACAAATTGAAGATAGCGGAATGGGGAGAGAAGCTAAAGACTGGTGGAGCTCAGATGAGCAGAATGGTTAGTGAGAAAGTGAAAGATATGCTTCAAGCTCCGACCTTGGAATCGAAGATGGTTGATGAAGCTACTTTAGAGACGTTGGAGGATCCGAATTGGGGAATGAACATGAGGATTTGTGCTCAGATTAACAACGACGAGTTTAACGGCACCGAGATTGTTAGAGCTATCAAGAGGAAGATCTCAGGTAGGAGCCCTGTGAGCCAAAGGCTGAGCCTTGAGCTTTTAGAAGCTTGTGCTATGAACTGCGAGAAGGTTTTCTCTGAAGTTGCTTCTGAGAAGGTTCTTGATGAGATGGTTTTGTTAGTCAAGAACGGTGAAGCTGATCCTGAGAACAGGAAGCGAGCTTTTCAGCTTATTAGAGCTTGGGGACAATCCCAAGATCTTACTTATCTTCCTGTTTTTCATCAGACTTATATGGTAAAATCTCTCCTAAATCTGATTTGCTTATTATGCAAAGACGTTTTCTTGTTAGTTTGTGTCATTCTCTGTTTTTCTTATTCCTCTTTGTGATTTCTCTTAGAGCTTAGAAGGCGTGAACAGTTTAAACGCTCGTGGTGAAGAGAACTCGATGACGGGACAAACCTCTCTGGAGTCTCTCATGCAACGGCCTGTTCCGGTTCCGCCACCTGGTAGCTATCCGGTTCCTAATCAAGAACAGGCTCGTGGGGATGATGAAGGTCTTGATTATAACTTTGGGAACTTATCGATAGAGGATAAGAAAGAACAGATTGAGATTACAAGGAACAGCCTCGAGTTGCTCTCTAGCATGTTGAATACTGAAGGGAAGCCGAATCACACAGAGGTAATCTTTTGCATTATTTGCTCATTAAGCTTTATAAAAAAAAAAAACTTTACTCTTTTTCAGCTATGTGTATTTTTTTTCTTAACAAAATCTGTTTTGAGTATTCATTGAAACTTTTACTGGAGAAAAGTAAGTAATGAGGTTATATGTTATGGTTACAGGACGATCTAACGGTAAGCCTGATGGAGAAATGTAAGCAATGTCAGCCGTTGATTCAGATGATCATAGAGAGCACAACAGACGACGAGGGAGTCCTTTTCGAGGCTCTGCATCTGAATGATGAGCTCCAACGCGTTCTATCTAGTTACAAGAAGCCTGATGAAACTGAGAAGAAAGCCTCCATGGTGGAACAAGAATCATCAGGAAGCAAAGATGCTGGTCCGAAACCGACAGAGGAAGAACATCAACCTGTAAAGAAAACGGGTGACGGGGATGACACAAAACATTCAGAATCATCAGGCTCCTCCGACAAACCCGTCAAAGAGGTTAAGCAGGTGAAAATAGAACTTGGGCTTTCGAGTGATGAAGATGAGAAATGAGCAGTCTGTGTTTGTCTTTCTTCCGACATGGATATCAGAATGTTGCGAAGATTTGTTTCTTGATGGTTGTTGCTTTTAAATTATAACAATGGATTCCCACTAGCAGTGTGGAACCGTTTTAGCTTCGTTTCAAGCTTTGTGCTATAAAGTGGTTTTTGTAGACATTTTTAAACCGTAGGTGAATCTTCACCCGAAACATTTATGCGAGGTGTTTGGTCTGCACTTAGCTACTTGCTTATATGTGTTGTGACTTGTGAGGTTAGTATCTAACTTCCCTGCTGTGTGATATAGATGGCTTGTTAGATTCACCTCATTCTCAGATTAACTCGCTCGAAATATGATAGAATGGAGTCTTAACATTCTTCGAATGATAAACTGAAGAGTAATAATATTAGTTGGTCTTTTTTGGCAACTTAAGAGTTAATTGTATGTCACATACCTTATATATATATATACTAATTGATAAACAAAATCATCAAAGGGTCCAAATTGAACGATTCTATTTCCCGAATTTCCGTGAAGAGTTTTCTACAAAACTGAGATTTGATTCTTGAAAAATGCTAAATTTAAAGATGGACCAAAAAATGGTACAGTGGCACAAACCTATCGAGATTACATAATATAAGTAATGTTATAACTTAGTTAAGTGCATATAGACGATTGGTTTCACTGCAACGAAGATTAGTTAATTCATGAAACGTCACCACTTTTCTCAAATATTTTGTCGTGCTTTATACTTTTCGTCTATTGATGCTTCTATAATCAGCTTCTTATATGTCGTCGACATGCTCTACAAATTGAAGTACACGTGGCCGTAACCACTTATATGCTATTATACATCAAATAAAACTATAGAATATGTCTTGGTGGACTTAATATTCATCGTTTAAGGTTATAGATTGGTTCTTTATCCAAGGAAAGGTTATAAATTGGTCTCCACCACCTTTTCTATGCATACATTCCCAACTCTGAAAACGTCATGCGCTATCTTCATTGGTTATCCATTTCACTCCATCAACCAAAAAGCTAAAGATATTTTGACATTTTGCTACAAATCCTAAAATAAATGATTTTGTAGTTACTATACATTTGGGTTCTATGGAATTACTATAAAACTCCAGTTGCTCTTAATTTGTTATATATTTTATGGAGAGACCTATAGTTGGACTTGGAATAAAAATGACATGGATAATTGGATATGAATTGCAATTTCTTATGTTTTTCCTCACAGCTACATATTAATCAATACTTTCTCTTTGTTTTGTGGTAAATTATGTTTTTGTGTGTTTTTAGAAAACTAAAGAAATTAAACATTACCTCACTTACTATGTTGAGGGTAAAGGAATACGTTATACCCCCAAAACATGAAAAATATCAATATATCATATATTGCAAACGCAATCAAGTGATAATGACCTTGCAACTGTTCTTAGAGAAATATATAATACATGACATATTGAGGATCAAATGAATTTAGGGATGTATATATAGGAAGCTATATTCGATCTGACTAAATTTCAACTTAAATTAAATATAGATTGATGAATGAACACTCAGTATATAGCTTCCTATATATACCATTGATGTTGTCATGTTGAGGGTATATGGAGATCAACCTTTAAACTTCAAAGACTTTATATCTAGCTTATTACCTTCAAGATTTAAGAGGAAGTTACATATATATGGGAAGTCTCAAGTTATGGGTTTGTTTGGTGTTGCTAATTCTATTACTCAAATTGACCTCGGTGCACCACTATCATCGAGGTTTGGTTGCGGAGGAGAGTGGTCGAGTCCGTTTGGAACAGATTAGACGAGAGCTTTTTGAGAGGTTAAAAGAGGTGAAGGTGAGATCAGAAGGCGAAGAGACGATCCTTGGAAATACTCTTGATTCGAAGCGACTTAGTCCTGGCGGTCCTGACCCGAGGCATCACTGACCTAGAAGAATGTATGACTATGTAATGCCATTTTCGAGAGAAAGGTTCAATTAAATCCTAATGGTGTAATGTATTCGAGCTCTATAATCTTCAAATAAGAAAGACGCGTCACCTAAAACAGCTTGCTAGCTCGACATATGTAACGTATTATGTATGATAAAAATTAACAACACAGAACTGTGAGATACATATTTTGTTTTTCCAGGACTATATATAGAGCTGCATGCTGGCAACACAATTTATTGTATTCAGTTGCATATATAGTCCGCTAGCTAGTATTTTACACATAATTTGGAAGAGAAAAAATATGCATGGTAGAACTCCATCATCGTATCTATTTCACACTGTAATTTTTACCAATTTAGGAAAGAAATATTATGATCTCCTTCACTTAAAAATATCTCCAATCTCCATCGTAAATCTCCTTCACTTAAATATCTCTCAGAAATTATGGATATAATAAAATTAATGTGTTTTGGAGAAAATGGTATTATTTCAATATATTATTATCATAAGCAAGATTTTTTTGTTGTTGTTGAGAAAATGAGAAGTATATTTTTATTTTAAATTTAATTTGATTATTAGGCTTTTTAATATATTTGGGAAAGTGATTTGGTTTGTGAGGCCCAAACCTAAAAAAGCTATCGGGTCGGGTAAACGAACCAAAAAAAATCTAACGCTGGGTTGCTTCTTCTTCTTCTTCTTCTTCCTCGCTCTTGCGGCGGCTTCTCTCTCCCAAGCTCGTTGAGGTAAAAGCATCCTCCAAATTCTCCTTTTTTTTCCAGATCAATCCTTTCTTTCCCTTACCTTCTCTCTACTGGTTCCGTTTCCTGACGAATTTTTCTATTTTTTTTTTCTTCTTCCCTAAGGTTCGTGTCGATCTCAAAGCTCTGAGATTCGAATGACCTAATTGTCTCTGTTCTTCTTATTCTGGGGAATTTTGAATCGCATATAGTCCGCATCTACTTGCTGCGTCAAATTTGAATCAGAAACCCTAATTTCGTGGGCCTTTGTGCAGTCTCACAAATTTGCACACTCTCTCAAAATCGTTCTGGAAATTAGGGTTTCACGGTGGAAGATTTGATTTCGGCTGATTAGAGGGCTTTCTGACAGTATTAATCGGGAGAAGTGAAGAAAAAAAAAGGCATCAATTTAGGGCAAAATTAAGAGCGTGAAATTAGGGTTTCGGAAGTGTATGTATGGCGTCGGAGCCTGTTAACGGAGGAGAAGGAATCGATGGAGCTAGAGAGAAGCAAATCATTAAAGTTTATAAGAGGAAAGGCAAAGGTCAAAGAAAACAGTCGCCCTTCTTTGCCATCGAGAAACCAGAGGCGAATTTAGAAAACGAGAATGATAACAGTGATGTGAATCCTTCTGAAACTCTAGCTCCAGAGTCCGTGGATCCTATAGTCGTGGTGAAGGATTCTGTTCAAGAGGTTGCTCTTGGGGCCAATTCTCAGGAAGACAGCCTGCCTGGTGATGATTCAGATAAAGTCATTGACAAGCCTCTTGTGGAAGCTTTTACTCATGCTCAACCTCAGGATGATGCCACGGATAAGAAGGTTCAAGATGATGATGTGAACACTATTGTAGGCGACAAGTCTGTAGATGCACCCTCGCAAAGCAACAAAGCTCAAGATGATGTCAATACAGTGGTTGTTGATGAAAACTCTATCAAGGAACCTCCTAAAAGTATTGCCCAAGAAGAAGATGGTACTACTGTGATCGTTGACAAGAACCCTATTGAAGTACCTTCTCAATCCCTATCAGTGGAAGATGTCAATACACTTGTTGTTGATAAGAATCCCATTGAAGTGTCTTCTGAGGAATATGTCCACGTGGTAGATGCAGATAATCTGATAAAAGAAGCTCACCCTGAAAACCTTGTTGAAAGAGATGCCCAACAGCCCGCAGGCCTTACCTCTGATTCTGGTCACGCTACTGCTGCTGGAAGCATGCCTATGGAGGAGGACGCAGATGGTCGTATTAGGATACATGTAGCTTCCACAACGAAGCAACAGAAAGAGGAGATCAGGAAGAAGCTTGAGGATCAGCTTAACGTGGTCAGAGGTATGGTAAAGAAGATAGAGGATAAAGAGGGTGAGATTGGTGCATACAATGATTCTCGTGTTTTGATTAACACTGGTATTAATAATGGTGGAGGAAGGATTCTCTCTGGGTTTGCCTCAGCTGGACTTCCTCGTGAGGTCATCAGAGCACCAAGGCCTGTAAATCAACTAAGCATATCAGTGTTGGAGAATACTCAGGGAGTCCATGAGCATGTGGAGAAAGAGAAAAGAACGCCCAAGGCAAATCAGTTTTATAGAACTTCAGAGTTTTTACTTGGTGACAAGTTACCACCTGCAGAGAGTAACAAGAAATCAAAATCAAGTGCGAAGAAGCACGGAGGAGATGCTGGGCATGGGTTTAGTGCAGGGTCTAAAGTTTTCAAGAATTGCAGTGCTCTACTTGAAAGGCTGATGAAACATAAGCATGGTTGGGTGTTTAATGCTCCAGTAGACGTGAAGGGTCTAGGTTTGCATGATTACTTCACCATTATCGAGCACCCTATGGATTTGGGAACTATAAAGTCTGCGTTAACAAAAAATATGTACAAGTCACCAAGAGAATTTGCAGATGATGTTAGACTTACTTTCCACAATGCCATGACTTACAACCCACCAGGACAAGATGTTCATGTCATGGCGGAAACACTATTACAGATCTTTGAGGAAAGATGGGCTGTAATAGAGGCAGACTACAATCGCGAAATGAGATTTGTCACTGGTTATGAAATGAATCTTCCAACTCATACAATGAGGTCTAGACTTGGTCCTACAATGCCGCCACCACCGATTAATGTGAGGAATACGATAGACAGAGCAGACTGGAGTAATCGCCAACCAACTACAACACCTGGAAGAACACCAACTAGTGCAACACCTTCTGGAAGGACACCTGCTCTGAAGAAGCCAAAAGCCAACGAACCAAATAAAAGAGATATGACATATGAGGAGAAGCAGAAGCTAAGTGGCCACTTGCAAAACTTGCCTCCAGATAAACTAGATGCAATTGTACAAATTGTTAACAAGAGGAATACTGCTGTGAAGCTACGGGATGAAGAAATTGAGGTTGATATTGATAGTGTTGATCCAGAGACCTTGTGGGAGTTGGACAGATTTGTAACCAACTACAAAAAGGGCTTGAGCAAGAAAAAGAGAAAAGCTGAGCTAGCTATTCAAGCTAGAGCAGAAGCCGAGAGGAATAGCCAACAACAGATGGTAGTTATCCTGAGAAGTTTACTCCTTTTGTTATTTGCTTTCTTGTTTTACTTGAAATTGTATGCTCATATTTGTTTGTTTTTCCTCTTGATTGCAGGCTCCAGCACCAGCGGCACATGAGTTTTCTAGGGAGGGTGGCAACACAGGTAATTTTGCCGGGCTCTTATATATAGATATTTAACTTCCCTCTCTTTGGTATGAACAACTTAGGGATAATAATTCTTACCGCAGCTAAGAAGACACTTCCTACACCATTACCTTCGCAAGTGGAGAAGCAAAACAATGAGACAAGCAGATCAAGTAGTTCAAGCAGCTCTTCCAGTGGTTCCAGCTCTTCTAGTGGTACATGCTGCTCTCTGAGTTATCTAACATGTCCTCTGATATATTGCTAATGTGAAATTTTATTACTAAACCCCTCTGTGTTGGGCGTGCAGATTCGGACAGTGACAGCTCTTCGTCGTCTGGATCAGATCGGACCTAGAGTCTAGTGTACAAGAGGGTTGATGTTGACAAATATGTAAGTTCATAGCTATCATCCACTGTTAATCTAAATAACATATGTGTTGTCAACAACATCTTCCTTATCTCCATTTTGGCATGTTGAATGTTGCTGGTCCATATCCTGGGTAGTTTGTTATATATATTTGCTGATAGTTGGTAAACATACATAGGATCTCTAGTTGTATATTGTAACCGGGGTGTGATGGTTTTTATGGTGGAAACAGGGCGTTGGAAAGATGGAGGTAGAGTAGAAGAGGATTTGGGAGGTGAAGGAAGGATGATGACCGTACAGGCTTTGGGGGCAGAGAAATAATAGAGTGGATGGGGTTGGTTTTTATCTTTCATGGGAGCACAAGATTATGTGTATCATATTCATATCGCTGTTTAGAGTAAAAAAAGAAGAAGAAAAATCTATTATTCTTAATTTTTTTTTTGACGTAGTAGGAGGATTATGGCTGTGTTTGTCTACTTTAGATGTAACTGTAGGGGTTGGGTTTGGTGTCTCACTTTGTATATCTCTGCCTCTCACACTCTCTCTCGGTCTTTTGTTTTTAGCGGGTTTAGTTGGTTTGACTGCTTGATCAATTTTAGTTAGGTGCTTTTAATTCAAAGATTCTGGATTCTTAAAAAACTTGTAGTATTGTAAGCTTGTGAGTTTGTGACCCCTTTGTTAGCTTTGTTTTCTCGTTGCTTCCACACTATTACTACCCTTATCTATCCTCTTCTCTATTTGATCTATACAATATTACAATGGTTTGCTAGGGAAACATACTACAAAAGATTTTTTTTTAAATCTATCTAATCTGACAATTTCCGAACTGGTTTCACCTTTACCGAAGATAAAAAAAAAACATGTAAACATGGCCATCAGTAACTATGTGGAGGCTTTGTGTTGGTAAAAAAACCAAAAGCTTTTGGGGAAAAGATGAAGCAATGGCTATGGAAGAGGAGCAGTGAAGCATTGAGAGAAGGGTTGAGAGAAGAATGTTGATTCATCATCTGCGTCCCTTTCCACTGAATTCTCTTTCTCCTCGTTCTTTCACCATCTCCACTGCTCTCTCTTCTACTTCTTCTTCTTCTACTGCAACGAAGCAACACAAGCTTTGGTCTGGTCTGGAAAGCTGGAGAAAGAGTCCTGTCAATGACCTTCGTCTCTGGGGACCTACGGGTCCTCTACTCTCTTCTTCCGACTCCATCTCCGTCGACTTCTCCGGTCTGGTCTCGGCGGCGTCTTCTCTCGCCGATCTCGGAGCTCTCGTCCTTTCAACCTCTGACCCTCTCTCTAAATCTCATATCTCCCATTTAGCTTTCTCGCGTTGGCGCCGTGAGAATCTCCCCGTTGGTTCAATCTCACATCTTCCTTCTTCTCCTGCTCGTCCTCCCAAACCACTCCTCGTCTGTGTTTTCTCTCCTTTCTGTTTCTCTCTAATCTAATTTTGATTTGAGTTTATCAAAATCAGCTAATTGTCTTCTTTGTATTTTGCAGGTTGCGACCAACGAAGTTCCAAATCCGAAAGATTCGAAGCTTCCTCTCAATGCTCATATGCTTCACAACCTCGCTCATGTCGAGCTCAATGCTATTGATTTGGCTTGGGACACTGTTGCTCGTTTCTCCCCTTTCTTCCACGTTTTGGGTCACAACTTCTTTGATGACTTTGCTCATGTTGCTGATGATGAGAGTCGCCATTTCTTGTGGTGTTCCCAGAGACTCGCTGAGCTTGGTTTCAAGTTCTGTCTTATTTAAAGTCTTAAACTTTTTGACTGATTGCTATTGGTTTTCAAGACAGCCATTAACTTTCATCATCTTCGTCTTCAAGGTATGGAGATATACCGGCTAATAACTTACTGATGAGGGAATGCGAGAAAACATCCAACAATGTTGCTGCTCGCTTGGCTGTTATCCCTCTTGTACAGGTAATTGAATGCCCCCCACTCTTCCCATATGGATGATATCACAGATGTACGTAACTGGAGATAGATACCAACTTTTTTTAGCCTTTTGATAGCATAATTCATACCAATTTAGTTAGTTTTATAGGAGGCTAGAGGACTTGATGCTGGACCTAGGTTGGTCAAAAGGCTGACGGGCTTTGGAGATAATAGGACTTCCAAAATAGTGGCTAAGATCGCTGAGGAGGAAGTTGCACATGTAGCTGTTGGTGTAGACTGGTTTCTCTCTGTGTGTCAAAAGATGAACCGTGCTCCTTGCCCTACATTTAAAGGCATAGACAAGTTTTCTTATCCATGTTTTCTTATATCTCAGCTTTTCTCCCCTGGTTTTATACAGAGATCATAAATCTGTTTTTAACCATATGTGCTGTGCAGATCTGATCAAAGAGTATGGTGTTGAGTTAAGGGGCCCTTTTAATCACTCGGTTCGGGAGGTGGCTGGCCTTCCACGAGATTGGTAAGGAGACTCCAGTCAGATTCTTTCAAAAAAAAACTTCATCTAAAGGCATTATCTATATCAACGCACATTTCAATTTAGCGCAACAGATTAAGTTTTCTTATTCCATATATCTTTAGGTATGATTCATCATGTGTCACAGAAGTGGATAAAGTCGCTAACAAACAGGATGACAAAGAGCAACTCTCTGCAGTATGTTTTTTTCTTTGTTCATGTTTTTTTCGGTATGCTTCTGAAGGAGGCAAAAACTTGCTGAAGATGGTATCTTTATCTAAGTTTTAATGTATGGTTTTTGTTGCATTTCATCACGACAGGTTTACGATAGGCTCACTCACATTATCGAAATGGAGAGTGATAATTCAAGTCTCGAAAGGCCAGACAAATGACATGATGCGGTCAGAGTCATAATTTAATGGCGTTATAACTTATGAATGAGTGTCAGGCGTGGTTTCTTGGGATCTGAAAGAACAAATTAATGTGTTCTTATACGAAATAGTTCAAACCTAGCTCTAGCTTAGAATTTTCCTCTCTTACTGCGGCTATTGTTTATGGTGATTTTATGCCTTTGCTCCTTGTGCATGCGTGACTATCACAGTTGAAATATACATGAGAGTTGATCCAAGCAACCACTTTATGTTATAAATTTGCTCGCATCCAAGAGAGGTTTAGTATTTAATCAAGTACAGAAATTTCGAATTTGTCACTTTCTATGTACTTGTCTTCTTCATCTTGGGTTGCATTTGCATAGACTGACTGAGATTCGGTTCTTAGATCCTTTGTGCTTCTAAATGATTTCTTTTTGTGTGTACAAACATATCGTGCGGAACCTTTTATAAGATTTAGTAACTAAACTGTATTAAGCTCTTGTAGTTGGTTACTAGTTGAGGAGGAGTCGTCATCATCAGCATCATCATCATTATCATCATGATCTCTCCTGTGGACATTTAGCTTCCATGTCCCATCATTCATTTGAACCATCCCTTTGTTTGCCAGACACCTCCAGGTACTTGGCACTAAGTACTCGTCCTTCAGAGCATCTAATCCTTTATTTACCAAAGAAATATCCCGGCCAATCTCCAGCTTGAATACCCCGGCTGCATCTTGCATCCCTGCTATGCCGTGCAGATAGATCTCCAGGTTATGGTAGTTCCTAAAGTTCAGAGACCGTTTCAGGTACGTGGAGTTCAATGTATTGATCTCTAATACCTCGCCTATTTCTGCATACAGTAAGAGTGGATAATGTGGTGCGACATCTGGAACATTTACTATTCTTAGGATGTTTAGTGGTTTGAGTGAGTCGACGATTTTTTTGAAGTCTTGGTCTCCAATCCTAGGACTTCCGAAAGCGAAAACTGTGATAGGAACTTGCTTTTTCTGAAGACTTATATCGATCTTGCTGTTTTTGCCATAGACAATATCTGCAGCTGATAGAACTGACATAACGGCGCCCAAGCTATGGCCAGTGAAAGTGATGCTTACTTCTTCATTCTTGTAAACTTCCAGCAACCTCTTGAGCTCTCCTTGTACCTAAAACCAAAACCAAGACACAATGCCATCCATTAGGAGAAAGAAGGAGATATGGAAGTAGGGTTGTTAATGTTGTCATGGGCCGCCACGCCATGTTATGAGCTCAACCCATCCGCCTTGATAAGTTAAACCCCTGTCACTGATTCTAACCCGCGGGCGGGACTGCATTGGACCTTAAAAAGGCACCCAAAAAATGAAATGGTCCAGCGGGTTTTTTCCTGGCCTGTGGTGGGCTTAGGTTTGGAGCAGTCCTGGTCCGATCCTGATGTTTCAAAATTAATAAAATGGTCCGCACTGATATGATGATAAAGAAAAGGGTGAAGACCTGTTCTCGTGCACTAGTCTTGGCATAAGGCGAGCGAGAATCAGAAGCGGTGTAGATATCGAGCCAGCCACTTCCAATACGAGGGCTATCTTTGGGGTCTTTTACCGGGAAAACTGAGATAGCTGACTCAAGTGGAAAATCGAAATCATTAGCCCATTCATATGGCTGAAGTGTTCCTCTCCATGCCACAACAATGTCTCTCCTTCCTAACATCGCTTTTCCTTGGTCTGTAGCAACCGCAATGTAGCCCATCCAGTTAGTCTGCACGCGAGAGGCATCCTTTGACAAAGGCTTGACGATGAAACAGATTGGTAAGTTTATGGAAGCTGTTGCGTAGATGTACTTGGTCACCTCGTACCTGAAAATCTTCTACGGGTAAGCTAATGTTGTTGTCGAATCCAATATGAAACATTTAGGGCATATGGCAAGTACCTGAAAGGGTTGGCTTTAATGAAGCCGGTTCGAGCAAAGAGTTGTTTCTTGGAGTAATAACAGTCACCAGCATATCTGGACTTACGGTCCCAGTTAAAGGCGTCGTAACCAACCTGAGACATCTCGCCATAGTGAATGAGGTAGCGGCGAAGATCCGGGTCAAGTGGATCAAGCAGGCCTTGCCATTTCTTTTGGCCATTCAGCTCCTTCCATCTCTTTGCTATGTCGTCCAACATATTTGCCTTCGGTTTTTTTACAAACCTTTATCTTCTTGATCTTGATTATTGGATAGTAACATGGCTCCTTGTGTGAAAGAGTTGAATAATGCGTGAAGGAATTGGTCCTTGATGCACGGTCCTTCACATATATAGTGCTGATTTAAGTTTTTGTTAAGTGTACCGTGTACGCATATAACAATTTATAGTATTAACATCAGTTTCAACGGTTAACCAACGCTTAAAACATGTTTTGTTAGTTACATCAAATATTACATTAATCAAAGACAATTAATTCCCTCTGGCTTGTCCAATATGATTCGGTTTAACCAAACCGGAAACGTCTATCCAGAACCGAAGCAGGGGATTATGCTCAGCCACTTGACTGGGTGAGTTTCTTTGTATTCATGGTCCCTGCTCTGCGTTGTTCTTGAAGACTTTATCATCTAGCATCAATCATCAATGCCAAACCTGAAGCTAAATTTCTCACAAGCAGATGTCACCATCAAATCCCACTGATACGCTTGCCAACAGGTTGTTCAAGATGTAAATCTTACTTCAAATAGAATCAACCACCCCTTACGACCATTATCCTCATTTTGCGACAGTCCTCTCTGTAAATGAACCTTTCTGGTACTGCTTGAGAATCATTTGACCGTACAGTTTCAGGAGTTTCGGTACATGGGCACTTGTGACATCGGAAAGCTCTTCCTCTCAAACATTTGTCCGGGACTCAAGTTTCTGTCATCTGCAATGGCTGACATGACCATACTGACTTCAGCAAGCAAGTCTTGAACGACATCTGAGAAAGGTTTCTCAACAGGGTTTCTGACAGTCATGAACTTGATCCTACCATATTTTGCAGTATCATAAACCAAGAGTTAAACAAACTAGTAATATCATCGTAAGTATTACAAGTGCTACAATAAAAGTAATAGGTACCTGGAAGCCTCAAATTTCTTCAGTCACATGTTTTTCCGTAGCTCAAGACTTGTCAGCACAAAAGTTTATTATGGAATCGCCAACGATTTTCAGAGAAACCAAACCCGCACCAGTTTTACAGCAAGTATGCTACCTGCAAATTGTCAAAAGAAGAGAAAATTCCAGTTTTCAGGACAAAAAAATACGATTTCTGGAGAAATAGGCATAACATAAACATATATCAGTTGACTAAAATAAACCAAATTCTACGACTAACTCTTAAACTTACGTATCTGCATATTGTTTAGGATGAGACAGAAGGAAACTTGTCCCACTGGAACTGCAACAAAACACAAAACCTGTGACCAGGAAAGCAGCACATGACTGAAGGTTATATACCATAGAGAAAACTCATTTCCCAAACTCCATCTTAAAACAAACAAAAATGCTGAACGTACTTAAAAATTCTAACCTGACCTTGGTCGTTTCGATTTGCTTTGTCTTGATAGCTTCAAGACTATGTTCCGTCAATTCCTCTATGTATGACCCACACAAAACCCTGAAGCAGCGGTTTGAGAACTGGCTTAAAACCCACAGCAAATTATACGGAGGAAGAGATGAGTGGATGCTACGGTTTGGGATATACCAGTCTAACGTCCAGTTGATTGACTACATCAACTCCCTCCACTTGCCCTTTAAGTTAACGGATAACAGATTCGCGGACATGACCAATTCTGAGTTTAAGGCCCATTTTCTCGGTTTGAACACGTCTTCCTCGAGGTTACACAGGAAAGAGAGGCCGGTTTGTGACCCAACAGGCGATGTGCCGGCTGCTGTAGACTGGAGGAAACAAGGTGCTGTGACTCCTATTAGAAATCAAGGAAAATGCGGTATGAAACTATGCTCTTACACAATTCATTCTATAGTTAAAGAATTTGCCAACGTTCATACTGATTGCGTTTTATTTTTCTTGTGCAGGAGGTTGCTGGGCATTCTCTGCAGTGGCAGCTATTGAAGGCATCAACAAAATCAAAACAGGAAACTTAGTGTCTCTTTCAGAACAACAACTCATAGATTGTGATGTCGGTACTTACAACAAAGGCTGTAGCGGTGGATTAATGGAAACAGCATTCGAATACATCAAAACCAATGGTGGACTCGTCACCGAGACCGACTATCCATACACAGGCATAGAGGGTACCTGCGACCAAGAAAAAACCAAAAATAAGGTGGTTACGATACAAGGTTTCAAAAAGGTAGCCCAGAACGAGGCGAGCCTACAAATCGCTGCAGCTCAACAGCCAGTATCAGTTGGAATAGACGCTGGTGGATTTATCTTTCAGCTCTACGGTTCTGGTGTTTTCACAAGCTACTGTGGAACAAATCTCAACCATGGAGTCACTGTTGTTGGATATGGAGCAGAAGGCGATCAAAAGTACTGGATCGTAAAGAATTCATGGGGAACGGGATGGGGTGAAGAAGGCTACGTACGGATGGAGCGCGGTTTAAGTGAACAGACAGGTAAATGTGGTATTGCTATGCTCGCAAGCTATCCCTTGCAGTGAGTCCACAAATCTCGAGAAGCTTTAGAGCCGTTTCCTT
Source organism: Camelina sativa (assembly GCF_030686135.1). Lineage (NCBI taxonomy): Eukaryota > Viridiplantae > Streptophyta > Magnoliopsida > Brassicales > Brassicaceae > Camelina > Camelina sativa. The sequence goes on from NC_141882.1 coordinate 2,356,169, forward strand.
TTGGATAACAGAAAATTTGATATGACAATTCTCTCTGTATGACAATCTGCAATAGCGCAGTAAAATAATTACGAGTGCGAAATAAAGTCCTAGAGATAATTGAGAACAGGATTCTAAAGATAATGTGCGATTATAAGAGAAACATATGATTACTATAAAGCATTCTGCTTGATAACTTGCTTCTTATAAGGCTTGGCATAAAGTCTAGTGATATTGAATAAGAGAATCCTCACAACCTAAGATATAAGCTAAAACACTTACGATGACAACAAGTGACAACAAATAGCATCCACATAAGTCCGCAAAAAAAAATCAGCATCAGCTTCCAATGATTTCATTATACCAAAACATTCTCTCCACATTATCTTTATGCTCACTTGATACTACAAATACTCCACAACAAACTTGCAGATGGAGTGCACAATAGTTACAAGATATGGAGACAAATTGAACTGTTATAAAAACAAAATATGTCTAATCAGAAACAACAAAAAATATTCCCAAGTTTGGGGTATGAGTTTCTCATTCCATGATCGGAACTGCAGCTATTCTTACAAAATCTTAACATTTATCTGATGACTACAGGAAATACCTAGGACTTTAGTTCTGAAAGCCTTTGTCTAACAGTACAAGCAAGCTTCCATTCACCAATGCTAATAAGACGCTCGACCACTTTTTGCCTAACCTTGATATATGGTATGAACCCTCTATCAGTCATTCTCATAACCATCTTCCCTGCCAAAATGTATTCCCTAACCTCTAGGCAACCCTCGACTACTACCTCATAGCTCTCAAATTCCACAGGGCAATCTCGACTTTCTACAAACTCGATCATCTCAATGGCTTTCCAAGTTTCCCTGTTGGCTCTCAAAGCTGATGCTACTTTTGTCAACATCCCTTTCCGTGGAGAAATACCAGCTTTGCTCACCATTTCTTTCACAATATTCACCACATCGTTAGTCTTTCTAGCCAAACACAATGAATTAATCACGGCCCCGTAACTTTTCACATCAGGAATACAGCCAGCTGCACCCATTTCCTCAACAACTCTAACCGCCTCATCCAACTTATCAACAGCACAGAGTGAGGACACTAAATAATTGCAAGTTCCAGTATCAGGCCTATATCCAATCAGTTTCATCTCATTAATAATATCTGCAACAGACTGGGATCCTCGTCGCCGTTCAAGCCAAGCATCAGACAGAAGTAGGTGTGTCTGAGGACTAGGAAGACAGCCAGAACGAAGAGTGCGCTGTAGGATTGCGAAAGACAAAGGAAGCGGATCAGAACTCTGAAGGCAGTAAGTAAGAAGGCTGGAGTAGACAATCTTTGGCAGAGAACGTGGTCTCACAGGCACAAAACTTTGGAGGATTTCATCAATGACTCTGATTCTATGATGATGGTGAAAAGCAGAGAGAAAGGAGAATAACATTGAGTTTTGGTAAGGCTCTTTGAGTGACACAACAAGGTCAGGGATTCGAAGATACTCCTTAGTCTCAACAGCACATTTTATAGCCTTTTCAACCGCTTCAAAAGAAGAGATTGACCGAGAAAAGGGAATGCAGGACCGAGAATAAGCAAGGGGTTTTCGCAGATGTGTCAAGCGAATTGCCATTTCCTATTCCCAGAGACCTGATCGACTATAAATTCATCAACTTTGGCATCAGAAAAAAGCTTCCTTTCCTGTCGTAAACATAAAGTACACCTGAGTCAGTCAGCTAACGTCGATGATGGTGAACGAAAGACTAACGTTCAATATAAAAAGGATCTTCTTTTAGAAGCAAAATTCATACCTTTTTAGAAAAATTGAAGCTTTTTTACAGGACGAATGATATTTTCCTCGGCAGGGGAATATCATCGAACAACTGGACGGCAAAATCCGGAGAACTCAAATGTATAGACAATAACTTGAGATTTGTTAAATCGGATCAAAGTGGGTAATCCGGAATACCCAATTGAGCTTCGATCGAATACGTCCTCCACAGATTTGATATGTAGAAGCAGAATGAATGGGTGATTTGAACAAAGGAATCTTCTCCAGACTCAGAGTAGAGAAGCGTTGCGTTTGATTCTATACCAGCCTCTGTCTTGTTAAACCTAACCGGATTTATTCAATAGGTTAGTTTAACCGGAAATTGATCGGTTCAGTCACTTTTATCAAAATTATAGCGTATACTACTTAACTTAACTATGAATTTTTTTGACCGGTTCTTCTATGAATTTTTACTATTGCAACAGGGACATACATAATGAGTGAATAAACCCGTACAACTTTTTTTAACTCTGGGAGACATAAAATACAACACGAATTTCAATAATTATGAAATAGTCAACTATATAACATGCTTCGTGTTCGATTAGAACACGTAACAATTAAACATTATAGGTACTTAACGTGGGAGATAGTGTTGCCCTTGTTTAAAACCATTGATCACTGCTGCATAACATTGTTGCCTTTGATCGTGCTTTAGATTTTCCCAACCATCTTGCAAATCCCTTGATGTATATGATCCACCATTAACAATCTCCCCATTCACACCAACACCATTGTTATTAACAGTACTAAATCCTCCCGATCCACTTGAATTCATCACTAATCCGGTCGTCTTGTTGTTGTTATTGTTGGTATATACTCGTTGATGATTATTATCCCAACCAAGGAGTGGTTGATTATGAAACAAGCTTTTGTATAACTTGAGCTCTTCACAAACCCTCCTATACTCTCCATAGGAGCCAAGGACTGGATCTCTCTGTCTCCATAGAGCTTCCCATGTCAAAGAATCAGACAGCTTGGTACGGTCCTCTTCACGTACGGTCCGTACCATTTTCTGTACGTTACTGACACCGAAGACCTTGTGCACGGCCTGAAACTCTTTCGTCTTGCGGGCTGGGTAATACGGCGATAAGATACATTCGTTGTTGCATTTTTTCCTTTGATGTTTGCATGAAGCACATGCTTGATGCGACGATGAGTTATTGGAGATGTTGTTGTTGTTGTTGGTGGTGGTGGTATTAGAGTTCCTTTGCATCATGTCATGTCCTTCGTAAAGGAAACTTAAAATTATAATACAATTATAGATGTCAGTGATCGATCAGATTAAGACATACTTTCTCAAAAAGTTAAAACAAGAACCGTCTAGCTAGATCATTCATTAATCTAAGGTTTGATTAGTTGTATAAACCTTATTAATATTTTGACGATTAATTTGATATAGATCCTAACGTGACTTTGGGGAATTAGAATTCACATGGTATAGAAGAGGTGTAATTAAATTTACACTTTTTGGTTGTTCATTAAAAAGTTTACATTATAAAATTTAGAGTGTTCGATTGGTTACATTTCCCTAAGTATTCGATGATAAAGCCGCCTTTTAACAGTAAAGCCGATACTGACTTTAAGATATACCACCGCTGGAAAAAATCGTTCTATATATAATTTTTCTTAGTACAAACTACTTGTAGTATATATACGGAATGCGGGTTTGGATTCTAGTGTAATACAATAATGAAGATATTAAATCATATATATAGATCTTTTTTTTTACAATTTATATATTTCTACTATATAATTATGCTTTCCGTATAAAAAGGTGTTTTTTTTTGTTAAAGAGTATTGTATACAAAAATCAAAAATGTTTTCGATAACCTGTATATAGTTTCTAATTTTTAAAGAACTGGTGGGTCAATGACTTAATATATGAAGTTAACCAAAAAAATATATAGAACATATCATAAACAGATATATACCGTAATAGAAACAAATTAGAAGTCGGAATATATAGATTAATTTAAGGAAAGCTAATATTATAATCACAAGCATGCATGTGTTTTCTACTTGTACATCGAATATGTCTTCATTTCAACCAGTCCTTATAGCTTATTAATATATGGGATTAGCTAATATTGCATACTCATTGTTTCTCTCTTAATATATTAGCTAGACGCATTACTACTAGCCAACATATTAAGAGAGAACAGTGTACTAAATATTTGGTAATTAAGTATGACAACATTTTCATATAGTGCTATAATTTTATGGGACTCACATAAATAAAATATATATATATATATATATATATATATACATATATGCATGGATCTGGCCGGTAGACTAATTGAAGCATTATAGAATCTATACACACCGTAGTCACAATTGACAAGGAAATAAGATGAAACATGTATACCACAAAAGAATAATAATAGTTTGAACATATATAATTTCGAGAAGGGCTAATACAAACCTCTTGGCTCTTTTATTTACCTTCATTTGTGTGTTAATAGCAATTGAAGCTATGGGGTTATATTAATAATAAGGGGTATTTATAATTTAGTGTTTTAATTTTGGATAAAGAAAGATGAATAATGGTGCACAAAGAGTTTGTCTGATGAACATGAAAAGATTGTTTGGTTAATGAAAGAAAAAGGTGTTTGGATGAAGGGTCGATTATGAGTTTTTAGGTTGCTCATGACAAAGGACAATTAACAACTATGAAATCAATAAACAAAACGAATTTTGGATTTATATTTGATTTGTTTTGAAAAGAATACGTGGAAAGAAAAATAATACTATGCTAGAAAAAATCAATATATTAAAGTGTTTGGTTGTTTCAATATTTAAGTTTGTTTTTATATAGTCATAATTGCATAATTTGGGAAGACTTTCTTTTTTTTTTTTAGGTAAAGCATCTTAGGTTTGTATGGATAGTGGACTAGTGAGTATATCATTCTCATGTGTTATTTGGTGAGGAAGATGTCTTGTGGATACCTCTATCTGGTTGATATTTACTGACTAAATAATTTTTTTTCCTTCGACAAAGCTGAATATACTAATTTGATTGTGAAGTTACATTGTCTCGATGTAAGGTATATAATATATATCATTGGGTGAAAAAAAGTACTCCAACTTAAAGCAAACAGAACATTATTATAGTGAGGACAAAAGTTGGCTAGTAAATGTGTTGCTAAAATTGAGATATATACTAAGATTATCATGAGTTATCTTTCTATTACTAATGTTATGTCTTTTCTCATGTCAATACGTGTTACTACTTACTACTATATATTGTCTTATGCAAGAGCCCATGATACAATCAAAGAATCTATGTTAATCTATAAAAAGAATTTTATACTTTTTATGTTAATCTATAAAAATACTTTTTATGTTAATCGATAAAAAAAAAAACTTTTTCTTTAACCAATCAGACCGATGGAGAATATCAAAACCATAATATGTACTAATGAAACAAATTGGCATTTGTTATGAAATCGATGTGTCGTGACTTAAGAGTAGAAAATAATGCGTGGACACTAGGGTTACAACTTTACAACGATCGAGAGATAACTAATTCCACAACTGATCATATGCACCGGTCTAAGAGACAATCATAATCATAATCAAAGATCAATTTTAACTTGTTGGTTATTGTGCTGTCCACGTTGACCGGTTGGTTAGATATAAAACCATAAAAAAAAAACAAGTTGACCGATCGACGGCTGAGATTGAACGGCGATAAAGATAAACGACCTTATCCCAATTAAAATCCGTTCGCGCTTTTCCCTAGGAGCCGCGTCATGGTCTCGACACCTAACATTACAAATTGGTTTAATTAATTTTCTCAAAGGGTATTTATGTAATTTCATCACGTTACTAGATTTATCATTTTATGTATAAAAATTTATTAAAAAATCGTTGAAGAGTTCATCTTCTTTCTTCCTAACAACGTCACTTTCTCGGAATTTTTTTTCCAGGAAAAATGAAATTGGTGTACGCAAACTCAAATTCTCTCTAGGAAAAAAAAAAAAAAAATGTCGGATAATCGCGCACTCCAGCGAGTTAATGTTCTCGTCAATCACATACTCCAATCAACTCCTCCGTCTTCGAACCTATCCCTGACGCGCGAGATATGTTTGCAATACTCTCCTCCAGAGCTCAACGAGAGATACGAATTCGATGTCAAAGAGATGAGGAAACTTCTCGACGGACACAACTTGGTGGATCGGGACTGGATTTACGGGCTCATGACGCAGAGCAATCTGTTTAATCGTAAAGAGAGAGGAGGCAAGATCTTCGTGTCGCCGGATTACAATCAGACGATGGAGCAGCAGCGTGAGATCACCATGAAACGGATCTGGTACTTGCTCGAGAATGGTGTTTTTAAAGGTTGGTTGACGGAGTCAGGTCCTGAGGCTGAGCTCAGGAAATTAGCTCTGCTCGAGGTTTGCGGGATTTATGATCACTCCGTCTCCATCAAAGTTGGTGTTCATTTCTTCTTGTGGTACGTTCAAATTCTTGATTTTTTTTTTTTTTTTTAATAAGAAAAAGACAAAGCTTGTGATTGGACATTTGGTTCTTAGTACAGACGTGTTTGGTCTTGTTGGTTTTAAAAAGTAATCACTGCAAAGTTCAAATGAAATGGTTAGTTTGTGTTTTAGTCAGTTAGGTACGGTTACAGAAACTAAATCATGAAATGCGCCTCTATGAGGATCTAGGTAGCTCTTTTGCAACTCTTTGAAAGTGATTTGGCGTCATATAGTAGTTATAAGTTTGTTTCTGTGGTACTCAGGGGTAATGCTGTAAAGTTCTTTGGAACGAAGCGTCACCATGAAAAGTGGCTGAAGAACACCGAAGATTATGTTGTCAAAGGATGTTTTGCAATGACTGAGCTAGGCCATGGAAGTAATGTATGCATATTTCTGTTTCCATACGTGTTTGTCTTGGTGATCTTTTAACACCTTGTATATTGATTTCGATATATTTCTTTATTTTTTGATATAGGTACGGGGAATTGAAACAGTGACTACTTATGACCCAACAAGTGAGGAGTTTGTGATAAGTACTCCTTGTGAATCTGCTCAGAAGTATTGGATCGGTGGAGCAGCTAATGTAAGTTGCTATTATTATATACCTATCTTGAGTGTACCAAAATCTTATGTTCTGTTTAGTTTCTAAATTCTGACTGACGTTATATTAATTTACGTTGTTCAGCATGCAACCCACACAATTGTGTTTTCACAGCTTCATATCAATGGAACCAATCAGGGGGTTCATGCCTTTATCGCGCAAATTAGGGATCAAGATGGTAACGTATGTCCAAACATCCGCATTGCTGACTGTGGACACAAGATTGGTTTAAATGGTGTTGACAATGGCCGGATATGGTATTCATACACTCAACGTTTACGTAATTTTACCTTCTACTAAGGGTGTGTACTTCATGGAAGATTTCACTATGATTATAGGTTTGACAATCTTCGGATTCCAAGAGAGAACTTACTGAATGCAGTTGCTGATGTTTCATCTGATGGGAAGTATGTTAGCGCAATTAAAGATCCTGATCAGGTATATGCTACTCCTTAATTAGAACCATTTTTATAGGATATACTTGTCGAGTTGCAGTGCTAATGTTTCCAATTTTTCATTTCAGAGATTTGGAGCATTCATGGCCCCTTTGACCTCTGGCCGTGTCACGATTGCATCAAGTGCTATTTATTCCGCAAAGGTACAAATTTCAGTAGTTTTGTTTTCGTCTCTTTACATAAGTATTTTGTAAGATATGATGTAGGAATAAATGTAGTTGATTGAGATTTTACTATGGTAGGTCGGTTTAGCTACTGCTATAAGGTACTCATTATCGAGAAGAGCCTTCTCGGTTACAGCCAATGGTCCTGAAGTCCTCCTTCTTGATTACCCAAGTCATCAGAGGCGACTGCTACCACTCCTAGCGAAGACGTAAGAGATCTTTATAGCCATCAAGTTTTTAAAGATGAGTTGTTTTTCTTTATTTATTTCTCATTTATCACAGATATGCTATGAGTTTTGCTGCAAATGAATTGAAGATGATTTACGTGAAGAGGACACCTGAGACCAACAAAGCCATCCACGTCGTTTCAAGTGGGTTCAAATCTGTTCTCACCTGGCACAATATGCGAACACTTCAGGTTAATATACCAATACATTATACGCACGGTTATGTGAGAAAGCTATCCTGCCTATAAGCCATTCTGAGGGTTTTTGTTTTTTTTTTCCTAAGGAATGTCGTGAAGCTGTCGGAGGGCAAGGTATCAAAACAGAGAATCTAGTTGGTCAGTTGAAAGGTGAATTTGATGTGCAGACTACATTTGAGGGTGACAATAATGTATTGATGCAGCAGGTAGGCAGCAGATTATTGTGATTTGTGAAGACAATCAATGCTGTAAATTTTCTTGTTTTGACCATCTTCTTATGTGAAACTTAGGTGAGCAAGGCACTTTTTGCTGAATATGTCTCGTGTAAGAAGAGAAACAAACCTTTTAAGGGATTGGGATTGGAGCACATGAACAGTTCTCGTCCTGTATTGCCAACTCAACTCACATCGTCTACCCTCAGATGCAGCCAGTTCCAGGTCATATGCCTACTCATACATATTTTCCATCTTAGCATTTATTTAGATGAGTTTTCAATTTTTTGTTAAACAATTTTTTGTTAAACAATTTCTTGTATTTTGCCCCTACCAGACAAATGTGTTCTGCTTAAGAGAGCGAGATCTTCTGGAACAATTTACTTCTGAAGTTGCACAGCTTCAAGGGAGAGGAGAAAGTCGAGAGATCTCGTTCCTCCAGGTAAGCAACTTTCTCAAATAAAAATTGCTTTCCGTTTATGTTCTCCAGCCTTTATGATTCAGTAACTTAGTTTTCTTCTGCTTTTCACCCGGGCTTGCAGAGTCATCAACTTGCTGAAGACTTGGGTAAAGCTTTTACAGAGAAGGCAATACTGCAAACCATTTTGGATGCTGAGGCCAAGTTACCTGCTGGCTCAGTAAAGGTAACTAAATCTGATTATTATTTGTGATGATTTAAACCTATTTAGTTGAACCATAGTTGTTTTGCTAGCTAGGGATCAGAGATGGTACCTCAGGCTTCCATGTCATATGATTAACGTGCAGAGTAATTGATGTTAAACAATAGGTTATTGTTCGATGGCTTGTATATGCTGTGAGACAAGTGGGATGGTTTGCTTCCCTAGGCACAATAGTTCATCGACTGTTAGTCACAATAGGGGAAAGCAGAGCGTTGTTCTTTGTGTAGTAGACTACGACTACAAGAGGAACTAATATAAACTAACTACGTCCATGTATTTGATGACAGGATGTGTTGGGTCTTGTAAGATCAATGTATACATTGATCAGCTTGGAAGAAGATCCATCGTTGCTGAGATACGGTTACCTCTCGCGGGAAAATGTTGGAGATGTGAGGAGAGAAGTTTCTAAGCTCTGTGGAGAGCTTAGACCCCACGCACTGGCACTCGTCACTTCATTCGGCATTCCAGACTCCTTCTTGAGTCCAATTGCATTCAACTGGGTGGAAGCCAACGCTTGGTCTTCAGTTTAGTTACTACTAGTTTTAATCTCTTCCACAATTCCAACATCTCCTAAAAGTTATATGTTTCCACACACGATATCTACAGAAGCTGTTGTAAGCTTTTTCTAATAAAAGGGGTATGTAATATATGTATCCAGAGTTTATTCTTTACTTAATAAACTGGTCCAAACAAAAAATAGTTTGGTAATAATTTTCAAATTATAGTCAATAATTGTTATAATTTTTTATTGGTTCAGTTGTGGATAATATAATTTTGAAATACTTATATTTTGTAAATTGTCATTCATGTTTTATTACCAGCATTTATATTTTAGTTTGTTATACTAACTAAAAAAACCCAAATAATTTATGTCAAGTGTAAAAAACAAATTGAGTGTATGACATCTCTAACGATCTTAAATGACAGGAGTCTACACTCGGTTAGTTTTCACAATTGTATAAATCATTCGGGTTTTTTAAAAATTAATATGACAAGCTAAAGTGCTTAATTAAGGTTTAGGTTGTGTATGAGTTTTACTTGTAGGGTTTGTAAAAAGTAAAGAAGAGAAAAAAAGAATAAAGAAATGAAAAAAAAAACTAACCTTTACGTTCTCATGCGGCGTTTCTCAATGCATATGAACCTCCAGATCAATCATCATCAGTTCATCACCAATATCGGACAGACACTCACGTTCATCGATTTCACTGTTGTTGTCAATAACAAGAGGAAACAGGGTGAAATTGAAGTCCAGCCAAATTTCGAATGCCCTGCAGCGCAAGAAATCAATTGGATATATAAGACATCAATGGTTTTGTTAAACAGAGAAAGTTAGGGCATAAATGAAGAAAACACGAAAAGGGGAAAATACGAACACCAACTTGTTAAAATAAAGTAAAGATCGAGTTCCAAAATTACTCCAAACGGAAATTAAGAATAGGTGCAAATAAAGAAAACATAACCTGAGAGGTTTTTAGTGCGGCGTGATGGAGGAAAAGAATCCGTCTCTAAAACTCGTCAATGATGGAATTAAGCAGCAAATTAAACTTGCTCTCTCTCTCTCTCGAAGCAAAAACCTCAGTAGATTAGATCGAGGGGAATTTGAAGATCTCGCGCAGGTAATCCCGCCGTTCCCGTTTATCTCTGCGGCCACCTTAACGAGTTTTACACTTTACTTTAGGTTTAGAAGGCCGCTCTTCATACTCTGTTTTTCATCTTAGATTCTGAACGAAGACGGACGAGTACTCTGTACTCCTTCTGTATTTAAAGGAAACGAAACGAGCATGCCCAAAAAAAAAAAAGGAAACAACATGATCCCTGAAAAACAAAAGAAAAGGAAAAGGCATTATTGTATGTTGTAAACCAAAAACAAAATACACCGACTTTTCTTAATTGGGCTAATCTTGTCAAGTTGATGTAACTAAGGAAACGGGCCTTAACTGGGCCTAGTCTTGTTTTTCTCTAACTTCATCTCCGTCGGGACAAACGCTTGATATAACCGAGAGTGACAGAGAGAGAGAGAGAGAGAGAGAGAGAGAGAGAGAGAGAGAGAGCAAGAGACAAAAACAAAATTCAAGATTCCTAAGAGTGTCAAAAAGGGATTAGATCTCTATATATATTCGTCCTCTGCTCTCTGACGCTACGCTATGTTTCGGGTAAGGGTTCATATTTTCTCTTGGACTCATCATCACTCATGGAAGGATGAATCAATTACTACACTACAAAGTCTCTCACCACACCCCTAACCAAAAAAAAAATCAAAAATTTGTTCACTTTCCCTCTCTGCAAAATCGAGATAGATGCTGTTAAAGTGAAACCCTCTTCTTTGATTTCTTCTAGAAGAACATGTCGTGCAATCCGGCGAGTCTATGTTCTCGCCAACCACATACTCCGATCACCTCCGCCTTCTTGTCCTTCTTCGTCGAATCTCTCCCTCACGCCGGAGGTATGTTTGCAGTGCTATCCACCGGAGCTCAACGAGAGCTATATGGGTTCCAAGTCAATGAGATGAGGAAATTTGCTCGACGGGCACAGCTTGGAGGACCGATCGAGACTGGCTTTTTGGGCTCATGATTCAGAGCAATCTGTTCAATCCGGAGGCAAGATCTTCGTCTCTCCGGATTACAATCAGACGATGGCGCAGCAGGGCGAGATAAGTATGCGGAGGGTTTTGGGTTTATCATATTTAACTGAATCTTATGTACCCTAGATATGCTATGAGTTTTGCTAACAAAGCAATCCATGTCCTTTCGAGTGGGTTCAAAGCTACGCTTCAGGTGAGAAACCAGTACTTATCAAGCATTTATATGCGAGAAAACTTCTTTGGGCCATACTGATGTTATCTTGTTTCTTGGTTCTTTCTAAGGAATGTCGTGAAGCTGTTGGAGGCCAAGGTTTGAAAACAGAAAACCGAGTTGGTCATTTAAAAGGCGAATATGATGTGCAGACTACATTTGAGGGTGACAATAATGTTCTGATGCAGCTGGTAGGTTAAGGAACATAATCAATGCTGTGACTTTCTTTATTTTGACAATACAATGTGACCTTATCCGTTCTTATGTGAAACTTAGGTGAGCAAGGCACTTTTTGCTGAACTAGGATAATACCCGCGGCGTAATTGTTTTTTTGTATTGTTTGTATTTTAATATTTTTAAGATAATTTTTGTATTATCATTTTCTTTTATCTTAATAAAACTTGATTGATGAACATTAAACAAAAAGCTAATATTTAAATATTAAAAAACAGATCCCACAAGCATACCATATAAATTTCATAACGATATGAAAGGTGGGCTCTTTCACTCGAATATATAGCAAACAAAGAGTGTGCAGTCCAAGAGAGCGGTCCTTCTCAATCTTCTAGTAAAAAGCTATCGGGTCTCCAAGTCTCAGTGACGAACGAGATTGAAACAGTCTCTCCATAATGAACGAGATTGTGCAGTACCTCTACGTTTTTGTGTCTTAGCTAGAACAACAAGATCACAATAAGTTGTAGCCCTGCAAATTGTATACACAGCAAAAAAACAAAAACCAAATCAAACATAAATCCCAAAATAACTGCATAGTAGTATCCCACTAACTATAGTAGCTATAAAATTGAATACCAAGACATTGATAAAACTCAAATTTTGAACCTCAAAAAGATCACCAACAACGAAAAAAGCATATCACTATTAATGGCTTCTTCAATCATATCACCAGCACATACTTCTTCAATATCATTATTTTTTACTTACGTGTTAGCTTTCTCATCACAACTCATTAAACCTATGAACAATATTTCGATTCTTAAAAATTTCCAAATAGACCACATGTAAATGCAGAAATTTAAGCAGCCACTCCTTATAAAAGCTAATAAGCACAAATCACTGTTAAAAATAACCACACTTGGAATATACAACAAAAACAAACAAAAATTCATCCAAAGAAAATGAATAAATATGTTGACCACAACTTTGATAATCCTCAGAAACTCTGATCCAGATTGACAACATAGTTGGAAAAAGAAAATGATAAACCGACTTACGAAGATGTGGTCCTAACCGCCTCCCAAAACAATATGGAGCAAAAAAGACATTAAACTTAAACATATGAATTAAGATTAAATTTTTAATTTGATTATCTTATGTTGCCATTGGGCTTAAATCTGTACATATATAAAAATCAAGCACCGACGATTTGAATTAACAAAAGCATTAGACTACCATATGCATATATGAAAATAATCAAAAGCCAACCATAAGAAAACAAATAGGAAGATCAAATGCAAAAAACCAGATATGCATAAGAGAGAAATCTACTATGCAGTTAACAAAAGGAATGTGGAAGCATGAAATTTACATATCAAAAACAGATGAGAAACACAGCCATTGACAATAATAGAAGAATTTGGTGTGTGTTACCAGATAAGGCTTGAGAATTTGTTCCAAAGTTTAAACCTTCATTTTCTGCAAAATCAACCACAAGGAAACAGAGAAAAAAACGTCAATAAACAAAGAGATAATATATTACATTGGTAAAGTCAGAACAGAAGTGAAGCCACCAAACTTAAGAAGAAGAAACTAATCACTATGAAAGAGAAAACGAACCTCGGGTTTGAGGTCACAGTGAACCACGCCTTGAAGATGACAATAAGCTACTACACTAAGAACCACGCCTTTTAGCATCTTCTTATGAGTATTTGCCTCCCCTGACACGAACGAAGAATACTAAAACCAGTCAAAGCACAATACAATAGCGATGTAATAGAATCATGTACGATGTATCAGCTACCTTTGACGTATTTCTCCAAGAGTTCACCGCCTTGGCATAGCCTAACCAGAAAGAAAATAGCTAGATTAACTACTTTCATCTCAATCATTCAATTGAAAATGATAAGGAGCCATAGAAAGCAAAATTGAAATCTGAATAGGGGTAAAGTGATAAGGAGATTTTGAAACTGGCTCCAAACGAAACTAAAGCAACATGTTATGGTAATTGATTTACCCAACAAGATCCTATCTCCCGTCTGCAAAGATTTGAATTAAAACCCACAATTATCCCAGATTCAACCAAACACCAAAGATCAAGAAAACAATCAAAATTCATATCATTTCAAAAAGATTAAGATCGGTCTAATCCTCTGAAGCAAGTTTACTCCTTTCAACAAAAATTTCATACCACTCCTAGCTCAAAATAAAGATTCTAAGAACATAAAATTCGAAAACAAGTTGTGAAACACAGATCAGTTGAATTCATAAGAGAATCTAGAGCTCAATCGGAGGTCTATGAGATTAATTTTCTGAAATATCTCGATTCCGTGCGTCTTGAGCCCTAGAATAAGTAGGGTTGAAGAACACATAATCGAAATAGGGGAGTTGTAGACAAAAACACCCAAAATAGAAGAAAAAAAAACCCTAATCTGGATTGCCCAAAAGAAAAACCCAGAAAAGATCTCAAAAACAAAGTCATTCAATTATATACATAAACAAAGTGGAAACGGAGGAGGATGTAGATTTAAGGTACCTTAGAGATAGCTCTGTAGAAACGGATAATATTAGGACGATCGATTATGCTAAGGATCGAAATCTTTCAAGAAGAGAAGATTACTAAGATTGATCGACAGATAGAAGAAAGGAGAAGAAATCGTTTGATAAAAAGTAGAAAAGAAGAAATAGATGGGTCCCTTGTTAAAAAAAGTGACATGTATTAATTGTTATAATTTGATAGGTTATTGATTTTAACTGGTAATACCAACTTCGATGTTAAAGCTGATGTGTCTTGCGGTGAGAAATTTTGTAGTTTTATTGTATTGATATGTATAAAAAGGTTGGGATTGGAGCACATGAACAGTCCACGTCCTGTATTGCCGACTCAACTCACATCATCTACCCTCAGATGCAGTCACTTCCAGGTCATAAATCTTTTCCCTCGCATTTTTAGATGAACTCAGCTTTTTGTTAAACATCTCTTGTATTTTGTCCCTGCCAGAAAAATGTGTTGTGCTTAAGAGAGCGAGATCTTCTAGAACGGTTTACTTCTCAAGTTGCAGAGCTACAAGGGATGGGAGAAACCAGAGAGTTCTCCTTCCTCCTGGTTAGCATTTCTTCTCATATAAACTTTGTTTGCGTTCCTTATATATATACTGTACATATAATAATAGTTCTTTTGGCTCTTCCTTCAGAATCATCAACTTGGTGAAGACTCACCTAAGTAAAGCTTTCACAGAAAAAGCAATACTGCAGACCGTTTTGGATGCTGAGGCCAAACTGCCTCCTGGCTCAGTTAAGGTGAGCTGTCAATAAGTTAAATGATGGGTGTTTTTGAGTCACCTTAAGTTTTCGTCTCATGTGATTTACTTTAAGGATAAATTGATTATAGTCAAGGAAATGTAGCAACTGTTTCCCTTTTCTTCGTGGGAGCTTTAAATCCTGATGTCATGTGAAAGCTTTTTGTTCACTATGTAGTTATGCTGTAGATTATACACACTAAAGCTTCATGTATTTTGTGATATAGGTTGTGAGATCATTGTATGTACGCATTGATCAGCTTGGAAGAAGATCCATCGTTGCTGCGATACAGTTACCTCTCTCGAGATAACGTTGGAGTTGTGAGGAGAGAAGTTTTGAAGCTGTCTGGAGAGCTTAGACTTTACGCACTTGCACCTGTGGCTTCATTCGGGATACCTACCTGATGCGTTCTCAGTACCGTGCCAAGGTCAATAGAGGCCTAAGGCAAAAAAAAAATGTAGCTTCTCATATTCTATTTTTGAGAGAAATTTTATTTTATTTTTAGTATAAAAAAGGATATATTATTCATTTTCAAAACATATTCCTAAAAAGCAAGATTTGGTAGCTAATGGAAAGGAAAAACAACAAAATTTCCATAATGTAAACTATATGAGTCTTGTTTTGTTTCCAAAAAAAAGTATAACATCATATATAAATGAATGTTTAGCCTAATTTAGGAAAAACTGTGGCCTATTATTTATGTAATTTTTTTGTGGCCTGAGGCAACTGCCTTTTTTTATATGCCTAAGGCACGGCTCTGTGCGTTCTTGGGTCCAATTGCATTCAACTGGATCGAAGCCAATGCTTGGTCTTCAGTTTAATAATGTCTTCCACAATTTCAAGATATCTGTCTGATTAACCTCTCAACTTATGGCAATTCACAACACCCAGATTAACCTCTCAACTTATGTGGCAATTCACAACACCCAAATTAACCTCTCAACTTATGTGGCAATTCACAACACCCAGATTTTTTTTGGAGTTACATTAGAATGATTGGTTTGATAATTTAGAGCCTCCTCGATATCAGTCGAATCCGAAAATATGGAATAGAAAGAGGGGTATCTGCGTCTTTTTACAGGAGGGGTATCTGCGTCTTTTTACAAAATCAACACCCAGATCGTTTGATTTTGAACTTTTGACAATCCATAAGACAACACCACCACTACTGCTGCTGCCTACTGCGAAACGAAATAATAATCCCAAGAGAGAGAGAGAGAGAGATGAAGATGAAGAAGAAGGAAGAAGGAAGCATGAAGTTTAGAGTAGAGAAGAAGATGAGTCTGGAAGAATACGTTGATTTCTTCTCCGCTGATACTGGCACGTCCGTCGCCGACTTCACCATCTCTTACCTCAATCAGGTTCTCCTCTTTCTCCTTCACTCACTCGATCGATTTCTCCAGCTAGATTTTGCTCTGATGATGATTAATTCTCTTCCTCTTCTCTAACATCTTCTTCTTCGTTCGACTCGTGCTTGTAGATCATTCATATGCACGGTTTCCGAAAGCTCCACAAAGCTCATAAGGTAAAAAAAACCAAAATCAATCTCACTCACCACCGATCATCATCCATCGCTGTTAGTTAGAAATTTCTTTTGGTTGAGAATCGATGATCGATTTCGAATTTATCCGATTTACGTCTGCGAATTTTAAATTTCTGGTTGGTTACTTTCATCGGTGGATGTTGTTGTTTTCCCAGAAAATTCTAGGCGAAATCGTGGATTCACTAGCTCTAATAGATCCCTCTCGCTCGACTCTGAATTCGGTCTCGTCGTCGTCTTCCCTAACTCTCGACGAAGTCATAACCGACATCGAAGCTTTGAAATGGCAGGAATGCTGTTTCACCTCCCTCCAGATCATCAATTCCGAGTCGCCAGTTCCCAAACCTTACCAGACCAAATCCAACAAGAGAAAGAAACCCTCTATGACGACGAAGACGATCAAACCCGCTGCTGATGAGAAGAAATTGAAGAATGTCACCACTACAACAGCAACGGCAATGATCTCATCATTCCCCAGAAAGGTTCGAACCAAAAAGACTATGAAGAGCATCACCTCTGTCAACGAAGCTGCTTCTGCACCTTAACCACTCTCTCACTACTACAACACTTTCCCTTCCAGGTTTACTACTACTACTCTCCCATAAATCTCACCTTCCAGATTCCAAACAAAACTGTGTGTTTCCTAATTTTAGTGTTCTTCTTCTACATAGACAACTTCAACAATTAGCTTTATATCAATAGAGATAACTATGCATTTTATTCAAGCAAATACAGAGTTACTACTATATATAAGCTTCAGTTACCTTGCATAATATAATCCCAAAGGACGAAGAAGATATATAGGAGAGCATCATCAACGAAGCCTTGAAAGTAAATGATAAAATTTGGCTTTGTTAACTTTATGATTAAAATTTACTCAAAGCTCTTTCATATAGAGGGAAAAAAAAATTCACATGATAGAACAAGCATTTGGATTCTCATCACTAAACTTGGCACCAGTCTGGTGGCTGAAGATAGAGGCATGAACAGGGTGGTGCCTGTAAGACGAATACTCATTGCTATCGTAACCATGCTTGTAATAGTTGTAAGAAGATGTCGGCACTGGCGCTGCGTGGTTTATTGGGCCGTTGCAGCCCTGAGGGTTGTACAAGTATCCGCCGTTGCTGCTGCTTCCCCCGCCTCCTAGGTGATCAGGGTTATATGGAAGCTGCCATAGCTCAGCTCGCCGACCCGTTTTTCTCACTTTCTTTAGAACTTTCTTCTGGTCGGCATAGCCAGTCACCGTCACTTTCTGCTGCATCATGTCGATTTCTACTTCATCCACTCCTGTTTTCGTTAATTTCAACAACAAACAAATTATGGCTATCTTGTTTATGATTTACACACACAATATACAAATAAAGCAATTTGCTAGAGATCAATGATGTTTTCACCTCTCATCTTCTGAAGAGTATTTTTAACTCTGCTTTCGCATCCCACACAATCCATGTGAACTCTCATCTCAATAGTCTGTAGATGGATAAGAGATTGTTAAATTCATTTCATGTAGAAGAAAAAAAAAACCTAAAACAGCATCGATCCATGCAATAAGTAAAACAACAAATTAAACCAAAAGAAATATGCTTACCGTCATCTTGAACTTTTGTTGTTGATTTTTAGAATTAAGGTAGTCAGATCAAAATTGTGAAGTTTACAATGAATATTGATCAATGGATGGCATTGAAATGTTCGATATATATAGCGTTCCTTGTTCTTCAAGCTTACGAACCCCCTTTTCTTGATTTTAAAATTATAAGTTTTCTACATTTAATAATATGGGGACCAGAAATAAGGTATTATTATTATTATTGCACCGACTTTTATTTGTAAACCGTGTAGATATTAGTTGGGAGGAGGTTGCTTCTGATGGGCATCCACAACGGAAACTTATTCTAGTTTCAATATTTATTTTTTCGGCATTGCATGTAGCTTCAAATTTCAATCACATTTGAAAGTTGACCCATAGATTATTCAAAAATAGATATAGCTAGAGTCAATGAGTCATGTAACTATGTATCAACTTTACTAAAATAATCATATTTTGGTTATCATTCTATTTAACTTGCAAAAGAAAATTAAGTTTTTTTTGTGAGGTAATTTTATTTGTGCGGGGTGCAGTGGCGGAACTAGGAAATCATCACATCAGGGTCAAAAAAAATTATTAGGGTCAATTATGTGATTTAAAATTTTTACCAGGGTCAATTGTGCTATTATACCAAGGTTAATTTGATTTTTTCCTTAAAATTTTATCTAAATTTAGAATTTCACCAGGGTCAGTTGACCCACATGATTATACTCTGCCTCCGCCAGTGGCGGGGTGTTGATCGATATTCGTTGAGTTTTCTTATTGGAAGTGAACGTCATAAGTTTTAATTTTATGGCTAACAATATTTTTTAAACTACAATTTAAGATGAACGTTGACGTTTTATCGGTTGTAAATGTGAATTAAGGATGACTCGATTGAGAGAGCAAAGTTGACTTATGGAAATCAATTGAATGTAAACTTGGGAGCAAAGCATGGACGAATGACACTTAGTGCTCAGCGAGCGAAACTGACGGATCTGGTCCATATTAGCCGACCAATTATATATTGTCTCGTAATCCAATTTATCGAAACCAAAAGTTATATATGTCTCTTAAACCGGTCTAGAGGCTTTCGAGGATCACATTGAGGGGGAAAGTTGTCTTTCGATCTACTCGTTTAAAGTGTTTTATTGACCTTTGTTAAACTTCCCATTTTGTTATCACAAGATTTAAGAGCGGTTCGGTTGTATTTGGCTCGAGAATTTGGCATTACAGTGAATGTGCAAGCCTGTGATAGAACTGGCCTTGCATAGTTGCATTTCGGTTCATGTATCTTCATTAAAGTTCTCTTTGGGCTTTCTCTTTTTAATTCAAAACTCAGAAATTATTTAAGAAGAGTTAAATAAGTCAAATACTCGTATATAATGTTGGATATATCTATATATTTGTTATCATGTTTGGTACGTGTAACAGCATTGTGTGCCTATATATAAGTTATATAACCCCGTTCCCCTTACCTGTTTATAATAACGCATCTGATTAAATTAAAAACCCATGGGGGTTCAGGAGTCATTATTTTGCCAATTTTTCGTAATTACGAAACAATATGCACAAACAATTTAAAGATTATCTTTTTATATATTTGCTTGAACGCTACCTATATCTGAGCCAGGAACCGAATTTAAGAAACAGAGCAACAATGTCTTTAAAAACAAAACCCTAGAATTATAAAGATACATAATAAACAGAGGACAAGAAGAAACAGGTCAACATCGTCTTTAAAATCAAAACCCTAGAATTATCCATAATAAACAGAGAACAAGAAGAAACATGGCAGAGTGAAAAAAAACAATGATAGAAACCCTAATTCAATAACGTTATTGTTGCCTTCTTGCAGAAGAAACCCAATCACCGTTAACCCATTCGAGATGCCTTCTGAGACGGTAAAGTGGGTACTTGAGCTCCTCGCCGGTCGTCGCAAAGTAAATGGAGTACAAGTCGCTTCTCCCACCGATGACCTCTCCGACCCACCACCCGTCTTTGTCGAAAGCATCGACCTTTTCGTGGCGGTGGAACACTACAGGAAGAGATTTGGGAGGCATCGGACGGAGTTCGTCGGCTGAGATGACTTCGATTAACCGTTTAGATTCGTCCTCCTCCGACACAAGATTCTTGTACTTAACTTTGTAGTAGGATCCGGATCCTTCGGGAGTCTTCGACAATACCGTGGCACTGAAGTAAGACCCCAAGAAACCGTCTTCCTTGCTGCAGACTTCAACTTGATCTCCTTTCACGAACTCCATTGTTAAGGATTGCAGTATGATCCAAACTTTTTTTTTTCTTCTAATTTTCTTGATTTCAGTATACGAAGAGAAGGATTGGTGTATTTTATAGGAGATTTGTTTCCTTTTGTTTTTGCGTTTTTACTTTTTAAAATCTTTCCTTTTTTTGTCCGGATTGTTGTTATCTCCTTATCTTTTTTATTTTTCCTTTTCCTTTATTGAATGGGATATAGATCATATCATATAAGTGTACATTCATATGATTAACCAATGAGGACATGGAGCTTAATAAATTCAACTTTTAACTACTACCGAGTGGGGAATAGTATATGTAACTACGATAAAAACCTAGTTTGTTTTTCACCGTGAATCTAATCATTAATTATCATTGCATTGGTCACACTATCTACCTCAGACGCAATTATATCTGGTTATCATGGATCTCATCACAGCGACTGGTTTGAATTTGCGTTTGGAATTTTTCTTGTCACAGACAAACAGATTGTTCTGTCTATACTTAAAGGTTGAGAATAGCGAATGTTTAAAATTTAATGCCACCAGCATTTTCCAGTGATATGATGACCCACATACATTATTATGTTTTCATATCAGACACCATTAAGTTGGTGTTATTTTACCACCCTCTAATTCTATATATTGTCTGCAAATTTGTGCGATTTTCTGGTAGCTGTCGATATGATGGTAGGCAATTTTCATTGATTTATCTTACCAACTTTTTATTAACACTATAGACTCTACGTAATAAACATTTGACCAGAAAAGAATAAAAATAAAATTAGTTAACTTATGGTATACCATCTTAAAATAAAACAAGGAAAACCATCTTATAACATCATGAGTGTTGATATGTGTTGATCTTGGATATATATGGTCGGCGAGTCGATCGAGGTCGGTCGTTAATAACATGTTAACAAGAGTTTCAATATGTGTTACCAAAAAAAAAAAAAAGGAGTTTCAATATGGGCCGCAATTTCAACTTAAGTTTCTTACTCTAACTCTCACATGCCATTCTGTTTAGTGGTTAAGATTATCAGAGTTTGTTTGATTATATCTACAATTATTTATCCTAATCTCTACTATATTCGACAACTCTATATTACGTCACCAAATTGTTTTTCTTCTCACATGTTAAGAAGAATCCTGTTATAAATAAGAGTGTTAATCTATGTAATTAAAGACATCCTAAAACAAGGCGCAAAAAGAAAACAATGACAGGTACCTGCATAGTATATAAATTAATATATAATGTCAACTGTCATGCACTTTATTGAACTATTTCACATATAGTATATAATTGAAATGATTGATAAATTAATGTATGACCAAATAAAAATCTGTACGTACAACGTTGTTAGACGGACCACAAAGACGATAATCTCGGAGAAAGGGAAATAAGACTCACGTGACGTGACTAATATACAATACTATATAGTTTAATAAGAAAACAAATTAAAAAAATATATATATATAAGCCATAAAAACATTTATTTATAATGGAATACAACCATAATCCCAAAGCTGACAAAAATGAAAACAGCTACCTATATCGCCTAGTCTTTTGATTTATTTAGAGCTTAGTCTACTTTTATATAAATAGCAGCTAGCTCATTTAATTTAATTTCTCAGGTGAATATTTCAAATCTTAAAGGAAACATCAACCAACTAGAGTCATCTTTTGTTTCTGGAATTGCGACATCAGTGGCTAATTTCGAGAGCTTCAAATAGTCGAATTAGGTACCAACTCTCTCCCATCGTGAACAAACTTAACCACCTTCACTATGTCCACAAGATCGTCAGATCTCCGTTTTTTTAAAGACGAATCTTATATATTCAAATATTGATATATAGATTCTTGTATGGTCTTTTATATATTACCAAACATTACCAGATGAGTGTCTTTTAGTATTCCACTACCTCGAACCCAAATATAGCATGCCGAGTTTACGAGCCATGTCACGTGATACCTGATCACACCTCCAAAGCCCCCTGTCATAATATATATATATATATATATATATATATATATATTGATTTTGATTTTCATACAAATTCATTGAGAAGACTAAGAATTTAACTTTGTCCGAAAAAAAAAAAAAAAGATATACCCCGCCGCATGTAAAGTGAGGTAAACCACCATATAGATAGAGGACGTTCCAAAACATTAAGATGTGGAGAGCAATAGTCCTCGTAGAAACCTATAAAACCATTGCTTCTTCAAGTCCATCACTTCGTAAAAAACGCCCTAGTATGCTTTACTCACCACTCTGATTTGGCTGGAGCAATCGTCTCTAGTAGGGTCACACATATCGGACCGTTGATGAATTATATTGGTTTGAGTTATATAAATTGTAGTATGAACGGAAGTTTTGTGTAGATATGAGCTACTATTGTTGCGTCAAGGTCAACATTGTTAAATGCATATGAGTGACCACTCTCTCCTTGAATGCTCTATCTGCCTCTTCCATTTCTATCTTCTATAAACCGGCAACAGCACATGTTTCGCCCATAACTTAAACAAGTTTTCCTTACAGCCAAACCTCTTGTGACTTCTTACCATTAACAAAAGGGAGATATATATATATATATATGTATGTATATATATATATATATATATATATGTATTATGCATACCATAAGTGGTATGTATGTCTCAAGATGAGGATTTAACTACGAAAGCCCCAACGGCCAACGCCATTTCGATTTTGCCAAGTTTCGTTAGAAATATTTATAAATAGATAATATCTCACAGTTTGACAAAAAAAAAATAATAATAATAATAATATCTCACATTGGTATAAGCTAGAAATGACTTTAGTATTCGAAGTAAGAGAACCGCCTATCTAGCTAACTAGGTAAATTAAAGATTATAGTATTACTGTCTGAAAATTAATGCATCAGTCAGTTATACCAATGTGAGATATTAAATAATAAAAAAATTATTAATCTTACAGAGCTAATTTTGGTAAGATATGCAAAAGTAAAAATTACGAGTTGACGTAAAATAAATAAATGACGAGTCTCTCTGCTTTTTATGTCAAATATTAAGAATCTTGAGTTAAAAGAGATATTTACCAAAAGAAAACAATGACAGGTGATAAATGTCACTGACGATCTCTGAGAACCCTATTGAATGTGGGAGATAGATAATAGAGAGTACTACTGGGGGTTGTTTGATCAAATTTAAAACAAAATAACAACTGATTCGTACAATTGTCAAAAAACAAAAAACAAAAAACAACAACAACTGATTCGTACGACTTTAGCCTGGACCCCGAATTAAGACGATTGGGACTCTCACAGAGTACTCACGTGACCACGGGCGAGACAACATCATCATTCATCATGCGCATTTTATAAAAGATTTATCTTATGATCCATATGAATAATTAATATCTCCTTTTTTCTAATTCATATTTATTTCGATTGATTTTCTTCAAAATTCTTGCTCTTTAGATTGAGTACATTAACAAGATGTGACTATATCTTGAGACTAATTAATAAGATTCGGCTATTCATTCAAAGAGAGACAAAATATCAAACTCTTTTGCTTCGATATAATAATGATCACACATTACAAGGCTAATTACAACCATATTTATATTTATATATTTATAGATATAAATCTCTCTTTAATATTAATTATACTCTCTTATAGTTGAACGTAAATTATTTTGTTTATATAACAAGTGCATAATTATATTTTTTAGATGATATTTTCAGATATCAACGAATCAGAGCCAATTTCTGTTTCTGGAATTCCGAGGGCAATTTGACATCAGTGGCTAATCCGAGAAACTCAAGTAGTCTAATGAGATACCAAGTGATATCTATTTGCCACCACTCTAATCCTTGTCTCGCCGATGACTCAAACGCGTGGTGATTGTTGTGCCAACTCTCTCCCAATGTAAATATGCTAAGCCACCTTCAATCCATTCACAAGATCGATCGTTAAATCTATGTTCTTTATATATAAATATATATAGAAAATATGGGGCCATAATATATATTATATTACCAAACGTTACGAGATGTATCTTTAGTCTTCCACGACCTCGAACCCCAAATATGGCATGCCGAGTTTACGAGCCATGTCACGTGGTACCCAATCACACCTCCAACGCCCTGTAGAAATACATATATATCAGCGGTTTTTATTTGGATACCTTACAAAATAATTAATTTTGTGTAATAAAAAGAAATAGACATACCCCGCCGCATGTAAGGTAAGGTAGACCACCATAGAGATAGAGGACGGTCCAAAACATTAAGACGTGGAAACCAATTGTCATTCGTAGAAACCAATAGAACCATTGCTGCTTCAAGTCCATCACGTTGTTACGTCCTCCACACTGTTACAATATTATTTTGCATTAATATTACAATAACATCATAAAAGAAGAATTATACACGTTATGTTTATACCTTATATTTGATATAATGAGTGTCACATATCCACCACACATGACTGAACCAAAATCCTTCAATTGGGCTATGTGGGTCGCGATCTGAATCTGTAAACTGGTGATGGAACCTATGTATGCTCACCCAATCCAATGGATCACCCTAAGAATAATAAATATTTTCTAATCATACTTCAAAACTAAAAGAAAAAATGTTTGATATACAAATATGTAATACTTAGTTATCAATTAAATAACCTGAAGAGCAAAAACAGCAAAATAAGCTGAAGGATACTCAAGCCATTTCGGGAGCTTAAAGCTCCGATGAGCCAAGTTCCTATGGTATGAGAATGTGATGCTGAGTGCAGTCAAGGCGTAGAGAACCAAACCGAACCGTAAAGCTTCCCATTTGTAGTTGAACGGTGCCAAGAGACACAAAAAGTGCACAATCATAACGGTTGACGCTCTTATTATATCGGCCCACGACCAATATCTATAAATGTAAGGCCTTTTTCTCTTACTCACCGTGCCTCTTTGGCTAGAGCCATTACCTCTAACGGGATCACACATTGCACCGTCGAGAGGAGTTTCTTTTGTTTGAGTTCGAATTGTGCATTTTAACATTGAACAACGTAGGAGTATATATGGGCTATTGTAAGCTTACGTAAAGGTCCACGCACGTCCTAGTTAAATGCGATTAACTACTTTTCTTGAATGCTCTATCTACTTCTCCCATTTCCATCTTTAATACTCTGGCACCAGCACATGTTTTCACTCCCCAACGTTCAACTTAGTTTTATTTACAGCCTTTTTTTTAATACAACGAATTAACGAAAGAAAGCAATACTACGTCTGACACCAAAAAAAGAAGAAGTATATTACGACGGTATTATTATTGGTATATATGTATCCATTGGCCAAAGATAAAACTTTACTCCACGCTAACCAAGATAAAATCTTAGGCCGACGTTTCTTACAGATATTTAATACGAATTGCGTTGCTAGTCCAAGAAATTAATATTTACATGTACAGAGTCACAGATGAAGACATGCTAGCTATGTTATCAGTTTCATGCAGTGCTTTTAGGCTAGCTTTTCTGCGTTATCTTTATATAGATTCGTGACCTTCTCTACTCTATCATCCACATGAGCTATATCGAAATCAAAAGGCAAAACTTTTTTTTATCGAAACCTAATTGATTTTTCGAAAAAGTAAAGAAAAAGAGTAATGCTTTTGAATGTTGTCTGTTGTGGTTGTATCTTACAATGTGCACTTTAATGTTTCTATTTATAGTAATATTAGAGATATGGTAGAGAATAATATGTAGAAAACCACCACTAGTATCTCAAAATATAAAATTTGATTATATATGTTAAATTAAAGAAGCAAATATATATAACAGATACAACAAATTATGTGTTAAGTAAACAAATCGATAAATTACATCTAATTATGAGAATTGTATAAGATTGTTTTATAAGTGACAATAGAAGTTTCAAATACAATATTAGAGTTCTCGATCATCGCTCGTTTTATTAGCTGGTTAAATAAAAAATATCGAGTTCCATTTAAGAAAAAAAAGAAAAGAAGAAGCAGTCGGTAGTTTTGTTTCTTGGCATTCCAAAGGACAAAACTAGTTTTAATAGAATTAAATTTATACATTTGTTTTAAAAAAAAAAATGTGGCGAAGATATGATTTGAATTGTGACCTCAGGTTATGAGAACTGTGGGCTCCCAACTGTTCCACCCGGAAATGAGACAATAAAACTTGGACAAATTAAAACTCTAGTTGAAAAAGAAAGAAAGAATTGAATGCACCCATGGTTCACATTTCTATGAATAATAAAACTACACATTTAAGAAGAATGGTCTTGCTCGGACTTAGTTTTTCAATTTGTATTTTAGAACCTAGTTTTTTTCATTCCGAAGATTCCAAGTTATATCACATCACTTAAGGGATAACTCAATTGAGTGTTCTTAGAGTAAAAATATTATTAACATAATATAAGATCATTAGTTTAGATCTTTTGTTTAAAGAGTTAGTTATTGGAAAACATGTTTAAGATCATAATATTTAATAATATAATAATCTAAAATATATTATAATTTTAAAAATTTAAAAAATAACATTTAAATTGCAAACTTAAAATTTCAAACTCGCCATTTAAATATTTCTATATATATATATATATATATATATATATAAACCGTATAAGAATCCATATACAAGTGAGACCTACATTGATACAAGTTGTATCACACAACAAGTCATTTTTACAGAGATTCCAATGTAACCAGGGGAATTAAATGTGACTGTGAGAGACAACTTCTTTTTTAATATGTCTTCTCTGTTTTCTTTTGTTTTTGTTTTTTTTTTTGTTGGCAGAGTAAATAGTAAACTCATATACTAGAGTGATCGATTCTTTACCTGATGGAATAAAGTCATGTATAGTGCCGTCGGGATATTGGTGGCAAGTAAAAAGAAGTCTGGAAGTCTTAGTTTAGACTTTAGGGGTCCACTTGATGGAAATGGTTCTTTCGAGGAACATATTCATGATGAAAAAGATGAACCAGATGCTTCCATTTGAGCTACCCACATAATATCAAAAGTTACGTGTAGCACATTATATTCATTCTTCATCAAGTATACGACATGTAACATGGACAACTTTATTCTTGATGAAAAGATGTTCATGTTTCCTTGTCAAGTTTTCAGTAACGGAAGTACATCGCTATTACCTGAATTCCTTAAGACCCATGAGCTGTACACCAGACGGTCCAACACACAGTACACAAGTGAAACCACCGAGGAAGACCAAAGACCTAACCAGCATGAGCAAGTAACCGCAATGAAATTTTGAAAAGAAAAAAACATTCAAATTAACTTTCAAGAGTACAGCTGCAGAGTTAAAATTACCCAATCGGGACCACTTCCGCAATAATGATTTTGACCTTATTAGGTGTCAAAAATAGCTCGAGCATCTTAACATACAATCATATGGCTGCAATTGTGGGTCTTATGTCACATGTTAGCTGATATACATGTCCAAACTCCACCCCCGAATCACAGGATAACTTTTTGTAGGATCCTTGATACAAGGCCAGTAGCCCAGTAGTATATCCCCTTGATGGTATCAACTAACAACAGTTCCAGAGAGTATGAAAAAAATCAAACAGAAGATTATAAACAAGTTTGCCATTTGACACCAGAGCTACCAAAAAGTGATGGAAGCAATGTGGAACAAAATGCAACTACAAATAAAGAAAGATCAGGTTTCAATAACAAATAAGAGGAAAAAATATTCAATTAATAGGCGGATCTGGGATCTTTATAACGATTACATCAATCCATCATTAGTAACCAGGCCCGGCCCGTGGCAGAAGCCCAGCAAGCAAGTGCTTTAGGAAGGGTAATCTATATAAACTTTAGGGGCATTAGTTTAGAATATCATGCAGTGTGGTGGTTAGGTTATTTGTTATTGGTTCTTGGTTCGAATCCCCCTGTCTCTTTTTCCCAACAACAATTTTTTCTCCCCAAAAAATATAAACGAATTTTCCAAAATTCTTATGTTATATTAATAAAATTAAATAATTATTTATTAAACAATGAAACAACAAAAAAAAAGCTTAATTGACGATTTGTATTCTGTCCGTGGCTGATTACTATCAAAACTTTATTTAAAAAAAATCAGCTTCTTCTCCACTTTAATCTCTTAAGATTCTAACATTAGTTTTTTCCTATGTTAATTTGGTATGCAAAATTTTTTTTTGGGACATTAAATTATAGTCAACTATCCTTGGGCTCGCACTGGCTTCACTTCAATTTTTAGGTGATGTTTGTTCGTAATAACCTTGAATAATTAATCTTGTAATTTTTTCACTGGTCACAAATTCATAGCCATATTATACAAAAAGATTAAGCAATTGACTTACTAAGCTGCATAAAAAGGATGCGGACCAAATTTTGCAACAGTTGCTCCATACAAAGCATCTGAGAGTTTATACGAATACCAATAGCTGAAAACACATATTGCAAAAACACAACTCAAAAGAACATGTCCCAAGTTTCACAGAACGTTCATTGTTCTTCTGTGCAAAACCTGAAATCTCATTCCTCAACCTTGTTGTTCTTGCATCCATCCAATGTGGTGATGACTCCTGTTGGTAGTATCTTCTCCCATAAGTGAGCTTTGTCTTCTAGTGAAAAAGGGAACAGTCTAAGTTTAAAACTGTCTTCACTGACACCATTGATCTTGGTTAGGCCACAGAACCTATCAAATTCATCAAGGTGGTCTAAAGGATCTTCTATAGGCAGACCATGGAATTTGTTTGACTAGATTATAGTAATCACCCCACTTTTTATTTCAAAGTTGTTGTTTGCATGGAATTTGTTTGACTAGATTATAGTAATCAGCCTACTTTTTATTTCAAAGTTATTGTTTGCTACTCCAGGTGGGACTATTCCAGCTCTTTGAAGAGAGAGAACACATTGTGACATTAATGGTAGTGTTTTTTTGATCAACTGATATTATATTAGAAGATTAGAGTATGTTACACAACATTACAGCCATACACTCACAAATTTGGACCTAGATATGAAACACCGCTGTAAGTTAAACTGCAAACCCAGCACCCAGATTTGTGGGCCCTATACCAAAAAACCGCTCCTAACCCAAAAACAAACTAAAAACTCAAAATCAATCACGGGATATCACTCTCTCTTCCGAAAACACTTGATGTAACCACGATGGATGACTTGCTGCCATATAGGACTGAAGCCTGCAATCGTTTGTAACACTCTAAGCAATAAAGAGAGCCCCTCTGTTTGAGCATGAGTTTTCCAAAATGCATTCCCAATCTTTGAAAGGTGTCAAAGATCGTCTTATCTCAGTAGACTGAAACCTAAAGGATGGCCAAGCTGCGGGCCTGGATATAGCATTCACCAAACTAAAGTTTTGCGGAGCAAAAATCACATTATCTACTCGGTCACATTAATAGTAGTTATTTAATTCTTTTTTATTTTTGTGGTTATTGATGCATATTCTCTAAAAAACATAAATTTTTAAAATATTATAAAGTTTAGGTTTAACTTTTTGGTAGAATAGTAAAATTGTTGATTTGACAATTCAATCACACGGTAAAATTTCAGTTAATAATCTATGGTTAGTTGAAACGAGATATATACTAGATGTTTACAAATCTAAACGAATATGTTAGCGTGGTCAGTTAAAGTATTTTGATCT
Source organism: Camelina sativa (assembly GCF_030686135.1). Classification (NCBI taxonomy): domain Eukaryota; kingdom Viridiplantae; phylum Streptophyta; class Magnoliopsida; order Brassicales; family Brassicaceae; genus Camelina; species Camelina sativa. The sequence continues at coordinate 2,386,283 of NC_141882.1, forward strand.
AAAAAAATCTTTGAACTTTGTTCTTTTGATAACATTAAGGCTTTGAATGATTGTACAGTATGTTGTAGATTGGACTATGCATATGCATACCAATATATTGGTATGCAATATATTAGACTATAGTATGGAGCAAACTAGTATGAAGCTTTTAATGGTATGGAGCTTTTGAGGAGTGAAATGAAAAATGCAGACCAACAGTAAATTTATAATGATATGAAGTTGTATACTGAAATGTATACTAATATGGAGATTTTTAGTATGTATTATTGCATATTAGTATATAATGATGAATGGTAAATTAAGTGCAGACTAGTCCAATTTAATACCGTCTCGAGCATACTATGCAACTATTAATATCGAGAGGAAAAATAAAGGGGGGGAAGGAAAACGAATATAATAATATCGAAAGTAAAAATAAAGGGGGGGGGTGGGGGAAGGAAAACGCAATTCTAATTAATATTCTTAATAATTTTTAAACCCTTTTATTTTCGGACTCGAAACCCTAATTTCGCAATTGCGCCGTCTCTCTCGCACCGGAGAATGAGTAGTACTACTACGATGGCTGCTCTTCCGGCGCGTCACCTGTCGAAGGTTCACTCGAATAACGTTAACAGCGCCGTGAAATCTCTGTTAAAATGGTGGGACTCCAAATCCAAGTCCCAGAAGAAGAACTCAGAACAGCTCGAGAACGAGAACGAGAACGACGGTTTCGTCTACCTAATCGTGACAGTGAAGAGAATCCCACAGCTGGATCGGACTAACCCTTTCATGATCCCTCTTCCTCATCCTCTCATCGATCTCGCCGCCGAAGATTCGCCGGAGCTCTGTTTGATCATCGACGACAAACACAAGAACAAAATCACAAAGGAAGCGGCTTTGAAGAAGATCGAAGCGGAGAAGATCCCTATCACCACTGTGATCAAAGTCTCGAAACTGAAGTCGGATTTAGTCAAGTTAGAGAAGGAGAAGCGTTGCTGCGAGCTTTATTTCGCGGAGAGGAGGCTGATGCCGGTTTTGCCGAAGCTGCTGGTGAAAGAGTTTGCTAAGAAGAAGAAGAACCCTATCGCGGTTAACCTCAGGCATGGGAACTGGAAAGAGCAGGTTGAGAAAGCTTGTGAATCGGCTCTGTTCTTCGTTGGTACAGGTACGTGTAGCGTTGTTAAGGTGGCGAGATTGTCAATGGGAAGGAAGGAGATTGCAGAGAATGTGATGGCGAGTATAAATGGGATTGGTGATTCAGTTCCTGGTAAATGGAAGAATGTTAGGTTTTTGCATATTAAGTTGCTTGAGAGCATGGCATTGCCTGTTTATGAACAAGTTGGACAACCTTAGCTTAAACACTGATGAATCGATCTGGTTATACAATATAGTCACAGGTTTTGGTTTTGTTCTGTGGAACTTTTTCTCTTATGGTGATATGCCTACTAGACTAGACAAACTGTCTAGAATGATTATAGTGTTTTTGAATGCAAAAATTTTGATTTACATGAGTGAGTCTTTTGGTATACTTGAGATGTGCAGAAGGATAAAGCAGAACGATGCTGTTTGAATATGACAGGATGGTTTTTTGGTTATGTTTTTGAAAGAATCTAGTTTTCCTAGTTTATGAAATTACTTTGTCTTGGCAAAGGTATATTCTATTGAGCTTTCTTCGTTTCACGAATGTGCTTGCATAATAATCTCAAGATTTGGGTTCTTCTTCAAGTTTCAATTCTTGGTGTTTATCCCAAATCTCTGGATACATGTGAGTTGAATGTTGATTGAAGCTGATGCATGGGATGGGCACAGTTATGAATAGTAACTTCAAAAAACTCTTTTGTGTATGTGATAGATAGTATAACGAAAAAAGAATCCATCAGATCATCGTTAATAGTTTCGGTATCGTGAATTTGTTATGGTAGACTGTACTGTATACAACAAGAAAACACTTGTGATAAATGATGAAAGCAAAAGGAACCAAAAAAACTAAAAATTAAATGGTTGCAAAAATGTCTTTTAGGGTAAGCTTTATATCTAAAAATGGGAAATATGATTGGAGTAATAAATTTGATACCCATATGGAGTCATTAGAATAATCTAATGGAGTTCTATAACTTTTAAGTATAAATTTAGTTATCATTATTAAATAAGAAAGTAGATATATGATTGGAGCGTTACATTCACGCGCACACTACTAGTCTTCCGTGGGTCCTCCTTTGTCTTTGAACGAGTGTTAAGAAAAATAGACTTTACTCAATTAGTTCAGCAGTGGTTGAGAAAAAAAAAAAAAGCACATGGCTTCAGTACCATTGGGGCCTCAGCCTCATGCTCTTCTTGCTCCTCCCCCGCCGCAGCTTCTTCACGACGGTGACGCTTCCAAACGCCGTTCTGAAACGGATTCAGATAAGGTTTATGCCTCCCCCCCTCTCGTCTCTCTCTCTCTCTCTCTGTTTTGACGTCTGTGTTTGGTAAAGAGTGCATTTGAATTTAGAGTTTGGTGGCTGTTCTAGATCTACTCCGATCTAGCTCCTTTTTTTTTTTTTTTTTTTTTTTTTTTTTCTATTATTCTTTGTTCCATGTCTAAGTTCAGTAGAATCGATTTGTATTCTCGTGCTCATGTTTTTTGTTCGGTCCTCGTTTCTGATCTGAGCTCACCGGAGAGTTATTTTTTTTACTCCGACAAGAGCGTTTTTTATATCGGAGACTGCGACTTTTACTTTATATGTTTTGCATGCACCACTAGTTACAGCTAGATTGATTTTTCCGAGCTACAACTTCAATCTTACTCTCTACCGGAGATCTAAGCAACAGTACCCTTTTATTGAATCTTGTGCAAAAATTTAGAGCTGTATTAGTTGATTTCGATTTGGCTAACCTACAAAAATTCAGTCTCTGGATCGCAGGACAAACTATGCATACAAACCTAGCTTTGTTTTTCTTTCTTGTACGTATACTTCGTTTATTTATTTCAACAATATGTTCATTCTTCAAAGTACAATTTGCTTGTTTGTTTGGATATCTCAAATTATTTATGGACTCTTCATTCCACAAAGTACAATTTACTTGTACATCTCTGAATTCACTCTTGGCAGGTTTTCGAGTATTCCTATAGTTATGTTTTTTCTCTTGCCCCATTGCTTCTCTGTCTCCCTCCCTCCTATCTGTGACCGACATTTATTCTCCTTTTTTTTTTACTTTGGCTTCTCCTTCACTCTGCCATAACTTATTCTCCATTTTACTTGTATGATTTTTCTCTGGCAGAACTTACCTCGGTATATATGATTAATATTGAAGTTTATTTTGATCATTTATGTAATAATAGCATTCTTATACTGTCAATATTTATCCCGAGGCTTGTTAGAAGCAGTAAATGCTTACCATCTCTCTCGTCCACGTTTGTAGTTTAACGACAATAGTTTAACGCCTGTTACTAATATGTGAGGTGGTTTGCAGGAAATGACTGCTGCTGTTATTGAAGGAAATGATGCTGTTACCGGTCATATCATTTCCACTACCATTGGCGGCAAAAACGGTGAACCGAAGCAGGTTAACTTCTAATTTTTGCTTATGATCTCTCTCTCTAACTACTTTTTGCCTAGTCGAAGTAATTATGATCTCTTATCTCAACTTCATTTTGTCCCCTACAGACCATTAGTTACATGGCTGAGCGGGTTGTTGGAACAGGTTCATTCGGAATTGTTTTCCAGGTATATTGTGCTCCTCTATGCTAGCATTTACAGGTCATAAATCTTATTTTCACTCTCTGATCAAGCCTAAAAATTACTATTGTAGGCGAAATGCTTGGAAACCGGAGAATCCGTAGCCATTAAAAAGGTCTTGCAAGATCGACGATACAAAAACCGTGAGTTGCAACTAATGCGACTAATGGATCACCCAAATGTCATTTCCTTGAAACACTGTTTCTTCTCCACAACGAGTAGAGATGAGCTCTTCCTCAACCTCGTTATGGAGTATGTACCTGAGACTTTGTACCGGGTTTTGAGGCACTACACTAGTTCAAATCAGAGGATGCCAATTTTCTATGTCAAACTTTACACATATCAAGTATGCACTATTTTTTTGCAGTTTGTCTCACAAATAACCTCTAATATATTAGACTTTGTAACTGATAAAAAATATCTAATGCAGATCTTCAGAGGTTTGGCTTACATCCATACTGTTCCTGGTGTTTGCCACAGAGATGTGAAACCACAAAATCTTTTGGTACGTTATATAGCATGGCATGTGTTTTGTGACCTTGACTAGTTTTGGATCTAACTTTCTGGTGCATACTGTAGGTTGATCCCTTAACCCACCAGGTTAAGCTGTGTGATTTTGGAAGTGCAAAAGTATTGGTAAGGCTGTTATCCTTTCTTTAACTGAGTTTCTTGTGTTGTCTACTTGCTTATGTTATGTATCTACACATGTAGTTCATGAGTTACCATTGAGTGTGAACTATACCAATTATATTGCTTTCCCCATTACTCAGAAGTTATTTACGTAAGTATAGGCGGTGGCAGAAAAATTCTCGCCTCGTGAAAGCACTCATTTCATGCATTTCTGTTTTGACAATACATTTTAGGTCAAAGGTGAAGCAAACATATCATATATATGCTCCCGTTATTATCGAGCTCCGGAACTCATCTTTGGAGCCACAGAGTATACAGCATCCATAGATATATGGTCTGCTGGTTGTGTTCTGGCAGAGCTTCTTCTTGGCCAGGTTAGTGTGGATTTCTTTGCGTTAATCTCTCCAAATAGTGCCTGCCTGATGTTTTATTATCTCAAACTCTCTCTCTTTCTCTCTACAGCCATTATTTCCTGGAGAAAATTCAGTTGATCAGCTTGTGGAGATCATAAAGGTGAAGTCTCCTTTACTTATATACCTGGATAGTTTTTCTCTTCTAGGTTTATAAGCTACCTAGAATCTGGTATATTTGTTACCATAAGTTCTTGCCGCCTTGTTTTAGGTTCTTGGTACTCCAACTCGTGAAGAAATTCGATGTATGAACCCAAACTACACAGACTTTAGATTCCCACAAATCAAAGCTCACCCTTGGCACAAGGTAAGTCATCTCACCTTTTCTCTGGTCCAACAATTACTTAACCTACACAATAGTCATAAAAGCATGTCATTTATAACATCAACCATATATTGTACCTTTGACCTCCACAGGTGTTTCATAAGCGGATGCCTCCAGAAGCCATTGACCTGGCATCTCGGCTTCTTCAATATTCACCAAGTCTACGCTGCACTGCGGTAAGTAGTCTCTTGTGATAACTTGTTTTTGATTTTGAGTGATGGAGTGGAAATATAGAAGCTCGTTTAAATTCTCTTTCAAATGTTGGATGGAGCTGAGACTTATTCTGACATTTGTTTTTCTTTGTCTCTTTAGCTTGAAGCATGTGCTCATCCGTTTTTCAATGAACTTCGAGAGCCAAATGCCCGTCTTCCAAATGGCCGTCCATTACCTCCATTGTTCAATCTTAAACAAGAGGTAAAAAAATCAACTAAGCTCCAAAAAAATGCTGCTTTTGTTTCCTGGAACTTCACCATAACCCAATTGGTTCTTTGTATGTGGAAACAGTTAGGTGGAGCTTCAATGGAGCTGATCAACAGGCTAATACCTGAGCATGTGAGACGACAGATGAGCACAGGATTACAAAACACTGTACATGTCTGAAGAAAAAGAGAAGAAATCAGATTTACTACTTCTGTTTGATAGTTGACAGGTTCAACAATATATTAACCAGGATTATTATCAGCTTCTATACCCTCTTTAGTTAAGTCAGATTCAGCTTTTTTGAGAACTCAGAAGCTGATAATTGCGTCTATTTCTTTTATTCCTTAGTCTATAGAGTTGAGAGAGACACTGTTCCTCGTTGTATTTTTGTATATGTTTTTGTCCGTAAAACAATTCTGACAGATTCGTGGAGAAACAAAAAAACGAGGTGAACATATTGAACAAATGCCATGTTCGAAAGTTAAGCTACAAGAACGTCTTTGCCTGATGTTTTGTGACATTTGTCATTGAAATGTTACTTGGGGGAAGATCTGCATCTGTTTAGTTTATTACAATTTTACAAGTGGTGGGAGTGTCAAAGACAAATACCAACCATGTACCTTAAAATTAAAAATCTCTTGCAGGCTAAATTTACCATAGCATAAAACATGATCTTAAAGTAGTTGATTCTTATTTCGTTTCTGATTGCCATAGCCAAAGAGATAATCATCTGATGTCTCACCCTAACCAAATCTACAATCCTCCACTCTAGTTAGAGCAGCAACCCATTCTCTTAAGAACCGATCCGTCTTCTTTAACGTTTATAGTCTCTCCTTTTCCTGGTAAATCGGCCGACGATCCTTCTCCTCTGTTCGATCCATCCACGCTTCTTTTGCTCACTATCTTGTGGATCTGAGTGAGCACTTCTGTGAATGCGTTTTGAACATTGGTTGCGTCTAGAGCTGATGTCTCCATGAAATACAGAGATTCTCTCTCAGCAAAGGCTTTAGCCTCTTCAGTTTTGACTGCCACTAAGTGGCGCAAATCGCACTTGTTCCCAATGAGCATAACCACTATGTTTGGGTCTGTGTGTCCTCTTAGTTCCCTTAACCATCTTGCTGCATTCTCAAAAGTCGCGTGCCTTGTCACATCATAAATAAGCAAAGCACCTACAGCTCCTCTGTAGTAAGCGCTTGTGATTGCTCGGTATCTATCAAAAAGTATAAACAAACCCATGTATAATCTTAGACATGATTTAAGGAGATACAATAACAACCACAGTAATAAGTTCAGTTACACATAACTAGCCGGGGTAAGATTATATTTCGATAAACATACTACTCACAGAACAATCGTTTTGGAGGCACTTCAACGTATCTACCAAATGGAAACTTTTTGTAACGTAACAAACACATAGTTAAGGAAAGAGCTCCACTGAAAAATTCAAAATCCATCTATGTCTAGTGCAACTGTGAAAGCTAAGACTAAGACAGAGGAGATTTAAAGAATGATATGATGTTTTCACCAAGTGTATTGGGTTTAAAAGTCAATCAAACAAAAGCTCGGAAACCTACTTTTGTGTGAAACAGACGGAACAGCACAAAACAAATACAGTAACAACAGAGGTTTAGAGATAAACAGTATGTAGTAAGTCACACATCTCAAAAAGCAAACATTTTTTCTACGGGGATGGACCTAGACAGGAGAGATCAAGGAATCAGTAAATGAACAACCACACTTTTAACTTCTGAGATAAATAAAAAAACCAACTCTTCATCTTTACAGCACCAAATCACTCCAGATTCATGAAACTCAGATACATAAATCAAACACAATGATTCTATTGTAAATACAGCGAATCGAACTGAGAAACCACAAAAACACAAAAAAAAAAAAAAAAAAAAAAAAAAAAAAAAAACGTAAAAAAAGGATGAATATGAAAAAGCTTATCCAAAGGATTGGAATCAATCAAGTAAGCAGGAAAGAAGAAGGGAGGAGACGAAATCGGACCTCTCTTGACCAGCAGTATCCCAAATCTGAGCTTTGACGACTTTGCCTTCGACTTTGAGTGTCTTGGTAGCGAACTCGACACCGATGGTAGACTTGGATTCGAGATTGAACTCGTTCTTGGTAAACCTAGAGAGCAGATTTGATTTGCCGACACCTGAGTCGCCGATCAACACGAGCTTGAAGAGGTAATCGTACTCTTCATCGGCTTTGTAACTTGACATGATTCCAAATTCGAATTCGCGATTAGAGAAAAATTGAATTTTACTCTCGTAGTGTTTCTTGTTATTTTGATGATGTTGATTCAGATGTTGATGATGATGATGATCATGAAACAGAGCTTTTTGTCGGGTTGGCGTAAGATCGTTTATTGCTTCTTTTTTTAAAATATTTAAACCGAAAATTTAAATTAAAAAGTTTAAAATATCCGCTTAATTAATTAGTTGCAAAATTAAGGAGATCTTCTGGATACAATAATGTAGGTGTTTTAACAACTTCCACTTATATCAAAATATCAATTTTAAAATTCAGGTTTTTTAATTAATTAAATACTATTCCCTCGTTTTTTTGTTGTTATTTTAGAGTAAAAATTTTGTTTTCCAATATTTGTCAACTTAGATTTCCAATGCATTCTCTTTTGTGCAAAGATTTTCAATGCATATATTTACTAAAAATATCAATTTTATTCCAATTATTTTAATACTTGTAACCAATAAAAAAATAGAAAATATATTAAAGAAGAGGTATAATAGAGCATTGATCTATTTTCTTAATTTGTGTGCAAAGCTCTAGAACGACAAGTAAAAAAAACCGGAGAGAGTAGTATTAATTTAACCAAAACATGATCTCTATTGGATTAAAAAAATAATAAAAAAATAAACATAATACTTTTTGAAAATTTTGTCTTTAGGATAAAGATACAATTAGTTTTTTTTTTTTTTTTTTATCTTTCTTAAGTTTCAGTCAGCTTTCAAAGACATTTTTTTTTTGGTTGAATGAATGTAGCTAATTGGAGAGTTTATAAGATTAGGATATTGATTTTCATAAATCTAAATTTAATTGAAATAATGTATTATTTAATTAAGAACTTTTGAATATTCTAATTTTAAAAACCTTAGATGTAACCTTATATATTCAAAATTCATATTAAATTTTCAATACATGTATAATTTCATAATCTTAACTTAATTTTTTAAACAACCAGACGTTAACTACTAAAAATCTTGTTTCTCTCTCTGTAAAATTTATGGAATAATTAGGAAAATATGTTGCACTAGTTGCAAATAATACATAAATCAAACATAAGCCTCAAGCGAGAGAGAATCACGACTCACGAGAGAGTATCCTCCTATCATGATCGACTGACTATTATAAATTGACTTCGTGTGTGTTCAATTTGTGGCGTGCATCGTCGCGTTGACTTCGTGTGTAAGTTTAAGGGTATCCTGACCGACGACTCCATGGCTTTCAGATTTTTTATATCTTTACAACGTAATTGGAACATGGTAAACAAATGATGCTTTCAAATTTTCTAGATTATACTTGTTGTTATTCATAAACAACGTTTCAAGACATGAACGTTGTTGCTTCTTTAAATTGGCACATAAATGTGCACTGCACTCATTCAACGTTCAACAAGTGGTAACGTAGTGGATTTGCAGTAACTTTTAACTTTGATATCAAAAACATCTCGATCCACTAAGAAAAATCTTGTAAATCCAACAATCCAATAACATCCTCTTAGTCTTATATAGACTCATAAATTTCTAATTAAAATCTGACATTTTACTTACTTTGCAAATTTTTGTCTTTTTCTTCTCAGTACTTTTAAAATTCAAATATGTGTATGTCCAATTTTTAAATCACAACAACAATCTGACAACACAAAGAAAATCTTATCGACGTTGTAACTGCAGGCCTACAACTAATCAATCATTAAAGACAAATTATATAGACAAAAGTGCAACCAACAATTAATTGACCAACTAGTTTCATATATTTAAAATAAAATACAAACCCCCATATAAAATCTATTCCCCATATGCTTCCATATTGTTTAATTTGTATTCCACTAACTATAATACATAATGATCCAAAAAAAAAAAAAAAAGCAGAAAGAAAGAACGTAAGAAACATGATCACCCCGGCTAACCACACGCTCAAAAGTGTCCCCTGTTTCGACACGTGTCAAACGGTCCAAAATAAGGTCTTAGACACGTTTGGGGTAAGCGAGATAGAGAGCACTACTACAGTACTACTACTAGCCCAAAGCAAGCCAAAGGTGGTCCACCCCCATTCAATTCAATTCAATTCAATTTCATTCATTCACAGTTCATAAACATCGCAACACGGCATCACGCGTCCTCACGTTGTTCCTCCATATCACGTGTCTGCTTCTCCACGCGCTTACGACTTGCGCGTCACGATACTCAGCACCTCTGCCTTATCCACATTTTCTAATACGGAGACAACGCTATTCCCACTAGGCTGTCCCTTTTTTCTACATCACCGTCGAATCCCATTGGTCTTCAAGTACGTTGTTAAATGACATGTACTTGTTAGACAGCGAAGCAAACGACTCGGTGTGTGTGTCACCGTGACGGTCTTTTTTTGAAAAAATTAATCAAGAGTGTTTATTTAAGATTTATTAATTTTTAGTTAAGAAGCCCCTTGGCTTTGACCAGTTAAATCATAACTAGACCCCAACTAAAAGAAATAAAATAATAAAATAATATTCCTTTTGAGATTCATATCCAAAGACAAGAGAGAGATAGCTTCCCAAATCACACACGATGTACGACTGTTATACGTACAACTTTATGCTTAATTTCACATTCTCACCTTTTATTTATATCTGTTTCTTCTATTTTGCCCCTTATGTTTTACTAATGTCCACATTGAACACCCAAATATTTAATTTCTGTCCATTATATATATTTTTCTCATCTTTATTACTAACACTTTTGATTCCTCAATATCTTATTTTATTTTTAAACATTTCCCATATATTTGTAATAATTATTAAGATATTGTAAATCATTATTAAAAAACGACATAAATATATTACTTCTACTCAAGCATATAATATTACTTATTAACATACTATATGAAAATTTTATCCAACTTTTTTTTTTTATTTGAAACAACTTAACTTAATTTGCTTATTACTATTAATTTCAAAAGAACAAATTTTAAAGGCCAGTGATCATGTTTTTATTATATATGAAAAAGGAAATGGTATCTTTGAATGGTAAGAAACTTTTGACTTTTGGAGAAATAATATATAGTGTATATCACTTAAACATAGAAAAATTACTCATTAACATATGAAAATTTTATCCAACTTTTTTTTTATACTTGGAACAACTTAACTTAATTTGTTTATTACTATTAATTTCAAAAAGTAAACATTGCTAAGGCCAAGATGTGATCATGTTTTTATTATTCATGAAAAAGGAAATAGTATATCTTTTAATGGGTAAGAAACTTTTGACTTTTGGAGAAATAATATATAGTGGTCATAGTAGCTTGGTCTATAGAATAGAGGGGGCATATATGATATTATTCCAGAATACACATATGAGGCTGGAAACAGAGTTTTTTTTTTTTTTTTTTTTTTTTAATCTTTTTATTTTCTGAGTTTTCCATATAAACCCTAGATTAAATTTCACGTTTCATTTTTTTGGGTTAGATAGAAGAAGATCAGATTCTTCATTTGCCAAAGGAACAAAAAGGTGAGTCTCGATTCGTGTCTAATCCAAAGATATATTTTTTTTCTCTCGGTTTTCAATTTTTATTTTTTTTGTCTCTTTTCTTCTTTCTCGGGTTCTTCTTTTTTTTTTTTTTTTTGTGATTGATTGCTCAATTGAGGGATCGGGTCGCTTCGATTTAGATTTTTTTTTTATTTTTTTTTTGTTCATGTATCTGAAAGGTGAATCTTTTGTTTTAGCTTTTGGGTTGTAATTTCATGGATCTTGCTTTCTAGATGATAGGAATGTGTCATTCATTCTATTTTGTTATTTTGCCCCCTCCCCTGTAATTGTTTTTTGTTTGGTTCTTAACTCAGTGATAGAAGATGATTAGTGACTATGGTTGATTGATTTTGATATCTGGGTATTGCTCAAGCTCTCGATTTGGTTTGATGAGTATTTAAATTACCAAAAAATTTGATTTTTTTTTTTTTTTGGGTACTTCTGTGCGTAGATCTTGTTCGTGGAGATTGACCTTAGTGCATTCTGGTGTTTCTCTTGATGCAGATTTGTTGAACTAGTGTTTTAATTTGTGGATTCTTTTGGGGATTTGGAGACAAGCAAAGATGATTTCTAGGTCGTACACAAATTTATTAGACTTGGCATCAGGGAATTTCCCTGTCATGGGAAGGGAGCGTAGGCGGCTTCCTAGAGTAATGACAGTTCCTGGTAATGTGTCTGAGTTCGATGAAGATCAAGCTTATAGTGTCTCTTCCGATAACCCTTCCTCTGTTTCCTCTGATCGAATGATCATTGTTGCTAACCGCCTTCCCTTGAAGGCCGAGAAACGGAATGGGAGCTGGAGTTTCAGTTGGGATCAAGATTCTTTGTATCTGCAGCTTAAGGATGGTTTGCCTGAGGATATGGAGATATTGTATGTTGGATCTTTGAGCGTTGATGTTGATTCACAAGAACAAGACGATGTGGCGCAGATACTCTTGGACAAATTCAAATGTGTTCCGACGTTTTTCCCACCTGATTTGCAATCGAAATTTTACGACGGTTTCTGCAAGAGGCAGCTGTGGCCACTCTTTCATTACATGCTTCCGTTTTCAGCTGATCATGGTGGAAGATTTGATAGGTCTCTTTGGGAAGCTTATGTGGCGACTAATAAGCTCTTCTTCCAGAAAGTTATTGAGGTTATAAATCCAGATGATGATTTTGTCTGGATTCATGACTACCATTTGATGGTCTTGCCGACGTTTCTGAGAAGACGGTTTAACAGGATAAGGATGGGATTTTTCCTTCACAGTCCCTTCCCCTCATCTGAGATATACCGCTCTCTGCCTGTTCGGGAGGAGATACTTAAGGCGTTACTAAACAGTGACCTTATTGGCTTTCACACTTTTGATTATGCTCGTCACTTCCTTACTTGCTGCAGTCGGATGTTGGGTCTTGAGTACCAGTCTAAGAGAGGCTACATTGGCCTGGAGTATTACGGGAGGACTGTGGGAATCAAGATCATGCCAGTTGGGATCAACATGGGTCGGATTCAGTCGGTGATGAGATATTCAGAAGAGGAGGGTAAGGTGACGGAGCTCAGAAATCGTTTCCAAGGTAAGACTGTGTTGCTTGGTATTGATGACATGGATATTTTCAAGGGTATAAACCTGAAGCTTTTAGCAATGGAACAAATGCTGAGGCAGCACTCAAATTGGAGGGGAAGGGCGGTTCTGGTTCAAATTGTTAACCCCGCTAGGGGTAAAGGTGTCGATGTAGACGAAATACGCGGTGAAATCGAAGAAAGCTGCAGGAGGATCAATGGAGAGTTTGGGAAACCTGGATATCAGCCTATCATATATATTGATACTCCGGTTTCGATAAATGAAATAAACGCCTATTACCATATTGCTGAGTGCGTAGTCGTTACAGCTGTTAGAGATGGTATGAACCTTACTCCCTACGAATATATTGTTTGTAGACAGGGTTTACTTGGATCTGAATCAGATTTTAGTGGCCCAAAGAAGAGCATGTTGGTTGCATCAGAGTTTATTGGATGTTCTCCTTCGCTTAGTGGGGCTATACGCGTAAACCCATGGAACGTTGAAGCGACTGGAGAAGCCTTAAATGAGGCCCTTTCAATGAGTGATGCTGAGAAACAGCTGCGACATGAGAAACATTTCCGGTATGTTAGTACTCACGATGTAGCTTATTGGTCAAGAAGTTTCTTGCAAGACCTAGAGAGGATATGTGTGGATCATTTCAAGAAAAGGTGTTGGGGGATGGGGATTAGTTTTGGTTTCAGAGTTGTGGCACTCGATCCTAATTTTAGAAAGCTTTCAATACCGTGCATTGTGTCGGACTACAAAAGGGCGAAAAGCAGAGCTATACTGTTGGATTATGATGGCACTCTGATGCCTCAAAACTCCATCAATAAAGCTCCAAGCCAGGAAGTTCTTAACTTCTTGGATGCACTTTGCGAGGACAAGAAGAATTCAATTTTTATTGTCAGCGGAAGAGGGAGGGAAAGCTTAGGCAAGTGGTTCACGCCGTGCAAAAACATTGGAATTGCGGCGGAGCATGGATACTTCTTGAGGTGCTTTTCTTCTCTACTTGTTATTGCCACTTGTTTCAGGTTGTATAATTATTCTCCTTCATGGGTAGTAACATGCCTTGTATCTTTTCTTTAGGTGGTCAGGCAATGAAGAATGGGAAACATGTGGGCAGAACTCTGATTTTGGGTGGATGCAGATCGTGGAACCTGTAATGAAACAGTACACTGAATCTACCGATGGCTCTTCCATTGAAATCAAAGAGAGTGCTTTGGTTTGGCAATATCGGGATGCGGATCCAGGCTTTGGTTCGTTACAAGCAAAGGAAATGTTAGAGCATCTAGAGAGTGTTCTAGCTAATGAGCCAGTGGCAGTCAAAAGCGGTCACTACATTGTAGAAGTCAAGCCTCAGGTAATTTATTCTCTTCTACTTAATTCAAGGATTAGTGTTTTCAAAAAGATCTAATTCTTGGAGTTTGTGCTCTGTGTGAGTATAGGGAGTCAGCAAAGGATCCGTGTCAGAAAAGATATTTTCATCAATGGCTGAAAAAGGAAAACCGGTTGATTTTGTGCTATGTATTGGAGATGACCGATCTGATGAAGACATGTTTGAAGCGATTGGTAATGCGATGTCGAAAAGGTTACTGTGTGATAATGCTCTAGTCTTTGCATGCACAGTTGGGCAAAAGCCAAGCAAGGCTAAATACTACTTGGACGATACTACTGAAGTGACAAGCATGCTTGAATCTCTAGCTGAGGCATCAGAGGCTTCAAACTTCTCTATGCGTGAACTTGATGATGCCCTTTGATATGAAACCAGATCTTCTGCCAGGTTTTGCCCTCTATGATCTCAATTCCAGTTCTGTTTGCTCTGTTTCTGCAGCATCCTATGGTCTTGTTCTGATAAACACTATCAATGAATGATGTGCATAGATGGCTAAAGTGGTTACACAGGCAAAAAGACAAGGAAAAAAAGAGACTGGAGTTTGGTGGTCTGTTTGTTGTGTTTGTGATTGAAAGAAAGAAAAGAAGAAAAGGGTAGTGTTAGTGGTAAAAAAAAGGAAAAAAAAATGGTGATGTGAAGCTTTGTTCTTTTCAGAATGTTATTTGAAGAGCAATCAATCAATCAATCAAAGGAGGAGCAATAGTAGGTTTCAGGGCTGTGTTGCAGGATGTTGAAGTAACAACAAGCAAAAAGCTTTTTCCTGATCTTTTTCTTTCTTCTTTTCTTTTATTATTAATGATTATTATTTGTTATTGTAATTGGATGATCTTGAGGATATCAATTTGGGATTCGGCCTGTTTATTGGATCTTGAACAAAAACGAAACTGTGAAAACCAAAAATAGTATGTAAAGATAACGTTGCGTGTCCATTGTTGATTTTTTTTTTTTCATTTATTATTATTCGTTGTGCCTTTCTTTGTATATATTATAGTTATATACCGTAAGGCTGAAAGTGTCAAATGTCAGAACTAGGCTGGAATAAAAACGTTTCTACTTTTATTGTTGTGAAGGGCCAGCCCAGTACCAGTCATTAGATTGAGCCCAATGGGCCTTGCGTCTTTCTCGCTAAATGTGCGATTGCTTCGTGTTTCCCATTTCTTTTTTGTTGCATTGATGATGATGAGTAATAATAGTAATAATGCGCGACTGTGATGAGAAGGAGATCCAATGGAGGAGGAGAAGAAGCAGAAGAAGAAGAGTCTGGCTTCGATTCCTGATAATTACGTATCCATCCTTCAGCTTCAGGAACGTTGGCTGAAGGAGAAAGAGCGGAAACAGAGGAAGCAAAAAGACTCAGTAGAGAGAGGAGTGAAGGCGAAGCAGCAGCAGGTTGATCATGAACAACCAAGGAGACAAGAAGAATCTGCTGTGAAGCCCAAGGAGAAGGGTTTATGTGGAGTATCTCGTATGCATTCTGCTGTGGATCGTTGTAAAAAAGAATCAAAATGGGTTAAGAAAGAGGAACTTGAGGTCTCTGCAGCAATTGTGAGCAACAAGGACGAAGTTGGAGGAGATCCGAGGGAGAAAAAGAAGAGTGATCCGGTAAAAGAGGACACTAGGAGAGTTTTCACGTCCAAGGGAGAGCATGCTGCTAAGGAAGAAACTAAATTTCAGAAACGCTGGATCAAGAAGAGAGTGGAAGAGGAAGTCAAGGGACCTACGAGGTTGACTAGCGGACAAGGTTATTACCGAAACCAGAGACATGATTGGTCTATACCTACACGAGCTATGGTGTGGGTGAAGAAGGGTAACAACCACGGAGCTGCTGGTGAAAATGGCGTCTTAATTATCATGTAAAGGTTGGAACTTTGGATCATTTGCTTTCTAGGGTCTTTGACTTTTGAGTGATGATTAAATCGAAGCTTAATGAATAATGTGTCAAGACTCTTCATGTGTTGTTGGATTATTAGAACTTCTCCAGAAGCATTAGGTCGTCTAAAGTCTAGGGTTTGATTCCTATCTTGTGTTAACAAACTGTACTTGGTGATGTGTGCATAAATGTAAGCAATTTGAATCTCAGAGCTTGATCAGGCGATTAATTCTGAATAAGATTGGTTTTTGTTTTCAGTTTTGTGTCAAAGGCTCTTGCAGCTTATTACAGGACTAGTAATTTAAGCACGAGTCTATGACTATGCATCTGTGTTCCTGATTTTGACAAAGAGTTTCTTATATCATATTTATACAGTATGGGCAAGTGTCTCTAGATATACACAGAGATTGAGAGATTTAAAAGGTCTCTTACTCAGACAGACGCTGGTGTTGGTGTTGATGTTGATGTTGAGGAAGCAACTCGGTTTTCAGGTGGGATTTCTGTGAATTCAGATAGGATTGCTCGGAATTCATCACCCGACATTGTCTCTTTCTCAAGAAGTACTTCAACAATCTTGTCCATGGCTTCACGATTGTTTTTAATGTGGCTCAAAGCTATCTCATATGCTCTGTCTGATAATGTCTTTACCGCTGAATCGATATCATTTGCTAGCTTCTCAGACATTGAGTTTCTTGCCATCATCCTCATAATGACATCGCTTTGACCTGATGAGTCCATTAGCGACCATGGTCCAATTTCAGACATCCCAAATGTTGTCACCATCTGCAGGTCAATAACCCGATACTATCAATTATTTTTATTCAGTTTTTAGGCTATAAGGAACAAAAACTGAAGCTTGGACTGTAGTTACCTGCTTAGCCAAACCGGTGATCTGTTGCAAGTCACCAACTGCGCCAGTAGTCACCTCAGAGTCACCAAAAATGACTTCTTCTGCGGCTCTACCACCGAGTCCACCAACAATTCTTGCAAAGAGTTGCTGCTTGGAGATAAGAGTAGGGTCATCTGAGGGAATGAACCAAGTCAGACCTCTTGCTTGGCCACGTGGTATCAATGTGACCTTTTGGACAGCATCATGTCCTGGAGTCAAAGTTCTGCAAGAACGAATAACGAACTTCAAACTAAGCACTTTAATACACAAGACATTCTTCTAATCTCAATTGTGACTTACCCACATACGGCATGGCCAACTTCATGGTAAGCAACCAAGCTTTTGCTCTTCCCATCTGTCATGACTGTTCCTTCCATGCCAGCTACAATTCTATCAATTGAGTCATCAATCTCTTTTGATGATATTGCTGTCTTTCCACGGCGGCCAGCCAATATGGCAGCCTCGTTCAAGAGGTTTGCAAGATCAGCTCCACTAAATCCAGGCGTTCTCATGGCTATTACTTCAAGTGAAACACCATTTTCAAATTTCTTATTCCCGGAGTGGACCTTGAGTATGTCTGTTCTTCCCTTAACATCTGGAACATCAACAGATACCTGCATCAACAAGAACACACGCTAAGCAACCAGCAATAAAGAGGATCAATGGAAATTCCCAGATACAGGGTATTCCAATCAAGTATGTATATAATATACCTGCCGGTCAAACCGCCCTGGTCTTAGCAAAGCCGAGTCAAGAATGTCTGCTCTGTTGGTTGCAGCAACTAGGATAACACCAGTGTTACCCTCAAAACCATCCATTTCAGTCAGGAGCTGATTAAGGGTCTGTTCTCTTTCATCATTACCTCCACCAATTCCTGTTCCTCTTTGCCTACCAACAGCATCTATTTCATCCACAAAAACAATGCACGGAGCATTTTCTTTGGCTTTTTTGAAAAGATCGCGGACCCTTGATGCACCAACACCGACAAACATCTCAACAAACTCAGAACCCGAGATGGAAAAGAAGGGTACACCAGCTTCACCAGCAATGGCTTTTGCTAACAGGGTTTTCCCAGTACCAGGAGGGCCAATAAGGAGAACACCTTTGGGGATCCGGGCACCAACAGCAGTAAACCTCTCAGGCTTCTTCAGAAACTCCACCACTTCCATGAAATCTTGCTTAGCTTCATCGACTCCAGCAACATCATCAAAAGTTATACCAGTGTTTGGCTCCATCTGAAACTTTGCCTTGGACTGACCAATTTGAAGTGGGAAACCAGGACCACCAGGGCCACCCATTCCACCAGAAGACCTTCTCGAGAGAAGGAACAAACCGCCAATCAGGATAACCGGGAATGCAAGATTCCCAATCAAGTTGAGTATTGGAGAACCTTGGTCCTCCTGAGCATTATGTGATGCGAAATCAATATTCTTTGCCCTCAACTTCTGGAGAAGCTCCTGACTTAATCCAGGTAGCTGCACGCGTACACGCTGAATCCTGTTACCTAACTCAGGAGAAACAGCCTCTACAATAGCTATAGTCCCATTCTCATACAAATCTACTTTCTCAACCCTTCCCTTGTCTAAATACTCTAGGAACCTAGAATATGACATCCTAGACGAAGAAACACCTTGCCCTTGTTCGTCTGCATTTGCTTTCCCACTTGCAAGCAAACCCACTCCAGCTGCAGTGTTTCCTAGTAAGAGTTTAAAGAAACCTCTCCTTCCTTCTTGTTTCTTCTCATCTAAAGAAGCCTTCACAACTGTAACTTTAGATGTCCTATCAAGGCCAAGCTTTTGGGACCTCTGTTTTGTTGTGTAGACAGATAACCCACTCCCGATAAGACAAGCCGATGAAGCAGCCATCTGCACAAACGGTTACAAGCCATGGTGTGAACAAAAACGAAAAATATCTGAATGAAAAAAGAACCAAAGATATAACTAGACCTTGAACATGCAACTTTCTGGTAACAGTATAATCAACATGAGCGACGTATATGAACAAAGGTTGGTAATTTTATGCACCAAAGACGAAATCTACTGGAATATTAAAAAAATCAAATAGGCTTGCTGAACAAAACCCAGGCAGTAGAATCATATGCAAAAGATTTCATAGAATTTTTTGTTATTACTTTCATAAGATTTCGCAGATTTGGACCAAACAAAACGGAAAGTGATTGAGATTAGAAAGATGAGCGAAGAGAGTAACGCACCTGTTCCTGTTGTGTGATTTGGCAGACGAAGAAGAGAAAGCGAGATTATTTTGGACACGAGAATGAAGAAGAAGAAGTGTCTGATTTTTTAAGAGAAGAGATGTGGTTTCCGAACTGCTTACGTGGCTTCCTCTCAGTGGCCTCATAGTTTTAATCTGGCTGTATATTTTTTTCCTTTCGACAAGTCACAAAAATTTACGTACAACAAACCAAAAAAAAAAACAAAAACAGGAGAGTTTTTAAGTAGAATAAGGGAAGCCACATTGAGCAATTGGCAACCAAGCAAAAATCAGAAGACGTATTGAATTTGGATAGTTTCTGACTTCCTGTCGACATAACCAACAAAAGTACACAAACAAAGACAGTTTACATTGGTTTCGTATACAAGTTTTTGATCCATCCACGTACTCGCATATACATCAAGTTACTCGCCTTTATCTTGAGCTTTTTGGTTTTGAGCAAAACAATTGATCCGAAACGCTACAGGACACAGAGCTTATCTTGTATTGTTTTTCCTCAATGTAGCTAGAGAGACGTTCGAGGCTGATTGAATCTTGGTGATCTCATCATCTCTCAAGTTTTTCACTACACTTCACTGAATGTGATATGGTCGATTGTTTAGCTTATATACTCAAAACAACTGAAGAGGAGTCTGCAATTTCATTCTTGTTCAGACATACTTGTTGTGTTCCCAGAGTCTGATAAAGCAGCATGGCGTCCCAAGAGAACAAGGTCAAGAAGCTTCCTCCTGGCCTCGTAAACTGGATTTGGATCTATCAAACGTCCTCTCTCATAAGCCTCTCTGAGAAACAAAGTGTGTCTTTTCCCTTTAGTTGACATATAAAACATGCCCGGGTGATCCAAGAACAAATCTCTTATGTTCAAATCAATCCCAAAACATTTTCTGAAGTGGCTGATCTTTTCTACCTCCACCATCTTCTCGACAGTCAGACTGAGGAACTCGTGAGCAAATGCAACCGCTCTTTTCTCTATTCCCATCACTCCGGATCTGTTCTTTTTCTTACCAACCATGTCCTCGTATGGCCCAACATAAGGCAGTCTCTGCCATTCCTTAACTTTAGCCTTAAAGTTCTTGCTCAGCCTCATTCCAGGTGGGTAACTATGTTTGAAACTAAACTGAATCTCGGTTCTATCAACACTGCAATCTTCCTTAGAACACTCAACCACCCTCCAATTCTCAACCGCGGCTTCAAATTTCAGTACTTTCTCTTCTTCTTGAACCAGCTCTAAGGTATGGGTATTGGGTTCATGACCATCACTAAGCCTAAAAAGACGAGGGTTCTTTGCAATCACAGAGTCCTCAAAATCATCTGGGAGGCCAAGCTCTCTCCAAACCTTGAAAACAGCACGAAGCGGGATTGACTTTGATATGGACATAGACAAGAGCCGAACCAACCGGTCAACAACGAGAGGCAAAGTAGCAGTGATAGCCAAAGCCTCTTGACGAGAAATCTCCATGGCTACATCAGTTAACCTGCAAAAGGGCTGAGCTATCACAGGATCATACAATACATGAAAGATGTGAGGGTACTTTCTCAGAAAAGAAGCAGCGCCACGGTTAAGGTGGAGCTTCTGAGAGAGCCTGGAGAGGAAATCAATGGACAAAGAGGGAGGAGGATCAGCTGTTGGATTGGCGAGAACAAGGTCTTGTATAGCAATGACCTTGAGAAGGTTCTTGTATTTGTCCATGAGTTTCTCGAAAACAGGGTCTCTTGACCTGGAAGCGACATATTGAGCAGACGTGGTTGTTGATCGGACATTGATGACGGAGGAGCCACGGAAAGGGTGAATCAGAAGTGATCTCATGAGAATGAAACTCATACTATCTATCTATCCCAAAGAGTATATGGAGCTAAATCTTGGGTTTCCACGTCCCACAGACGTTGCTGTAGTACACTCTCTGCGTAATTATGTCGAACACCTTGCGGGCATATCAGAAGATGAAAAACTTGTAAAACAACCTGGCATGTTTTGGGCTAAGGATCGAGATGAAGATAGGAGTCAATGAAATGAGCCGAATAGAGAGAAGTAGAGTTATATGGATCTTTGTATCATCATGTGCAAAACACCAGTCCACCTATATTAGTGATAAGTAAGTAAGTAAGTATTATTAGCTAAGTTGCACTACATATTATTAATATAACACAGTTGACGCTCGAATGATTTACCCAATTCCGGAATTACATTTTTTGATAGAAGGTGACAAAATAATATTAAATATATAAGTTTAAAAAAAAAAAAAAAATAGAGTAGTGTTATGGTATGGATAAGATTTATTGTTATGGATTATTTATTAAAATAAAAATAAAAATTACAACCGCATACTATTATTAAGTTTTCGCTGTATATAAAAAAGAAAATAGTATGAAGCGATTTCTATAATTAAGTGTCAAAGCATCTAATAACAACCCAACCATTGAAGTGATTATAAGTATTACTGTAAAATTTTAAAGTTGCAAAAGTAAAATTAAATTAAAATAGATAATTTACAAATCAATATTATTTTTGTATTTGCAGTTTCTAGATATATATATATATATATAAATTCCCTTTTAGAACAAAAAAGAGAGTAAAAAAATATCACCATATACAGTAGCAAAATTGTAAAAGAGATGTACCCTTTTAATTCCCATAATCAACATTGCCCAAAAATAAATTGGGGGGAAATAGAAGAAGAAAAAAAGATAATTTCTAAAATCTAATTTAACGAAAAGTAAGAGAAAAAATCCGAGTGAATACTAAACAGTGGGATACGAATACCGATTAATTGGAGAGCAAGTTATGTTACACATCTTTAAGTAATTGAATAAAAAGAAAATCCGAGAAAAAAGGAAACTCAAGTTACTCTGAATAATTAAATAATAACTAAAGAAAAAAGGATAATTACTTCTTTTTTTACAATTTATATATTAAAGAACCCTAAAAGCTCTGCCCACAAATCACACAATCAAACAAACCGACTTCTCGTCTTCTCATGCCTCTCCCTCCTAAAAAAAAACCCTAATTTTTATCTGCACTCATCATGGACAAGATTCATCAACCACCACCACCGCCGATGGCGACGAAGGTATGGAGGACCAACGTCGATAAGGAGATGGATCGTATGAAGACCTGTCTCGAGACGTTCCCACTCATCGCATTCGACACAGAGTACCCTGGCATTGTTTTCCGGACTTTCATCGATTCATCCAACGAAGAATGGTACGTAGCCTTGAAAGGTAACGTCGAGAACACGAAGCTGATCCAGTGTGGTTTCACTCTTTTCAACGCCAAGGGAGAGATCGGTGGCACTTGGGAGTTTAACTTCTCCAATTTCGGCGATCCATCCGACACACGCAACGAGGTTTCGATCGAGTTCTTGAGGAGACACGGTCTTGATTTGCAAAAGATTCGAGACCACGGTATTGATATGTACGGCTACGGATTCTTCCCCAAGCTTATCGCCATGTTTCAATCCCAGGAACACGTTGAGTTCATCACGTTTCAAGGAGCTTACGATTTCGCCTACTTCCTCTGTATCCTCAACAACGGCAAACTACCTGACACTCGCGGAGAGTTTGCATCGGAGATTGTGAAGGTCTTTGGTCAGGTTTATGACACTAAGGTCATGGCTGGATACTGCGAAGGGCTCGGTGACCACCTGGGGCTAAGTAAATTGGCTCAGCTACTCGACATCACTCGTGTGGGAAGAGCACATCACGCTGGTTCCGACAGCTTAATGACTGCACTTGTCTTCACCAAGCTCAAACAAGTCTATGAAGAGTCCATGTATGCTAGAGGATTGATCTACGGTACTGGAAAGAGAATGCTCCAAACCTCCCCTGCCCCTGCCCCTGCCCCTCCTGCCCCTGCGCCGGCGTCCCTTATTCCTTTTATGTGTCACCAGAATCTAGCTTCATATCCTATGTTCCATGATGGTTATGTCTCAAACTACGATGTACCTTCGCATTGCTTCATCGATGAATGTGGTCAAACATGGTTACTCAACCAGATTGGTGTGTATGTGCCGCTTAACTATCATCCACTTTCAAGCACAGTTACATACCCGTCTCAGACAGCACCTGCAGTTGAGTACCTTGGACCGCTTCCGAATTATTACAATAAGAATGCTTGCTACGTAGTTGAGTAGATTGAGTTTTCCTGCTTTAGGATGATTAGATGCATTTGACATTTTTCTTTTTCTTTTCTGGCTTTTCGTAGTAGTAATGAAGGATTTATTTTATATATTTATCGATTGTTTACATGGCTTACTCTATCAGCTGAGTAATGCCTGTCTGCAATTCGTGATATATAAAAGACCAAACTATTTTACATATCTTTCTTCCATCTTGAATTTTCTTTCACACAAACTGCACATCTATATATATTATATATATACCACACACACACATCGTTTACCGTATGTATAGATATGGTTCCAGAACGGTGAACCCTCAATGCTTTGGAATAACTATTCTCAGAATCCCATCCCTGCTCCAATTGCAGTAATAAATTGGGTGTTAGTGCTCATAATAAAACTTGCTAAATCGTAGCTAACTAATTCATACCTAGTGACTGGTACTAAGAATTAAAATTGGAATCCGAAACCAACTTAAACTTACAGACATACGCATATAAACTCTAGGATTAAAAAGTTTTTGAGGAGAAGAATTGTAAGATCATAAGGTTGCCTTGTTAGAGAAGTATAGCTTCTTCTACTTACATAAATTCAGCGGAAACGTTATCCTTGTTCACATTGCTGGGAAGAGGCCAGGAAACTTTGAATGATCCCTGTAGTATTTCTTGCTTATGATATCCAAGGATTGAAGCTTTAGTTCCTGCATCAACTCTTTGACAGATAGATGTGCGTCTACCTGTCACAGTCAAGCTGCAGCAGAACGGTAAGTACCTAGTGAGAGTAATGGGAACAAAGTGAAAACATGTGTGAAGATGCGTATTAGTTACTTTATGTTGTCGACCTCCACTCTTATATCATTAATACTGGCCCCTGGTAGCTCTATTGCCACAACATAGCTATGTTCAGATTCAGCAACATTCGATCTCGGAGACCAAACATTACCTGCAAAACATAAAGGTCTTTATAAGTTCTCATGGTCAAGGGTATATAGATATGTTTGAAGTATGGTTGCTTGTTCTTGTACTTTTAGCAGTAGATCAAGGCTGGTGAGAAAACACCTTTGCTAGTTATGAGTTATAAATTGTAATAATTGTGTGGTTGCAAAAGCGTTTTCTAAGAATATTAACAGGATTTAGGATCAGAAAAGTAGTGTTAACTGGAGTGATATGTATCTGGTATTATGAATTTGTATATTTACCTAAATTGGCTAACTTAGGAAGATCGGGCTTAGTTTTTTCTTTTTGCTGATTTGGTGGTGATACATCAGAGACAACGAACTCCTCTTTTGCAGGCTTAGAAAACCGTGGTGCGGCGTACTCAGGTGAAGAGGGATCGAAGCCAGTTGTTTTGGTGGTAGGTGCAGCATCTTGTAGTATGGTCCTCTGCAAAAAAACATTTTGAAACAATTCTGTATTATACAAGTATATGCAGAGCTTAGAAATAATAATGTAGAAAGGAAGTGATGGTACCTCACCAGTGGAAGCCTGCCTCATAAAAAAACCCTGTGCAGAAGATCCTTGCCGAGCAAAATACAGCCTATTGTCACACCTTGTAATGACAGAGTTCTTCAAAGTGATGGCTAAGTTCTGAAACCATCACAAGTGACAAAAGAGGTTAACTATTTGAGCATGATTCATTTCGATTGCAGATAATGACTCCTTAACTAATTTATATAAATCACCAGAAAAGAAGGAACTTGGTACCTCATGGTCGTCATCAGTCGAAGAAGCCTGCCTCATAAAGAAACCCTGTTCAGAAGATGCTTGCCGGGCAAAAGAGATTTTGTTGTCACAGCTTCTGACGACAGAGTTCAAACTGCTGCTGCAGTTCTGAGGATCACAAAAGTGACATAGAAGCATGAGACGAAAAATAAAGGAAACATCGAACCAAACTAAATTGAGGCGGAACCAACTACAGAGCGTATATGATCATCTTATCTAATCAAAAGGTTTTAGGTCAAAGGAATCAGACTAAGTGTTCCAATAATTTTACTCGAGAGATTTCGAGATCAGAAAAAACCATATTACCAGTAAAACTAATCCGATTAGGCTTTCAGATTAGGTTAACGAGAGAGAGGGAGAAAAGGGAAATACCAAGGGAACGAGAGAAGCGGTGGAGGAGGCGGGATCGTAAGTGGCTGCTGGCGGGAAGTGAGCGGCGAGGGCAGCGAGCCTGCGTTGAGCGGTGGTGGTGGATTCAAGCTCCATATCTTTGATATCTTCGATCGGTGGAGAAAGAGAGAGAGAGAGAGAGAGAGATAGAGAGAAAGGACGAACGAGTGATTGCAGTGAGAGACTAGATTAGGTGAGGGATTGGCTAAAAAAAAAACAAAATGAGTGGCTTTAACTTAAGCGCGCGTGATTCGAAAAATATCTTCTCAAAGAAAACATTAATTAGATTAGAAAGATTTATTTTTCCGGAGACTTGGACAAGAATGACAACGACCCGCTTTTTTTCTCGTCAATAAAATAATAATTAATAATAATAATAATAATATAATATTTCGAGAAAAATAACTTATTATTCCTTTTTCTGAAAATAATAATTTTGTAAAAAAGGTAAACGCAAGTTGCATTGTACAGAGACACTCCGAGTCGGAGCGGTAATGCTTTCGTGAAAATTCACCAAACTCCAACAAACCCAGCGGTTGCGACTCCCTAAATCAATCTATTCAGAAAGTTTCAGCTGCTCCGATCAGATCCAACAAGCCACGATTCTTCTCTCTCTCTCTCTCTTTCTGTATGCTCTTTCTCTTCCCAATCTTGCGATATATTTTGATTTCTCCTTTTATGATTATTTCATAGTCCGCTGTTCGCGAGCTTTGAATCTGTGATTATTATTATTTTTTTAGCTCACTCCCGGATCCAGGTTCATCTGAGTAGTTCTCTTTTCGTTAATGCCTTTATTTAGTTTGAGCTCGGAATCATTGAAGATTGCTCAATCTCGTTTCGCATTTCACCCGATTTCTTGAAACTCAGATTCTCAGATTTGCTGATGCCTTGGTTTTCTAATTTCTCTGTCTGTTATTTCTTTTGGTTCTTTATCAGATTAGAAAATGTGGTTTATTTTCATTCGGTTTGAAGATGCTGTGTTTGAATCTCTTTGCATCATCGTATTAGAAGCTTGCCTTTGATTGAAATGTGGCTCTGATGTGACTGCTGGCTTTGCTTTCCACTTACTTATCAAAGTAGTTTCTCACCAAAAAAATATTTGACTGGATTGAGCTTGTGTTTTGTGATTCTAGGTGAAGAAGGTGTCAAGTGGTATCAGAGAATTGCATTGCATATTCCCTAACATCTGGAGTTCCTACCTTCCTTGTATTCAGTTAGCCAGCTGGGCTATGGGAGAAAGAAGTTGAACATTGTACCATTTTGAACATATGAGTATAGGATCAAAGGAGATTAAATCTCTCCGAATTGCGAGGCAGGGTGTCCATCACAGGTCCCTATTTGAGTACTAGATCAGCATGCTCTGTTAAGAGTGATCTGTGAATGGTTGCCAATAAGGTTAGCTGGTGGTGAGTTCAGATTATTGATGGACCAAAGAGTGCAGCTCCGTGGTGGTACAATGGAACCTATATCCAGTCAGGGAGATGTAGACAGAGAACAGGTTTTAGAGCCCTTTGATATTGAAAATGTCTCTGGGAAGGAGATAAAAGCCTCCAGAAGTTTTGATGTTGGTTACAGTCCCAGTGATAACCTCGAACCATTGCCAAAAGTGTCAAAAGAGGGTGGTATCTCTCCTGCTGATGTGCTTAAAACACTCTTCTTTATACTTGTATGGTACACCTTCAGCACATTTTTGACTCTGTAAGTATGTCTTTACGACTATCCCTTTTCTTTTTCTTTTTCTAGTCCCTTACGGCTTGCATATAATTTGCTTGCTTATTTCCTAGGTACAACAAAACTCTCTTAGGAGATGATTTAGGGAAGTTTCCAGCTCCCCTGTTAATGAATACCATTCACTTTTCCATTCAAGCTGTTTTATCAAAGATGATAACATGGTATTGGTCGGGGAGATTTCATCCTGATGTTACCATATCATGGAGAGACTATTTCGTTAGAGGTAAACTAACAAAACCATGTCGTCAACTCTTTTTTATTTATTTTTAAACCCATTTTGTGCTAAGGAGCATTCCCTTAGCTATGTATTTCCATGGTATTCTCACTACATACTATAGTACTGACTACTGCGAACTTTCTGCAAAGTATGCAATGCCATTATCATCTAGAGTATTTAATGAATATGAGAGATTGGAAAGTTCTGAGGATTTAGTTTTTTGTTTTTTTGTTTCAGTATTTCGAAAGTTTGAATATATTAAATTTCTATGAACTGATGACCAACATGGACTGTCCTTTCACAGTTGTACCAACTGCATTTGGAACTGCTATGGATATAAACCTAAGTAATGAGTCACTTGTCTTCATATCGGTTACGTTTGCAACTATGGTTAGTTATCTTATTTTCTGTGGTAGGTCTATGCAACTTCTTAGGAATTTGCGGGTGAGACAAGATGAGACTTGTCTAATGATATTCACGTTCTTCTTTTTGCAGTGCAAATCTGCAGCCCCGATATATCTTCTTCTGTTTGCTTTTGCCTTCAGGTGCTATATGCATAACGATTTTTGTTAATATATCTTGATTTGTACGTTAAAACCATTTTCAATTACCACACTAATTTGATGCTGTACTTTCATTATGGAGTATTTCTATCATTTTTATTTGATGTGTTATTCTGACACTATATTTCTCTTGTAAGGCTGGAGTCTCCAAGCCTGAAACTTTTTGGCATTATTTCAGTGATCTCAGCAGGAATATTGTTAACAGGTATGTTTTAATCCGTCATTTATAATACTTTGTATGTATTCCTTTGTTCAACCTTTACCAGTTCTTCTACATGTTTACTCAACATCTATCTAGATGTTTTTTCTTTCTTTCTAGCCAAAGACATTAAATTAAATTCTCACCATCAAGTATATTAATTTGCATCCAGTTGCAAAGGAGACAGAATTTGAGTTTTGGGGTTTCGTTTTTGTCATGCTTGCTGCTGTCATGTCTGGTTTCCGCTGGTGTATGACGCAAGTTCTTTTGCAGGTATATTATTTTACTCATTTTTTAATTCCTTTTAAACCGTACATTGGACTTATAGATTAACCCATTGCCTTTACTTTCTGTGGTTTTTGTCTTCCAATGTTTTGGTTCATCCTGATGGCAACATGATGTCTAGAAAGAAAGCTTTGGTGGGTTATGCTCTTGGTGTTTTTAATCTAAAATTTTTGTTCTTAATATCTTAAAAGTCACAGGACCTATGAATAAATATAAACGTTTTTGCTTTGTTTATCTAGGCCTAAAAAATCCATTCATATTGATGAGCTACATGGCACCAGTGATGGCTATAGTGACTGGTCTTCTCTCTCTCCTTCTGGATCCTTGGAGTGAATTTAGAGACAACAAATACTTTGATAGTGGAGAACATTTTGCTCGAACTTGTTTTTTAATGCTTTTTGGCGGAGCACTGGCCTTTTGTATGGTGAGCATTTACTAAACAATTTACAATTCTTATTGTAAGAGTGAACTTGTCTTGATAAGTAGAGTTTGAGTCATCTTTTGAAGCTTGAATTTTGTATCTGATCCTTCTTCCATGCTCACTATTTAATATTTTGTTTCAGGTTTTGACAGAGTATGTTCTTGTTTCCGTGACTAGTGCTGTAACCGTCACAATTGCGGGCGTTGTTAAAGAGGCTGTCACCATAGTGGTATGTCCTACATTCTTAACCTTTTTGGATTACGTTTATTAGTAAGTTCAGATATTATAATAAACTCCAGCCTTCTTCTTAGTTTGCCAATTAGAAACGGATAGTATAACTAGTTAGGCTTAGATTGTAAGTTCTGATTTCCTTCTATTTGCAAGAAAGTTGTCCTAACTACATTTGCTTGAAACGTTGCGGTGATATCTAGATAAGGGGACTCATATCTTAAGTTGGTGAGACTACATTGGTCATATGGCATACAAATAGACAGACCTGCCTAGAGTCCACTTCATAAGGATGGATTATGAGTCGATGAAATAGAACTAATGTCTTTAAAATTGGCTTCTCGTTCCCTATAATACACCTTTGACTACATGTCCCCCCGCATCAAGAGGAATTTTATATCAGTGTTGTTGTTAAATATTTGATGAATGCTGGATCAAAAATTGGGGATGTAAAAAATTCATTGTTGTTCTTATACAGGTTGCGGTGTTTTACTTCCATGACGATTTTACATGGCTAAAAGGTGTTGGTCTGGTGATCATCATGGTTGGTGTCAGTTTGTTTAACTGGTACAAGTAAGTAACTTTTCTTCTCCTTCTCCTTAATCTTTGTCGCATGGAGTATTGGGACTTCGAATAAGTCCTAATGCTTTTGATGTCTTCCCAGATACGATAAACTACAAAAGGGTCACAAAACAGAGGGTGAAAAGCAGTTGCAAGCTCCAAGTCAAACTGGAAAATATGTGATACTTGATGAGATGGATGATCAAGATAATAGTCCCTAACAATTTTTGTTACACACATTTCATTGGTAAACCCTGACATCGTTAAAGTGGAAGTGCGTGTGGACCTTCCCTGAGCAAATACTTACTTTAAAGGCAATTGAATTGGAAATGTGATGTTTCCCTGTCCTGCCTTGAGGAAAACAAAAGAACATAGCTTATATCAAGAGTTGGAATGAATTTTGTTCTCTTTCTTTTGTATTTGGTCCGTATAGAAAGAAGTGTAATCGAGCATATTTGGTTTAAGTTTACCAATCTTTTGTACCCATTTTATTAATTCTCTGTAATGATGTTTTCATGAAACTGAATGAGAGACTCTTATTATCAGTCTATAAATGCGCAATCCAAACTGAAAAAATCTGGTCTCGGAATGATTCTCTGGAACTAAGTAATGGAACGATCAGATTACATATAAGCTTATTTGTATAAAACTGAGACTAACACTACACCTCAGACAGAACAAATATGAATTCCAAAGAATAATTTAATGAGAGAAGCAAAATTCAGATGTGGCATCCACAACAAAGGTAGAAGAAGCAGAGCGTCGAAACGAGAACGAGAGCTTCGACAACATACATGACCTTGTAAACTACTCCGTCCACTATCTCTGTCAGCAATATAATCTCTACTCGCTTCCACTTCCCCGACGACGGCGTTGAAGACGTAGAAAACAGATTCCTTAATCGCCGCCATGTCTGAGTTTCTTTAGACGTGACTTGCTCCTCCTCTTGTTGCTGCTTCTTCTTCTTCAGCGACGACCATTTCTTCATCACTCCCATTGTAAATCTCTCTCTGTCTTTCTCTCTACAACTAACTACAGAGTCAAGTCACGCGGTGCATTTTATACTGTGGAGAAGAGACGGTGGTAGCTTTAATAGGTATGAGAAGAAGAGGGCATTACTGTCAAATGCGACTAAGGAAAGAATAAGATACCCTTACCCTTTTTTTTCTTCAGAAAAAGGGAAAAAAAAAAATAGCTGGCGGAAAGGTAGTGGAACCGTGGAAGTGAAGCAGGGGTATTTTGGGTATCTCATAATATAGTATATTTTTCTTTGATAAGAAAGAACGGTTCAGCAGTTTTGCTTTTTATACAGAGGGATCCACCAAGACAATAATGCTAACGGTCGTTTCCATCGCATTGCTTACAAATGTCACACTTTTCTATGAAGAATATCTTATTTTAAATATAAAACGAACATATATTTATTCATGCAATGATGCATAGTGTCGTATAATAAATTTGTATGCAAAACAGCTTGTCAAGTTTTGTTCCGCGATAATGAAATGGAACCTAGCTAGTTGTCAAGTTTTAACAAGACCGAACAGTTCACATGAAAACTGCGAAGTGTGAACTAATTTGTATCTCAAACGACTGTTTTTATTTTAAGTGAAGTCTAGATTAATTTGACTTTAGAATCAATTTTGGACTTCATAAACGATTGTTGTTCCTAGAAAAACACAAGACCGAACGAAAGCGTTTCTTTACGTTGACGCAGCTTGTGACGTTTTGAATTCTCTTGTAAAAAGTTTGGTTATAGAGGAAATTTTTTATAGATTAAAGAAATCAACTTATATAGTTTTTGTAACTTTTATTTCCTCAACACATGTTACGATCATGAGTTCTTATATCGCAAACTCATGCCTTTTGACTGGATTTTATTTTAAGATGCAAATGTAATATTAATCAATACTTAATATTTATTTAGCTACGGGGATCGTATATTGTTACTTAAAAAAAAAAAAAATCAATCAATTTCGCGTCGTGCACAACAATAGGTTGAAGTAGTCAAGGTAGCTGGAAAAACCAATTTGACCGTTAAAAAGTAGATTTGTCCAGATATTTGGATTTGGTTAAGCCGAGGATTAAGACTTCTGTTTTTTGTTTTATAGTGCTAGCTAGGGATTATTATGACTTAAGAAGAGTTTGGTGTTACCAATCATTTTTTCTTCTGAAAACTATGTTCAAAAATCCTGATTAATTGCAGTATAGTATTTATCTTAAGATGGAAACTGTAGAAATGTAAATGTACAAAAACAACCTTCAACTGTATGCCAGTGTGGAACTGTTCATGAACATGTTGATAAATGATAAGGAATGATATATTATTATATGCTATGAAGTGAAACAGATGTCATACTATATCTTTATGATTGAAGTTGTCATATATGTATATATTCTTTTTTTGTCAAAGTATACGGGAGTTTAGAATTAGCGAGTTTCACCTTCACAAAACCTATTTTAAAACCTATTAACAAAAGGGTCTATACTTTTTACATTACATACAGGAAGGGGAGAACTTTAAATATCTCGTAAGTTTCAAAATGTTTGCTAATAGTTTGAAAACACGAAGGCCCATTAGCTCAGTTGGTTAGAGCGTCGTGCTAATAACGCGAAGGTCGCAGGTTCGACACCTGTATGGGCCAATTATTCTTTATAATTTTTTCTCCTCTGCTTATCTTAAACAAATACTTTTTTTTTCCTTTTTTGTAAAACCCATTAGTCGGCCCAACTAAGAGTGGGTCCAATTGGTAGAACATCCCAAAATTACAAAACTAGCACAAGCACCCCGTTGTTTACAGTTCCGTGTCACAATAATGTCACGTTGTTATAAATCAAAAACGTAAAACAACATGTAGTGTAGCCAGATACTCTATAGCCGTTGCGTGGCCGTCTTCTTTCTTGCTCCGCTTGGACTCAACGGAGAAGCAATTCTCCAGACATTCCCGGGAAAGAGAAAGGTCATTAAAAATCACACACACTACTAATTAGTTCAAAAAGGGGGATTCAAAAACCTCGTCCTGGGTTTTGCTTTCGTACCCTAAATTGCAAAAAAGCCCACAGCTCAAAAGCCGCTGAAAGTTAAAAAAAAAATCAATTCTTTTTCTGTGTGTAAAGGAAGATTCAAATCGACGAGACATCATCAATTCCTTAATTCGTTTCTTCCTGGTAGAGCAATCGCATTACCCAAAACCCCACTCCACGAATCTTATCCTCGTCTCCTATTCCCGCTTCCCCTCTTGCACACATATATAACCACAAAAAGGGGGCGAAGAAGAAGATGGGTATTAAGATAATCTTCCTAGAGGAATCTGTGCTATGGCGAGTACTAGTGGTGGTAGAGGTGGTGAAGATGGTCGGCCGCCTCAAATGCAGCCGGTTCGGTCTCTTTCTCGGAGGATGACTCGAGCTGGGACCATGATGATTGATCATCCTAACGAAGATGAAAGTGCAATTGACAGCGAACTTGTTCCTTCTTCTCTTGCTTCCATTGCTCCCATTCTTCGTGTTGCTAATGATGTTGAAGAAGATAACCCTAGGGTTGCTTACCTCTGTATGTTTTGATCTCTCAGCTTTTTTTTATCTCTCACTCTGTTGGAACTTAATCAGTTTACAGTGTTACTTGACTACTACAGAGGCAGTGTGTGTATCAGATTTGTGATATGTTCTGTTATTCATATAACTAGATCTTGATTGCATTCGGGAAGTATTGTGGTTGTGAATGTGAATATCAAGATTCTTACTTTACTTTATTTTCTGTCATTAGGTCGCTTCCACGCATTTGAGAAGGCTCATAGAATGGATCCAACATCAAGTGGACGAGGCGTCCGTCAATTTAAGACCTATCTATTGCACAAATTAGAGAAGGTAATATAGATTACATGATTGATATGCTTTTCTCTTAGATAAAAAAATGCTTGTTTCAGTTGTGTGTCTAAAGCCTAAACAAAATGTGAACTCAATAACAATTTTCTTGACAATCTTACATTTGGATGTATCCTGAGATAGTAGTTCTTGACTTTTGTTTTCCTTTTTTAGGAGGAAGAGACTACAGAACCTATGTTGGCGAAGAGTGACCCGAGAGAAATTCAGATGTACTATCAGAAGTTTTATGAGAATAATATACAAGATGGAGAAGGGAAAAAGACACCGTGAGATCTCTTCTTAATATTTTCTACTCGTTACATGAGAAAGAGTTAAATGATGTCTCGTAACGCTTTTGCTTCTGTCGGTTTTGTCATTATAGGGAGGAGATGGCCAAGCTTTACCAGATAGCGACCGTCTTGTATGATGTTTTAAAGACAGTGGTTCCTCAAGCAAGAATAGATGAACAGGTCAATTAGTGCTCCATTACAATCCTTGATAATATATTACCATGAAGACTGTAATTGTGTTACTTGACATTTTGCTGTTGTTGGAATGTAGACCCGTAGGTATGCTGAAGAAGTTGAAAGAAAGAAGGAACAATATGAGCACTACAACATTCTTCCGCTTTATGCTGTAGGGGCTAAAACCGCAGTGATGGAACTTCCTGAGGTTGCGTGTGCAAATTTTGCTTACTTAACTTGTTCATCATTTTGAACTCTCACTGATGTTTTTTCTCATTAAAATTTAGATTAAGGCCGCAATTCTGGCTGTCTGTAATGTGGACAATCTTCCTCGGCCAAGATTTCATTCAGGCTCGACCAACCTGGATGAAGTGGATAGAGAAAGTGGCAGATCTTTTAATGATATTCTCGAGTGGCTTGCTTTGGTTTTTGGTTTTCAGGTAACTTTCAAGTTTCATTCTTTGCTATTTTTGTCTTTCGGTTTGTATTCCATGACATGTCTCATGATTAGTTTTCCTATCTTCATGGTGAAAGCGAGGAAATGTAGCTAATCAGAGGGAGCATCTCATACTGCTACTTGCCAACATTGATGTGAGAAAGAGGGATCTCGAGAATTATGTCGAGGTAACTGTCAGAACTCTGTGGGAGACCATTAAACTTCCTTTTCTGAAAGAGATTGCATACAATTTACTAACTTAAAGGAAAATCTAGTTGAAGCCTAGCACCGTGAGGAAGTTGATGGAAAAGTATTTCAAGAATTATAGGTCGTGGTGCAAGTATTTGCGGTGTGAATCTTATCTGAGGTATTGTAAATGATCGTCACTTTCATTCATCGAATTACTAGCGTTTCTGGGATTTCAATCATTATTTCCCCTTACATCTCTCCTACTCTAAAATTTATGGTCACTGGTGGATGGTTTTCTTATTTGCAGGTTCCCTCCAGGTTGCAATGAGCAACAATTGAGCCTTCTATACATTGGCTTGTATCTTCTCATATGGGGTGAAGCATCAAATGTTCGCTTCATGCCTGAATGCCTTTGCTACATTTTCCACAACGTAGGTTCTCTAAGTTCACTGTTCTTCTTTCATGTATGTTTATATGATGCTTCTACAAGTCAAGCTTAAAAAGCAAATCAGTGAGTCGTAAGTTGAGGAAGACAACTGGAGAAGTTGAATTGCAGACCTTACCAGTGATTTGATTAGAATAGGTTGAAGGAACCAAGAATAATAAATTTATCTAGATGACAAGCAAATTAGCAACGCACACAGCTTTTAAAATGCGTATTTACATTGCCTAACTATTTTACATTATTTTAGTTGGTAATGATCTGATATTCAAAAATGATGTGGAGTCTTGCATATCTTTAATGTCTACCTGAGATTTACTAAATGAAAAGTCCTTTAGTGTATTCTCATACTATTCTCTTGGAATATGTTATGGCCAATATGTCGAAATGTTTCTAAGAATCTCTGGTACAGTAGGCATACATTTAAGTAACTATCTTGTTTTCTTAAATCTTCTTGTGTAGATGGCCAATGAAGTCCATGGAATTCTATTTGGCAATGTGTACCCGGTAACTGGGGACACATATGAGGCAGGTGCACCAGACGAAGAAGCATTCTTAAGGAATGTTATAACACCAATCTACCAGGTCTTACGTAAGGTACGTAACTTTCCGAACCAGTACCGTATTTTTTCCTTGCATATTGCTTCAATCTACTAAGAAAAGCAGCTTCTTTTGTGAGAAAAGGAAGTCAGGAGAAACAAAATGGGAAAGGCAAGCCACTCAAAATGGAGAAACTACGATGATCTGAATGAGTACTTTTGGTGAGTCAGCTTAGCTTGATCTGTTATGTATATATATTAGACAAGTGTGGCTATGTGAGCACATTCATTTTAAATTCTCAGGGATAAGAGGTGTTTTAGGCTGAAATGGCCAATGAACTTTAAGGCAGATTTTTTCATCCACACTGATGAGATCTCACCACTTCCGAATCAGGTGTTAATTTTGTGTGTTTATTACTACTTTATGCAGTATGGTTTTAATCTTTATCTTTAATAGGGACATTTTCATTACCTTGGAAACATTTGATGGATTGACTAGCCTATTGTATATTCAAATTCTTACTTGCATCGATCATCCATCTTTAGTTGAACGCAGTATACTTTTGGTTTCATCCTGTATGAAAATTACCAATGAGTTTTTATTAATTGCAGAGACATGACCAAGTCACTCATGGAAAAAGGAAACCCAAAACTAATTTTGTTGAAGCTCGCACGTTTTGGAACCTCTATCGAAGTTTCGACCGAATGTGGATGTTCCTTATATTGTCTCTACAGGTAAGATTGTAGATTAGAATTCTCACTTCACTTCTGCTCTGTTACATAAATATGTGTAGTAATTCTATGATTTTTCAGACTATGATAATAGTTGCATGGCACCCGTCAGGATCTATTCTTGCCATTTTTTCTGAGGATGTCTTTAGAAACGTATTGACCATCTTCATCACTTCAGCTTTTCTTAATCTTCTACAAGGTAACTTTTAATTCTGTTTCAGTTTGACATTATCCATATGCTAAAGTTTATACCATATTGGCTTAGCCATTTGTTCTTTAATGAAATGCAGCGACACTGGATTTGATTCTTAGTTTTGGTGCTTGGAAGAGCCTAAAGTTTTCCCAAATTATGCGGTACATCACAAAATTTTTAATGGCAGCCATGTGGGCCATCATGTTGCCAATTACTTACTCGAAGTCAGTCCAGAATCCAACTGGACTAATAAAGTTCTTCAGCAACTGGGTTGGGAGTTGGCTTCATCAGTCGTTATACGACTATGCTATTGCCTTATATGTCTTACCAAATATTTTGGCTGCTGTGTTTTTCTTACTTCCACCTCTGCGGAGAATCATGGAGCGATCAAACATGCGGATTGTCACATTTATCATGTGGTGGGCTCAGCCAAAATTGTATGTTGGCAGAGGCATGCATGAAGAAATGTTTGCACTTTTCAAGTAAGAAAAAATGATGTTATTCGTTGTAGTTATCTTCTCTAATCTTTTCCTTATAATCCTTTTTCTCCTGAGAGAAAACTAGCTAGCTGCTGTTCTTTTTCTGAATGCTTTGTTTTTATTGTTGCAAATAATTTCTTGCTGCACACTGGACATGGTACGATAATATTGGTTACAACTTTGTTTATGCTTCCAGATGATTAATTCTTCTCAATTCATATGGTCTTAGGTATACATTCTTTTGGGTCATGCTGTTACTTAGCAAGCTCGCCTTCAGCTATTATGTGGAGGTGAATTAGCTTCTTGTACTGACACTTATAACTCAATTTTTTTTTCCTTCTGATGATTGTAGACTCTCATATTTACATGTCTACAATAAACCATACCCTCATTTAGCTTTCTAATCCTTCACTTTATGATGTCTATTAGGCAGGTGGTAGCCATTACTATGGTCTAAATCTTTGCTATAAGCATCTTTTTGTTGCAGTTATACTTTAACATTTACTTATTATTGTTGATGCCTGGACAGATATTACCACTTGTCAACCCAACGAAGCTAATATGGGATATGCATGTCGTAAATTATCAGTGGCACGAGTTCTTTCCAAATGGTAGTGATCCGATTATATTCATAGCATCCTCATGCACTGTTATTAACTGCTTTTATTATATTAACGTATATGATATTCATGCAGCCACTCATAACATTGGAGTAATCATATCCATATGGGGTCCGATTGTCTTGGTAAGTAATCTTGATTGAATAACTTAAAAAGAATATTTCCAATACCCTGAAGTTTAATTGATGTTCAGGTTTATTTTATGGATACGCAAATATGGTATGCCATATTCTCTACTCTATTTGGTGGGATTTATGGAGCCTTCAGCCATCTCGGGGAGGTAACTGTTGCGCTTTTCTTAGTACGCAAAATTTTATAAATGAGAATCTTATGTAATACTTTTTCTTAGTTATTTAACCTTCATTTATCATTCTGCAGATACGGACACTTGGAATGTTGCGGTCCAGATTTAAATTTGTTCCAAATGCTTTTTGTACTAAACTTACTCCGTTACCTCTAGGTCATGCAAAGAGAAGGCACCTGGTATTAGTCGCACACATACAAATTTAATGGGGATAAGACGTGTATGCCAATAAATTTCATTTTGTGGGTGAAATAGTAATGTTTGAGTAATGCAGGACGAAACGGTGGACGAAAAGGACATAGCAAGGTTCTCACAGATGTGGAATAAGTTCATACTTACTATGCGGGATGAAGATCTGATCAGCGATAGGTTTGAGGACTTTTTTCTCTAGTATATAGACTCATCAGTTGCCCCCTAAGTTCATTTCATAAACATACTCGTGTTCTTTGCTTCTTTGGTGTGTAGGGATAGAGATTTGCTACTTGTACCTTCGTCTTCTGGAGATGTTTCTGTTGTGCAATGGCCTCCTTTCTTGCTTGCTAGCAAGGTAAATAATACAGCTCACTCTGTAACCTCTTCACACTATCCATAACTCTCTTGCTGAACTGTGTTTACCTTTTGGTAATAGATTCCAATAGCATTAGACATGGCGAAAGATTTCAAGGGAAAAGAGGACGTCGACTTATTCAAGAAAATTAAAAGTGAATACTATATGCATTACGCAGTGGTTGAGGCTTATGAAACCGTGCGAGACATAATATATGGTCTTCTTCAAGATGAATCTGATAAACGGTGAGGACTCTTTTCTCTGTCATTATTAGATTGTCCCCAACATTCCATTTTAACCTAATTGGGGATGGCTTACTAACTATACTACTTCTTTCTCCCACTCTATTTAGGATTGTAAGGGAGATTTGCTATGAAGTAGATATTAGCATCCAACAACACAGATTTTTGAGTGAATTCCGGATGACTGGTATGCCTTTGCTCAGTGACAAGCTAGAGAAATTCTTAAAAATCCTGGTAATGTAAATATAGATTATTTTTTCTAGTCCAATACCAATACTTCCCATTTCTTTGTGTTTAGTACTCCCCTCTCTAAATGAATTTTGGTCCTGTTTACAGCTAAGTGATTATGATGAAGATGAAACTTACAAGTCTCAGATAATCAATGTTCTCCAGGATATTATTGAAATCATCACGCAGGATGTTATGGTTAATGGTCACGAGTAAGTCCTGATAGTTCATATGTAAAATATTGCCTCATTTTCTGTGCAAGAAAAGCTACTCTGTTTTTCTTCTCTCTAGTTTCCAACAATCCTTAAATGCGTAGGCCCAGAAAAGTTCCCTAAACATGCTTTGTCATTCTACCTGTAGAATCCTTGAAAGGGCTCATTTACAGAGTGGTGGTATTGAAAGCGACAAAAAAGAACAAAGGTTTGAAAAGATAGATCTTCGTTTGACTCAGAACATATCTTGGAGGGAAAAGGTACTCAATTTTTTATGTCTAATTTGAACAGCCATATATTCTGCTTTTGGATCTCATTCTTTCTTTCTAATTTTGTAGGTTGTAAGACTTTTGTTACTTGTGACTGTTAAAGAATCCGCAATAAATATCCCTCAAAGTTTGGAAGCTCGTCGTCGTATGACATTCTTTGCAAATTCCTTATTCATGAATATGCCAGATGCTCCCCGAGTTCGTGACATGTTATCCTTTAGGTACATGTTTTAGCTTAATACCCGGTGAAAAATACTATTGACTCTCACAGCTTTGATAAATGAAAGTTAGAATGGTCCGAGACATGATCCAAGTTTGTCTCTCTGTTGGTTTTTGGAGAATACTAATTTGAGATGAACTTGAAAGCAAGTAACAACTGATTTCCAAAATTTATGTGTAGTGTCTTAACTCCTTACTACAAAGAGGATGTTCTCTACTCGGAGGACGAACTGAACAAGGAAAACGAAGATGGAATAACTATTTTGTTTTACCTCCAGAGGATATATCCGGGTAAGCTTCTATCTGGTGCTTTTGTGCGTGTTGATAACAAAGTTAAAGTTTACTGAATGAAAATTACTGCATAACAGAGGAATGGTCAAATTATTGTGAACGTATAAATGATGTGAAACGGAATTTATCTGAGAAAGACAAGGCAGAGCAACTCCGCCAATGGGTATCTTATAGAGGTCAGACCCTTTCAAGGACAGGTATACTATCAGAACGCTGTAGGATTTCCTTGAACAATATGTTGTATTCGCTTTGCAGCCCCTAATATTCCTTATTATTTCTAGTTAGGGGAATGATGTACTACAGAATGGCTCTCGAACTTCAGTGTTTCCAGGAATACACTGGAGAAAATGGTTTGTACTTGCTATCCATTTTCAAAATTTGAATGTTTTAACCTTATAGATTTTGTGGTCTGGCCTTATCTGCCCAAGTATCTTCCAAATAACTTTTTGTAAAGTTAATCTTGCTTGCGACGAAGCTTTGATTATGAACTCTGTTTTCATCTTGCAGCTACCAATGGTGGCTATCTTCCCTCAGAATCAAATGAAGATGATCAAAAGGCTTTTAGTGACCGTGCACGAGCTCTTGCAGATTTAAAATTCACATATGTCGTGTCATGTCAGGTCTATGGGAACCAGAAAAAGTCAAGTGAAAGCCGGGACCGGAGTTGTTACAATAATATTTTACAGCTCATGCTAAAGTAAGAAAATTCTCCTCTTTGAAATAAAAAATTCATGCTTATTCTTCTAGCTTAGTTTTAATCATACATATTATGGTTAGGTATCCGTCCTTGCGTGTTGCCTATATAGATGAAAGGGAGGAGACAGTTAATGGAAAATCACAGAAAGTATTCTACTCTGTGTTGCTCAAAGGATGTGACAAATTAGATGAGGTATGCAAAGGCAATTTATATTCACAAGTTCATATGTATATAGCCCACGTCCTTGCTTACCTGGTTTTAGATCGCAACGAAATACTTATCAAATTTATAAATACTTATTTATTGCCAGTCCCACGTAGGACTCAGATATAGTAACCTACTAACCTATGTGTCCTGAACTTTGTTCTTGGTTTTATAGGAAATATATCGTATCAAACTTCCCGGCCCTCCCACTGAAATTGGCGAAGGAAAACCGGAGAATCAAAACCATGCCATCATTTTCACTCGCGGCGAAGCACTCCAGACCATAGACATGAATCAGGTAGGTTTCGTCTCTCTAACCCTGAACTATATTGTTGATTCCAAATATATTCTCATTCCTGTTTTCATTTCAGGACAACTACTTTGAAGAGTCTTTCAAAATGAGAAATGTACTACAGGAATTTGATGAAGGTCGACGTGGCAAGAGAAATCCTACAATTTTGGGTATTCGTGAACACATATTTACTGGAAGGTGTGAGATTCTTCATACGTTCGGTTGTTCTTGATTTTAATGCTCATGTCTCCTAATTTTGGCACTAAAGTATCGAAATATTCTATTTCTTTCTCGTCTGACTTCTTTCTGACCCTGCAGTGTTTCATCCCTAGCTTGGTTCATGTCGAATCAAGAAACAAGTTTTGTAACCATTGGTCAACGTGTTCTAGCAAATCCTCTGAGGTATTCTTCTTATTCTTTGTAGCTTCAAATCTGACTTTAAATATAGCTAGGGAATATATTCTTCCTAGTTGTAGCTTCAAATCTGACTTTAAAGTAGCAGTCCCTGCATTATCAAACCTAATAGATTATCTTAGAGTTAGAATCTTTTTCTTCTGGAAAGAAGACTAGCTTGAAATTTTTGGAAACTTACTCACGATTCTTTTACAGGGTGCGTTTCCATTACGGCCATCCTGATATATTTGATAGAATCTTCCACATCACGAGGGGAGGCATTAGCAAGGCTTCAAAGATAATAAACTTAAGCGAAGATATCTTTGCAGGTACAGAACGTTCTTGACAAACATTATTTCTTGTATATTTGTAATGGCTAATTATGGTAAACATCCAGGGTACAATTCAACTCTTCGTGGGGGTTACATCACACATCACGAGTATATTCAAGCAGGGAAAGGGCGTGATGTAGGGATGAATCAGATTTCGTTTTTTGAAGCCAAAGTTGCGAATGGCAATGGAGAACAAACACTTAGTCGTGACGTTTACCGACTTGGACGCCGGTTTGATTTTTACAGGATGCTCTCATTCTACTTCACCACAGTTGGTTTCTATTTCAGTAGCATGGTATGCCTAATACCTCATTGAAATTATTATTTCCTCTTGTGAGACACTGCCCTACACTTATGGTAGGAGTCTTGGACTAATCAGAGAAGTAAAAAACATATATTTTCTGTTTCAGATAACGGTGCTCACAGTATATGTGTTCCTCTATGGGCGTCTTTATCTGGTATTGAGCGGATTGGAAAAGGAGATCATGCAAAGTGCAACTGTACATCAGTCCAAAGCCCTCGAGGAGGCATTAGCAGCCCAATCTGTTTTTCAGCTAGGTTTTTTGATGGTTCTACCAATGGTTATGGAAATTGGCCTAGAAAAAGGGTTCCGAACGGCCTTGGGTGATTTCATCATAATGCAGCTTCAGCTTGCCTCTGTTTTCTTCACGTTTCAGCTGGGAACAAAAGCGCATTACTTTGGAAGGACGATTTTGCATGGAGGCTCTAAGTACCGAGCAACTGGTCGAGGGTTTGTTGTTTTCCATGCTAAATTTGCGGAAAACTACAGACTATACTCGCGAAGCCACTTTGTTAAGGGACTGGAGTTGGTCATACTACTAATTGTGTATCAAGTTTATGGGAGTTCGTACCGTAGCTCAAGTCTTTACATTTACATCACATTTTCAATGTGGTTCCTGGTGACTTCTTGGTTGTTTGCGCCATTTATATTCAACCCATCTGGGTTTGAGTGGCAAAAGACGGTGGACGATTGGACTGACTGGAAACGATGGATGGGAAACCGCGGTGGAATTGGAATAGTTCTTGACAAAAGTTGGGAATCATGGTGGGATACAGAGCAAGAACACCTCAAGCACACAAATTTAAGAGGAAGGGTTCTCGAGATACTACTCGCACTGCGTTTCCTCCTTTACCAGTATGGAATTGTCTACCATCTCAACATCGCTCACCGGCACACAACATTTCTGGTATAGTATTTTCTCTTTATTATTTCGCATAAGCTTTGATGCCTCCCTCTTTGAGAAGCCCCAACAACTTTGCACCTTTCTTTTTTTAAGGTTTATGGACTCTCTTGGGCTGTCTTGCTGGCAGTTCTTCTTGTGTTAAAGGTAAAGGCTCCAAAACAAATCTTTTTGAGCTTTCTCACCCACTTCCAAATCACAAAATTTTCAGCCAAGTCTGTTTGATGGTTCTAAAACAAATGGTTTATCTGTTTTCCACATTGATGATTGTGTTGTTTAACCATTTGACAGATGGTATCAATGGGTAGACGGAAATTTGGTACAGATTTTCAGGTTATGTTCAGAATTCTCAAGGCGCTTCTCTTCCTTGGTTTCTTGTCAGTCATGACTGTATTATTTGTAGTTTGCGGCCTCACGATCGCAGATCTCTTTGCTTCCATCCTCGCTTTCTTGCCTACTGGTTGGGCTCTTCTTCTTGTAAGTCCACACAAATTTCTTAGCTGCCCAAAAATAATCCTTCTTTCAGTAGAAGGATAAGTTTGTTAATCCGTTGCTATGTTTTTGAAGATCGGGCAAGCGCTGCGTAGCGTGTTCAAAGGATTAGGATTCTGGGACTCGGTTAAAGAGCTAGGGAGAGCTTACGAGTACATAATGGGGCTTCTGATATTCACACCCATTGCGGTCTTGTCGTGGTTCCCATTTGTGTCTGAGTTCCAGACCAGATTGTTGTTTAATCAAGCCTTCAGTCGCGGTCTGCAGATCTCTATGATTCTTGCCGGGAAGAAAGACAAAGAGACACCTTCCACCAAGTAGTGGCTCGCTCTATTCTTCTACTTCTCCATTTTTTCTTTCATCTCCATTCTTTTTCATCTGTTATTGCTGTATAATTAATTGTCTTTGAGATCATAGAAAAAAATGTTTAGACCACCTGAGATAAGACCTCATCATACTCATAGAAAATGTTGTTGTTCAGCCTAGGCCATTTGTTCAAGTAGGTGTATAAACAATTCCTTTGGACATATAAACATGATTCAAAAAGCTTTTAACCATTAATTTGTCTGTTAACAAAAGATGTCTTTTTCAAAAGGATAGTAAAATGTATCAGAGTTAAATGCCAAAATTACACTTTGAACCTTGTCTCTGTTCAAAGCCAAACTGTTAAAGAAGAGCACCTGAGAAAGTGAAAAACCGTTCGGTGGAGAAAATCCGTAGATAGACGAAACGAAGCTTCTTTCTTGGTACGTATCGTATGCGGTAGTGCCTCCAGTATCTATTTGTGATAAATTTTCTCTACCGAATGTTTCAAAGCAAAGTTCACGTTTTAGGTAGGTAATCTTGGATGCAGAAAGAAAGGTTTATCAGTCGTATGGAAATTAGGGTTTTAATGCAATCATTGGGTATGTAATTATGAAAACTGGGAAAGCTCTGCCCTTTTCTGAAACCAACGAACGTTTGAGTCGTTTAGGGAACTATTGTCTGATTCCAGATCTGGTGCCTTACATATTGATTTCTGGAAGTGTTGAGTTGAGTCTCTATGTTTGATTCTTGAAGCTTCTGGGGTCTTGTTCATAAGAGTAGCAGAGTTACTGTAATGTGTCTTTGTGCTTTTG
Source organism: Camelina sativa (assembly GCF_030686135.1). Taxonomy (NCBI): domain Eukaryota; kingdom Viridiplantae; phylum Streptophyta; class Magnoliopsida; order Brassicales; family Brassicaceae; genus Camelina; species Camelina sativa. The sequence continues at coordinate 2,430,881 of NC_141882.1, forward strand.
AGATTGCAAACCTTTTTCTCTATGCGGTTTTGTTCAAGAAGATAACATTTAAGTCTTCTTCTTGATCTGCTGCTGGTCTTGTTCCCCAGATTAGCTAATGGTGAAAAGTGGTGCTTACTAGTATCTTTTTTCTTTCCCTTTTGATTCATGTTTCTCTTGATTACAGTGGTTTCTAACATCATCCATAACCGAGGACGAAGATGCAGCATGGTGGAAACAAGAGTGGGGGGAAGTCCAATGTGTGGGCTAACGCTAATTTGACTAAGACAATGGCAGCTTTAGACGAGTTCAAATCTGGATTCCCATCAGGCGCTTTATCAACTGTATCAAACAAATGGTGGGGAAGACCAGAGAAAGGCGGACGCGAAGATGGAGGAGAAGAGATTACTGAAGATGGAGATGTCAAGGACGAGGCAGCTTCTGAGAAACAAAGTTCTTTGGTAGCTATTAGGAAAAGAATAGCGGAAGAAGGAAGGGAACATGGTCTGCGTCAAGGATTTGGTTCAAAAAAACCAGACAAGAGAGATCATGCCCTACTGTTTCAGATCTTCGAGTCTTCACTGCCAAAGGATTGGGTTACTGATTCTTCCTAAATTTCGTTTTAATATGTTTAGAACAGAGTTTCCCTCTTAAAATCATGCTCTGTTATATGCTGTAATGCGCAAGTTCTTTAAAGCCTGCAACTATATACAGTACAATATTTGTTGTAATCGAAAGGATGAAGACCTTTCTGTAATGTTGTAATAGTATTCACTGGGTCATAGGACAAGAAACCAATAATGTAGTATTGCTTTGGTCATTTTATCAAAGTGATTTGGAAATACAACAGAAAGACTTGCGATCTTATGTGTCTATAAATAAGCTCTGTTGATTTCGAAAACATGGGAACAAATGATACAGAGACATACGAATAGTCCTAGAGCCTTTGGAGGAAAATTGACAAAATCAGAGGTGACGCTGGAAAAGGAGGTTTTTGTTGGTATATATCTCAGAAATTGAAACCAAACGTGCATGCCTTTGGGGAGGTTCCAGGCTTTTCATGCTCTACCGTGCGAGAAATAAGACCTGTTTTCATGTCAAATGCCTGCAATGCAAAGATAAAGATATTTAAGTTACGCTGCGAGTGCAAATAGAATACTATTAGAGTAGAGCTTCAAAATGCTTCTCAAAGAAGCCTAAGAAAGATTCAAATAGCAAGCAGCAGTCAACGACTTGTCTATCTCCAATTTCCACAACTTATTGGGGAGGATTAAGAAGATGGTCTGACGTATATATCTCTACCCCAACTAAATGCACAAGAGAAGGTAAGATAATGTTTAAGAAAATGCTGCAGTTATCCCTTATTTTTTTTTTTTTTTTTGGCAAAAATCTTAGGAAAACATGAACTAGGTAATCATGAGAGAGTCCATGGACCTTGTTTCAGAGTTGAAGATGACGCCACAAAGCATATAGTATCGTTACACTAATTCCTCAGAGGTCCACTAATATAACAATAAGACCAAACTCGCAAAGAGAAATACATACCAAAAAGTGTTACGACAAAAGCAAGATTAGTGCCAAGGAAAACTTAACAACAACCTAGAGGTGTGCATAAAGTCTTTTTACCTCTGGTAGAGCTCCGAAAAGTAGCGTGTACCGTTGTATATAACGAACCACATCAAGACTACCACCAAAGAATCTGAAGAAAAAAAAGAGTTGAGGAAAGGCCACGAAGTTGCAAACAGAGAGATCTCATGTCCTCGTAAATTACAAAATTCTAACATGATAACAAAATTCTAAGATTGAAACAGACACATTGCTTTAGACGACAACACAACATAAGAGAATTTAGTGCCACCAAATAATGACCAACGAAGTAAAGATGAAAACTTGCATATTCAATCAGAAGATCAGATCGATTAAAGGATAAACGAATTAAGCAGGAATGAGAGAGAGAGAGAGAGAGAGAGAGAGAGAGAAACGATTAAAAAAGGATACTGAAGAGGTATCGTTCCCACCAATCAAGCATGTAGAGCCCGAAGGTGACATTGTAAAGGTAGATTTTGCGTTGAACCCAGTTCATATCTGATCGATTCCAGGCCACCAGTAAGAAGCGTTCGAGACTACCAAATCTGGGAACACCCGATCCAAGTTTCAAAATTTACCCGGTAAAAACAAAGCACCAGCACGTTCCTGCTCTCGATCTATAGGAATGGAATAATCTCAAGTTCAGATTTTGAATGTTAAAATCAGACAGAAGAAACAAATTGGACGGAGACGTCAAAGCTGGAAAAGTCTGTGTGACCGGTTTAGATTCAATATCGGTTTGTGGAACTAACCAACCGGGTTGACAATAGAAATTGTTTTTTCTCCAATCCACACGCGCGTGTGTGCTTTGTAAGAAGACCAAAGATGGTGACGACGAGCATCGGCGGGGCTCCGCTGGTGGTTGCTCGGTTTCGGCGGATTCCGAAGAGCCTCAGGTGCTTCTCCGCTGCCGCCAATTCTGACCTTCTTCGCTCCCAGCTCGATCGGCTTCACGCAGAGGCAGAATCCACTCGTGCTAAAGGTCGAGTCTTTATTATTTTCTAATCTTCTTCGTTTTGATTGGAGATGAATAGATTGAATCAATCTTTGTTTACTGCCTTCAGATACCCAAGTAGTTAATCATATCAATCTCAGAATAAAAGATGATGTGAATTTCTTAAGAGTGTTGAAAGATGGGAATGTGGTGGGTTTTAGTATTTGTTTAATTCAATGATTGATGTCAATTTTGAATTTCTTTTTTGGTTTTGCTGTTGTTGTTGTTGTTGGTCCAGCAAACAGTAATAGGTTGAGACTTCTGAGATTATCTGAGGCTGCTGAGAATCTACGGAAACAAGCAGCTGTGAATGTTCAAACAGGGAAAGAGGATGATGCCAGAGACTTGCTTCTTCAGAAGAAAAAAGTTACGCATGCTTTGGACAAGGCGAAAGCTCGTATTGAGTTGCTCGATACGCTTTCTTCTAAACTTCACGAGGTATAAAACATGCGAGAGCTCACTTGTTATCTCACCAGTCCTAGTCCACTAGTGTATAAACTTGTTTGAGAAAGACTGAACGAATCTCGAGATGAGAAAGTCTGTTATAGTTTTGGTTCTTCTTTTTCGTTTCAATTGTCTGAGAAATCTATCTAACCATGTCTTGAGAAGCTTGGTTTGGTTTCAGGCAATATCTGTCAAGGAAACACAGCTGATAGGGAATATATCTTTGGATCTCCAAGAGGATGGAGAGAACAGTTCAGGTGGAATCCACATTGTATCTCCAAAGCCCAAATCGACTGAAGACAGGCACGAAAATGACCAGTCTCTTTTGGATTCTGAGGAGAGTGAACTTATTGAAAGGAATTTTGAGGATAACCAAGAACTTCTCGATACCGGTAGTCATGTACTAGAAGATGTTTCTACTGGTAGCATCCTCAAAGAAGTGTCTTCTTATGAATCTTACTTGGAAAATATAGACCAGAAACTTAGCAGAATTGAAGCTGAACTAGTCACTGTTGTAAATGTTGCATCCTTGGTACTTAATCGTGAAGATAAACCCAAAAATCTAAAGGTTCAGCAGACTGCAGAAATTCTTGATGAGATTCGTCATGTGAGGGAAAGGTAATGCATTCAAAACATCACTAACTAAGTGTTACTTCTAATCACTGCAGCATTACTTAGTTCATTAAGTTTTGTTTTGCTTGTGTAGAATCGCAAATATCATTTCCAAAGAGGCAAACTTCAATTAGTGCTTCAAGCATTACTTAAGTTCATATCAAGATCCTCACTTCAGTTTCAGTGAAGCGAAACCAGCGATGTGAACCAAAGAAATGAAACCATTCTTTGTGTGAACAGTTAAAATTAAATGTAGTCCTTTTCTTCTTGCTGTGAATATTAAGTCATACATTTAAATTTTGATGTGATATGAAATTAATATGGGCGTTCACGTTAATGTTGTGTGATATGAGACGATAAATATTTGATGTGTGAATGTGTGATATATATAAACTTAGGGGCATGAACATTCATGACATATCTTCTTTACCTAAAGAATATACTATTATTGGATGTTTACATTTAATATTGATTTCAACTAACTATGAAATCATTTCATTCGTTCTAGTAATGAAATTTATGGCGTTAAAGCAACAGGTTGAGATTTTATGTGGACTACACGAATCCAGAAACGAAATTTTATAAGCAAACATTTCCAATATTATACCACGAGATATTACAAAATAGAAATGATGCCAAACGAATCAACCATAGAGAATTAAACATCTAAGTCCTGAATAATATTTAACTTGTTTCACAAAAAAAAAAAAAACCCTAATGAAAATTCGGATTATTATCTCACAATGCCTTCATTTCCAGCAAGAACCAAATACTTATCCTTCCTTGTAAGATTGGTGCATTCAAATCCCAAAACCCTAGCAAGTTCTCCCTGTATGAAATTCGCAACTTCAAAGCTTGACTTACCTCCAGCACAAGTCATCTCTTTTGGCAACTTCTTCAGAACCTCGAGACAATAAACCGGCCTAGGGTTCATGAGGAAAACGATTGGGTCTAAACACTTGAGCCCGCTCGCGGTTGTCCCATAGAACATGCTCACTCGAGCATTCACAGCCACGGGAACAATGTCTTCCGTCAGCTCAGCGAACAAAGGACTGAATCTTAATAGATAAGGCTCTCTACAAGTGGTTCCTTCGGGACAAACAACTAGATCTCCTTTGCTTAGTAGTCTCTGCATTGCCTCACCGTCTTTCTTCCTGTCTCTTTTAAGGCTAACCGTCTTGAGAGGCGCTATGAGCTCTGAGAACTTGCTTAGGCTATAAGTAACCGCGGTCAAGGGCTTGCCAAGTGAAGTGGTGAGAAAAACTGGGTCAAGGAGGGTCCTATGGTTGCATACATACAAGACACCACTTCTACCTTTCTCCGGAGGACCGTTGTTCAAATTATGGGTCTTGAAAGTGATCCTTACACCGGACAAAGAAGCCAAGAAATTGGCTACGTGGTAAGGAAACAAGACTCCTACGGAGATCCTGAAGACAGCGAGGAAGAATCCGATAGGCAGCCATACGAACATAGCTAGTGTAGCTAACGGTGTTGGCAAGAAAGCCAATCTCCCGTCGTGGAATATTAATGGCTTTGGGTATCTTTCTCTAGGCAATGTGTTGTTCTTGTTCATGGAATCTTCTTCGTTCCAAAGATAAGCTTCCTATGGGATCGAGAATAACAAAATTCTTATTTAGTGACATTAATCTACTTTTTTGAATTTAGAAAGTACAGAAAATGGAAAAAATGAAGGTACTTAGCAAATAGAAATGGAGACGTGTTATTGTGGGAAATTACGAACAAATGTGTGATATTTTGGGAGTTTAAACAAAATTAACTTTAAATCTATTTTTGTTAAAAAAGGGTATGGAAAGAGAATTACGTTGCAAATGGAGATGAAGATGTGATCATGTGGGCTTGAAGAGCTTCCAATTCCAAGTGTTGGCTTCTTCTTGTTATCAAGGAAGTAGTCTTTAGCTGATTTATGTTTCTCTATGAAACCAGACCCTGAAGCTAAGCCGGTATAGAATCTCCTCCCCATGACTTCTATTTCTTGCAGTTTAGTCCCAATCACATCATCAGCGTTGAGGTGTTCTCTAAGGAACCTCTCCACAATCACTTGCGGCAAGCTCGTGAACACAACTTTAGAGTAGTCAGATCGAGCCCAGATGTCGTAAACCTGGAGATTCAAGTTCTCCAGGAAGAACTTGGGTAGAACCGATCTAGAAACATTGTCCATGTCTTTGACTCTAAGACCTGAGAAGGTTATGAAAGAGAGAACTTTGAGTTTGGTCTCTTGTTGCAGAGCCCAGAGGAAAGAACAAGAGATCAAGAGAAGGATCGCTCTGATGATTGATCCTCCTTCGAAGGCTACGAGCATGAAGTAAGGAAAGAACGTGTGGAAGTGTTTACTCGAGTGTTGTCTTAATAAAACACCATCGATTTCGCAGACAAAGGTATCACGATGATCAGAAGAAACAGAGCTTGCTCTGTTTTTGTCTACGAGCTCTTGGTACTTTGTAACGCTTGGGAATAGAGGGTTTAGAGAATCTTGGAGGTACTGGTATTGTTGTTGTTGTTGATAATGAGAATTGCTGTGTGGCGATTGTGCTTTGGAGAGGTTTAGGAGATTTTTCAATTGGAAACCATAGCCTCTTAGCTTTCTTGCAGCTCTGTAACATGAATTAGCAAGAAGACGGTAAAGAACCCACTCTGCTAGGATCACTAGAACCTCTGGTAAAACCATAGCTATGGCTTAGAGAGAGAGAGAGAGAGAGAGAGAGAGAGAGAGAGAGAAGGAAATAGAAGAGTTAATGTGCTGTAGAGGACAAAGAGGCTGCATAGGAGATTTATATAGTCAGTGATGATGACATGATAGGCGAGTGCAAAGGTGGTGTGAAGGTTGACCCTTTGTTTTTGTTTTTTTTTTACTTTTTTATATTTTGGTTAACCCACACACCTCGCATTAACTGTATGCCACAACGTTTATGGTTTTTTTCTTTATGTAAAACCTTAAATTAGAATGTATGTGTGTGTTTGTTCCCAAGAAGTTATGGTTGATCACTAAACCTATTTGCATACATGAATTCAAGATGTCACATAAAGAATGAAACAATACATTACCCTATACGCATAGTATATATGATATATCGTATAGTTCAAGGCTATTATTGATTATCAACTACGTTGCAGTATAATGATGTGTATGATGGGAAGTTGGCCTCTTTACTAAAACTGTTGAATGTTGCTTTCTCAGGTCCACTTGGAGCCTCTAGGGGAAGATCAATGCTGCATCGTGTTACCAAAAAAAGCAATTGCTAAAGGCCACACACACAAAAACGTGAAACCTCAAAGAGTCTAGAGAGTTCCATTTTTTTCTAAAATTAGGATCAATTATAAGTTTAATATAATGTGTGTAAGAATTTTTTTATTTTTTTTTTCTTTCACAAACTAAAAGAGTTTAATGTTTTGAATTCCTATCTATACTCTAGTCTATAGAGAGATAGTATATAGGGAAATTCAGATATGTAATTATTTATCTTAAACCCTTTTATATATAGAAAAAGAAAGAAACTTGATTCAACCATACTAATCCATTACACCTACAATCATTCGAGAGATATACGTTAGAATAGAAATTCAAAAAGAAACAAGTTTTTGCCACTATCCTTAAGAAGAAGAAAAAATGTCATGTTTTACCCCCACATATAATACTTTTATCACTAAAAGGTTAAAACGCATGCAGTCTTAGTCATCCATTATCCATATTATCTGCTTTCATAGTGGATTGCAGTAAACCTAATCGCAGGATATAAAACATATATATATATATATATATATATATATATATATCGATCAGTATATGATAATATCCCGAATCTATAACCAAATGTTTTCAAGAACATAACATTATATGTGAACACGATTGCTCAGTACTAATCGCGTATATATATATGTTTTAATTTGATTTCCCCTTCAACCCCAAGTTTCAAAGGTTGCACTTTTGTTTTCTGCCAACTCCAAAGATGTAGAAGAGCTTTTACAAGTTAGGTTATGCAGTTGGTGACCGGCCCTTCTTTTTTTTTTTTTTTTTTTTGAACACAGTGACCGGCCCTTCTTTTTTTTGTTTTTTACGTACAAATTTGCTTACTTTTCAAAATGTAGTGTTTTTTTCCTTTTTAAGTTATGATTTTGTTGAAAATAACATATGTTGATGCCTATAATTATGGGTGGTGCAAATTTGATAAGTCTCAAAGGTGACATAATTTTTCTTTTTTCTTATATATGACACATAATCATCCAAACATTTTTTTACAAAATTTATCGTAAACCTATTTTGCTGTTGTGATGTTTGAGAAGATTACAAATCTTTACGTCTGTTTTTTTTTTTTTTTTTTTTTTTATAACGAAACTGTAAATATCTTGACCTTGAAAATACTTTAGGAAAAGAATACATGTTCTTAAGAAAATTAACCAACTTGGTATTATTATTTTTCTTTTGTCATCAACTACAACAGAAATGACATTTACGAATAAATTGAGACAAGCCACTAATTATGTCATGATCATATATAATATGCAATGCAAGGACAGTCCAAAATCACAATAGATACAATTAGTCCTAGTCCAACCTTACCTATACATCATACATGTCTCATTACTTTCGCTAATTATAATTGAACGAAACTTAAGAGATAAGCAGCAAGATGATAATTTTAGATTAGATAAATTACCAAACATATCGATGTGTCAACATTTAAAAAAATAGTATTAACATATCGCATTTGTCGGCAATCATAGCAAACACGATCGACCAAACATCATTAAATCTTCCATTGTACTGCAAATCTTGTTTGATTCGGAAAAAAATGATGTTTATCATTATTTGTTTCCTATCCCTTATACACGTCAACAAATCTTGACACTAAGTCACTAACAGTTGTCAGTTTATTTTAAATTACAAATTTTGTATCCTATTCAATAAAGGGTAATTTTCACATAATAAAGCCATATTTATGATACCTAAATAAGCTAACGTGTCGACATACGTGTACAGGAGTAGAAGAAGCAAAAGTCAAACAATAAATGACTCTGCAGACATTAGAGTAAATGAAATTGATGAAAGCATAGAGAAATGTGAATTGGAAGAGGTGATGCATAAAAGCATAAACTTAAAACTTGTTTTGCTGAACTTGTTTTGGTGATTTGCTTTGAAACTTACGTCCTCGTGTGAGTCTCCCTCTCTGTTGTCAGGTTTCGTTCTACCAACTTTCCAAATTTTCGTTGACTTTCTCTTCTCGTAGTCATTGTTATCCTATGCCATTACTCTTTTTCTACACTTTTTTAGCTAGGTTTCTTCCACCGGTAAGGCCAGTATAAACTCTAAAGTCCACTTTCTAAAAACATTATTTTGCCAGATTCAGTCGAAAACATTTCAAAATATTATAAATGTGAAACAAACATATATCGTGATTAGAAAATACTGTATGATGGATAATTGAAAAAAAAAAAAAAAACTCAAATCAGATCATCACCACGTCAAAAGCATACGTACTGAGACGATAGCCACATAACAATAACTGGATCTTTTAGGTTATCGAATCATAGAAGTGGATAACATCATCCTTAAAAGTAAAACATAATGACTCGTACGTTTACGTCTACGCGTACATGTAACGAACATTTTTAATTTATATTAATCACGTAGATCCATACCTCTTAAATGTGTTTTCTTTTTTGGCATTTGTTTTGGACTGTCTCGGTTTTGATTCTACCTACTTATGAATACTATATTATTACTACCGCTTTGGCTGTTGCCATTATTTACAAATTTACAATAATTACAAACGAGACAAACGAATTTACAATTGCAAATAATCCAAATCGATCGTACTGCACGGGATTCATTCCTATTTTCAATTATAAATGATCAGTTAAACCCTATTTGAGTCGGTCGAGTACTTAGTTAATGGGCAGAGGAAACAAAATAAACGTTACCATTTTGAAGATTGGTTATCAATACTGCCAAATGCCAATGGAACACGACTTGTGACATCAACCAAAACATTGAACTTAACAGTAATTATAACACAATATCATTAAACATACACACTGACACCGTTTGACCAACTAGTCATTCAAAGCAAATGTTAAAACCATAAAAGCAAAATGTATTGGTTCAAATCAACGACTTTTGAAATTTTTGCCGCCCAATACAAAAACGAGAAAACAGAGTCTCCTCCTCAAGCATTACGCAACAATACTCATGAGGACTGGTCGGGTAGGTGACTAACGAGAAAATGCATGTTGACTAAATATATATTTTTCAATTATTTGTTATTTGAAGTTAATTTGGATGATTATTATTATTATTTGCTGTGTTGCTGGAAGAACTTTAAAATAAAGAAATATATTGAACAAAGAATCTAATGGGGGAGAAACGTGCATGCAAAATATTGCTGAAAAAAAATTAAAAAATTGGTGAGGTAGTTAAGAGCATGCCGATTTCATTGATGTTTTTGCTTAAGTACTTCACACAAACCAATTTTTTTTTTCCATTTTTGGGGGGGGGGGGGGGGGGGGGGGGGGGATTTTTTCCACGTACTTAATATTTATATCATGCGCTTTATGCTTTTGGCTACTCATATATACAGATTTTCACAACCACCACACAATTTATAACATTTAACAACCCATCATTTTAAGATAACAATGCCTTCATCCACTGCTCGAGTTCATTTTTGTAACATTCATTTTAAAATAACGATTTCTGACAAATCAAGGTATTTTCATATGACAAAAATTTTGGATAAGACCAATAAATATTTTTTTGACAAACAAATACTACAATTTATTTGGCTTTTAGATTTGAATAGAGAAAATTTTGATTAGTATATTTTATTAAAATTACTATAACCATGGGACGATATATCTAGTTTTGCAGTATAAGAAATAAATGCAATTTCTTTTTGTTAATTTTTGTTTTTTTTCTGCCAAATTATATCATAAGTGGATTGAGCTCATTTAAGTTGTAAAGAAATAGCTGCAATTTATTTTTGTTTATTTTTGTTTTTTTCTGTCAAATTATATCATAAGTGGAATTTGTACATTTGAGCTCATTTAAGTTGTAGATAGACCACAGAAAGAAAACGGCTCATGGTAGTACTATTATTTATTGCGCAGTCGCTTGGCGCTACTGTAATAATTTACTATAAACCAAATTATTGGTATATCTATTATTTAATGTAAGAATATCTAAAGCATCATCCTCTCGAGTTTTATCAATGGATCCAGTATATAATAAAACGAAAATACACAACTTTTTTTTGTAGACTATATAATTTTTATAAGTTGGTTACAAAATAGGTTATACATTAAATATAGTTTGGTTACATAAAAAGGTTATAGATCAATTGGTCAATCCGTGAGCTATATGAATACACTTAAGAATATCGTAAAGAATCCTCCTAAAGAGAATATTCCAATGATTTATATAATTTCCAAAATAAAATATGTAGTATTTCATGTATTGTTATAAAATATATAATGTTAAACATAAAAATATATTGTTAGACGTAAAAGGAAATAAAATCTTGGCATATAAACACATAATCATGATTTCCAAAATCTTATTGTGCAGTTGAAAATATATAAAATTTTACCTAAACACGGATTATATTAAAAAACTTTCATCAAACATGTTCCAAATTAAAATAAAAACAAACAAACATAACATTTCTCATACATAAAATTACAAAATTAACAATATAAAATTTACAAAATAGATGTTTTTTTAAACCATCATATTTAACATATGATTTTATTGCATAATATTTTATCTAAAAAACTTTTAAAAACAATCATATAAATTATATTTTATTCTAAAATTATAATCTAAATAAAAGAAATTTCAATTTGTGTTCTACGAGTCTTAATCAGTATATTGTACTGTGTATAAGAAATCACAACTTGTTTTCATTATGTTTTGTGCTGTACTGTGCCTAACTCTGATAAGACATGTATGAAAACATGTGCAAGATGCGACACATACTATAATGCTTGCTAGTTACAGACATGTATGAAAACATGTGCAAGATGCGACATGTGCAAGTAGTATGTCCAAAGAGATTCTAATCGAAGTGAAACGGCGGTACTAATTCTTGATGAAAATCTTGCACAGACCTCTATCTCTATCTATGTTTACGTGGATGATCATGTAGCCCATCAAGAATTCATTATCGTTAAACGAGAGGGGCACTTAAATTTTCACTAAAAGGCTTGAGAAGCCCAAACTAACACTTCTTAAGCTGTCTTTTTAATGGGCCTTTCCCGTATGAAGCTATCCGGATCCGAGGAAAAAAAGTGGTGCGCACGTGCGTAGTAGTAACAAAATCATTTGCAGTACCAAATCGGTCCGGTTCCTTTATTTTCAGCCGTCCAATTTCGTAAACAGAGATCAGATTTGATCGGTTAACATTGGTTTGTGGTAACCCAAAACCGTAATCGCATCGAATCGCAGAGAAAAGTTGCTTTATCCTCTTTAACGAGGGAATCATAAAAATCAAAACTTTTTTTGCTTTTCTGATTAAAGAAAAAAGGGGAAAAAACCCGAAAAGTAGACCATCTATTTTTATTTTGGAAGTTTAATTTTTGTATTTCTTAAATTAAAAGAATAATACTTGGTTTAATTTTCATTGTCCTAAAAAACCATCGTTTAATTTATAATGAAAGATCGATACCTTCGACTTAACGCCTGTTAAATCTACTGTCGGAAGGGTTAACCATGGTTAGGAGATTAACCCACGTGATTAATTGGAGGTTACTAAAAGACATTGTTGTCATCCTTCTTCTTCCCCAAATCGATTTAAAGTGTAAGAACCCTAGAAGCTAAAAAATTCGATTGTCAAAGTTGGTTTGAGAGAATGGTGAGCCAAGATGCAGGGTCTGATGCGAATTCGAGCCAGAGTTGGGGTCTTCTTTGTAGCACGTGTGGTAGAGTTACGACTGTTGCGAAATCATGGACCAATGACAATCCATGTAGAAGATTCTATATATATGTTGTTCATGGATTCTTTAGGTGGGCAGATGAACACTCACCATATGGGTGGCCGAAGGTGAGCTTACTAGAGGCGAGAGAAGAGATCAAGCAGCTGAAAGAATCTCTTAGGGCATTGAATGAACAAAGGGTGAGTGGTTCCAACACTGATGTTTCAGAGGATGAAGAGAAGAAGAAGCTCGAAAATTCAGTAATGACAGCTATTGAGAGGGAAAACATGCTTCGACAGTTCATCTTGCTGTCTTGGGTCAGTTTCATTGTTGTAATTGGGATGATTCTTGCAATGGGGAAGTAGGTTATGTTGGGGAGGTTTCATTGTTGTTGTTTTCAGTTGTTAACTATGTATATCAATGAAATCCAAAAAAAAATTAATCCCAAAAAACTTGTAATGTCATTCATTCGTAGCCGTTAGTTTGAAAATAGTAGGATCCTACCACAAAAAAAAAACAGGATCCTACAACATCCAACCAGAAATCATCCTACCAGTGAGTTTAAAACATAGATAGATCATCCTACAAGTGAATTTAATCTAACTTCTTCTCAGGTCGCCAAACATCAAACACCTTATCAGACAGAGTAGACATGAAAAAGACAGGCGGTTTTGGAGCATCGTCGTCCTTGCCACGACCTTTGCCACGGCCTTTGCCTTGTGACTTACCACAACCATTTCCACGTCCTCGAGGACGACCTCGTGCACGTCCTGTACCACTCTTTTTAGTTGTTGGTGGAGCACTTGAATGATGCGGAACTTCTTGGTTTTGTGCAGATTGACTTTGTGCAACAGGTGGTGTCAATTGGCTTGGAGCAGCTTTCCACCTTTTGGTGCATTGTGGATGCTCCAAGGGTCATCATTATCCTAAAACAATGTTGATATCACATTGTTCCAATTCAAACTATCATCATACACACACATCTAATTCAGATTACTTACCAAACTTTTTCGTGGTCTACCCATTTTGCATGGAGGAGGTAATTGGACTGTTTGTTATTTGTAGGTTCCCTTATTGTGACCAATTTGCTTACAGTTGCTACAAGTAACAGTTTTACCTTCTCTTGTAAGCTTTGTTGGATTAGTTGATGATTCACCTGGCTCCTTTATCTTATTAAACTTCTTTGGGCGTCCTCGTTTTTTCCTCTTATCAGGTACTTCAATTGGTCCTTTGCATGTTCTCTCCCACAACCTTTCACCATATACAAGTTCTATGTTCTCCTTATATGTATCTTGCTAGACATTTGCTTGTAAATGTCCATCAACATATCTACACATAAAACATAACATTAGTCGACAATCACATGAAAAAGAAAGTTTCGTTAAGCATGAAAAAGAAGTTTGAAGTTACTTACTCTTCTGGGTCACGATTGTGTTCTGTGATGACATAGATGGCATGTGGACAAGGTATGCCTGTGAGCTTCCACTGGTTGCAAGCACATTCTCTCTAAAGGAGGTTGACACAGAAGCTACCAGAACCCTCTAATACCTCATATTTGGTCTCACTACTTTTGAGGACTGAGCAAAACTTAGCTGACTTGTGGTTGGCTTCAAGTATCTCCATAATTTTAGGAGGAAACCGGGTGTTACATTTGTTTGTCTTACTTGACAGCTTAGCTATGCGCTTCATGGAGATTCTCCCAACTTCCTACAACATATTAATAACCGGTAACTTCCTGGCGTCTTTGATTGTTCGGTTGAAACTCTCAGAGAGATTGTTGCATACATCCTCACAGCTTGAATGGTAGCTGAAAAACGCCCTACACCATGTACTCGGTTCTATTTTCATCAAATCCTCAGCTGCAGGTGGATCATATACTTTCAAAGCTTCCATATTATAAGTGAAATCCCCAACTGTTGCACTATATGCGATGGCCCAGAAAAAACTCTCATGTGTGTAGTCACCATAAACCTTGTTGGATGAATATGTCGACTTCGCCACCACTCTCAGCTTCAGCACACAACATTCTAATCCCTCTATCTCTGTCTGTTTCGATAACTCTTGCTGAAGATATGTCCTCATTTGGTAGCTTGTACCATACTTGTTCCACTGCCCCCGATACTCCATTCTCTGCGCAGAACTCATCGAAGATTGACCAAGTCATCAAGTCTGGATCAATCGACATGGCTTTAATCTCTTCTCCTCCAACATACATAAAAGACCCATCAGTATGCGTGACATCTCCTCTGAAGTGAATATTTAGTTTAATTTGATCGAATCCATTGCAAAAATAAAAGGAATGTTCAGATTAGCCATTGAACCCTAATTCTAACACCCAATTGAACTCTAATTCTAAAACCCAATTTAACCCTAATTAAAAACCCAATTGAACCCTAATTTTAACACCCAATTGAACTCGAACCCTAAATCGCGACACACTCAAACCCTAATTCAACATCCAAATCGATTATAAGACAAATCCAACCTTATATCAAGACCGAATCGATTATAACCCCAATCGAACATGAACCCTACACGAACCATAAATCGCGACCCACACGAACCCTCAATCGCGACTCACTAGAACCATAAACATTGAAGTTAAAACGCAAATTACATACCTCATCTCTCTGTCGTTAACGCGTCGAAGACACCACAAAATCAACGAAAATCGCAACTAATCAGACGCTAAGATTCATCGCAATAAACGGATTTAAGGGTTTGCTCGTTGAGAAGAAGAAATCGCCTTTAGGGTTCTTAGAAACAAAATCGATTTGGAGGAAAACTAAAAGGGCAAAAGTGTACTCATTAACCTCCGATTAATCAGGTGGGTTAATCTTCTAACCATGATTTACCTTTCCATCAGTAGATTTAACGGGCGTTAAGTCGAAGATATCAATCTTCCATTATAAATTAAATGATTGTTTTTTAGAACAATGAAAATTAAACCAGGTATTATTCTTCCAATTTAATACGTACAGTAATTAAAGTTCCAAAATAAAAATAGATGTCGAAACTTTCCAATTTCTCCTATTACTTGTTTTTGTACAATCTATCTATTAGGGGTTATCACTCTTCCTGCTACGATTCAGTTTCCCGAACGCTAGCTGCTGGAGATGGCTGAGGAGAGGAGCTTGAACGGCGAAGCGACTAGCCAGGAAGATGAGAGTTTCTTCGATTCTGATCATCAAGACGGTGTCGGCAACAAGTCGTCGGAATTGAATCGCAAGATGGGAGAGATCGAGTCTCAGAATCAGGAGCTTGTGCGTGATAATGGTGAGATCAGTAAGAAAATCGAAAGCTTGACTGCGGAGATGGAGGAGCTAAGAGCAGCCGAATCCAAGGCGAAGCGTAAGATGGGTGAGATGGAGAGGGAGATTGACAAGTCTGATGAGGAGAGGAAGGTTCTCGAAGCGATAGCTGCAAGAGCTTCCGAGTTAGAGACGGAAGTTGCGCGGGTTCAGCATGAACTGATCACGGCTAAGACTGAAGGGGAAGAGGCTACGGCGGAGGCTAGGAAGCTTCAGTCTGAGATTTCGCAGAAAGGGGATGGGATTGTGGAGCTGGAGAAAGAGGTCGCTGGTTTAAGGATTGTTAAAGAGGAGAACGAGAAGAGGATGAAGGAGTTGGAGACAAAGCTTGGTGCTTTGGAGGTGAAAGAGTTGGAGGAGAGGAACAAGAAGTTTCGAGCAGAGGAAGAGATGAGAGAGAAGATTGGTAGTAAGGATAAGGAGATGGATGATTTGAAGGAGAAGATTAAGGGTTTGGAATCAGATGTAGCTAAAGGGAAAGCAGAGTTGCAGAAGTGGATCACAGAGAAGATGGTTGTGGAAGAGGCGTTAAGAGACTCGGAGAAGAAAGTGGTGGCTTTGGAATCAGAGATTGTGGAGTTACAGAAACAGATGGATGATGCTGAGAAGATGATCAGTGGATTGAAGAATGTGGTTGAGCCAGTTAATGGGATTGAGCTTAAGTCATGGTCACCGTCTGTGAGTGCTGGTTCTGGTGGAGCTGTGGCTGCGGTTGCTGTTGCAGTGGCTGGAGCGGCGGTTGTCTGTTACGTTTTACACTCGAGGAGGGTTTGATTCCGAGGTAGACTTTTTATGAAATTTGATTTCTTTGGTTTTGAAAGTGTTTCCTTACGTTATATGTTTGGGAATTTGATTGGTTTCACAAATTTTGGAGTCTTCTTTATTGTGTGTTTGCTTACTTTTTCTTCATTACAAATGTTCATGGAAACAACCAAAAGATTGAAAAAAAAAAACAAGAAGCTTAGAGGAATTAAAAGTAAACAACACAATCTGAAATCACTCTCAAGAAAACGGAAGGGAATACTCAGAACATAGTTTGAAAAACTGGGTGGGAACTTTTTTCACCTCTCTGTTCTTCACTTGGGAGTAGATGATGATGTTGATGTCTTGAGAAGATCAAGAACTTCACAACAGTTCTTCCACCAGGGCGTCTCGACCTCACGATCACCTGCCGCTAGGAGCGGCTGCCATTGTAAAAAGAGAGCATAAGACTCTTGTCTCCTATTCAATTTTACCCTAAGATACATAAGAATTTTGAAGCTTTGTTTTGGTTTTCGAATGGAACCTGATTGTCCGCACTGCCGGTAAAGTGTGTAACAGCTCCCACGATTTTGGAGGAGACTTCACCTTTCTTCTCTTCCAAATTGTGCACCAGCGATTTGGCTCCATCTATGCCTCTTGACACCACATTGTCGACTGCATCCTTCACGACATCGATCTTGGCAGTTTCACCGAGAGCAGAGGTGGCCTTTTGCAAAAGGGAGTCGGCCATCTTTTTGCTCCTCTGTCTCTGTTGCGTGTTTATTTCGTCAAGACGCAGGGTATTATAAGTAAGAAGAAGAGATATATATAGTGAGTAGAAAACTGAGAGATAAAGAAAGGGCAAATTTAGAGCTGTCCGAATTAGCAGCTGCTGTTCTAACGACCTAAATGTGACTTCTTTTATCTAAACTTAACACTAATATAAAACTTCTGATTTAGTTTTGTTTGTGTGGAGAAGACATCATTTGAAAATGGTAACTACTATTAACTATTATTGGTAAAAACACCTGCGCTCTAATTAGATCAAGGAGACCCATGTCTTACATACGTAAACCTTTTTTTATCATCGCTGCACCTAAGTGTCAAGCAACACATTATTACGTAATAATAATACAACACACGTGGAGTTTTAGTTTTTAGGGTACAGTTTTATAATTTGAACATACGCTCAGTTCTCTTCTCTTTTATTCTGTATCAATGATGCATAGCCTGAAGTCTCGTATTTGCCTCCCCACCTGTGAATTTCGAGTGGCACATTATCAAAACATAAGAAAGGTTCAAATCAAGAGAAAGTTTCCAGAGTTGGGTTTACTATCCCGTACACCGACCTATTTTCTTCTGTTTCAGGGATAAGAAGCTCAATATCATCCTCCAAGGGCTTAAACATCAAATTGATATTCTCATCATCTACCTCATCTAGTGTCGCTGGACTCCACTGCACCAAACCCAATCATAGAAGTTTGTAAATGTGTTAGCTGCGATCTAGGTTCCAAGTAGACTCATATTTTGCTTCCTAGAGCGGAAACATACCTTTGGAGAATTGTCTTTATCTATGGTCAGAGCCCTTATACCCTGCAAGATATTACACAAAATCACAAATACAGAAAGGGTTACATGATGCTAGAATTTTCTTAGAACCACAAAACCAAAAATGGTTGCAGTATTTTCATTTGATTATTACCTCATACATATCAGCAGATATGGTTTTCCTTAAGGTATTCATGGTGAGACGAAACTCTTTCTTCAGGCAATCACTCAGCGTTTGATTTCTACCTTCACGGATCTGGAAAAAATACGCCTCACAAGAATCACTTAATTTTACAAAATAATACACAGAATCAGTATAAGGGAAGAACATAACAAGAATTGCTGATTATCATTCGCTTATTAGCCTTTAGATTGATACCATTTTACAACACTAGCTACAAGTTTAAACCATTTTCTCATCCATCATTACTATATAACGAACTTGACAGGGTAGTCTTTTTCACCATTTAATTTCTAGAGACAAATACGAGAAAGGGGAGATCATATAACATATAACAATTACCGATCGTAGGGTTATCTTCAACCCTGTGGGTGACGATCGTTTTAGACCTTTGACGACTGGAGTTATCCACTCATTTCCCTCTTTGCTCGCTTCAGCTTCCTGTTAGAGGACCAGAAATAGTTCATACTGATGATTATAACCAGGGATGACTTCTGTTACCAGAAAATAGGATGACTTACAAATGCTTGTATGATCTGCTTCACACTTTCTTTTGAGAAACACACATTAATTACTGACTGCCTGCAGATCAGCCATAGCCCCAAAAGTTAAAACTGTCTTCGTGAGTATATATTACCAGTGGGAGAGAAAGATTAAACAACATCTCAAGAATGAAGAAACCAATATAAAAAGTTGTGTTACTTGTTAAGGATGCTGTCTTTGTCGACATTGACTTTCTCGGAGAACTCTTCAATTGTGGATCGGACTACGTTAACGTCTCCTGAGTCTAACCTCACAAGCTGTGCCTCCAGATCCGCCAATTTCTGACAATAAGAAAAGATGTGAAAGATAAGCATTTCACTCATCATTTATAGAACAACTGAAGAACCTGTCCGCATTTACATGATAATGGTTAGAGATTCCAAAAAAACATTGCTAAAGTTACAGATGATAAATATAAAGTTGCAAGACAGCTCAATAACATTTGAGGATATATTTACTCCTAAATTAATCAAATCCAGGGAAAACATTCTCAAATACTTACATCAGAAGGTACAAAATGTGTTGCCATTCCAATTGCTACAAGTTCTTTGCCGTTTAATCTTGCCCCAGTTAAAGCCAAGAACTCACCTGCAAAACACAAGTACATTAGAGATCAGCCAATGCCTAGCTGAAATCAATATTTGGTTTACTGGTTTCGTAGTTACCTAAATAACCAGGAAGACGTGAATGAATGTAGGAGAACCCACAATCAGTGTGAAACCCGATACTTGCTTCTGGAGTTGAGAATACCTATCAATGAAAGAACTAGTTCTACGCAAATAAAAATGTGAAGCAGCTTAAACTTATAACTCACAGTTTTCTCTGTCACAACTGAAAACTTCATTGGGACCATCAATGATGCACCTCCACCCATGGATATTCCATTAACAAGAGAAACCTATACAATTCTATTCAGTTTAAGTACTCCTCAAGAGGAAACTTTCATACAATGAAATTTGGAGCACTACTAAAGCTACCTGTGTCTTCTTGTATGTGTGGATATGGTAGCAAAGCCAGTACATCCGGTAAACAACCTCAAGGCAAGAATCCTCTGTTAAAAACGACATATCATCAATAAGTTATAACAAAATCTCTTCAAATGTGTTCTTTTAATAAACCATGATGATTCTGTTAGCTGTCTTACTTGAATCCCTGCCGTTATAAAACATCTTAAGATCACCACCGGCAGAGAAAGCTCTACCTGCACCCTGCACAAATAAGATATGTTAAGAAATCAATCTACACTACAGTAGTAGAAAATCATCAACAGATCAAGGACCAAAAAAAATCAAACCTTGATCAGTATAAGCTTTGCTTGGTCATCCTTCTCCCACATTTCAAGGTATTCTGCAAGCTTGAGGACCTGAGTTTCAAATTTTACCATTTAGGCGGCTTTCAACATCTAGAAGAGGAGAATATTATCAGCTTCTGATCTTAGATATCAAAAATACCACTTCCGGAGAGATGACATTCAGCTGACGAGGGCGGTTTAGAGTAGACAATCTCACAGAACCTTGTTCCTCTCCAATCACAAACTGTGTAACAATGCCAGACTCCAAAAGTTTTAATGATGGTTTACGACTGAATCATGAATAAGAAAACAAAACTACAAAAGACTGAAAAAGGCAGTAGGTTACCGGCTCATTAATGATTCCACCTTCTTGAGCCATCTCCAGCTTTATTAAACGTCAACAATAACTTACTAATCTGATCAATAAAAACCATCAGTTTGAATGGATCGGATATGACAAAACAATCTCAAACTCAAACGAGAAAACTACAACGCTTCACACCCAATGTGACAAATCCCAAGGTTTAGGAACTTGCAACAATCTAATTTCAACCTCACCAGGTTGTTCTTTACTTCATCCACCGAGAACAAAAACACCAAAGTCTATTGAAAAGTATAAAACTTTATGATGCAGAAGGAGCATTTCAACTAAAGTCTACACTTTCAAATCAACGAATAAACGGCCAAAGACTCAAAAATGAAGAGACTTTTAACGGGTACAGAATCACCACAACTTGAGAGAAACCCATCACGCAAGTTCCAAAAGAAAGACATGCTCTACTACCAAACCCAATAGGCTCTCACAAAACTGAAGAAGCTAAAAGTGAAATCAAATGAAAGAGAGAGAGAGGGAGAATGAGAAAAGGATACCTTGAGAGAGGAGAAGCAAAAGGGGTTTGGTGAAGGAAGGAGCTCAAAATGTGAGAAACCATTTATATAATAAAGGTCTCTAACTATTTGTTCAGACATTGAGAAAATGGCAGGTGAAGCTAATCATCAATGGGAGGGTTTGGTAGGAAAAAAAAGACCTCTGTAGCTTTCGACCTCTTTAGCTTTTCTTCTACCTAACTCTTTTCATCTTTTTATACAGTACAATCCTCAAGTAAATATAAAAAAGTATTTATTCTATTTTCGTTTTAGATAATAGTAATGGGCCTCGCAGCCCAAAGCCCATTCCACCATTAAATAAAGCTCTAAAAAGGTAAAACAAAGTATCTCTTTTCTCCTCTGTGCGTTTGCTTGCTTCCCCCCCATTGAAGGTTCTGCTAAAACCCTCTTTGCTCACCACTTGCCGAACCAAAGCCACGACCTGCTTATTATCGATATCGAGATCCAACCAAAACCATATCTGCTTATTGTCTCTCTCAGGTAAAAATCCTCGCTCCTTATCTCATGTTTCTTAGAAAATTCATTGCGTAGAACCCTAAAAGTGCCACACAAGTATCTGAAAAGTTGTATTTGCCATCGAAACGGTTACGGCCGTGTTCCTCTCTATCTATCTATCTTTCCGAATGCTTTATCTGATGTTTTATTCCCGTTCTAGATTTAAGACCCGGTTTTGAATTTGTTTTTGTTTTTGTTTTTAGGGTTTGAAGTCTTTTTTTTTTTTTTTTTTTGTTAAACAAATAAAAGGTTAAAAAAGGGTTTGAAGTCTTGATTCTTGAATAATGGAGAAGCCTTCGAAGGAGGCAGCTGCGGCCCCAGTATCCTTATATTGGGACATAAAGATGTTTCCGGTCCCCGATGGCTATGATGCTCGTCGGGTGGGTCCGAGTATCAAACGGAATTTGAGGAAGTTAGGCTACACTGGTCCTGTCACCATCATTGCCATTGGCGTAATAACAGAGGTCCCCTTTGGCATCCTTGAATCCCTCTATTCTACTGGGATCACTCTTAAGAACGTGGGCTGCACTCCCAGAGACGCTATGAGTCTATTCATTGACTTTTATAGTGTTGCTCCACCCCCCGATAATATGGTGTTCCTATCCGCTCCACCAAACTGCTTTCAGCCATTCTACTATACGCATGTTGACAAGTTACGTAAGAAGGGACACTACACTAGTTTACTGTTTGCACGTAATTCTCAAGATCAAAAGTGCCTCTGGGAAGATAACTTGCTTCTGGCAGGTGAGTTTGTGCGTCTTTGGCTTGTTCAATTCTGATTGGATTATGTTGCTGAACTAGCTGCTAATTTTCTTTTAATTATTCCCACAGATCCAGGGGTACTCGAGGGGGCAAAGTGCGGTGAAACCGGTAAACCTTCCTTTTGGGATTGCGATGTGTGCCATGGTCTTCGTGGCTACGGCTTTGAAAATTTTCTCACCCATCTTTCTACTCGGCAACATAAACAATTGGTAATTAAGCATCCTAGCTGAGTTTTTTCATGGTCTAACTACTTTTTGACTCAAACAAGCTTTTACTAACCCCCCATGTCCACTTGATGATTCAAGCAGTTTTCAGACTGGAATACATATGCCACCTTTGACTCTGACTCGAAATCTCATTCGAAATCTCATTCGAAATCTCACTCGAAATCTCATTCGAAATCTGACTCTGGCGTGGAGGCTCCTATCATAGTGCGCAGGAAAATATTGAGTAAAAATCAAGGTCTTTTTTCCCGGACAATGCTACAATTACGGTGAGTGAAAAGCAGCCAAAAGGCCTGTTTGAATATATATCTATCTGAAAACGTTGAGATTTCTAATCTTTTGATTTCTTGATGTAAACTAAAACATTGTAAGCTTACTACCGAAAGTAACTAGAAGAAGAGTAGGCTTACTACCGAAAGTAACAACAAGAAGAGAAGGACGTGAAGAAGATGATGAGTACTTTTGTATGGTGTGAAACTGTGAATGGTTTGTTCTACTTCTAGAATGTCTGTGTGACAGCTTATTTTATTTATCTACAGGTGTTAATTATAAAGTGGCACAGTGTGAAATATTATTTACTGTAAAGTCTTGATGTTTGACTTTTCTGGAACGACTTATCTAGTATCTACAATAGCAAAACATGTTTTAAAACTGTTTCTGCAGGCTAATGAATTCAAACATCAGTAGTATACTATTAAAACGAGCAGTAAACTTGATTATCATTTCTTTATTTTAATATCATAGATATATCATAGTGTTTTATCTAAATTTTTTTTTAAAACAAATAAAAAGATTACATTAATGCTGTTTTAAATAAAAATTACAAAATAAACAAAAAGAATTTGTCCAATTCTACTTAAAGTTCTAAAAGGGAAAACAAAGTATCTCTCTTCACCTCAAGATACTCTGTGTTGCTTTCGCTCCTTCCCTCTGCTAAAACCCTCTTTGCTCACCACTTGCCTAAACCAGAGCCAAACCAAGATCTGCTGCTTAGAATCTCTCTCAGGGTAAAATTTCTCGCTCCTTATCTCATGTTTTCATAGAAAATTCATCGCGTAGAAGTAGAACCCTAAAAATTCCACATAAGAATCTGAAAAGTTGTATTTGCGATCGAAACGGTTACGGCCGTGTTTCCTCTCTATCTATATCGGCCCTTAAACCGTCTCAAACTTATCTATCTTTCCGAACGCTTAATCTGATGTTTGAATCCCGTTCTAGATTGAAGACCCGGTTTTGAATTTGTTTTTTTGTGTTTTTAGGGTTTTGCAAGTATCGATTCTTGAATAATGGAGAAGCCTGCGAAGGAGACAGCTGCGGTCCCAGTAACGTTCTTTTGGGACATAAAGAGGTTTCCGGTCCCCGAAGGCTATGATGCTCGTCGGGTGGGTCCGAGTATCAAACAGAATTTGAGGAAGCTTGGCTACACTGGTCCTATCACCATCACTGCCATTGGCGTACTAACAGAGGTCCCCTTGTACATCCTTGAATCCCTCTCTTCCACTGGGATCGCTTTTAAGAACTTGGCCAACAGTTAGTTTCCTTTTCCCTTCCTACAGCTCCTTAATGGAATTATTAGAGAGACTCTCTCTCAAGTCTTTAGTTTCGTTTCTGATGGAACAGGTCCCAGAGACGCTTTGGGTATATTCATTGACTTTTATCCTGATGCTCCATCCCCCGCTAATATAATGGTCCTATCCGCTCCACCGGCCTTCACTCTTCCGATCGTCGAAACGCATATTAGCGAGATACGTAACGATGGATACTACACTACTTTTCTCTTTGCACGTAATTCTCAAGATGAAAAGTGCCTCTGGTTGTATTATGTTGCTACTAATTTTTTTATTTTATTTTTTATTCCCACAGATCCTCCGGCACTTGAGGATGGGGATAAGTGCAGTGAAACCGGTAAACCTTCCTTCTGGAATTGCTTTGTGTGCCGTGGTATTCGTGGCTATGGCTTTCAAAATTTTCTCACGCATCTCTCTACTCGGCACCATAAACGAATGGTAATTAAGCTGAGTTTTTTCATGGTCTAACTACTTTTTACTCAAACAAGCTCTTACTAACCCCCCATGTCCACTGGATGTGCATCTGGTTGTTTTCAAGCAGCTTTCCTACTGGAATTCATACGCCAAGCCTGGCGACTCGGAATCTGACTCGGACTCTGACTCTGACGTGAAGGCTCCTATCATAGTGCGTAGGAAAATATTGAGTGAAAATCAAGGTCTTTTTTTCCGGACAATGCTACAATTACGGTGAGTTAAAAGCAGCCAAAAGGCCTGTTTTAATATATCTATATCTGAAAACGTTGAGATTTCTAATCTTGTAATTTCTTGATGAAAACTACAACATTTTAGGCTTACTAACGAAAGTAACTACAAGAAGAGTAGGCTTACTACCGAAAGTAACTACAAGAAGAGTAGGCTTACTACCGAAAGTAACTACAAGAAGAGTAGGCTTACTAACGAAAGTAACTACAAGAAGAGTACCGAAAGTAACTACAAGAAGAGTAGGCTTACTAACGAAAGTAACTACAAGAAGAGTACCGAAAGTAACTACAAGAAGAGTAGGCTTACTACCGAAAGTAACTACAAGAAGAGTACCGAAAGTAACTACAAGAAGAGTAGGCTTACTACCGAAAGTAACTACAAGCAGAGTACCGAAAGTAACTACAAGAAGAGTAGGCTTACTACCGAAAGTAAGTAACTACAAGAAGGGTAGGACGTGAAGAAGAAGAGTACATGTCCCTTGGTGTTGTTCTTCTCTGGGTCCTTTTGGTTTGGTGTGAAACTGTGAATGGTTTGTTCTACTTCTTGCCGGCTTGTTCGATTATATAACTTATTGTTGTTCAAGTCTCGTCGGCAAGAGTTGGGTTCACTTATAAAGTTATAATATAACTTATGCTTATTTAAGTCTCGTTTTGTTTTGTTTTAAAGTTAATTGTATCCGGATGTGAAATACTATTTACCTTAAGATAATGATGTTTGACTTATCTACAAGTAGCAATACATGTTTGTGTTTGTGTGACAGCTATTTTATTTATCTACCGGTGTTAAAGTGGCACAGTAAAATATTATTTACGGTAAAAGTTTGGATGTTTGACTTATCTACAATAGCAAAACATGTTTTAAAACTGTTTCTGCAGGCTAATACATTCAACATCAGTAGTATTGTTATAACTTCTAGCTCAGCGCATTTTCTTTAGTTCCTATGGCTTTTTATTTTTTTGGGTCATAGCAGCTCTTTTTAAACCCCTAAGTTTTGTACTTAAACGTTCCTTTTGGTAATATAAATTCACATTTTTATCAAAAAAAATAAAAATAAATAAACACCGTATCATAGTAACCTTAATTATTTTGTACGTTTCAAAATTTCGTGGAAGAAGTGCAGTAAGCGACGAACATAGGTTTTCAAAAGTATTTGTCTTGTTTTCGTGTAGATAATTGTGATGGGCTTCGAAGCCCAAAGCCCATCCCACCATTAAAGCCCTAAAAAGGTAAAACAAAGTATCACTTTCACCTCAAGATGCTCTGTGTTGCTTTTGCTCCTCTTCCCCCCTCCCTTGAATGAGTTAAGCGAAGGTTCTGCTAAAACCCTCTTTGCTCACCACTTGCCTAACCACCAGAGCCACGACCTTCTTCTCCTCTGTTTCTCAGCAGTTACGCTCTACCTCTCACCAGACGGAGATGGATCCTTCTGATTCGGAGCGTTACTGTTATGACCCGGTGTTGCGATGGAATCCTGAAGTGGAAGACTACTTCACTAAAGCTTATGGACCTGACCACTTCGCTCGCATTTCAAAGGCTCTCACGTACTGTTCTTCGCACCTTTCTATCATTCTCATCTAGTTTTGAACCAACATTGCTCTCCTTTACGTGCTTTGAATTAGCGTTGCCTTATTATATTCTCTAATTTCTCCTGAATCGAATCAGATATTTTTTTTTGTTGGTTGTTGTTGTTGTGTGCCTAAGTGTGTGAGCTTATATACATTTCCCCCAATGTTAGCATCTCCTTCACATGATCCAATTTTAGTCTAGTCTAGCCATAGGAACTAAATTTAACAAAATTGCTTAGAGTTGCTACATGTTGCTTGACTCTTTTTATTTGTTTTTGTTCCATATTAGGCGCCCAACTTCCTATTCCTGCATTCGGGTGAACACAGTTAAAACAACAAGTGATGCGGTTATCGAAAAGCTTACGAAAATTTTAAATGATTCGGATGAGGGTTTGAAGCTAGTACAATCAGATGGAAGTAGTCCCATTACCAAGTGTCAGATACCTGGTTTGGACTATGTTGTTTTTGTCAATGGTTCAGGACCACATAGGATTCAATATGACTTTGGTCTTGAAAACCCTCCTAAAGAGGTACTTGTGAGCAGGAAGTGTGCTGAAGCAGTTCTTAGAGGAGCCCAGGTAAACTCGAGATTCTCTCATTAAAAAATTTAGTGGCTAGGTATGGGTCACAATGATCTCAGAAGGAGGCTTTAGAGGTTTGATAGTTATTTACAAGTATCTTAGTATCAATCCTGGTCACTATGCTCATGGGTTGGAGTATGAATCCCCCCTTATCTTGGTTGTCTTCATTATCTGACAATCTAAGTGAGAAGTCCATGCCATAGACTATACTGTGAACAAAATATACTTATATATATTTCCTATTTGTCCTGTTGTAGATCTATGTTCCAGGTGTACTGGCTTGCACTGCCCATGTTGAGAAAGGAGATGCGGTTGCTGTCTGTGTTTCTATGGAGCAACCTGGTGATGAAGGTGACTGGAGTGTTAATATGACTCGTGGGACCACCCTCCAGGGTCTGCCAACAGGCAAGAATCAGAAATTTTTCTTTTGCTTTGGTCACTATAAAATAACTGGAGGGACCTATCATATCATTGACCAATTACTAAGAAATCTTGTGAAATGTTTTTAACTTAACAGTTGACATGTGCCGTAGTGTTATTGTAGATCCTTATTATCGTGAACGCAGTGGACTATATATCGGCATGGGAACAACTATGTTGTCAAGGGCTGGGATGTTTCGTGTTCCTAATGGAATTGCGGTGGATTTGAGCAATAGAGTTTTCAGATTGCCTTCTTTACATAGTAAGCTTCTTCTTTTGCTTTTGTACTTCAGCTTACAGTTTATGACTCTCAGTATCTTATTTCATAATGGGGCATTACCCTTACATTGTCGTTTTTTCTCCTTAGATGTCCTTGAGGGGGAAATATTTCTTCAAAACCTGCCAAGTATTATTGTTGCTCATGCTCTTGGTAAGTAATATTAATTTTCGGTCTGTGGTATGCTTACACCTTCACCCGTATTATGATATAGTTACATATATCCATAATTCAAATACAGTAGATACTAGATATCAATGAGAACCCCAGGTGGAAACAAGATTGATGAGATCCTGAATTCTTATCTTTGGTGCACAGATCCTCAGAGAGGGGAGAGAATATTAGATATGTGTGCAGCACCTGGAGGGAAGACTACTGCAATTGCAATACTTATGAATGATGAGGGAGAGATAGTGGCAGCTGATAGATCTCATAACAAGGTACAGTTTCTTATGATTGTAGTAATATTTATTTAAACATATGATTTCTATTGGGGTTTACTTGCTTTTCAATTTACATTGAATGCTTAGAATACAAAATGTTAAGTTTGCAAAATTGCATACTCTAATAAGTTTGTTTACTATTTTCCAAAACGCAGGTGCTGGATGTCCAGAAATTGTCTGCGGAGATGGGATTAAGCTGCATAACAACATGTAAACTGGATGCACTAAAATCTGTTTGTCTTCCAAACACAGTCAATGATTCCACAACATTAGTTAACAGTGATAATAGTAGTTCCATGACTAGCCATTCTGAATTACCATCAAACGAGGCAATGACATCATCTGTTACTTCTGGAAGATCCGAGGCTGACAAATCGTGTGAGGAAAATGGTAATTAAGCTACTTTCTCATACTGTTTACTTGGTTTGGTTGTTTTCTTCGAAATGTTGGCCTCTGTGTTTGCTAGGTAAAAGTAACTCAATAAACTTACCATGTTTGCATTGTCTTTCCTCCTTTGTGGACAAGGAACTTAATTATCACTTTGGCATCAAACAGATACAGAACATAACCTTACTAAATTGGCATGTGTAGCCCATTATCTCACGTCTATGCATATGTGTAAAAATTAAAATCCCTATTTACATATATTCTGGTTGTTCACAAAAACTAACTAGAAGCTTGATTTTCCCATTATCGCCCATGTTGTAGCTAAAACTGAACAGCCAATTGGAGAGGATAAAGTTAGCCAAGCTGACATCAGGAAGAATAAAGGAAGATTGAAAAATGGCCGTGGAAGAACTCAATGCCAAGGTGGAAGGGCTGGAAAGTCCCAAGGTTTCGCACCTAACAGTTTCGATAGAGTCCTTTTAGATGCTCCTTGTTCTGCCCTTGGCTTGAGACCTCGTCTGTTCGCTGGACTGGTAAGATAATAAATTCAAGACTTGGCTGTGTTGTGTGAACTTCTACATTTGCGTGATGCTTTATTAAGCATCTACTTCGCATGAGTTAACAATGTGTACACGTTCTAGTATTTGGGGTCTACATGTGGATAGCCTTAGCTTATGTGGCGGAAGTATTGTTTCTTAGTAGCTTCTTGAAGTATATATACTGTTATACGTATCGACCTATTATATTAAGTGTTTGTACTTTGTAGTAATTTAGAGTAGAGTCTGTGTTTCTTCCTCCCTGTTTCTAAGATTTTTCAGAGGGTGGTGACTTGTGGAGTGAATTTTCCATTGTTATTTTTTATAGGAGACTGTTATATCTTTGAGAAATCATGGATGGTACCAGCGAAAAATGTTTGACCAGGCTGTTCAATTGGTTCGCGTTGGTGGAATTCTCGTATACTCAACGTAAGTATGCAAATATAATCATAAATTCGTTAAATTCTGAATTCACATTATCCAAGCTATGCAGATGAGGCCTAGACGTCCTCAGTCACACAGTCTTGAGTAATTGAGAGTTACTGTAGTCTTATCTGTGGATGATTTGTTTTCCATTTTGTTAGGTGCACAATTAACCCTAGCGAGAACGAGGCCGTGGTTCGCTATGCTCTAGATAAATACAGATTTCTATCTTTAGCACCACAGGTTTTGATCTAAAATACCCTTTTCATATTGAAGGCACCAAGAAAACTGTTTGAGATCTTGGCACGTATTGCATTATGATCTTGTTCTTTGTGTTAATGTATCTTCATGTGTTTGCTGTCTTGATGCAGCATCCTAGGATTGGAGGACCTGGTCTAGTTGGTCGATGTGAATTCCCCGACGGATATATCGAGTAAGCATATGTACCCATTATAGTGATCTAATAAGTGATGAGTAACAAAGCAGGGCTTAAAAAGATTGATGATAAAAGAGATGGCTTTGATTTGTGGGCTGTAAATTTAATAAACGAACCATGTATGTTTTGCAGGGAATGGTTAAGACCTGGTGAAGAGGAACTGGTTCAGAAATTTGACCCGTCAGCTGAGCTCGATACAATCGGGTTCTTTATAGCTAAATTCAGCATCGGCCCCAAGGATTAAGATCTCAAAATGTTGATTCGTGATCCAAGACATTTCACACAAAAAAAGATGGTGGTTTATATATTGTTTTTGAACCTAAGAATAGGATGGTATTTTTTTATTGATCTTGTTTTTTAAATGAGATGGAAAGACATACATTAATCTGTATACATTGTTTTGATAAAAAACAGTTTTACAATAATTACAAATCCTTTATAGCTGGTTCTTCTTCTTGTTCATTACACAAGCTGTTTTGGCTTCAAGAGTTTTCTCGTACTCTTCAATGGACCTGAAGAGCTCAGAGAAGTTGCCTTTACCAAAGCCACCACATCCTCCACTCTGGATTCGGATTTGCAGAATCCGTCTGTAAATGTAGCAAAATAACATTATTCAGGTACTGACCGTGATTAGAGAAACTGTTAGAATTTGGCTAATAAATGTTTTTAATTTAATTGTATAATTCAATTAAATGAAAGAGGCAAACAGAAAAAAATATATATATATACTGATGCTCAGTAATTTATTAATGTAGTTAGATATACGTATCTTTTGTCGGTAAGAATATACATGAAAGACTGGTAAATTACTAATTTAAGCACATGCTTTTGAATGGTCCAATTAACTCACAAACATGCTTTTGTATAGCTTTAAATTAGTAATATATTTTTTATTGTCCTTCAGAGTCTTGTTACAAAAGCGGAGAGGAAACATAATAGTAGGTTTCGGATCACTTCCTCCCTTACCTCCTCCACCGCCTTTTTTAGATCCAGAACCTCCACCAATTTATTAAAAAAAATATATTACTAATTTAAAGAAACCAGAAATCAAATATCAAAAAAAAAAAAATACTAATTTAAAGCTATAGATATATCCAATCTCAAGTGACTCTCATGGAGCTCGCAATCAGTTTGAGTAAATCAAAGAGGCAAACAGAGAAAAAAAATTATACTAATGCTCAGTAATTATTAATGTAATCACCATTTTGTATAGTAATAGTTACCTTCTCAATCTAGACCCGCACAGATATGAACATAGACAACATAAAACACTGGTAAAGCTTTATTAAAAATTGAAAATCACTATCAAAAATTTTTGGCATGACAGAATACCAATTTTTTTTTTTTTTTTTTAATACCATTTTAGATATACATATCTTTTGTGTCAATAAAAGTCAAGCATGCTTTTGAATGGTCCAATTAACTCACAAACATGTATAGATTTAAATTAGTAATATATTTTTTTTTTGATATTTGATTTATTAGTTTTTAAATCTGTAGGAAAAAAAATTCTAAAAACCAAAAATAAAGATCCCAAACAAACAATACAAAAACTACATGTATTTTTTTTCATTTTCATTTTAAATCCCAAAAGAAAAATGGTTTTTGGTTAATTGGTTTTATGAAAAAATAACATAGATTGAGCCAATCTTGTACGCCGTTGGCAAAAAAATAAAAAAATAAAAAAAAATAAATAACATAGCAGCATTTGAAAACATTTGAAAACCAAAAATTTTAAATCTTGTATGTAAATGAGCATTTAAAAACACAAAGACATTTTTAACAGGCTATGTTGGACTTAGAAGACTTGGAGATGTAACAGTTGACGCGGAGAAGAGGGAAAAACTCTTGTCACTCTAAAGATGAGCTAAGTGTCCTCCGATCCTTTTTTTAAGTGGCTTTTAAATGCGTGTTTATGCTTATTTAAGATTTGGTGAAGAGGAACTGGTTCAGAAATTTGAGTCAGGTTCTTTATAGCTAAATTCAGCATCGGCACCAAGGATTAAGATCTCAAAATGTTGATTCGTGATCCAAGACATTTCACACAAAAAAGGATGGTGGTTTATACATTGTTTTTGAACCTAATTATAGGATGGTACTTTTTTATTGATCTTGTTTTTTAAAATGAGATGGAAAGACATACAATAATCTGTATAACATAGTGGTTTGATAATACAAAACAGTTTTACATTAATTACAAATCCTTTATAGTTGGTTCTTCTTCTTGTTCATCCCACAAGCTGTTTGGCTTCAAGAGTCTTCTCGTACTCTTCAATGGACTTGAAGAGCTCAGAGAAGTTGCCTTTACCAAAGCCACCACATCCTCCACTCTGGTAAGCCTTCCCTTCATCGTCTTTCATCATACATCCTACTCTCTGGATAATCTCTATAAATATCGTCGGCCTATCAATCATAAAGAAAGACATTTGCTTAGCAAATCCTAACAATGTATTTTGTTTGTTAAAACACTGATTCTTTCCGCTGTACCTGTCACCAAGTGGTTTCGTGAAGATTTGAAGCAACGTCCCTTGATCATCTCTGTCCACAAGGATCCCTAATTCCTCACACTCCTTGATCTGTTCGTCGCTGAGCACATCGCCAACACGTTTCTTCAGATTCTGGTAGTAAGTAGGCGGAGGAGAAGGCATGAAGTCAAATCCTCCAACGCTGCTTCTCTTCCTCATCTCTCTCAGAGTCCTGAATATGTCTTCACTCATCAGAGCCAGATGCTGTAGCCCTGCTCCTTCGTTGTGTTCCAGATAAGTCTGAATCTGACTCTTCCTCTTCGTCCCGTGAACCGGCTCGTTAA
The DNA here is from genome assembly GCF_030686135.1 of Camelina sativa. Lineage (NCBI taxonomy): Eukaryota > Viridiplantae > Streptophyta > Magnoliopsida > Brassicales > Brassicaceae > Camelina > Camelina sativa. The sequence continues at coordinate 2,463,553 of NC_141882.1, forward strand.
TCGGTAGAAGAACCATTTCATCATTGCTAGCTAGCACAGCTGAATTTAAACCGCTCTCTGCTGTTCCAACATCGTCTGCTGTGAACTCCGCAAATTGGTGAAAGCCAGTGAACCCTGCAATGTAAGTCAAAGCTGGACCAAGCTCTGGAACGTTTCCCACGGCGTGGTCAAGCCTCCGTATACCGTAATCCAGTGGAAACGACGACGTATCCACCACAGGCTCAAATCCTGGCAAGAATTCCGATTTATCCGTGTCTCCCTCTTTGTAACTGACATATCTGAGAACGACATCGCCGTATAGTTTAACCTCAGCGATCGTAACGGATCCGTCGAGGACCATAGGAGGCGACGAAGGAATAGCGCCGTTAGAGACACTTACGGAGAAAGCTGACTCAGCGTCTTCTACTTCAATCGCAACAGCTCTTACGCCGAGACCATGCGAAGAGAAGAAGGAGCGGGAAGAGACGTGATCGAAGCTTGGGATGGAGGCTGTAGCGGTCGGTTTAGTTTCTCCGGCGGTGAGAGACGGAGAGTAGGGAGCAGTGAAAAGGAATCTGAGGTCGCCGGAGGTAAGTAGGTAAGAGGCGTGAACCATGTTTCCGGTGGATAGATCGGATTTGGCGGAGAATCTCATCCCGAGACCCCATGAGAAGCGACGAGCAACGTTGGTGGCGTCGCCGCACCAGAACTCGATATGGTGGAAGCGCTTAACCTTGAACTTATCAGACTTTGGATTCTTCCTCACGAAGTTGGAAAATCCGACGAGTTTGAATCCAGGCGACGACGCCGCAGCGCTGTCGTCGTCGCCGTTGTGCTGCTGAGTATCTGAAACGGCGGCGTTTTGGTGGCCCATTGATTTCACCAACTCTGCGATGGAACTGAGCCTGTATCGTTGAGCTTTGATGCTAACGAGATAGATAAAGGATTTTCTGATTATAATATTATGACCGAGAATGGCAGCAGGTCAACAGATGTTGACCGTCAGTGGACATCGAAGTGTACACGTGTACGGTCCGATTTTGATGAAAGTAAGGATACGTTCCGTGATGGATCTCCCTGTTTGCTCTTTGGCTCATCCTTGTCCAATTACGGAGTGCTCACGTGTAGGACTTATCTACCGGTTAGAATATCATTAGTGGCATTTTTCCAATATCAAAAAAAATTACTTGAAAACGATGGAACCCTGTCCAACCATAATACATGGCTGAGGCAAAGACAGAATCAGACAACCACTTTGTAATGCCAATTTTCTCAAACTTACGATATGTAAAGAGACAACCTTACATGTATGCATGAAACTCCATCTATTGCTCCAGTGATCAAACAGCTCAACTTCACTATTCATATGTCCAAACCAAATCCATCTACAGCTACCTTTAGAATTTTGACCTCTTAATTCTTTCACTCCCGCCCAAACATACGATTACATCCGTCATCCCTAGCTTATAGTTTGTTAAATTTGTTATGAGTTACACAAGGTCTAGTTCCGATCCACTAGAAGAACGACGCGTCTTAAGGAGCATTGTTACAATTTAAAGTTACAAGCTTTGCACAATAAGCTTATTTAACTAAGGTCTCAAACTCTTATGCCATGTTTTGTTCCACATCTTGAGGGTTTTCTAGAGCTATTATATGCTTCTTAAACAAAGCCGCAGCTTCTTCCCTCTCCTCAACCCGTCCCAGCTTGTCATATACCATCGCCATTAAGTACGAGGCTTCCGCTGCCAGTTCATGGTACTGCACAATAAACACAATGAGTACCAATAGTGAATCACGGTTACTAAGATCCAATTTTTTCAGTTATGATGAGCTAACGAAGCTGAAACCTAGTTGTATAAGAGTTCGGTTTTATTTTTGAATCAAAAGCTATATAGCATTCTTATTGGCATAAGTTACCTCCAAAGCTTCAAGTTCATCTGAAGCTTGCCTTAGAGAATCCAGGACAGTATCTGAATCTGTGGATACTGGTAGCAAAAGTCAAAACAAATTAAAAACTTGCAACGAGAAAGATAAAACTTTATCCATAACAGTCGGATTCTATTCATTATGTTTTGAACATCTCACTTAGGCTACCATAACCCTAATGTCATTCACTTCAATTTATTCTTAATAAAACAGAGACCATGTTTGGCTTGTTATTTTCATTGTCCGTTCATTCTGAAAAGGCAATGACTATTCGATATCTTGCAACTACGAAACATGAACGACAATCTGACGGCAAAAAAAGTACCTACAGTCTAAGTAGTAAAAGACAACAAAAGCTACCTGAAAAGCTTGGATCCGAGAGATAGCAGTTTGCTTCAAAGATGTATGCTCGAGCACGCAACTCCAAACCTCCATGACCAAGAATCATAGGGAAAGCCCCATGCAAAAGGTCTAATGCCCGTTTAGCATGATTTGATCTAAGACCAAGCCACAGCTCAGCCAGCGTGAGCGTAGCTGATGCTCTGAGAAGATCCAAGTTGAATGACTGGCAAAACGAGATGCTTGCCAACGCATATGGAAGACCCAGGACTGAATTTCCTGACTTCTGTGAACCAAAAAAGAAGGGGGGCGAAAATTGAAAGCCACTCAGAAAACTGATGAAGAAATGAAAATAATACCCATAGCACAATGGTTTTATGTATTCTAATCCCAATGATAGAGCAGATTCAGAAGAAATACATGCATGTTAGCTAAGCTATGCATGGAAGGAAAAATATATTCCAGCAAACCAATCTCGTAAGGTAGCATAGATTGTCACTGGAATATCAGATTCCAATTAATGTGTTCTCAAGCTAGAAATTTATTACCTTATGGATCTCTGCAAGAAGAAGAAGAACAGAAGCCTTTTCGATTTGCAAATTGAATTTGTGACACGTGCAAAAAAGGGAGTGTGCCACATTTGCTGCCTGTAGAGAACGTAATAGGAAAGCAAACTTGAAGATACACTAACAATAGCACATGGCCTGAGATTATAGATTGCACATGGAGTTAATAACAGATGGTCAATAAGGATTTACTACAAACCTGGCTATACTGTTTTGCTGCAAGCAAAGTCCGAGCTTCGCGAAGACTTGCTTCTACTTTCAGCTCCATGTCTACACCCATGGCTGTTGATGCCAAGCCTCCTAGCTCATTGCACATTGGTTGAGCTAGCTTTAGATTCCCACTAATAGAGTTAAGAAAGTTAAAACAGCTGACTTAGAGATAACAATTCCAACACAACAGAAAGCCTCTGTTCAAATTCTATAACCAAATGAATGGTTTATACAGTTTCGAAGCGTTTAAATTTATCTACATAACCCTCAAACAATGCACTAAATGATCGCAGATGAATTAGATTTGCTGGTTCTATGATGTTGCTTAAGCAAAATATCAAGAAGATGCATTTTATTTAGAATTTAGAGTGCTGTAAAATAGTGAAACTCCGGCAGAGTTGCGTTGGGGGAGCAAAAGTTGATTAGAAACCCCCATCCTTTCTCGTACCCATGGTGCTTATATGAACCAATAGAGAGATTAACTGGAGTGACATGTTTAGGAGACTGGGAACCTTACCAATGCAAGGCACGTTCATGTAGTAGCTGCAACTTGAGCAACAAAATTTTTGATTTTGATACGGTTAAGAACTTTTCCTCCGCAATCTTAAGAGCAGCAAAGGCATCTAGAAAAGCATTTTTTCAGAAAACAGGTCAACACAGGAAAGAAAAACATAAAGCAAGATCTAAATAAATACCCTGCATGCAATAGAAGCAGCAACAAATAAACGTGATTGGAAAATTTCGAATAAAATATAGACATTTCTACACCGACTTGGCCCATAACAAGATAAACATGACCTTATGCAATCTAACCTTTGTGTCCCTTATATAGTGCCAGATGTTGAATGAGCTTTAAGTATGCTAACTCTCCGTCAGATGAACTACAGAAGCAAGAAATAGATCAAAATCCCTCAAGACGAATGTAAGAGACCGTTTTAGAAAGAAGGAAGAGAGAGAGTGTGGGGCGGGGAAAAGAAAGTGATATATTTCAAGGAAATTACCTTGAATGGTCACCGAATAAAGTAGCATACACCAAGGTATTCATACGAGCCATAAGAGCACTATCAAGAAACAAATGAATTAATGAACTACAGAAAATCAACACTTTGTACTTTCTATGGTGGTTAGTTGTCAGAAAGTTGAGGTCAGCAAAGGGCGGAATTGTATGAGTATACCTGCCATAAAACTCCCATGAAGTAGCCCGGAGTAGATATGAAGCACCTATTAATTGTGATACTGATCCAGGAATCGAGACCGAATGATCACATAATTGGAAAAAAGTCGAACTCTTTCTAGAACCAGAGTCCTGGGAAACCACAGCTGGACCCCATGGTTTTTGCAAGTCTTTAAGCCAAGCCGAGCTTAGAGAACCATCGATGGCCATAGTAGAGCTTTCAGAAGAAAAGTCGCTGATTAGGTGTGCACCTAGTCGTATCTCCTGCCATGGATTATTCAAGAACTGATTAGACCTCAAAGGGAGATGTAAATATTTCACTCTATTCAAAATAGTTAGGTGGTATACTCAGTACCTTGCAGACACTAACTGGACAAGTTTTGTGACGCATGGAAGCTTTGGGACCAAACGACAGTAGAGGCCTTTGCACATGCTGTATTACAACAAAATAACTATTCTGATTTCACGTATACCAAACATTAGGATACCAAATATATGGATTTTTTTGCACTATTTGACAGTTATCAAAGAAGCAGGGCTAGCTAAGCATTAAAAAAAACAGATATTCTGAATGTAAAAGTACGTGCAAATTTAAGCTTCGTACGTCAAGTTTACAGAAACAAAAAAAAAAGAGATGAAAGAAGACACATGCGGAAAGGAAACTGGTCACTTTTCTTTCTTTGTAACACATCCTATAACCCAAGAAAACTAGTTGAGTATAGACCTTACCATTAACTCAAATTTAGCCATCGCAAGATGATTGGAAGCCACTAAGCGTCTTAACTTTAGACTGTCAGCTCTCCTTAAAGACTCCTTCAAAAGTATGTACACTCTTTGTTGTACAGATAATGACGACGCAGTGCTAGTGACAGGTGAGTACGAGGATCCAAGAACACTGCTAGTACTTGCAATGCCCATTTCTGATAACAAGTTGCTCATTGCTGCTAGTGTATATGCTAGACAAGTATCATTACTAAGCTGCAGAATCAACATACGTTTTAAATACCATAAATATATATAGCTTGAACAAAAGTATCTTCAAACAACATAAGCTTTTGACGGTGCTCATGTGATTGCACATTGAAGCTACGTGAGAAAATTTGATCCGTCTAGCATGTACAATATACAACTAATTCATATCTGCTAAGACTGCACTACCCCATGTGACACCATAAAATCAGTACGTAATTTACATATATCTTTTTATCAGCGGTAAAACATCATGTAAAACTGTAAATTAAGTCTGATGCTCTTAAATACAGAATTATATTAAGAGACAGAGCAATAATGGTCCTAAATCCCTTCGCAGAACTTTATAATATAAAACTAGAAAAAAAGTAGCTCCAAATTCAGCTTAAGGAAAATTTTATACAACTACACGTCCTGCAGGAATTTAACACACCACTTTCTTCAAAATATACAATAAATAAAGTAACAGCAGATGAATAAAGTGAGAATATACCTGCTGTGATACACGCACAGCTTCTGTTAAAACCTGTGGTTGGGGAGAAACCATATTATAAGCACACCAAACAATGATAAGACCCTACTTCATGTCTAGTGAGATCACTTATAATTATGAAGTTAAGATAGCAAACAAATCACTGCTTGCATGGGCAAATTTTTAACTTTTTAAAATAAATTTGTATATACACAGAAGTATGATCTAAGTAGCTCACTATAATTTCAAGTAATATATCAAGGAGAATAATAGTGTCAGGTTAACACACTCAAGATTCATCAAAAATGAGCATCACTTATTATTAGCCTCACAAACAGCCCAATAAACTATCCAACGTACAATGTGGTCCATCAAGGAAGTATTTTAAAGGTCAAGAACAATTCTTTAGCAATAGAAACTATCAAAATAAGTAGTGCTCACCTCTAGGGCCAAATTCGGATGCCCAAAGCGGAAATGCATCATTCCCAAACATAGCAACGCAATCTCGTACCTTCCATACATGCTGCAATCAGCTGAAGGAGGAACAAGGTCAAATCCCTCGGTCCCTGCACTTTAAGGCAATGGAACATGGATCAGCTCATGTTTGAAACAAATTTCTTAGTGCCAAACATCTAACAGGCAAACAAAACAGGATATTTACAGGAGTCACATGCAAGCGATAAGCAGTCAGCAGTAATATTATGATAATTCTGACATTTTTTTTTTGGGAAACGGATAATAACAGCAAAAACTACAGATTACCTGTAATCAAAGTAACGGAGGAGATTATCCAAAGCAGCAAAATAGTCATCGCTGTGAAGTTTATTCAAGTAGCGCAAAAAGTGAACCTGCATCATTGCATGCCATACATAACATGTAAGAATATTAAAACAATCAAAGAATAGATAACTTCTGAATCGAATGCAAAGTAAAATATGAAGAAGCAAGAACATTACACGATGCAATTCAGGGGCTAAATTCTGAAGCTGCTCAAGGAAATTTTCAATCGAACTTGACGAGAATGAACTTGAACTTCCATGGCTGACATTTCAAGGAGATGAACGTTTTAGAACTAGCAGTACTTTTGACAGAATTATATCGATTACTAAGAAAATAGAGGTTTACGTTTCAATTGCATCAGCCTGCTCCATTAAAAACCCTTGTATCTGCAAATTTGTCCGAAGGAATAATGATTCATCTACTAGAGTATCCTCAACTGTACTTGATGACGCACTAGCAACTAGAGTAGCTTCTGTAATTTTCTTGCTGGTTCTTGACGATTCCTTCGGAGAAACTCGCCAACCTGCATGTTTCATTTGTTCTGTGCGTTTATATAACATTGAGAGCCTTACAAAACAAGTGTCGAAACATCAGAATGAAACAAAACCACAAAAGCAGCAACTAATTTAATTAGAGTAGGGAAATATCTTTGTAACTGTTCATAAACAAAAAATAATCTTAAAAAGTTTTATACAAACACTTCAAAAGTCGTCGGAAAAAAGTGTGATACAGGTTGAACTGTGATCCTACCACTAATGCAAATGCATTAGCAAAAACATGTTACCAAACATAGAAAGGAAAGTAGCATCTAAAGCCTGATCACAAATATAAAACTCTATCCATCCACTCAATATTTTCTAGCACTTGGAAAAGCTGAGAAATATTAAGTTTTCTTTGCGCAAAAATACGGGATTTACAGAAGTGATACCTTCTATCACTTTGAATATTGCTTCAGGCGTATGAAGGTGAAAAGGGACGCTTCTATTAACATTTTTCTGAAGCTCTAGTTCTTCGGTTGCTTTATCAATGGCATAAATCTCCATATCCATCTGATCATAATGTATTAATGATTCCAGATCATTATTAGATGCATCAAACTGAGCAGAGCTTGAATGAGCTTCTTTGCAATAATCTTCAATGCTTGAAAAAAGATGACAAACTCCCTGCACGGGATTTCACATATCAATGAAATGGACAGTTCTTTCAAACATTTATTTATGTGTTTCTGCAAGGTAAAGAATGAAGACGGAAAATTACAAGTGTCTGGTGCTGTATGATAGATTCTGACGTTATTTTCGACATTACAATTGGGTGTTTAAACTTAGGAAAAGGAAGAACGATCAAGAGGTTCGTTATATTCATTCTGAACATTACCGCTAAAAATTATACTTCACCCAGATCTGTCAGAGTTTTGCCATTAAATCTCAATCTAAAAGCAATTATAAGTAGGCCTACACTTTAAATCTAGCCTGGAAAACTACTCTATCTTAGTGGGTCAAAAACAAGCAAACGTCACATACATAATTAACAAAACCTCAGACTAAACATCATTTTGAACAATAGATCTACTATCCAGTTTGAAGATAAAACAAAAATAAAAAACACGTAAAAAGCACAATACCTCGAATGATAAAAGGTTAAATGCCAAAATGCAACGACGAACAAACATTCCCAAGTTGCTGTTGGGATCCAAAATAATCTGATCGTCTTGCACAACTCCTGAATCAAGGCTCCCAAGTATTCCTACATACAAAAAAAATGATAACTAATAAGATGCAAACATGATGGGGGAAACAAAAAAAAAAAAAAAAAAACTTTAACCAAGCAAGCAGCTAACCTCGCATGTCGTTAAAGAAATTCAAAAGATCATCAGGTGAAGCCAAAGAAGAAAATCTATTGGTTAAATGGTCAGTAAGCCACGCATCCATCTCTTCACCAACATCCCTCAGCTGATTAATGAGCTCTTCCAGCTTCGGCTCATATATATCATCGCAAGACTGCAGCACGAATATCTCAATCTCGTCAGGGAAAATAACACTTTGTTAACACACAAACTCCACACTCCGTCTACTTGGAGAAAGCTATAAGAAACGGAATTAAGAAACTCGACACAACAGCATAGCTTCGAGTATAGGAGATGGGCCAGGAAACTCACACAAGAATCAAAAGAGATTTGCTGAATTAAACCTCAAAAAACATAAGACAATGCAATTAAAAGGGAGAAGAAGAAGAGTGAAACCTTAGTGAGAGAGAGCAAGTAAAGGCCGAGACGGTTGTGCTGAGAAACGGAAGAGAAAGGGAAGGGGAGAGACATCTGGGCCGAAGGAGCGTATATCTGCAGGAGAATGCAAACGGAGACCTTGTGTGGAGTTACCGCAAAAGCACCGGCTGTTCTCGTTAATCCGGCCATCTCTCTCCGTCGCTTAAACACTCACTCTCTCGCCGGATATTTTCTCCGACGAGCAGCCGGGGTTAGGGCACTTTAGATGATTTATTTTGAAATTTTGACTAAAAGAGTCACCGGGAAAGTGAGAGCTCACTTTTAAAAAGAAAGTGAAAGATTGGAGAGCTTAAAAAAAAAAAAACCAATCTCTCACAAACTTTAAGAACCGGTTATTTCAAGCCGGTAGACGATCGGGTCATACTGACCGTCTTCCAGTTAAGAGTATCCAACCCAGAGACCAAGGCCCAAAGAAGCTAAATATTTTTTAAGTTACAAAAAACTACAGAGCCCAAAGGCCCAAATAATTACCTAGTCGATTTTGTATGGTTTAGGAGAGCTATAGACAGATACTTACATCATTGGGGATGTAGCTCAGATGGTAGAGCGCTCGCTTAGCATGCGAGAGGTACGGGGATCGATACCCCGCATCTCCAATTTTTAATGTTATAATCTGTATTGGTCGTTTTTTAATATTTTCCTGTTATATTCCCCACGTGGTTAGGTGACATAAAGACTTGCGTTTTCATTTTAAAAAATCAAATATTCGTCGTTGACTTTTATGGAAACAAGTTTGCATTCAGAATTTAAGATCCAATGAAAATGGCATTTTCAGCTAAAAGAAGAAAAAGGTCAAAAACCAATGGAGTCATCGCTTCCAATTGATCGTTCAATTCAACTAAAAGCTTTCGACGATACCAAAACCGGAGTCAAAGGTCTTGTCGATGCCGGGATCTCAGAGGTTCCGGCCATATTCCGTGCACCTCCAGTTACTTTAGCAAGTCCAAAACCACCTTCCTCCTCGGAGTTCACCATCCCTACTATCGATCTCAAAGGAGGAGGTGGCGCTGACTCGATCACGCGGCGAAACTTGGTGGAGAAGATCCGAGACGCGGCGGAGAAATGGGGATTTTTCCAGGTGGTCAATCACGGTATCCCACTCGATGTCTTGGAGAAGATGAAAGAAGGTATTCGTGAGTTTCACGAGCAAGACACAGAGGTGAAGAAAGGTTTTTACTCTCGAGATCCAGCTAGTAAGATGGTGTATAGCAGCAACTTCGATCTTTTTAGCTCATCCGCGGCGAATTGGAGAGATACACTCGGCTGTTATACGGCACCGGATCCTCCGAGACAGGAGGACTTGCCCGCCACTTGTGGGTAAGGTTTCATATTTTGTTAACGTGAAATCAAATATTTGCATTCATGAGTTATGGTCTATGTAGGTTACATGTTACGTAGGTCCGATGAAATTATATAGTATATGGTCTACTAGACTACTAGTATTTTACTCCATATACGAATATCACAATACATGACTTTTTGTATAAATTTTTAAATCAACTGTACTGTATTATATATAAGATCTCCTATTGGTAATTTTTTGGTGAGGACTTTTGTTTTTGTCAGGGAAATGATGATTGAGTACTCAAAAGAAGTGATGAAATTAGGTGAATTACTTTTTGAGCTTCTCTCCGAAGCTCTAGGGTTAAACACTAATCACCTCAAGGACATGGACTGCACCAACTCCTTGCTGTTGCTCGGCCATTATTACCCGCCATGTCCCCAACCAGACCTTACTTTAGGCTTGACCAAACACTCGGACAATTCTTTTCTCACTCTTCTTCTTCAAGACCATATCGGAGGGCTTCAAGTTCTCCATGGCCAATATTGGGTTGATGTTCCTCCTGTTCCAGGGGCTCTTGTAGTAAACGTTGGAGATCTTCTACAGGTTTTAAATTAATATCTTACTATAACCTTTACGATTTTTAATCTATGGAATATATGACTTTTATAACCCTGCCCGGCACTGTGCAGCTTATAACAAACGACAAGTTCATAAGCGTGGAGCATAGGGTTTTGGCGAATGAAGATGGACCGAGAATATCGGTGGCGTGTTTCTTCAGTTCGTATTTGATGGCGAATCCTAGACTTTATGGACCTATCAAAGAGCTTTTGTCTGAACAAAACCATCCCAAATATAGAGATACCACAATTACAGAGTATGCAAAGTTCTACAGATCCAAGGGATTTGATGGTACCTCTGGATTACTTTATCTCAAGATCTGAGAGAATGTCATTTATCTAATAAATATGCTATTTGGGATTTTTTATTTTTCTCTCTGTAATAATTTTCCTTTTTTTCTTTCAATAAGACTGTGTTTAAAGCGAGTGGGCCACAAATTGTCTCTGCAATCAACTTTTGTATTTTATCAATGGGGTTAATGTAAAACTTATCTCAGTACAAAGTTGGTCCCATCTTTTGTCGGGGTAAGGTTAACTTGTCGGAGGGTGCTATATGATTTGCTCTGCTTATCTTAATGAGAAACAAAAAAAACAATTATGGAGACGGCGAAAATTGCTTCTTCGTTCGATCGAGCCAGTGAGCTTAAAGCTTTCGATGAGACGAAGACGGGTGTGAAAGGACTCGTCGACCCCGGAATCTCAAAGATTCCACGCATATTCTATCACTCATCTGTCGAGCTAGCAAACCCTAAACCAATTCCCTCGGAGTTGCTACATCTCAAGACGATCCCAACGATCGATCTAGGAGGAAGGGTTTTCGAGGATGACGTTAAGCGCAAGAACGCGGCTGAAGGGATCAAAGAAGCAGCAGCCAAGTGGGGTTTCTTCCAAGTGATCAACCATGGAGTTTCGCTCCATCTTCTTGAGGAGATGAAAGATGGAGTTCGTAACTTTCACGAGCAACCACCAGAAGCTAGGAAAGAATTGTACACCCGCGATTACAGCAAAAAGTTTATGTATACAAGTAATTTCGATCTCTACAGAGCTCCATCTGCAAATTGGATAGACTCATGCTACTGCTACATGGCTCCATATCCTCCAAAACCACAAGATATACCAGAGATTTGTAGGTATGAATGATTCCATTGCTTTAACCTGTTTTCATGTGTAATATTATTTTGTTGAAAAATGCCTCAGACCTTAGTCAACGACGTTGCTGAATAGATATATTATTGGTCAATAATTTATGCAATAATTAAGGCACTTGTATCAACTTTAATATATCTATCCATTGGTGAATTGTCCGGGATGTTATGATGGAATACTCAAAGCAAGTGGTGATTTTGGGAGAATTTCTATTTGAGCTTTTGTCAGAGGCTCTAGGGTTGAACCATAATCACCTTAAAGACATGGATTGCTTAAAGGGTTTGCGCATGCTATGCCATTACTACCCACCGTGTCCAGAACCTGACCTAACTTTTGGCACAAGTCGGCACTCCGACAGCTCTTTTCTCAACGTCCTTCTTCCTGATCAGATCGGAGGGCTTCAGGTTCGTCGTGAAGGGCACTGGTTCGATGTTCGTCATGTTCCCGGCGCTCTCGTCATCAACATTGGAGATCTGTTACAGGCACGTTTACCAAATCACTTCATGTTTGATAGCTCAGATTTCACAAGTTTAATTACAATTCTATAATTGTTTGAGCTGCGATCATCCTCTTAGTTCAAAGATGTTTTTTAATTGGGGTTTTTTAAAATGCAGCTTATAACAAACGACAAGTTCATCAGTTTGGAGCATAGAGTATTGGCGAACAGAGCCACAAGAGCTCGAGTCTCTGTGGCATGTTTCTTCACCACCCACGTACAAGTACTACCCAATCCTAGATTGTACGGACCCATTAAAGAACTTGTGTCTGAAGAAAACCCTCCAAAGTACAGAGAGACCATTGTTAGAGACTACGCTACTTACGTCAATGCCAAAGGACTCGACGGAACCTCTGCTTTGCTCCATTTAAAAATATGAAACATGGCGAGCTACTGCTTTCTCACACGTGCACGACATGACAGTATATGTAACGTTGCGCGTGTGAACCATATGTGAAATGGAATTTATGGATTCGATATTGTTATTTCCGTTCAGATACGATTAACCTATTGAATTTCAATGTTGAACGATAAACATGTTGATTATACTTATATGCTTTGGATTTCTATAGTTTTTTGTGATGAGTTGAATTAGATGACAATATTTAATGGTTTACTTGTGTTCATAGTTCACTAAATTCATGAATTTCAAGTGTTCGGGATTTTATCAAGCATGGATAAGATTAATGTTTAGGTTGGTACCTGCGTTACGCCGCAAGTTCTTTTATATTAGTTTTTATTTATTACTTTTATTTTGTTTTTTTAGAATACTATTTGTTTTCATGTTGTTTGGAATGCTATTTGTTTTTATGTTGTTTGGAATCAAATATATCATAATTAATAATTTTTTTGTAGTGGTTAATAATAATTTTTTTTGTATTCGTATTTTTATAATTTGTTGTAGTTTTCAAAGTAAAAATTGAAGAAAAAAATTAGAGTTAAACAAATTGTGGTTACTGTAATTTTTGTTACACATTGGTACGTGAGTCCGCATAAATGGTTTTTAGAAAAATTAAATACATAGATAAATAAACATTAAAATTTACTTTAATGATATATAAATTGGATGATATTGTATATAAATGTGACTTTTTATTATAATTCAAACTTACTCATTATATATATATATATATATATATATCAATACCAAGTACAATATTTTTGTCAATCAAGCCAATAATTGAAGCCATCCAATTTAGTTCAATTTTCCAATACAACATGATAAACCAGGATAAGATTTTCTTTTGTAAATATTATTAGCGTGGACGTTGATTAGTTAGCTTGACGACTTTAGAATAAAGTGTTTGGTTTAAATCATTGTCAACTTCTCCACAAGATATCCTTTATAAAGCTTTGAAGTCTTGGCCATGCTTAGGAGAACCAACGGTTTGAACCAAACATCTTGAATCACTTTCTCATATGAAGGTGGCGATTCTGTTTTTAATGGTGTTCTCTATATGGCATGTGTTAGTTTTTTCGTTTTGTCCATAACTCATATATTGAAGCACGCCTCCAACCATTTTAGATATTGCAACTACATAACCAATCATGATTCCAATCTATCATCTGTTGTTTGTTACAAATCAAAGATGAAGCTTTTGAAATTTACTAAGACCGAAAGGGAAATAAATAATGATAATTTTCACATAGAGAGTTCTAGATTAGTAGTAATTAACATTTATTGTACTAAACCTTGAAAAAAAAACGTTCTAGTCCAAAGCATCAATTTGCTCAATATCATCTTCATTCAAGACCTAAGTCAACAAAAAAGAGGTGAATCAATTTACACAAACAACATCTTTACCTCAATTAGACCTGCGATTCTAAAAGAGATTAATGAATTTTGTCATGCCTAAGTTGCTCTTTTGTGAATTTTATTAATCTTTTGTATATCAGACGACAATTTTGTGGTTAGGGAGGGACGAAATTGATATCTCTATGTCTCTCTTCTCTTCTTCCTTCATCTTCACTCTCTCTCTCTCCCCCTCTCTCTCTCTCTCTCTCTCTCTCTCTCTCTCTCTCTCTCTCTCTCTCTCTCTCTCTCTCTCTCTCTCTCTCTCTCTCTCTCTCTCTCCTTTCTCTAGTCTATCTTTTCAAATTTCTTCCCTATCATAATTTTTAACTTCGCTTCTTCTTCCAAAGAGTTCTCGATAACCAGATAATTTGATTTCATAATCTGTAGATTTTGATAAAATTATTGTTCGAATTAATCAGAGGTGAATTTGGTGAGATTGTTTTGCCTCTTAACAATGACCTAAGCTTCTTCCATGTCTCTTGCCGCACGAGTCATGCGTTTTCTTCTCTTTTTGATTGTTTCATTGAAGGCAAATCTTTCTGACGATTCTTTTGTTCCTTCTCTCTAACTGAATTCAAGAGAAGTTAGTGTGAATGAGACGAACAAACAATTAGAGTCTTGGTGTTTTTCTTTTATTATGTCTGTAAGAGTTTATGAAGTGAAAGACAACGTGATGTGGCACATAGGGATGTCAATCGGGCTGGCTCGATCCGGTTCGGCTTGAAATCTGCAAAACCTGCATATATTTGAGCCCTTCTCGGCCTGTTCCAAAATATTTTTGAGCGTATATTTCAAAGTCCGGTCCGGCTCTATCAGAGCTAAAAGACTTTTCGGGCTTTTCTGGGCTTATCTTACAGATCAAGAATTCAAACTTGTAAGTTAGTTTATAACATGTCTTAAAAAGCAATGTTTAAAAGTGTAATATAAAACAAAACAATTAAAACTTAATAACTCATCTATATTCACTAAAACCAACTTAATCTAAAACAAATAAATAACTTAAAACCAAATAAATTTTTATACTTTAACCAAATAAAAATATATATAATTCATATAAAATATCACAAATAAAGATTTTAAAAATATTAAGTAAGGGTATTAAGTAAATATGAAAACTAAGATTAGAGTTTTAAACTTTATTTACAATCAAATATTGCAATCAAACAATCATGTTAAAAAAAATATAATTATATTTGTATAATGGCTTTTCGGGCCGGTCCGAGTCCCATTGGGCTAAGTCCTAAAACTCTTAAGCCCGAACGGGCTGAGTCCAAAAAACCCAATTTTCTGGACATAGATTTAAGTCCAAGCTCAATGTTTTTCAAAACCGGGTCGGGCCGGACCATCCTTCAGGCTCTAGGGCTTTTCGGGCCGGTCCGAGCCCCATTGGGCTAAGTCCTAAAATTCTTAAGCCCGAACGGGCTGAGTCCAAAAAGCCCAATTTTTTGGATATAGATTTAAGTCTGAGCTCAATGTTTTTCAAAATCGGGTCGGGCCGGACCAGCTTTCGAACTCTGGGCCTAATTGATATGTCTAGTGTCACATAGTTTTTTTTATTGGTTTAACAATCTTGGTTGTATTAATTCAAATGTTTTTATTGGCTATTGATTTTAATTGATGTGTCAACACCAGCTTGAATGTTAAAGGTGATGACAATGAAAAACATCAGAGTTTTATTGTATTAATATCATAAATATGTTTTGGGTTAAAAAGTAAAAACCTAATGGTGTTTGTAATAAATATGGTCTTTCGGCCAAATATTGAAAACAATGACAAAATATTTAGGCTTTGAATACAAGAAAACATTTCTTCTAGAAGGACCCTAGTTGTTTTCTTGTTTGATCAAAACCAACCCCAGTATAGAGATACCATTACAGAGAATGGAAACTTCTACAGATCCAAAAGACTCAATGGTAAATCTAACATCTCGATTAGTCTATCTCAAGATCTGAGAATGCCAAATTCATTTTGGCTAATAAAGACGCGTGTGGACTTTTTTCTTTTTCTGCAATAATTGCTACGACTTGTTGGCTCAGTCACTGCCACAAGAAGGTTGCGTTGTCTACCAACCTTATCTCTTATCAATGGTTTAGCTGTAGCAACTTGTCCCATCGTTGAACTTAAAAACATATATAGTTCATTCTTGTTTTATATGGTTTATTATGTTGTGTGATTGTATCATATTGCTCTGTTTTTTAAGAAACAAAAACGATGGAGACGACGAATATTGCTTCATTCGATCGAGCCAGTGACTTAAAGCTTTTGATGACACGAAAACGGGTGTGAAAGGACTCGTCGATGCCGGAGTTTCAAAGATTCCACGCATCTTCCATCACCCATCTCTCAAGTTATCAAACCCTAAGCCGCTTCCCTCGGATTTGCTACGTCTCAAGACGATCCCAACGATCGATCTCGGAGGAAGGGTGTTCGAGAACGTGGTCAAGCGCAAGAACGCCGTTGAAGAGATCAAAGAAGCAGCAGCCAAGTGGGGTTTTTTTCAGGTGATTAACCACGGAGTCTCGCTTGATCTTCTTGAGAAGATGAAAGATGGAGTTCGTGACTTTCACGAGCAGTCCCCTGAAGTTAAGAAAGGTTTCTACAGCCGCGATTTCAGCAGAAGGTTTCTGTATCAAAGTAACTTCGATCTCTTCAGTTCTCCAGCTGCAAATTGGAGAGACACTTTCGCTTGTACCATGGCTCCAAATCCTCCGGAATCACATGATCTGCCCGAGATTTGTCGGTATGACTCCATTGCTTTAACTTGATCTGATTTGTTGTGTAAATCACATGATATGCTGTGTATCACTCTGCATCGGTTTCAGGGATGTTTTGATGGAATACTCACAGCAAGTGATGATTTTGGGTGAATTTCTCTTTGAGCTTTTGTCAGAAGCATTAGGATTGAACCCTAATCATCTCAAGGACATGGATTGCTCCAAGGGTTTGCTCATGCTCTCCCATTACTACCCACCGTGTCCAGAGCCTGACCTAACTTTAGGCACAAGTCAGCACGCCGACAACTCTTTTCTTACCGTCCTTCTTCCAGATCAGATCGAAGGCCTTCAGGTTCTTCGTGAAGGGTACTGGTTCGATGTTCCTCCTGTTCCTGGCGCTCTCGTCATCAACATCGGAGACCTTTTACAGGCAATTTTACCAACGAATATTTGCCTTGTATAATTGAACTTCCCTATAAATTCAAAGTTTTAATATTATTTTTGTGGGGTTTGCGGTTTTTCCTGCAGCTTATAACAAACGATAAGTTCATCAGTTTGGAGCATAGAGTATTGGGGAACAGAGCCACAAGAGCTCGAGTGTCTGCCGCATGTTTCTTTACTACCGGCGTACGACCGGATCCTAGAGCGTACGGACCGATTAGAGAGCTTGTGTCTGAAGAAAACCCTCCAAAGTACAGAGAAACCACCATAAGAGAATACGCTACTAACTTTAATACCAAAGGACTTGACGGAACCTCTGCTTTGCTCCATTTTAAAATATGAAACATTGCGAGCAACCACTTTCCTACAAATATACGTCATGACTGTATATGTAACGTGGAGATGTGTGATTGTGTGAACCATGCGGAATTTATGGATTAAATATTGCCATTTCAATTTGGTGCAAATATGATGTAATCGGATATGGTTAATCAATTGAATTTCACTATTGAATGATGAACATGTTGGACATATGCATATATTACTAATTAATTTGGATGTCATTTGTTTTTTGTGATTAGTTGAATTAGATGACAATATTTAAAGTTTGGTTAAGTAATGGTTTACTGGTTAATTATGGTCTTTCGATATCTTAGCATGTCTCTCTATGACTCTATCACAAGATCTGAGAATGCCAAATTCATTTTGGCAAGGCACGTGAGACTTTTTTGTTTTTTCTGCAAATAACTTTTATAGTTTAATGACTACGACTTGTCTGGCCCAGTCACTGTCACAAGCGGTTGTTTTTGTTTATCAACGTTATCTCTTATCAATAGTTTAAGCAACTGGTCCCATCGTTAAACTTAAAGAACAGATATAGTTCATTCTCGTTTTATATGGGTTATTATCTTGTGTGATTGTATCATATTGCTCTGTTTTTTAAGAAACAAAACGATGGAGACGACGAATATTGCTTCATTCGATCGTGCCAGTGAGCTGAAAGCTTTCGATGAGATGAAAACGGGTGTGAAAGGACTCGTCGACGCCGGGGTTTCAAAGATTCCACGCATCTTCCATCACCCATCTGCCACATTATCAAACCCTAAACCACTTTCCTCTGACTTGCTACATCTCAAGACTATCCCAACGATCGATCTCGGGGGACGGGTGTTCGAGGACGTGACCAAGCGCAAGAACGCGGTTGAAGGGATAAAAAAAGCAGCAGCCAAGTGGGGTTTCTTTCAAGTGATTAACCATGGAGTTTCGCTTGATCTTCTTGAGAAGGTAAAAGATGGAGTTCGTGACTTTCACGACCAGTCCCCTGAAGTGAGGAAAGGTTTATACAGCCGAGATTTCAGCAGAAGGTTTCTGTATTTAAGTAATTTCCATCTCTTCAGTTCCCCATCTACAAGTTGGAGAGACACTTTGGCTTGTACCATGGCTCCAAATCCTCCGAAACCACATGATCTGCCAGAGATTCGTGGGTATATATGACTCCATTGCTTTAACTTGATCTTATGTGTTGTGTAATCTTCTCTTTATTCATATGGTGTGTATCACTGCATTGGTTTCAGGGATGTTATGCTGGAATACTCAAAGCAAGTGATGGTTTTGGGTGAATTTCTCTTTGAGCTTTTATCAGAAGCATTAGGGTTGAACCCTTATCATCTCAAGGACATGGATTGCTCCAAGGGTCTGATCATGCTCTCCCATTACTACCCACCCTGTCCAGAGCCTGACCTAACTTTAGGCACAAGTCAGCACTCCGATATCTCTTTTCTTACCGTCCTTCTTCCAGACCAGATCGAAGGGCTCCAGGTTCGTCGTGAAGGGTACTGGTTCGATGTTCATCATGTTCCTGGCGCTCTCGTCATCAACATCGGGGACCTCTTACAGGCTTGCTCAAAATTTTGTTTTGTATAATTAATCTTTCCTATAAATTCAAAGTTTTAATTTTATTTTTGTGGGTTTTATTGCAGCTTATAACAAACGACAAATTCATCAGTTTGGAGCATAGAGTATTGGCGAACAGAGCCACAAGAGCTCGAGTCTCTGTGGCATGTTTCTTTACCACCGGCGTAAGACCGGATCCTAGAGTGTACGGACCGATTACAGAGCTTGTGTCTGAAGAAAACCCTCCAAAGTACAGAGAGATCACCATTAGAGAATACACTACTTACTCCAATGCCAAAGGACTTGACGGAACCTCTGCTTTGCTCCATCTTAAAATATGAACATGGTGAGATACTACTTTATCACACATATACGACATGAAAATAAATGTAATATTGGAGTTGCTTTAGTATTAGTCAAGCAAACGACCAAAAGAGGTGAAGAGAATTCTCAAGAGGATAATAAATGCAACTGTTTATATTATTCTTTCATATATTTAAAGCTCCTTAAAAAGCCAGAAACAAAAGTATTTAATTTTCTCATGAGTCATGATAGCCATATGTAAGTGATTCTGTTCTGTACGAAAGCCAGATAGACTTTCAGAAGGAAACTACCGAGCTTGGTTGTACTGAATGCTGCAGCTGCGATATGTTCGTGTCCCCTTCAACCTCTTCCATCATCACTTCAAGTTTCCTGCATCACACATATAATTTGTGGTTAGTTATGTAGTTTTTCATCACTTCTAAGGAACATCATTGAGATTTACGGTTAATATACCTTTGAGGGAATAAACTCTGACCACCTTCTTCAGAAAGTGCCTTCTCCAATCTCACCTCAAATGGTGTTGCATGCCAGCTCACTTTCTGATCCTGCATAAGGTAAGAAGTATGTAAACCATGGTTTCTGAATATTAGAGGAACTGAAAGAGCCTAAACAGAGAAGATGAAAGGCAAGGAAACTTACCTCCTTGTATTTGGTTGTCGAATTTGGGATCCCGTTTCCATCCCACAATCTGGGTGACATCTCAGTTTGCTCATCCTCGATCCACTGAGCAGGAACCAATCCAATGATAGGCCTGTCACCTGGGGTTATGGCAGCAAGTCCTGGTGTCCTATCGTTTGAAACCGCAATGTTTTCGTTGCTGTCTTCGTTGATCTGGTTTAGCCAAGGAGAAAAACTTGCCTCAAACTTGGATAACTTTTCATCTGAGCTTTCTTCCACCTTTTCCCCATAAGTTGCTGAAGAGGGTGTTTCACACTCTATCTTCTCTTTGTAAACCTGCGGTTCCGCTTGTTCTAGGCTCCCATGAGCATCATTAAGGGCCTTATATAAGGATGCATTTTCTAGTACATTGGAAACTGAATGCACAAACTGAGACCTGATTCTAGGCCTCCCTCTTCCCGCTGATTCCATGTTCGCAGGATATATGGTTCCAGGAGTCTGCATCTCATCAGATAGCCTCAAGGGGGTTGGATTAGGTGAGTTTGCTGTAAAACAAAATTTGCCACCCATCTCGGATTTTCTTGAACTGCTATTCTCGGAAGAATTAGAGGAGTGAGACTGATCAAGATCGCATTCAAATCGGACAGACTTAGTCTTTCCAACTGTGAGCGTTGGCCTTCCACTTCTACCCAACTCACCCTTGATTGCAGTGCCAATGCTTTCTACGTCAGTACCATCACTAGAAGCAGAAGAGATCCTTGCACTGTCCCGGACATCGATTACACAACTATTATGAAAAAAGAAAAGAGTGAACATTAGTAAGAGGTGAGAATAATGTTAGCATAGACACCACACCATTTCTATCAAGAAACCACACCATTTCTATCAAGAAACCCTGCCAATTCTATCAAGCATAGCATAAGGAGGCAAAAATATATGTTTTCTTCACATAACGATATGAACAGATGTTTAAAATTTGAAATAAACAAAGTGACGTCTCTACCTGCTAGGTGTTTGCTCTGAAGTAAATGATGGTCTTCCCATCTCTTCACAAGCTTTCGTGGGGGTTGGGGATTCAGCCAAATGAGACCCCATCGCAGAGCTACTGGAAATCCATGAGTGAAAATGGGAAGATCCAGAATGTTGAGGACTACTTAGGTTTTGGGATGCTTTCCTAATTTCAATAGGTGTCTCCGGTATAGTACCACAAGCTTTAAGAAACCGCGCCTATGATTGCACAAGTAAAAGAAGAAGAAAAAAGCGTTAGATTCAGCCTGATCTCTTGAAGGAATCGACAATAAGACTCTGTTGAATATCAGAGATTCCACAACGAAAGGGTGTAGAATCTATACTATAGCACCTTCATCATAGAGAAACAAAGCTAAAGACCACCTCAGTAACAAAAAACATAGAACCCATCTTCTCATTACCATAAGAAGAGCTGTGGTGATTGCAAGACCAGCAAGAAAGATACCAGAAATTCAAAAACTAACTAGAAATTGATTAGTTCAAATCCAAGGACACATATCTTGATCAAGATAAACGTATTATACGCATCAGACATGATTAGAGGCAATGCTCCAAATAAAAATCATACCTCATCCCGGAGGCCTTTGTCGATATGTATAGAATCCAAATCAAATCTTTCTTTGTCAAGGCAAGGCGAAGAAGCTGCTTTCTCTACAAAATCAAGAACAAAACCCATACGTTGTTAACAAGAACGCTACCAAAAAAAAACTAGTAAATTATCTCGATTGATGATATAAACACATCAAAAAAAGAGATTTACCTTTAGAAAGAAACAAAGCTGACAAATCATTCTGCGAGTCCTGAGTTTTCTGAAGATCAATACAAAAATAAAACATGTTATTAGGCGGTCAGATCGATATGATCTTGACCAACAAACTCGAAAGAAACCAACAGTATTAACACCCAAAAATCCAGCTCAAGGATCTATTTTCTTGTTCGAATCATTGTAGCAGCTCAAAATAAACACCCACAAATTGACGCGATCATGCCAAGAAAAGATTGGGGAAAACAAGCAAGAGAAGCGAAAGAGTTGTTACTCTGGGATTGGCGAGCGAAGAGTGAGAGACGAGATTACTAGTAGAGCGATCGTCTCTGGCGCGGAAGCAATCGAGAAAACAAGCCATGGCTCTACAAACTTATAAATTGATGAATCTGAGCACGGATCTGCACAAGGGACTTAGATTTCGCTTCATCAACATATCATTTGATTTCTTTGACGGCGGAAACAGTGAATCAGGCGGACGATTAACCCGAGAAACACGCTCAATTTGGGAGAGAGAGAGAGAAGAGAGAGATAAAAACGTTTTATTTTTTTGAAATTTGAAACGAAAGGGTGCGGGGGGGGGGGGAATGAATCAGCTGCGTGTGCAGGTGTCTTCCCATTGTTTTTGTTTGTTAACCTAATTCTGGCCCAATAGGCCCAATAGCTGTCCAGTAAAGAGTTTTTTTTTTCTTTTCTTAATAAAAATAATAAAATAAATTAAATTTATGTTCGCGAAAAAAAAAAGAAAATAGAAAATAGGGTATTAGGCATCAGGAGGCGGCGGAGAGCAAAACCGGGAAACACTCGATCAACGAGCACAAGCCGCCGCCGTACAGTCTCTGCACATTAGTCTCCAGAGAGACAGAGAAACCCTTAAAAAAACGATGGTGAAGAAGAAGAAGAGTACGAAACATATTACTCTCTGCGAAACCACTGAGGCTTGGGCCACTAAGCTCCTTGAGGAGTTTCGCGCCTCCGGGAACGATTGTGAGTTTTATTACTCCTTTGATAAAGTTTCTTCAGCTATTACTCATATGAACTCCAATACTCTCTACTCGGCTGTGGTGTTTCAGTTATTGTTAGCTTCGGTGATTTCTATTCGGAATGTTCTGTTTTTCTTTTTTTCTTGTTTGATTGAATGCAAGTTTGTTTGGCTTTCTATTGTGTAGCTTACGCCTTTGAGCAGCATCTTACAAATGGCGAACGTGGCATTATCCATCAGATGTGCCGACGGATGGGTCTCCAATCAAAAAGTCACGGGTCAGTCACAGCTTTTTGCAATTTTTGTTTGATGTTTTGGGGATATGCAAGTTTTGGGTATCTGTGCCCTAGTGAGTGCCCTAGTTTCTGACCTTTCGTGGATTTTGTATAGGAGTGGGGAAGAAAGGCGTCTAACTCTTTTCAAAAGTAAAGCTGGGAGTGGAGACGGCATTTCAAAGTCAGAGAGCAAGCATAAGTATGAAACCAGAAATCATGAAGGAAGAGAAGGAGATGGCTTTTCAAATTCATACAGTAAGCATAAGTATGAAACCAGATTTCAGAAAGGAGGCGCTCCAAGAAAGAAGATGATACCCCAAGAGAAGCTCAAATGTGTGTCATTTCCACCTGAGGCAAAAGCTGTTCTCCACGACTTATTTACTCGCTTTCCACCTTGTGATGGCGATACTACTGGGACATTATTGGGCGTATATACTGGAAACGCCCGCAATAATTGGAAAGATGACTTCTTCCTGAAACCTCAGTTGACAAAAAACGATATTAAAAAGAACGCGGCATCTCTGAATTCTAGACTGGAAACAGATAAATGTTTTCGACAGGTTAGCAATTAATGTATTTTCACAAGATTGTATTATTATCAATTCAGGATCCAGTTTCAGAAAGTACAAAGCATGCGCTGTTGAGTAAATGAAATACTCTTGTATTTGTTGATCTTACAGATCTTTGAAGCACGAGCAAAGCTTCCCATCACATCTTTTCGCGACGCCATTATATCTGCAGTGGAATCCAATCAGGTTATATGGGTCTCTAGATATTTAATTTGTTCCACTATATCAGGATTCAGGATGTAAATTTCGTAATTGTGCTTTCAGTGGGGATTTCCACTGATTTTGAAGGAGTCTTTATTCATTCTTATTCGAAATGCAGGTTGTTCTTATTGCTGGTGAAACTGGTTGTGGGAAAACTACTCAGGTACGTGTTTCCTCTTGTTCTTTGTAGTTCACTAGAGACTCTATTTATACTCTAGTCTAGAAAACGCTTTACAGTGGTTTTCCCTGTTGCTATTTATTCTGTTTTGTTTTCTTCTGGTGGGGTCAAGTATTCATCACAGGTTGTGATTTTCTAGGTTCAACTTGTCAGTTTTCATGTCCTAAGCTACATAATATTTATGAATTGTGAAAAAGTTGAGTTTAAGTGTGTGGAATAACGGTTTGTGTTCTTTTACATGGTATTACCATATCACTCAATATCTATAAATCGTATTCTGTTTCAAATAGTAGTAGTTTTTTTTGGTGAGGTTTCTCAGGTGCCTCAGTTGTTGATATTTTTAGGTGCCTCAATATCTTCTAGATCATATGTGGTATAGTAAGCAAGAAGCGTGCAAAATCATTTGCACCCAACCACGTCGTATCTCAGCTATTTCAGGTTAGTAATCTGATTCAACATTTGTGAAGTTTTCAGATTTGTAATTCAAATGCATGCAGTATAAGTGGCTAACTCCTTGCTTAATGCCTTCATTCCTAATTTGAAGTTTCTGATAGAATATCTTGGGAAAGAGGTGAAACTATTGGGAAAACCGTCGGCTACAAGGTAAGGGGTCTTTGTTCGTAGACATACTTATCCATATGATAGACGCACAAGCTCTCAGGGCTAAATGAATGTTTTCTCTCGATATATCATTAACTTTATAATACAAATCTAGGTTCGACTGCAAAGTGAAGGTGGAAGAGGGTCATCGGTTGTTTTCTGCACAAATGGCATTCTATTGAGGGTGCTTATAGGCAAAGGCGTGAACAGCTGTGTTCCTGATATAACTCACATTATTGTGGTAAACATTCTTGTTTGATTCATAATATGTTTTTCATGTGTTTATTAAGTATGCTTTTCCATTCATTACATGTTAACACATTAAAGTTTTAACAACCACTTCTTAGTTTAGGTTCTCTTCGTTGTGCTCTTCTGCTCTAAATTGATTTTGTAGTTGTCTTTATTGGTCACTGACCTGTGGGTCACTTTACAGGATGAAATCCATGAAAGGGACTCCTACTCTGATTTCATGTTAATGATTTTAAGGTACATTCTCTAGCCTTCTAAAACACTGAGGTGCTCAGCCTGTCAAAGTGAGCCAAAAAAAGTCAAGTAGATATGACGGAAAACAGCTGATCATATGACTCATTTAATTGCTGTCGAACTATAATTTAGATGCATTGCTATGCACTTGTACCCTTGTATTTGAATTCTTTATTTGAAGCTAAGCGATGGAAACGATAATTACCCGCAGATATATATATTTTTTTATCATTGGGTAAGTGGCAGAACTCAGATCAATTTGTGATGTTTTTTTTTCCGCAGAGACTTGCTTCCATCTAATCCTCATCTCCGACTGGTTAGTTATGTTATGCTCTTCTTCGTTTTCCATTGCGATGATAGATTAAAACATAAGAATGAATATTTTCTGTGGTGACAGATTTTAATGAGTGCTACTCTTGATGCTGAGAGGTTTTCGGAATATTTCGGAGGTTGCCCGGTTGTCCGAGTGCCTGGATTCACTCATCCAGTTAGTTCCTCTCTCTTTGTGTCTCTCTCTATCTATTTCTTTCTAGAATTTGCTACTTAGTCTCATTGTATTGGAAAACAATATTTTTGTGTCCGTATCTACAGGTCCGAACCTTTTTTCTGGAAGATGCACTTTCTGTCCTGATATCAGACAAGAATAATCATCTACTTTCTGCTGACTCGAACTTACCAAGTAACAAGCATGATTTTAAAGATGAAGAAAAAGTTGCTTTAGACGAAGCAATAGACTTGGCATGGACAAATGATGAGTTTGATTGTCTCTTAGATCTAATTTCTTCTGAAGGAAGTCATGAGGTTTACAATTACCAGAATTCAACGACCGGGCTAACACCACTTATGGTCTTTGCTGGAAAGGGCAGGGTAAGCGATGTCTGCAAGCTCCTTTCATTTGGCGCTAACTGTACACTGAAGTCCAAAGAAGGTATAACCGCATTAGAAGTGGCTGAAAAAGAGAATCAAATTGAAACTGCTCAAATAATCAGGGTGCATGCAGATAACATCCAGTCCAATTCTCAGCAAGCACAAGACTTACTTGATAAGTATATGGCGACAATGAAACCAGAAGAAGTAGATGTGGGTCTTATAGTGAAGTTAATGAAGAAAATATGCAGCGATTCAAAAGATGGTGCCATTCTTGTTTTTCTACCTGGGTGGGAGGAAATCAGGAAAACAAAAGAGAAATTGCTTGAGAATCCCCATTTTGCAGATAGTGGTAAATTCAGCATTCTATGTCTTCACTCACGGGTTCCGGCTGAGGAACAGAAGAAAGTTTTTGATCGCCCCCGTCGAGGTTGTCGCAAAATTGTGCTTGCGACCAATATTGCTGAATCAGCAGTTACTATCGATGATGTGGTTTATGTGATAGATAGCGGCCGGATGAAGGAAAAGAGTTATGACCCTTTTAATGATGTGTCAACGCTCCAATCTTCTTGGGTATCAAAAGCAAATGCAAAACAGAGGGCTGGTCGAGCAGGCCGTTGTCAACCAGGCGTTTGTTATCATCTATATTCTAAACTCCGGGAAGCGTCTTTGCCCGAATATAGAGTTCCTGAAGTTAAGAGAATGCCAGTGGATGAACTCTGCTTGCAGGTGCTGTTCTTTCTAACGTAGATTTTTTTCTGTGATGTTTAATGTTGTTCAGGCATGGTAGCATCCTGTTTGAGACTTGTTGCTTACTTGATTTCTTACTGATGTCTCTCAATAATATGTTAGGTTAAGATGCTGGATCCGAATTGCGACGTAAATGATTTCCTTCAGAAATTAATGGACCCGCCTGTTGCTCAAAGTATTGCAAATGCCTTAATCATCCTTAAAGATATTGGAGCGTTGACTCCTCAAGAAGAGCTGACAGAACTTGGACAGAAATTTGGTCAGCTTCCAGTTCATCCTCGGATTAGCAAGATGATTTATTTCGCCGTATTAGTGAACTGTTTAGATCCAGCACTTATTCTGGCATGTGCAGCCGACGAGAAGGATCCGTTTATCATGCCCTTGTTGCCAGGTGATAGAAAAAAAGCTAATGCTGCAAAACATGAACTTGCATCACTTTATGGGGACCATAGTGATCATCTTGCGACTGTCGCGGCTTTTCAGTGCTGGAAAAATGCAAAAGAAAGTGGTCGAGCTAACGAGTTTTGTTCAAAGTACTTCATCTCCCAAATTGTCATGAAGAGGCTGGATGATCTGTGTCGCAAGCTTCAGGGAGAACTTAAAAGACATGGGGTCATCCCTAGCAGTTCAAACTGTAGCCTGAATGCTCATGATCCGGGTATTCTCCGTGCTGTTATAGCAGTAGGATTGTACCCTATGTTGGGAAGGATGTGCCCAGTTTCCAAGAACCAGACAAGATCTATAGTAGAGACTATTACTGGAGCCAAAGTTCGTGTGCGCTCGCTATCAAACAATGTCGACATGTCCTCTACCAAGTATGACGAAGCTTTAATTGTTTTTGATGAGATTACTCGAGGAGATTGGGGTGTGCAGATAAGAAGCTGCACTGTTCTTCCCACTTTACCTTTGTTACTTTTTTCAAGAGAGATAGCCGTGTCTCCTACAGAGAGCTATGATGCTGATAAGAGTGACGACGAGGAAGACCACGTAGTAGAAAATGTAGGAGACACGATGGACATAGATAAAGAAGGTGTTAGGGCTGCAGAGAAAGTATTGCTTGCGCCCGAAAATTCAGTAAAGGTAATAGTGGATCGGTGGCTGCCTTTCAAGGTTACAGCTCTTGAAATTGCTCAAATGTACATCTTGAGAGAGAGGCTAATGGCGTCCATATTGTTCAAGGTAGATGAGTTATATGATCACTACGATTTAAGATTTTCATTATTTTATTTTGGCAATGGCGTCTTTGAACTTTTCATTTGCATTTTGTAGGTTAAACATCCAAAGGAAAATATGCCGCCTCATCTCGGTGCTTCTATGTATGCAATAGCTTGTATTCTCTCATATGATAGCCTCGCTCGATCTTCGGTTCAAACTGTAGCTGTGCAACCTATTGCTTCAGTGCCAAATGCAACGAGTCCCAAAGATGACATACCTTCCGCTAACCCCAATGAGCTTCAGGAGCATGACCCGAAAACTACTCCAATGGGGTCAAAGCTAGCCAACAAGTTGGGTTTGGGTAATATGGAAGAGAGCGTGCCTTCAAATCTCGCTGATAGGAATGAGCAACCTGACCCAAACACTGCTCGAGTGGAAGATGTTTCAGCGGCTACACAACAAAAGAAGATACAGTCAGAGTCCAAAAGGTGCAAGTCGCCCAACAATGTGGATTTGGGGAACATTGAAGAGAACTTGGGGAGCATGAAAGTGAACACTCCTTCTGATCTGGCTAATGGGAATGAGCAAAAAGACCCTAAGTCAGTCTGCAAGTTGGATCTGGGTAGGGAGAAAGAGAGCATTCCTTCTAATCTCGCCCATGGAAACGAGCAACGTGACCCAAACACTTCTCAAACGGAAGATGCTTCAGCGGCTAAGCAACCAGAAAAGAAGCGATCAAGGTCCAAAAGACGCAAATCAGGCAACGATATGGATTTGGGGATGATGGAAACTAGCAAGCCTTCCGATCTGGCAAATGGGAATGAGCTAACAGAGCCTAAGTCAGCCAACAACTTGGATTTAGGGAATATGGAAGACAACATACCTTCTGATCTGGCTAAGGATAATGAGCAAACGGAGCTTAATCTACCTAACAAATCTAATTATGGTAACATGGAAGAGAGCTTGCCTTTCAATCTTGCTAATGTGGATGAACAACCTGACCCAAGCATAATGGAAGCTGCTTCATCGGCTAAACAACCAAAAAATAAGCGATCAAGGTCCAAAAAGCACAAATCCGACAACAAGTTGGATTTGGGAAACATTGAAGAGAACACGCCTTCTGATCTGGCTAATGGGAATGAGCGAAAAGAGCCTAAGTCAGTCAGGCGGTTGGATCCGGGCAAAGAGAAAGAGAGCATTCCACTGAATCTTGTCAGTGGTAATGAGGAACCTGACTCAAACACTGCTCCAGCGGCTAAGAAACCAAAAAGGAAAAAACGCAAATTAGCTAACAACTTTGATTCGGGTAACAGTATGGAAGAGAAAGTACCTTCTACTGATGGGCAACAAGAACAATGCGGTGAAAAAACAGAGCGAAAGTCAGGGAACAAGTCAGAAAAAGTGAGCGTACCTTCCAATCCAGTGTGACGCAAACGCTGCACCAACTGAATCTGCACTAAAAGAGAACCATTAGGAAGCGAAACAGAAAGTCAAGCCAAGAAGGTTACTCGCAAGGACAAACAAGAAGAGAAGTAGCATGCCCATTACACTTTGGTGTTTTGATGAGCATTTAGGTGTTTTTTCCATACACCGAAAAATTCAAATGGTACTTACCATAGGTGTAATAGAGACTATGAAAATTCAACGATTTTGTTAGCTTATTACTGTTGTACTAGTAGATGATTTGTAGTTATTCTCACTGAGTGCTGCCATTATACGCATGTATGTAACTGAAAGGAGGAAAGCCATTATTAATCAATCTTTTTCGGGTTTGATCTTGGAATGGTGGCTTTAAGAGTATAATACTAAAATACTATATTATACATGGTTGACCAAGAAAAAAACAAAGAGAAGGAAAAAAAAATGTACATAGATGGAATCGAAACTGGAAAGCTTATGAATCTGACGTGGAACAAGAAGGAAGCGTATCTGCCACGTGGCACATTACAAGACCTCAACAATCTTATCTGGACATCAACACAGAGATCCTCCAATATCCGAAACCAGCCAATCAGCTTCACTCTTCGTTTCACCTCCATACATTAACACACTCCAACAATCCTCAAAAACAGTTTCATAACTTAACCACAGAGAGACCACACCGAGAGAGAAAAAGAGACACAGAGAGAGAATGGCGTACAGCGCGTGTTTCCTACACCAGAGCGCATTGGCTTCCTCAGCCGCACGATCATCATCTTCCTCCTCATCCCAGCGTCACGTGTCACTCTCCAAACCTGTTCAGATCATCTGTAAAGCCCAACAGACTCATGAAGAGGATAACTCCGCCGTCTCTCGCCGTCTTGCTCTCACGCTCCTCGTCGGCGCCGCCGCTGTTGGTTCCAGAGTATCTCCCGCTGATGCCGCCTACGGTGAAGCAGGTGCGAATATAACATATATCAAATAAAAGTCAGATAATCTTGAATCATGTCAGTTTCAGACCAAATAAAGAATCTTGAAAACATATTGTTGGTTTTGTTTTCTCTGTTTTTCTTTTTTTTTTGGTTCGTTGCAGCAAACGTGTTTGGGAAGCCAAAGGCGAACACAGACTTCATGCCATACAATGGAGATGGATTCAAAGTCCAGGTGCCAGCAAAATGGAACCCAAGCAAAGAGATTGAGTATCCAGGACAAGTCCTTAGGTACGAAGACAACTTCGATGCCACTAGCAATCTCAATGTCATGGTCACTCCTACCGACAAGAAGTCCATCACTGACTACGGTTCTCCTGAAGAGTTCCTCTCTCAGGTCTTAGTTTCACTCCGTCATCTACATATAAAGATATTGATGAATCAATAACTCATATGATTTGTGAGACTGAATGGTGATTTGATTTTTGGCTTTGTGCAGGTTAATTATCTCCTAGGGAAACAAGCTTACTTCGGTGAGACTGCCTCTGAGGTAAACTTCCAATTGTCTTTTGTTAATGTAAACTTGAAGCTGATAGGGTAGAATAAGAGAATCAAACACCCACAACGAACACATTTTCTCCCTCGTTGCCAACTGATAATCTCTAGGTTTGGATGAGTCTTATAAGCAAGATTGTATTCTCTTATGCCCAAAAAACTAAGAAAGAGGGAGATATAAACTCTACCTAAATCAACGTATCAACATTGTTACCTTATAATCTTATATGGAGTGAGATTATCAGGTCCTAACTGTGTGTGCGAATCTGATGTTTCTTGCAGGGAGGCTTTGACAACAATGCAGTGGCAACAGCAAACATTCTGGACTCATCATCTCAGGACGTTGGTGGAAAACCGTACTATTACTTGTCAGTGTTGACAAGAACGGCTGATGGAGATGAAGGTGGAAAGCATCAGCTGATCACAGCCACTGTGAACGGAGGGAAGCTTTACATCTGCAAAGCACAAGCTGGAGACAAGAGGTGGTTCAAGGGAGCCAGGAAATTTGTTGAGAACGCAGCCACTTCTTTCAGTGTTGCTTAAGTGAAAGCAACACAACATAACTGTGTTCTGCTTGCCTTCTTTATTTGTCTATTGTAAAAAAAGGATTATGGAACTGAGCTTTTGAGACATATCAAGATGATGTCACCTTTGCGGCTTCACTTGTGTACCTGTGATAACAGACTCTTTTCAAGTTTTCTAAAACAGAAACTATTTTCAGTAGATTATTTCTCAAAGTAAAGACGCTGACACAGGAAGAAGTTATAGACGAAATCTAAATCCTTAAAAACCCTAAAGACCATGAAGAAAGCTCTCGTGAAGCTGATTTGACAAGAACGAATGAAATGGGTCTCCTAGTTCAACAGTGAGATCAAAATGCAGACGAATTGAGACGTGTGAGTTGTGACTAGATCTCTTAAATCAAGTGTAAAAGGCCTTCTATTTTTCCAATCATTTGTTTGGCTATTGTAAAATTCTTGAAGAGGCAAAGAGATTTTATTTGCATATGTATTTTAATACTTTACCATCATCTATATGCTACTTTTCATTCATATTGTAACCTTTGAGCTTTACAAGTGCTACAACAGAGTTTTTATGAGTTTAGAGATACTCAACAGGGAAACCAATGACGGGTTTTATCTCAGAGGCTAGGGACCGTAGCTCACTCACTTCATTGTCTGTCAGACTCCAACCTATCGCTCCCGCAAACTCTTTGGCTTGTTCTGCGTTCTTGGCTCCTGGGATGGGTATCACGTTGCCTTGTGCCACCAACCAGTTCAATGCTACCTGCACAGAACAACACAACAAAACAAGAAGGACGTATGATTTGATGCAAATCAAGAACTCCATCCTCTTAGGTTTACTGAACTTCTAACAAAGCCTTGTTCCGCGATATAAGCAAAAGAAGTAAATATACAAACTAATATGACATATACGTGTGTCTGCGTCTATTCACATTATAATGACTGCAAGTACCTAGAGTAGGATGAACATGCAGTGATGCAGAGGATTTTTCTTTACTTTTTTGGACATCAACTTTGGGCAGGGAAAACGGAAAATAGAGCGGATAAGCAGAAGAGAACAAACCTGTGTAGGTGTTTTGCTGTAGTTTTCACCAATTTGTTTGATTCTGTTCAACAGAGGTTGGAGCTGTAACGTCACAAGTCATAGTTAGTGAAGAAATTTGGCAAGATTATGCTACACATTGATAACTTATGTACATTTATTTGTGTATAGAAGTGTGTGCATTTCTCAAAACAGAACCGTTTCCTAGAAGATGCGAGAGTATTTTAAATGTAACTACAGTTTGGCAGACGCCTGTGTTAAATAACATAGATCTATGCAGTCAAAGCTATTACCTTTGTTAAGAACTCACGCGTATAAATGCGACCCCGAGGACCTGAGGGTGGGTTCTCTGGGGTGTATTTACCAGTTAGAGCACCTGGAAATACAGAAGAAGAAAATAACGGAAAGTGTAAATGTTCATTGGCCAGGTTGTTTTTCTATCAATAATATCAGAGACTTATGCAGAGAACGATAGACATGATGACCACAAAGCAAAAGAGATAAAAGGCAAATCACCTTGAGCGATAGGGGAATATGCAATTAAAGTAACTCCAAGTTCATCACAAGCATCTTTTACACCAGTCTGTTCTGGAGCTCTGTATATCAGACTGTAGTTGACTTGATTTGAGGCCAGAGGAATGCCTCTCTTTTTGAGTCTCTCATAAGCATCACGTAGCCTCTTCTCTGAAAAAGCGTCACCCACAACAGAGAGAGTATGATAACTTTGAGAGCTCAATAAAGTAACATATGATGTGCATTACCGAACCCATAATTCTTTCTACTTTCTATATTTCTTTTAAAATGGAGAAGATGTATCTTAGCATTAACAAGGAAAAGTTTCACATCATGATATAAGTGTTGTTTTCTTTCAAGTCCTCATCATCTGCGGGAAAGAAAGAAAAATAAAAACAGATTGAAATGATACCGCTGTAGTTAGAAACACCAACAGCCTTCACAAGTCCTTGTTCAACAGCATCCCCAAGACCATCGAGATATCCTATAATATAATTTTCGGTGTCATCAGAATCAATACGATTTACCAAAAGCGACAAGTCTCTTGTTCAAAGTAGGTTCAGTGCAGGTCTTAAGAAAAAACCTTCATTTCCCCATAGTCCAGGCCTGAAATATAAACAAGCAAAAAATGAGATAGTTCCCTTGGCCTTACAGTGTTTTAACTCCAACATGAATGAGGGAGGGGTACATTACCAATGGAGTTGATAGAGATCCACAGATGAAAGCTCAAGGCGGGAAAGGGAATCTTTAAGGGTGGAGATAACACTTTCACGACCCAAACGCCATGGCAAAGCAGCAAACTTTGTTGCAACTGAAACCTCAGCTCCGGGATATCTCTTTTTTCTCTCACGGATGAATCTGTTGAAAAATATCACCAATGACAGTCAAAGAAGAATTATGTATGAGGATAGTGACACACTGTTACATGGATCCAAAATACAGTTTTTTTAATAATAATAATAATATACCTTCCTAAAAGAGTTTCAGAGCTTATAGCACCCAGGGAAAACTATAAAAGATGGAGACAAGAATGTGAGAATTCCCACCCAATACTGTCTGAACAACAAGAACCACTTTAGGAAGAGTAAGGAGCATTTGAATTCTTACCTTGGAACCATAAACTTCTGCGGTATCGAAAAAATCTATACCGTTATCAAGACTGATATCGAAAGCACCTTTAGCAGCTTTCAGTTTCCCGTCTACCATTCACATATAGGAAGCAAAAAAAAAAAAAATCAAAACTTTCTTCATAGAAAATACTTAATGAGAAAACCTCACTAAAAATTATGCATAGTCTCAACAACTAGCATAATCGATTTTTAAAACAAAGTGTCAATCGAAATTAAGTGAAATTGAAATTACAAAAAAAAAAAAAAAAAAAAAAAAAAAAAAAAAAGCACTGACCATCCCACTGGAAATCATTCCAGTAGCTGTTATCACCCCATGACCAGACTCCGATGCCAAGCTTCGTCACTTTCAAATCGGACCCACCCAATTTCACTTTTGAATCTTCCAACGTCGCCGGAGCCACGGAATCGCCGGAGGCTACAGCTCTCACCAGTTTCCGGACGAAACTTCCTCTTCCACGAGATCCTTCCGAAACAATATTGTTTAAAGGGAAGGCGAAGTGCGTAGCCAAGGCCATGGTGGTGAGATTTGTTTTTTCTTTGCTTCCGTTTTTTGGGTTTTGAAATTGAAAGAACCAAAGAAGAAGAAGCAGAAGTTGGGGGGAGAGAACTGAGAGACGGTGAGATAGACACGTAGGACGTTGGCGGGCCGAACAAATCAAATTATATTATTTTAATTTTAATTAATTAGGTATTTCATAAATTGTAAAACGTATTTACAATTTTTATCTTTAACTAATTACTACTAATCTCAAAAGTCAAAACACAAATACTAGTATTAGTTACAAACATACTACACTTATTAGTAGCAAGCATATCTCAGTGAGAAAAGTTTAACGCAAAAATGCAATTTTCAAGTTAAATTGAGGATTATGAAATTTTTGATAGGGATCATCAAAATCCATTATCATCATTATATAAAAATAGTAATAATCACTCTCTCCCACTCACCAAAACGGCAAACAATAAACTTGCCATTATCTTTTTTTTTTTTTTTTTTTTTTTCTTCTAGCACAACAAAACTGTGTGCGCAAAACCAATCATCAAATGAGAGACATAATAATCATCTTTTATAGTTTATCACTCCCAAAACCATACCTCTTTCATTTATGGTCATGGTGTACTAAAGTATATTCTGATAAAAAATTATGATGATAGTATTTCAAGATTCTGTTGCTGGAGATGGAGCTGCCGCTGCAGCTGGAGGTTTCAGGAGAGGCTGCAGCGCCTTCACCACTATGCTCATATTTGGTCTAAACTCAGCTTCGTATTGCACACACAATGCTGCCACAGCTGCTAGCTGCATTGCATTCCCCACATTACATATTATTATTTGTTATCTTTTGAATAACTGCAATTTTGTGATCAATTTCAACTTTTCAGGAGAGAGTTACGTACCTTAGCAACTGCTTTTGGAGGGTAATCGGCTTTAAGCTTTGGATCAATGCACTGTTTGACTTTATCTTCACTGAGTCTTGGTGTCGCCTGACCAGAGCCAAATACATTGGGACTTGTAAGCCACCGGGCAAGTAATAAGAATAATTATGGTTTGGAGAATGTATACTCACCCAGGTTACAAGACTCTGTTGACCTCGAGGCATGGTATGATCCACCGGTTTCCTCCCTGTAAGAAGTTCTAGAAGTACAACCCCAAAACTGTACACATCACTCTTCTGAGTCAATTGTCCAGTCATTGCATATCTGCATATGAGAGTAGATTAACATTTTAGCTCTTTATTAGACATTTCATACGTACAAAAAAAAAAAAAAAAAAAAAACAGTAAAGGGCTTAAAGACACATTACTCTGGAGCATGATAACCGAAAGTTCCCAATACTCTTGTCGAGTGAAGACGAGCAGCATTATCAGGTGCTTGATTCGAGAGATTGAAATCGGCAATCTTTGCCTTGTAGTCTTCAAAAAGAAGGACATTGCTTGATCTTATGTCTCTATGGATTACAGGAGGCTGAGACTTCTCATGAAGGTATTCCAAACCCCTAGCTGCTTCAACCGCTATTTTCACCCTCGTTATCCAGTCAAGTGTTGGACCTGGTTGTGCCCCTTGCACTCCCTTCCTGCCTGTAATCGCACAATAACAACCAATTTCATTAACACATTCTTATTTATCACAAAAACGAATACTTTTGTCCAAACCATGAGGTTTGTTTAGCAAACGGACTGGAGCAGAGAATCTCAAAGTTCAAAAAGCTTATCTTACCATGTAAGATGTCATGCAACGATCCCATTGTTGCAAACTCATATGCAAGGACGCGCAGGTTTCCATCAACACAAAAACCAAGCAATTGAGTGAGATTCTCATGCTTCAGTCTGGAAACCATCGAAACCTAAGGAAGAGCAAAACTATCAGTATGACAAGTTGAAAGAGGAAGTAAACACAAACTTTTGGGAACAAATGCATAGATACTAGTCCTCCTCTCATCTAATTTGAAGAAGATTAATAAC